>NC_059158.1:75933281-76621781 GCF_019923935.1 Bubalus bubalis | reverse complement strand
CGGGTGGGGTGTGTGCCTACACCCGAGAAGCACCCAGGGCAGGGTGGCCCGCGGCGGGGCGCGTGCAAGGCACGGGTTGGGGGAGGGTGTTGGCGGAGGTGGCGGGGGGATGCGAGGATCAGGGGACTCAGGAGCGCCCGGAGTGCCTGCAGTGGAAGTTGGAACTCAGTGCTCTGCCGGAGTTCCGAGCGACCCTGCCGGGTGTGAGCGTGTAGCGGAAGGCGTCGGGCACCCCTCACTCTTCGGCTTCCCTCCCCCTGCTTCCCAGCGCTTGTCATATCCTGTCTCTGGCCTGATATTTCACGAGAGCAAATGGAAGGGGATTACAATGAAGATTTATGTGTGTTTCGAGCGGGGCTGGTTTCCCAGTGTAGGGAGCCGGGATCGCCGCTTCCCATTTCCATTTTTCATTCGCGCTTTGGGGAGCGCAGGCCGGCGCGGGGCGGGGGGAACCTGTCTGCGCGGCGGCGGGCTGATCACAGGGCTCCGCGTCTCCCGGCGGGCCGCGAGACTGGGAGAAGGCCTCGCCAGCGAGTCGCCCCCGGCGGGGCTGGAGCCGGCCCCCGCCTCCCCCCAACCCGTCTTTGTTTCTCCCTCCGCTCACCCCTCCTCCTCCCGCCCCCTTACTTCTGGGACCCCGGTGCATCCTTTGCTTTCTCTTCTCTTTGCCCTTCTCCTGGTCTGCGGAAACGCCCCCTTCCTCTGGCCCCTGCACCCTTCTGCTCTCTGCTTCAAGGGCTTCCCGGGGAAAGGCACGCCGTGGCCCGGCCCGACCCCGCCGCCGCCGGGTGCCAGGTTCGGTGACTCCGGCGAGTCTGCGGAGCCGCGGCCCACCCCGGAGCTGGGGCCGCCCGCCCTCCCGGCTCCCAGGCTCGCTCATGCCAAGGCCTGTTGCGTGATTCCAACTTGGGCTGACATTCCCTGCCCCGGGCGCTCCGGCGTAGGCCTCTTAATCATCTTGTCTGCTGCAGATCCTCGACACCAGCCAATTTACTGCCCCGTCTCTCCTCGCTAGTTTCAGGAGGGGGAGGGGAGTGCGCGCAAAGGAGGGGAGGGCATAGTCAACCGCAGAAAGAAGGCTGGCACCGGCTACTGGCACTCAAAGAAAACCACAGAATGTGGCGGTGGAAGGCGGGGGGAGGAAGGGTAGCAGGAATGGGGGTCTGCTAGGCGCCGACTGCTTAGGGAAGTCAGAATCGTGGGGTCAATGAGCGTCATCCCGGGCTTTCCCAGCCCTGAAAAACAATGCAGGAATGCAAACGGACACTTGACTGAGCAGCCTCCCTGCCTTCCCCAGAGCCCCAGCTCCGTGGACCATGCTCTGTTGTAAATCAGATTTGATGCAGGCATCAAATCAATCTGGTCAGAAAAGTCAAGATTCTTCTCAGGGATGCCTCGAAGGTCACCCTTGTCCCACGTCTCTTTTTTGGCAGAGATTAGTTGAAGACACACAACAAGGATGGCCTGGCAGAGAGGAGCTCTGCATCTGGCAAGGAGGGCTGTCTGACTTGCCCCCAGCCTCCTCGCCAGTGGACACTGACCGCTTCAGAGGGTTCTCATACAGGAAGGGGCCAGAGCTCTCACAGCCCTAGAATGCTGTTCTCCCACACTAGGTGAAGTTGGAAAGGACTCTGGGTAAAACTCTGGACCTCATAATTGCAGGCAAAAGTAAAACCTCACTATTTGGAGGCATTGGGGTAAAACTATGCTGTGCTGTGCTAAGTCGTTTCAGCCATGTCTGACTCTGTGCAACTCTATGGACTATAGCCTGGCAGGCTCCTCTGTCCATGGGATTCTCCAGGCAAGAATACTGGAGTGGGTTGCCATGCCCTCCTCCAGGAGATCTTCCCGACCCAGGGATTGAACTCACCTCTCTTAAGTCTCCTGCACTGGCAGGTGGATTCTTTACCACTGGCGCCACCTGGGAAGCCCATATACTACTATACTGCTAAGCAAAATTTTATTGCGCATTATATACCATGTTACATCATTGCCTGGTTAAATGCTCACAACTCTGACATAGCTATTATTATCTGTTCCATCTTATCGGTCTGCAAAAAGCACAAAAAGTTTAAGTGGGTAGCCTAAAGTCACCCAGTGATTGAAGTCAAGAAGTTTCCAAGTATAGGCCTTAGTGCTTTCAAGGAAAAACAAAACAAACTTTTAGTTCTGCAGACTTTTAGGTCTGCATTACACACCTACCCCGGGCCTTTGAAGGAAATGCCAGAAATTAGGGTCACTTCCAAAGCTGGACACTAGCTGTGTGGGACCCAAGGTGGAAAGCAGAGATGAATCACCTTTGGACCTTTCCCCTCGGAGATGGTGAGGTGGAGCATCTGTGAATGGTGCCGATGCCACAGCAATTTGCACCGGTCTCCACGGGAAAGTGCATGAATTTGTGTCAGTGTGATTCGTATGTGATAGTATGGATGTGCTTGTGAGAGTCACAGTGTGTGCGTGTGCTGCGTGTGTGCTAGCGCAGCCCTGTGTGCCCGTGGTGGCCCCGCATTCCCAGTCTCCTGAGAGCCTGGGTGACTCACTGAGTTCTCCACTCAGTCAGCCCCAGAAGAGCTGCAGGGCAAACGGAGGGGAGGGTCCGAAGCAGGGGTCTGACCCGGCTTCGGCAGGTTCCCCGGGGCGGCGGCCTGAGTGTACTGCCCGGCCAGCACCGCGGGCGCGGGGGCGGCTGAGACCGCCCAGACGCGGGGCTGTGGCGCTGGCGCCGGCGCCGGAGGGGCCGGGCGGGTGGAGGCTGGAGCCACCCGGCGCTGAGTGACTCACCGCGCCGAGAGCTGGCGAACCTCGAGCCGGGACTCGCATGCGGGCAGAGCAGGAACCCTCGCGGCGGCCCTGCGCTGAGTGCGCCTGTCCTCGCCTCGCCGCACCTCACCGCAACTCGCAGCCTGTCACTCTTGACCGACCCAGTTCCCCCCTGGGCAGCAGCTCGAGCTTCCAGGTTGTGACACCAGGGAAAAAGTGCACACATCCAATGAAAACAATAATTTATTTAAATAATCTCTTCATATTGTAAAATCAACATTAAGAGCATGTTGTTTTCATAATAAATAACCCCAAAATACCTTTCATTTCAAGAACAAAGACTTTAGGATAAGATAAATCCAAATCAGTAGCTTAAACTGAGAAAATCTTCCAAGGGAAAAAGAAAACGGAGGGGTGCTGAGGTCACTGCTAAACCGCAGTTTTCACAAGTGGGGGTTTACAAAAAAATGTCTGAAAAGATGAGTATGTTTATACAAATAAATCAGTGGGAAAATCTGCACAGACACGTTTATTTACAAACGCTATGTCCAAGTCCAGGCTAATACTCCTGAATAGGTTTTAAAAAAGATAATTTAAACACATTTTTTTTTTTGCAGTGTCCACATATTAAAAAATCGTTTTTCCCCAACATCAAAATGAGGTCATCCGCAAAGGCACCTAAACTTTTAAAAAAATAAAAATAAAAAAACTCCACTGGTGAAGGATGAGGAGAGAGCTAAGGGAGGGAGGGGAGCGTTCCTGGGAGGAGAGCTAAGTCGGGGGAGGGACGCGGGCTCCAAGTGTTGGCAACAGCCGGGCAGAAAAAAAAGCGGCGGGCCGTCGGGGTCAAGGGGGCGTGTGTGTGTGTGTGTGGGGGGGGGGGGGTTGGGCAGGCAGGCAGGACCCGGGAGGTCAATAACCCCAGAGGACAGGAGCTGAGCCTGGGGGCGGGCGAGGAGAAAGGAGCCTCAGAGGGCCCGGGCAGCCTCTCGGGCGGGGGAGGCCTCCCTCTCCGGGACTCAGCTCGCGGCCCGCGGCGAAAACGGCGCCGGGCTGCCTCGCCGGGCGCGGAGGGGAGGGGAAGCTAGTCTGAGGCGGGGCTCGGGTCGGCAAGGCCGCCGTGGCAGGGTTTCTCCCGCGGATGCCGGGTTTCTCCGAGAGGAGCCAGGAGGGCGAGAACACGCCTTCCAGTCCCCGAGGGTAGCAGGGCCTGGGGGCAGGCCATCTCGGGCCGCCACCTCCGCGAGTGGCGGGTGGCATCCTTGGGCCGGACGGAAGGACCCTCTGGCTCTGGGGACGAGGAGTGAGGATAACTGGTCTCTGCACTCTCAGTCTCTGGCGCGGTCTCCGGGGGTTAGAAGATCGTTCCGGCGCTCACCGGGGCGCCCCCGCCGCCACCGTGGTGGTGATGGTGGTGGTGGTGTGGCTGCGGGGTTTGCGTCGGGTGCAGCAGCGGCGCGGCGGCCTGCAGGTGCGAAGCGGAGCCGGAGGCCTGGTGGTACCACGGGTAGTTGCCCAGGAACGCCGAGGCCGCGCTGCTTGGGCTGGACCCGGAGCTGCCCGCCCCGCTGCCGCCGCTGCCCGGGCCGCCGCCGCCGCCCCCCATCCGCTGCGGCGCGCCGAAGTCCCAGGAGGCCGGCGCCGAGGCCGGCGGCGAAGCACAAGGTGGCGAAGCGCTGGCCCCCGGGTGCTGCTCCGAAGGGATCTCACCGCTTTTCCACATCTTCTTGAACTTGGATCGGCGGTTCTGGAACCAGATTTTGACCTTTGTGGAAAAGGGACCTGAGCATTAGTGGAGGAAACTCGGCCTGGGATAGGGGAAGGGAAGAAATTTAGGAAGACCGCCGCTAAGGGGCGCGGGGTGGGAGTGGGGTGGATTGTCAGCCTGGGCAGGTAACCGGATCACGTGCTGCAGCCTTGGAGGCTGTGTCTGTTCTTAGGAGCGGTATTCTCAAAACAACAATAACAACAAACCGAGACAGCCGATGTGTGTGCACCGAGACTGATGGTGACCGCGGAGGGGGTCAAGAGGGCCAACTGTTGTACCCGTTTAGTCAGCAGTGCGCAGAAGGACAACTTGGCACGGGATTTCTGCCCACACTGGCACTTCCCTTCCATCACATCACCTGGGGGATGTCAGCTTCGGGCGTAAAAGGTCCAAGGCGCGGCCTCGAAATTCTTAAAATTACTTAAGAAAAACATAGTCCTCAACCTGCCTGCTTCCCGGCCATCCCAGGCCAGTGCCCTCCTCATGCCTCCCAGGCCGTGAACCCTCACCTGAGTCTGGGTGAGGCCCAGAGACGCCGCCAGCTCAGCTCGCTCGGGAAGTGCCAGGTATTGAGTCTTTTGGAAACGCCGCTGAAGAGCCGCCAGCTGGAAACTGGAGTAGATGGTTCGAGGTTTCCGGACTTTCTTTGGCTTCCCGTTTACTATCCGGATTTCAGGCTCGAGGTCTTCCTTCTCTGCAATGAAATGGAATCGTGAGAAACATGCAACCGTGGGAGCCCACGAGTGCCCGCCCGGAGGGAGGGTAAAGTGGAACTTTGCCTAAGCCGGGAGGCGGGCTATTGGAGACGCTGCTTTGCGCTCTGGCGCAACTTTGCAACGCTCCGACCCATGCCGCCAACGAACCCGGGAGCTGGCCCTTCCTGAGAAGGGGAAGACCGGCGCAAACCTTGGAGAGAGGAGCAGCAGGTGGTAGGGAAATGAGGCTACCGTGAGGCATGCACCTCGGCTGACGAGGCCGCCTGGTGACACCACCTGAGGTCCCACCTCCTGAGGGACGTATCCGGTGACCCTCGGCCGATTGAAGATTTAGGAGGGTAAAGGGCGCGAGGCGAGCAGGGAGCAAGCAATGTGAAAGGCCAGGGCTCCAGATAGATCCCGCCCCAAACTTTTTTATCCGCCCCCACCCCCCAGTAACTAGACCGATTTGGCACCCGTGATGCCAACTTTAAGCATACCAGGTTCGTTGTTGGCCGGGGACGAACTGGTCCCGTAGGGCGCGTAAGAGGTGTAGGCGGCGGTGTAGCCCAGATCGTAGCCGCTCTTGGCTGAATACGGGACGTTGTTGAGGCCGCTGGCGTGGTACTGATAGGAACCCATGTGCGCGTAGGGCGAGCCGCTGCCGCCGCCGCCGCCGCCGCCCGCCGGGTGTTGTTGGTTGGTGTAGTAGCTGCTGTCGGTAGCTGTGGACACCGGGAGAGTGGGCGACTCCTGAGGCTTGTGGAGGCTGCTGCCGTTGCTGCCGCCGGGGCCAGCGCCGCCGCCGCTCGGGGGCTGCTGGTGCTGGTGGTACGTGCTGGAGGCCGTGATCTGGGTCGAGTGCATATCAGCCACCAGACTGTCAAAGACTCCAGTCATCCTGGCCCGGGACGGGAAAGAGCAGGGGTGGCGGGCGCGAGGGGGGTAGCGAGGCGCCTCCTCCGTCTCTCTCTGTCCCCTCCAGCAGCCAATGTAATTACAGAGGGGGAGGGGGGAGGAAAACAAGAAATGTAGCAACGGTCTAGGCAACTCCTCCTCCGGGGGAGGCGATCACCGTGCACTGCTCGGGACAGCTGCCGCCGGCCGCATCCTCTCTCCGCCTCTCGGGCTGCTCGGCTCCTTGCCCAGCGCGGGCTCGGGCGGGGGGCGGAAAGCGGAGGGGGCAGGGGTGGCGGGGCCTGGCCTGGGCTCCAGGAGGAGGTGGGAGCAGGTGAGCAGCCCCGAGCGGCTTTACGATTGTCTGTGGGGCGGGCTCCTGCAGGGTGGGCATTTAACACTCATCACGTGAGCTCAGGCGACGTCACCTAGCAACGGCCAATCCGAGGCTCCCGGCCACACGGCTTCTGGCGCCCTGGAACGCCGGACCGGGGTGGGGGTGGGGGGGCGGTGTCATAGGGCGGGCGCTGCGGCTGCTGCGGTCCTGGGTGCAGACAGGCTGCTGCCTAATGTGAGACGAGAGGCTGGAAGGCGGGGGACGGTGGGGAGTCAAGGTGGCCGATGGCAGGAGAACAGAAGGCGTGAAGACGGAGACGATCATTTCGCCTCTGAGGAAGAAGAAATGGGGTCTTCCATCCCATTCTGTGTACAAGTGTCGATCAATGCCAGTGATTCCTACTTTCACGTCCGAGGTCAGCATTCAGATATTAATCGAAATAAAGCGATCCCGAGACCGCGGCCAGTTCCAGCTCCGCTTTTCCTCGAAGGGTCTGACATTTACGGTTGTCAGCCCCTAGACACTTGACATAGCCAACTGATTTAAATTAACCATAATACCTGCTTCCTAACCAACCCAGAGGGATATTAAAACAATTAATACGGTAATATTTAAACTATTTTCTTTGTTCCTTGAGAGAAGAGCTATATAAATTCAAAGATATTATTGCTAATGATATATTTGAAACCATTTTCCCTGTATACTTTTCTGACACAGGGAATTACGTGTATTTGATGGCTAATTGACAACCAAAACATGATCCCGGTGATTTCCTCTCTAGGTTGGAAAGCTAGACCAGACTGATCACATGGCCTTTCAAGTTCATTCTAACTCTAAATTCCATATTTTTACGAAAAAAGAAATGGGATAATACTTTGGTGAGAGTGTTGTCTTGATATTACAAATCTTAGTAAACTTACAGAAGCAAATAGAAAAGTTTTATCTCATGTACTTAAGACTTTTAAAAGTTATTTTCATCTCAGGATCCTATTTGACCCTATCGCTGCAATTTATTTTTCTTTTAAATCTGGTAGCGACTTCTGTATCTGTTTCCTCGTGGTTGGAAACCATGGCCAGGTGTTGAGGGACACTCGCCGGTACTGGACTCCCCAGTTCCTGCCTTGTGGCGCCACCTGGTGGAGGTGTTCGTGATTACGGTGGACCCAGTAGACAGTCTAATGACGCCGAGGCGCCAGCCTCTGAAACCCCCCAAAAGAACAAAATAGTAATTAAAAGCCACAAAATTGTGCTAGTGCGTGCCATCTGAAGCACCCCGTCCTAAAGACATAACAGGTCGCTGAAAGAACTTGTTACAACAACTGCCTAATGGAAAACAAGTTGATACTTTGAAAAAATATCTTTGGTTTTCTTCCTCAGAAAAAGCAAGTGTGTAATTAAAACTCCAGCATCCACAGAGCTCACTCTCCGCGGAATAGTGAGGAAGGTAATCCGCCTTCAAATCTGCCTGGATTTAATTCCCAGCCGTCCTTTTGGTTACAAAAGACCCCTAGATGGAGAAGGGTGAGCAGGTTTAGAAAGCCTTAGGAGGTGGGGCTCACCACTGGGGCGCAGCTTGCTGCTTTGGGGGGTCCAGTCACAAACTTAACCTCTTGATAAGTAATGAAGCCTGCTTTTTGGTGTCTTCACACCACATGACGAATCTTTCTGTCATCACAGTGATAGCTGTTTTGACCTAAGGCAGAAACTTGTTTTCCTATTGAAAATGAAACATAAAATATCCAATTTCCATAGTCTTGACTCTCTCTGTTCCTTTGGTCCCACCAGACTTTTTCATGGTGGCAAGTGTGTTGAATTTTATTAACCGTGAGAACCTGCATTAATGGCATGAAGTCTAGGTCAGCTGAGATCTGGAAAATGGCATCTTCCTGGAAGGAAATATGACCCCAGTTCCCCTTTAACTGGAAAACAAGGGACTTGTGTGTGTGGGAGAAAAGACCAGAGGCAATGAGCAAAGAGAGAGAGAGAGTGACGCAGAATTTAAAACTGCATTTGGAGAATCAAGTAAAGACCTGAGATGTTAATTCTGATAATCCAGGCACAAATCTGGGTTTACCTAAATTATCTGATCGCTGCATCACAATATCCAAATGATTTCCTCCCTTTGGCCTAAAGTCAGGGAGGCAGTACTGTAGAGAATTGATACTCTCTTCAGCAATTCAGAGTTAGGGGCATGCCTCTCTCCATAATGATTGGAGAGGAGTTTAGCGGGGCTCAGACCGAGTTTTGGGGTAATTAGACATGTCTTCTTGCCGCCAAAATTCCTCCTCCACCTCAAGGCACCCTCCTTCCCGTTTTCTGCTTTCAGTTTTCTAGAGACGGATGGGGGAAGGAGGGGGCTCAGTGTCTCCGCTCTGGTCTCGTATGTTCCACATCATCGCTGAGACCTTCCTGCTTTGGATTCCAGGCCCACCAGGGTGTCCCCATGGCACTTTATCTGGTCACAGAGTCTCACCGTCTCCTTCCTTGGGAGCCTTGTGACAGCCCTTGCAGACAAGGACGTAATCATCGTTCCCATTGTACACAGGAACACTGAGGCTCCAGGGTAGAAACGACTTCCTTTGAGTTAAGTACACCTCCTTTCTCTGTTGCCATAGTGTAAACCGCAGGGTATTTAATGTAAGCCTCGGTTGAACAGCTGCCGATCTCCGGAAGACAGCGAGCGGCTCTTTGAACAGGTCTGCTGCGCCTAGCTTTCAGTTCCTGCCCCACCGCTGGCCTGGGTCAGGAGTCCAGGGCGTCGCCTGGCTCGGCGCATAGTGTCTGCGGGACCACTGGGCGTCCTCCATTACACAGAAAGCCAACTCCGAGGGGTGCCCTGGGGGAGAGGATGCCCCCTGCCGGCAGAGGGTGGGCGCCCGAGGGCCGTTCGTGCGCAGCCAGGACAGTCACATTCTCATTCACCTACTTCGCACGGGGTCACACACGCTGCTGCTAGACTGCCCTCTGTCCCCACTTTGCCGTCGAGGGTCCCAGGGACACGGATTTCCGGGCCATTTGTCCGAGAGGCGTTCTTTCGTGTTTTTGTTCCCAAGGTATTACCTCTAGGGTCCTGCAATTTCAGGTCTTTGGGGAATTCGTCACAGACCTCGGGAGAGGGTTTGGTTTCTGGGAACTGCTCATCTCCATCTTTTCAGAGCAGCCTGGCCGTTGCATCTTCTGGGGCCCAACTCTCGCTCAATCTTTTCGCTTCACTCGTGTCCTCGACCTGGTTCCATCCCCCACCCCCACCCCCACCCCCAGCCCTTAACGAGGCCTCGAGGGACTCCTGGTGTGGCCAGCCCCTCCCAGCCCCTCTGGTCTGTAGGCAGCAGGGATCAATGTTCTTGAATCCCACACATTTGCGTCTCCCTTGCAAAGACTCGAGGAGAGGACATAGTAGACACACTCTGACTGGAAGGAAAAAACCCTCTGGAAAATTTTTCGGGGACTGCGCCTGGGGCCCAGGGTCCGTGCAGAGAGTAGATGGCCTTCGGGTCGTCTGCCCTGTGCTGCCCTGGCAGCCCCCAGCCACATCTTCATCTCACCTCTCCAGTCTTCACTCACAGACTCTGGCGTTTCCGCTCCTTTGGCGGGCCCTCGCCTTACCTCTCCTTCCCCGGCCTTCCGCATGAGCTTGAGTGTCTCAGCCAGCCAGTCCCGCTGACCGCTTACCATGCCGGGTACCTTGCCAGCTATTGGGAGTGCCTGTCTCCCAGTACCTTACAGTCTCGTGGAAAAAACACGTATTGCCATGACTAATAGTGATGGCCAGCATTTATTTCTTGAGCGTTTCAGGATCGCCAGTTCTGCCAAGGACTGAGCCCAGGGAACCGTCTTATGTGGTCGGAACACAATTATCCAAATCGCGGAAACCAAGGCTTAGAGACTTTTTTTTTTTTTTTTTTGCTTCAGGAAACGTAGCGGCGTCAGAAACTGCAGGTCCGGGCCACAGAGGCAAGGCCGCTGTCACCCGAGGCCGAGTTTCAGGCCTGGGGGTCCTGGGCAGGGGCTCCGAGGCAGCGGCGCCAGGGGTGGACTGGACGGAGCTTCTCCCGGAGACTAGGCTGCGCCGGCCCTGCCCGGAGGGGCCCCAGCGGACTAGGGAGACCCCCGGAACACACTCGAGGGGCCCTGTAGGGGGCGCGAGGGGAAGGCGGGCGCCCCCTCCCGCCTCGCCCGCGAACCCCAGCTCCTAGCCCCGTGTTCTGTCCCCGCCGAGTTTGCGCACCTGAGCCCCCTGCTCTAGTGGGTAAACGCGAAGGGCCTGGCGAGAGCGAGCGAACGCTCGGCGTTCACGGCCGCGACCCGCTGCGTCCTGGCGCTGGGTGCTCAGTTCAGCGTGCTTCTTTTAGAACTTTCAGGCCAATTTCCCGGACTACCTTCTAGGTCTTCCTGAACCAGATCCAAGCCCCTGTCGCTTTATCGCCTATTCCGCGGTTAAAGCAAAGAGAGAGAAAGCGGCGTTTCCTGACCCGACCAGGGCGCCCACAATGGGCGAAGGGTTCCCCGGGCTCAGAGGCGCTGCCAGGGCCGGACACTCGGCAAGGCGGGCAAATGTCAGTGGGCGAGAGGGACGCCTCCTCCTTCCGCGGCTAGAAGCTTCAGATCTCAGGCCCGGCAGGGGGGCCATGCGCGCTGACGGAGTAAGTTATCCCCTCATCCCCACCCCCTTCCCCAACTCCGATCCCCAGCTCAGTACGCTGGGACCTTCACTTTCAGCTGCAGCCACGTGGCATGATAAAAGCTGTGCAAACAGATGGCCTTCAACAAGGTTTATTCTTGAAGCTGAAAGGAAAACAGTCTCTGACATGCCCTGCCCTCTGCCCGGGGCTCGGTACAGCAGACGCCGCAGGGAATGTTAGAGCCGGGCGAGCTCAGGTGCGGGCGCTCGCGGGCTGCATGCGGGGCTGGCCGGGGAAAGCTTTCATTCTAGAACTTTCTGCCCTCTGAGGTGCCCAGCCACGGCTGGCTGCTGCCTGTCTGGTTGAAAGGGCAACTCTTCCCCTAAGAGGGGCGGAAGTGAACCTCTCCATATGTACGCGCCCAAACTCGACGGTTACCCCCCGAAGCTCATGCGGGGGTTGTCATAGCTTGCTTCCGAAACTTTCAGAGCCAGTTTCGCCTTTTGCCTTACTGATCTTAGACTTTAATTCAGGTCTGATTCACTTTATTGTCTATTCAGTGGTTAAAGCGTCCCCTTCTTCCCCCACCAGCACCAAACAGGAAAACAACTTGGAAGGGAGCTTTGAAACTTAAAGTATCTTTTTGGGTGCTCGGATTCCTTTTTCTCCACCCCCGCCCACGCCCACCGCTCATCACACACTAAAGAGTTGTGCCGTGTCCTGCGGATGCAAAGAGGATGTGCTTGCAGACTCCATGTCTCTGGAGCCAGACTTTGTTGGGCTGAACCGCTGCTGGTACTGTGTGACCTTGGGGCAAGGACTTCATTTTTCTGTGCTTCACTGTTTGCATCTGTAGAATGCGAGTAATAATACCTTTCGAGGGCGAGGGGCAAAACAGGTGAAGAGGGTTGAGGTATAAAATAAGTTACAGGGATATAATGTGTAGCACAGGGAATATAGCCAGTATTTTATAATAAGTATATAGGGAATATAATTTATAAAAATGCTGAGTCATTTGTTGTAAACCTGAAACTGACATAATATTGTAAGTCAACTATACTTAAATAAAAAGCAAAAACAAGCAAACAAACAAAAAACCAATACCTTCCTCCTAGGATTATTGCCTGGGAATAATGGGCTTCACTGGTGGCTCAGAGGTTAAAGCGTCTGTCTCCAATGCTGGAGACCCGGGTTCGATCCCTGGGTCGGGAAGACCCCCCTGAAGAAGGAAATGGTAACCCACTCCAATATTCTTGCCTGGAGAATCCCATGGACAGAGAAGCCTGGTAGGCAACTGTCCACGGGGTCACAAAGAGTTGGACACGACTGAGCGACTTCACTTTCACTTTCTTGTCTGCTGCCCATGTATGTGAAGAACTGGGCATTCTCTGGTCTAGGCACTGCAGGCTCTAAGAGGCCAAGGCAAGGGTGTTGCCGGGTTTTCTTCTCCAGTGCATAAGGACTTCTTCTCCAGGCAGAGGGCTGAGAGCAGAGGAGGCCTGCTGACTCCAGTGGACAAGAGCAGGCTGGGGATATAGGCATCTGCCTATATCCGCAGTGCATGGCCCATGTGTCTCAAGGAGACGTCAGGAGCTGGGATGGGGGACCGCAGGGCTGCCTGCAGCACGGAATTTAGGAAAGGCTCTGAAGGCTGTTCCTGACCCATGTGGCATTGCTCTGCCCTCATTCAGTCCCCTGGGCAGAGCCCAACTGTGCAGAGCCTTAAGTACTTTCCATGTGTGGCGTACCCAGGCTGCTTCTATACCTCTTTGAAACTGAAGAGGGGGATGAAGAAGAGCCCTGCAGTTTGTTCATAAGAAGCCCTCTATAGCTATGTCCAGCTCCTTGCATCCTTTTGAAATAAGAGGAAACATTGCTGTTTTAAAAATTACAGAGTAATTTGTAAGAGAAGCAAACAGTATTAGAAATATATTGGAGTGGTTTAAAGTATAGACTCTGGGCTCCATTTCTTTCTTTCTTTTTTTTTAAAGACTATATCCCCCACCTATCTTTATTTCTTTTTTAAAAAAATTTTTCTTTATTTGACTGCTCTGGGTCTTAGTTGTGGCATATGGGATCTAGTTTCCTGACCAGGGATAGGATTCAGGTCCCCTGCATCGGGACCTCAGAATCTCAGCCACTGGACCACTAGGGAAGTCATTTTGCTAGTTGTGTAACCTTGGGAAAATTACTTAACTACGCTGTGCCTCAATTTAGTGTTTAATCAGAATAAAACCTCATCATTTGGGATAGTGATGGAAAATTGTGGAATAGATCAAGTGCTGTCTGCCCAAATCTGATTTTTTGGGGGAACACAGCTAGACCACCATTTCCACATGACCCTTGCAGTTAGATTAAAGATGTAATTCAATTCTAGGCAATCGATGGACCAGAGTCACTCGTGCCCCTCTTTGGATGCGACATTGAAGACAGAGTTGAGACTCTGCCCTGCTCCTGTTCCACTGGATGGAACCAGAGTCAACTATGCAGATGACATGGCCCTAGGGTAATCACTCAGAGGAATCTCTCCTAAGGAATCTTCAATACTTGCCTTGAAGGGTTACCTGGCCAAGAAATAAACTTCTCATATTTTAAGCTCCTGACTTTTGGGATTTAAAAAATATATTTATAGCAGCCTAACTACTGTAACTAATATGACCTTAGAGTCAGTATATGATGACTTTGTCAGCAAGTTACACAAAGGAAAAAAAACCAAAAACCCAGAACGTATTTTATCTGTGAAAGCTAGAGATGGAATTAGAAACTAAGTGTAGAACTCAAACCATCTGATTCCTCGGTGTATTCAGTCCATGAATAGAAATAGGTCAGCGCAGCTCGTTGTTCTCATTAGGAACTTAAGTCTTAAGATGATCATTGTTGAGGTCCTGGCAAGTCTAAGTCTAAATCATATGTGTTTCTTTTTAAAGGTGACAGGCTGCAGAAGTTTTGTCACCCTGCTACGTGTGGCCCTCCTCTTCATGTCATTGTCAGTCTTGCTTTTGGCACGTGCTTATTACTCTTAGGATTCGTCATGAGGCAATAAGCCCACTTCTATTGCAGTCGTTTTGGATCCACAGTATTGCATTCTCTTGGCAGAACTCAGTTAGCCTTTGCCTTGCTTCATTTTGTCTCCAAGGCCAAATTTGCCTGTTATGCCAGGTATCTCTTGGCTTCCTACTTTTGCATTCCAATACCCAGTGATGAATAGAACATCTTTTTTTTTTTTTGGGTGTTAGTTCTAGGAGGTTTCCTAGGTCTTTGTAGAACTGATCAACTTCAGCGTCTTTGGCATAGATGGTAGGGATATAGACTTGGATTACTGTGATGTTGAATGGCTTGCCTTGGAAATGAACTGAGATCATTCTGTCATTTTTGAGGTTGTGCAGAGTACTGTCTGTCAGACTCTTTTGTTGATTATGAGGGCTGTTCCATTTCATCTATGGGATTCTTGCCCACAGTAGTAGATATAATGGTTATCTGAATTAAATTTGCCCATTCTGGTCCATTTAGTTTACTGATTCCTAAGATGTCAATGTTTATTCTTACCATCTCCTGCTTGACCACATCCAATTTACTTTGATTCATGGACCTAATATTCCAGGTTCTTGGGCAATACTGTTCTTTGCAGCATTAAATTTTACTTTCATCACCAGACATATCCACAACTGAGCATCGTTTCCACTTTGGCCCAGCCGCTTCATTCTTTCTGAGGCTGTTAGTAGTTCTCCTCCGCTCTTCCCCAGTAGCATACTGGACACCTTCAGACCTGGGGACTCATCTTTCAGTGTCATATCTTTTTGTCCTTTTATACAAAAGGTTCCTGAGGTCTCACAACAAGTATACTGACCTGGTTTGCCATTTCCTCCTCCAGTGGATCCCATTTTGTTAGAACTCTCCGCTGTGACTCATCTGTCTTGGGTCATACACGACAACACGACACGGCTACATAGCTACATGACTCATAGCTTCATCGAGTTATGCAAGTCCCTTCACCACAATTAGGCAGTGATCTGTGAAGAGAGTGTAAGCTAATGGGATGGGCCAAAATACAGGCAGTACAAAGGCAAGAGATACTGATAATGAAATAACTTCAGATAGGAAACACATTCATGTGGATGCATGGCAAAACCCACCACAT
The DNA here is from genome assembly GCF_019923935.1 of Bubalus bubalis. NCBI lineage: Eukaryota > Metazoa > Chordata > Mammalia > Artiodactyla > Bovidae > Bubalus > Bubalus bubalis. The sequence goes on along the minus strand of NC_059158.1, from coordinate 76,606,564 downwards.
ATTGTAAAGTAATTATCCTCCAATTAAAATATATACAAATTAATTTAAAAAAAGAAAGGAAGCATGGCAGGAAACATCCCACTAAAAGGGCCCTAAAGGCTTTCTTTTAAGGAGAGTATATACAAACCTAAGTGAAAGGACTTTGAGATGTCGTTTTAGACCATTTCAAGGTAGTAGTTTTGCTTATTGCCTGGTTCTCAGCAGTGTTCTCCTTGCCTATGTCAAACTACATAGTTAAGTTTTAGGTGGATAATATGCTTTGATTCCATCCAGAACTGAGCAAAGTGTATTTCCTCCAGAAAAGTTTGACCACTAAGGAGTCACATGGACTGCTGCCACACCTAAGACTTTGATGACACCCAGAGATCATTTAACATAGTGTCTTCATCTACATCAGCCCAATTAGTAATAGAACCAACAAATTGTATGTTTTACTATAAGGAAAGTGCTGCTTTTTTTTTTTCAAACAGAACAAAATGTAATCATTTAGTCATAACATCAGTAACCCCCCAGACTCTTCACATCTTGTAAAGGAAGTGGCAGCTGAACTTTGCAGCCCCAATTGTGGGGCATATAGGATCTTAGTTCTCTGACCAGGGGTGAAACCCGTGGCCCCTGCAAAGTCCTAACCACTGGATCACCAGGGAAGACCCAAGCCCTGACTCTTGTACCCTAATAGTTTCTCCCTGGGCATGTCTCACTATATGGAGGATTCCATAGCACTCTTTTTCCATTACACTTTTGATACTCTGACCGTCTGGTCTTATCCTAATCCAAAGTGTAGCTGGGGGAATCCTGACATGTTTAAACAAGGTTTTACTTAAGTCTTGGGATAATAGGGGAAAATAAACACCAAAAGTATCCTGGACCCAGATGGCCAAATGCTGTAAACTCTTTGTTGGTTTGGACCATCTGTATCTTATATGCAGGATCCCTTCACCTCGTGAGTGACTGAATGAGAAAAGTGACACATCAGAGACTTGAAGGGCAAATTAGACTAACTGCTACTGCTAAGTCACTTCAGTTGTGTCCGACTCTGTGCAACCCCATAGATGGCAGCCCACCAGGCTCCCCCATCCCTGGGATTCTCCAGCCAATAACACTGGAGTGGGTTGCCATTTCTTTCTCCAATGCACGGAAGTGAAAAGTGAAAGTGAAGTCGCTCAGTCGTGTCTGACTCTTAGCAACCCCATGGACTGCAGCCCACCAGGCTCCTCCGTCCGTGGAATTTTCCAGGCAAGAGTACTGGAGTGGGATGCCATTGCCTTCTCCAAAATTAGACTTAGCAAGGTAAAAAGTTGAGAAGAATATTATAGGAAGAAAGAATAACATGTGCAAATTTCAGAGTCTGAAAGGGATATTTGCAGACATGGAAGAAGATCAGTTGGGTTGGACCATGGTGCCTGAGAAGAGCGTGAAAGATGAAGCTGGCAAGGTAGGAAGGAGCTCGATCATGTAGGACCTAAGAGATTTTTGACCTAGGAACAATGGGAAAGCTAAAGGTTCAAAGGACTTAAAAAATTAAACTTCTTTTGATTTAATTATAGATTCCCATGCAGTTGTAAGAAATAACAGACATCTTTTGTACTCTTTACTCAGTTTTCTTCCAATGGCAAGGTCTTACAAAGTTATAGTATAAATCACAACCACTCCCACCTGCTTCTTGACCCCTCACAATGACTAAATCTGTTCTCCATTCCTATAATTTTTGTCATTTCAATAATGTTGTATAAATGGAATCATATGAAACCTTTGGGTTTGGCTTTTTTCATCAGCATAATTCTCTGAAGAGGATTCATCCAGATTGTATTTATCAATATTTTATAATTTAAAAAACTTGTTTAGTAAAGTGGTGTACTACTAGTTTAACCGTTCACCCCTTTTAAGACACCTGATTGTTTTCAGATTTGGTTATTATGAATGAAGCTGCTATGAATATGTGTGTATATGTTTTTGTGTTAACAAGGTCTTTGTTTCTCTGATATATATGGTCAGGGGTACTAATCCAATATGACTGTGTCTTTGTAAAAAGAAGAGATTAGGACACAGACACACACACAGAGGGAAGGCCATGTGAAGACACAGGGAGAAGACAGCCCTCTATAAGCCAAGGGGAGAGGCCTCAGAAGAAATCAACCCTCTGTTGGAGATGTTAGCAAAAGCAGAGTGATAATCATTTTGCAATATGCAAGTGTATCAAATGAAATAGTATATCTTAAACTTATACAATGTTATATGTGAAATATATCTCAATAAACCTGGAATGAAAAAAAGAAGCAGCTGACACCACTGACACTTTGATCTGTGATTCCTAGCGTCTGGAATGATAAGAAAACAAATGCCTGTTGTTTAAAGTGTTCTTTAAAAAAGAGAAGACAAGAAAAGCTCTGCAACAGAGCCTATTAAGAGGATGATAAGACAAGCTACAGGGTGGGAAAAAATATCTGCAAATAACATATCCAACAAAGACTGGAATACATAACCAATCTCTGGTTCTTGGTTATGGTGGCCCTACAAATTAATACACTGCTGAATTGTTGAACAGAGTGGCTGTACCATTTCATATTCTCACTAGCACTGTATGAATTTAGTTTCTCATCTTTGACCTCACCAAATTCCATTAATTCTACTTCTTAAATATTTCTGGAATTCACTCATTTCTAACATTTTCTCTCTGTAGTTTAGCAACTAAATTACAGGGGAAAAAAATACTGGATTGCCATTGTAGTGATCATTACCACTCCTGTCACATTGCGTAATTATCAACTCTGAGTTTAGTTTTAAACAAAATAAGTTTGAGGTATCTCCATCAGTTACCTATTGCTGTCATAGTCTGCCCCCAAACTCAGCTTCGAGCAAACCCTGCACCAATGGTCTCCATGACCTCAGTCTGCTTGTGAGTTGGTTTATTTTCAAAGCCTAGGGACTCTATTTCCTCACTGGGGTATTCTGAGGATTTGTATCTTAAAATACATCAAACATTTCAAGTGAAAAGTGTTGTAGAAGGAGGGCAAAGAATCATTTATCTAATTTTCATGTTTACATAGCATTTGTTTTAAAGTAGTAAGAATCTAAATTCCAAATGTGGTTACAAAATCAGCCTCCACTTAAACTAGTAAGTGCATTTTAATGAAGCTTAATTTAAAAGCATGCATTTACATATTGAAATTTGCTTGAACCGACTTGTAGAGTGTGATCTCCAGAGCACGGGTTTTCCTGTTTTCTGAAAATGTCGCAGTTCTTTCAAATTACTTTTCATGGCCTGGAAATCTTAGCTCAGTTGGTATAAGGGTTAGTAAAATGGAGAAGGTTCAAATTAAATTGTTGTATTAGTTATAATACTTTTCCAAGTTGTTCTTAGAATGTTCTTGGGATTGCTTAGAAGTCAAATGTCATGCTTTGAAATAGTGCGTTAAACGTGTGTGTGTGTGCACGCTTAGTCACGTGGTTGTGTCCTGCTCTTTGTGATCCCGTGGATTGTAGCTTGCGGGGCTCTTCTGTCCAGGGGATTCTCCTGGCAAGAATATGGGAGTGAGTTGCCATTTCCTCCTCCAGGGGATCCTCCCGACCTAGGGACTGAACTTTTCTCTTCTGCATTGGCAGGCTGGTTCTTTACCCCTGAGCTACCTGGGAAGCCATGTTAAACATAATTTTATGCTTACAGCTTTTATTCTACAACTCTTCTATATTTAAATCAACAGGCATGAGAACTTAACATATGGGAATTTATCAGGTCAGAAATAGTTGGCTTCCACTTTGCATACCTTCATCCAAAAATCAAGGTGTATTAATACACTTGTTAAAAATCTAATAATTCCAAAGGGACTTCTCTAGTTATATAAAGTGAGGTTGATTTATTTATTCTAAACCTTTATTAATTGTGAAAGATAATGCACATAGAGGTGCATAAAACACAAAATATGATAGAAAATTATAAAGTAGATACAATTAGGAAAAAACACAAAACACCACCCAGATTAAAAAAAATAGAACATTGCTGTTGCTGTCTGAACTACTTCCTATGTTTCCCATCCGGATCACCTCTCTCGCAACCTTCATCGTCTCTCCAGGTAACCATTAGCCTGACTTTTATGGTAACCACTTCCTTGCTTTTTAAAATTTTGCCTGTTTTTGAACTTTATACCTAGATGGACTAATACTGAGAAACACTGACTTGGACTTCCGTGGAAGTCCAGTGGTCAAGACTGCATTTCCAATGCAGGCAGCATGGGTTTGATCCCTAGTCAGGAGCTGAGATCCCACATGCTGTGTGGCATGGCCAAATAAATAAATAAAATAAAAAAGACACACTGACTTGGCTACCTAGCCTGCCCATATCAGATGTGAACCTGGCTAGGTAACACAAAGCCACAGCTAATTAGCCTCTCTGTGTGGCTTGTGAGGCTTTGTTTTCCTAGTATCCATCCAAGAAAAGTCTTGGTCTTTTTGGGTTTAAGTGACCCACCCAACTTCTTGTCCCCCCAGTTTCATCTTCCAGAGTCTAGACTCTGTGCTGCATTAAGTTCCGCAGTTTGGCTTTTTTTCTGTTCTATACTTAGTCTTTACCAAGAGATTAAATTGCTGTTTTTTATTCAACACTATGGAAAGTTTTCTTTTGTATGTTTCTTTTTTGCTCAACTTTATCAGATTCATCCATGTTGTAGGTGTAGCTGTTGTTTGCTCATGTTCACCGCTGTATAATATACCAACATGTTTAATATATAATAATTTATCCATTCTATTATCGATGGCATTGGATTGACTTTATTACTGTTAAGAATTTCTTGTGTTTGTCTCCTGGTGCAAATGTATATGCATTTCTGTTGGAGATGTACCATGGAATGAAATAGAGGGATCATAGGATATGTATATCTTATACTTTAGTAAATAATTCTAAACTGTTTTTCAAAGTTGTTGTGATAAGCATTTGTGCAATATACTTTTAAATTATAGAAAAATATAGAATTTTTGTTGTCAGTATAGAAATATAATTCTCCAAGCCAGGCTTTAGCAATATGTGAACCGTGAACTTCCTGATGTTCAAGCTGGTTTTAGAAAAGGCAGAGGAACCAGAGATCAAATTGCCAACATCTGCTGGATCACGGAAAAAGCAAGAGAGTTCCAGAAAGACATCTACTTCTGCTTTATTGACTATGCCAAAGCCTTTGACTGTGTGCATCACAATAAACTGTGGAAAATTCTGAAAGAGATGGGAATACCAGAACACCTGATCTGCCTCTTGAGAAATTTGTATGCAGGTCAGGAAGCAACAGTTAGAACTGGACATGGAACAACAGACTGGTTCCAAATAGGAAAAGGAGTTCGTCAAGGCTGTATATTGTCACCCTGTTTATTTAACTTATATGCAGAGTACATAATGAGAAACGCTGGACTGGAATAAACACAAGCTGGAATCAAGATTGCTGGGAGAAATATCAATAACCTCAGATATGCAGATGACACCACCCTTATGGCAGAAAGTGAAGAGGAACTCAAAAGCCTCTTGATGAAAGTGAAAGTGGAGAGTGAAAAAGTTGGCTTAAAGCTCAACATTCAGAAAAAGGAAGATCATGGCATCTGGTCCCACCACTTCATGGGAAATAGATGGGGAAACAGTGGAAACAGTGTCAGACTTTATTTTTGGGGGCTCCAAAATCACTACAGATGGTGACTGCAGCCATGAAATTAAAAGACGCTTACTCCTTGGAAGGAAAGTTATGACCAACCTAGATAGCATATTCAAAAGCAGAGACATTACTTTGCCAACAAAGGTTCGTCTAGTCAAGGCTATGGTTTTTCCTGTGGTCATGTATGGATGTGAGAGTTGGACTGTGAAGAAGGCTGAGCGCCGAATAATTGATGCTTTTGAACTGTGGTGTTGGAGAAGACTCTTGAGAGTCCCTTGGACTGCAAGGATATCCAACCAGTCCATTCTGAAGGAGATCAGCCCTAGGATTTCTTTGGAAGGAATGATGCTAAAGCTGAAACTCCAGTACTTTGGCCACCTCATGTGAAGAGTTGACTCATTGGAAAAGACTCTGATGCTGGGAGGGATTGGGGGCAGGAGGAGAAGGGGACGACAGAGGATGAGATGGTTGGATGGCATCACTGACTCAATGGATGTGAGTCTGAGTGAACTCCGGGAGTTGGTGATGGACAGGGAGGCCTGGCGTGCTGCGATTCATGGGGTCGCAAAGAGTCGGACACGACTGAGTGACTGATCTGATCTGATACAAATATATTGTTGTCAATATAGAAAAATAAAAGATAAAATAAGTTGTTCTTTAGTATGCATCTGTTAAATTTTGTCATTAAAAATGTGTGCTCTAAGAGATGAGTGTAAGTGAGCTCAGGCTTGAGGAAAGTGGTCCACTTTCACGATAGTTCCTGTTCCAGGCATTTCTGGATACCCCTGATAACATGGTGACTCTTCAGGGGAGACTAGTATACTTGCAGATTAGGACACTGGTAGATACCCAGGTGAGGATCTTGGAGTAGGTAGGACAAGATCTAAGTGTTCTTTTCACAGGTCCTGTGTTTCCTGTGTTCCACACAAAGCAAGAGTCCCTTTGAAGGCAGCTTTTTTTAAAAACAGTGACTTTCTGTAGAGTTGCAGTCCCTCCTGCAGTATGCTCCTTGCTCTAAGTGTGTTTTCTTAACCATCTGATGTTCCGGTTACAAGGCAGGGCCAGGTTTAAATTCCCTGCCCCAAATTATATGGCTTGGTGATTTGCAAATGGCTAAATTAAGAACAGAGGATGAGATGGTTGGATGGCATCACCAACTCAATGGACATGAGTTTGAGCGAGCTCTGAGAGTTGGTGATGGACAGGGAAGCCTGGCGTGCTGCAGTCCAGGGGGTCACAAAGAGCTGGACACGACTGAGCAACTGAACTGAACTGATTGAAATCAAGAATGAGTTAGGGAAGTAGTTTCTCACTTTTTTTTTTTTTTTTTAGCATGACAACGTATTAATTTTTTTATTGTAGACTTTTCTAAACATACACAAATGTATAAGGAATGGTATCTCATCTATCCACCTCCGAGATTTGATAATTATCAATTTATGGCCAATCTTGTTTATAAATCTCTCGCTTCCCTTCCCACTGGATTGTTTGGAAGGAAATCCAACGTGTCAAATGATTTTATCCATAAATATTCAGCATGTATCCCTAAAAGGTAAGGACTGTTTAAAAAAACACAACCACAATACATTATTACACAAATAAAATTAACAATTCTTTAATATCATTGAATATCTTCTGAGGATCCAAGTTTTCTCCATTGTCTCATGAGTGCTTTGTTATGATCGGTTTGTTAGAATCGGGGTCTTATGAGGTAGGCATATTGCATTTGGTTTCTAGATCTTCTTATTACCTGTTTTCCTCACCGTCTTTCTTTTCTTGCCATTGGTTTATTGATTAAACTGTATCATTTGTCCAGTAGAGTTTTTCTGTCTTAGATATTTATAATTTTATTCCTGTGGTGATGTGAATTTTATTTCTGTGGTGATAAGCACCATTTTAAACCATATAATAATAGTTTTAGCATCTTTTAAGAAAATGCATAATGATAAAAGGCTACCAAAAATTCAGTAGTAGTGAATGTGCGCTCAGTCGTGTCCAACTCTTTGCAACCCCATGGACTGTAGCCTGCCAGGCTCCCCTGTCCATGAGATCTCCCAGGCAAGAAAATTGGAGTGGGTTGCCATTTCCTATTCCAGGGGGTCTTCCTGACCCAGGGAGCCAACCTGAGTCTTTTGCATCTCCTGTACTAGCAGGTGGATTCTTTACCACTGCGCCACCTGGGAAGCCAAAAATCCAGTAACACTTTCAAATTAATTTTTGTATGTGTGTGTGTATGTGAGAGAGAGAAAAATAGCTGAAAAATTGTAAGTCAGTGAGTTCTCAAATTTTGTGGTCAGGACTCATTTACTATTGAGGAGCTATAATCAAATAAAAGTTACTTATTTGTTCATTGATATCTATTGTATTAGAAATCAAAACAGCAATTAAACTATTTGTTTGTTGATTCATTTTAAAAATAATAGTGAATTCATTAGATTTTAACAAATAATACACTTGTGAGAAAAGTGACAATGTTTTCTAAAACAAAAAAATTTAGCAAGTATAATATTGCTTTCTTTGTAGATCTCTTTAACGTTTTGCTTGATAGAAACCAGTTAGATTTTTATATCTAGCTTGGCATTCAAACTGTTACAATTTTACAAACTGAGTTGCCTCTGAAAATTTTGCTGTACATTTTTTTGTTTGTCTATGTGGCCAGGTCACTTGGCATACAGGATCTTAGTTCCCTGACCAGGGGTTAAACTGTTGCCCCCTGCAGTTAGAAGCATGGTCTTAACCACCGGACTGCCAGAGAAGTCCCTGCGGTACATTTTTGAGAGACTGACAGTGAAAAAGGCAAATAAAGCTTTTGCTTTATTGTGAAAACAATTTTGACCTCATGGAGCCTCTGAAAGTGTCTAGGGACCCCCCGTAGGTTTCTGGACCACACTCTGAGAACTGTTGGATAATACTGATGAATGGAAGATGTTATTATTAGTAGTACTAATAAGTAGAGAATGCTTAGTAAAGGTATGTATTTGAGCAGCCCTTGCAAAAGTATTTCTCAGCTTCCCTTTCCCAGAGCTCCACGATTTCTTCCTCCTTGCCCCAAGTTTGGGACTGGCAATACAAAAATATTCTGTAGATGTGGTGATGGCATTTTAATGATTTGTATGTCTTTTAAAAAGTGCTTATAATCTCTCCACACATTACTCATCCTCCCCACCCCCCCACCCCAGCCTCAATTCCTTAACAAGCTTCATAATTTTTTCCTGAGAGAGCCTCCCAATTTTTTCATAATTTGGAAGCGTGAATTCTAGTCCCAGGCCTGTTTCTAGAGAGCTGGGTGACCTTGGGCAAGCCATTTACTCTCTCCAAGCTTCTGTTTCTTTAGCTATAAAATATGAGCTGGATCAGGTTATTTTGATGCCTTTTCTGGGTCCCAAATCCAAGAAATGCTCTTATGGCTCATAAATAAGTCCATCCTGATGTTTCCTTTAGCTCAGGAATTTGACATTGGCCTAACACACAGAGGAGCCCGCAGCAACCCGAGAAGAGGGGATTAGGAGCCTGTCCAGTGAGTCAGAGGGTGAGGAAGGATTGAATACACCAAGACAGATTCACAATGGAAATAGGAGTTCCTTGCTGAGGAGTTTTGCAAGATTTCCCACACCAACAAATATCCTCAGAGAAAGAACCAAAGCCCAGCATTTTTTTTTTTTTCCTCCTAAGATCTTTTTAGCCTTCTAAACTTCATTCCGTAAGGAAAGTGTCATTAAACTATAGCCTGGAAATTAAGACTGGTTTTTACACTTTCAAATGGTTGAAAAAAAATCAAAAGATGAATACTATTTTTTGACACGAGAAAATGGTGTAAAATCCAGATTTCAGTGCCCATCAGTTTTTTTTGGACCCAGTCACTCATTCATTTATATAGTCTGTGGCTGCTTTTGTGCTTCATGGCAGAGTTGGGGTGATGGGACAAATACAGTGGGGCTTGCAAATATTTACTATCTGACCATTTCCAAGAATTTACAGACCCCTGCCCTAGTGCAAACCTATAATTTGCATTTTATAGCTGTTTTTTCAAAATCTGATCAGAGTCAATGAACACTTCTAAATATTCATTCACACACCTTCTCTGACTTAGACTTCTGAACACCCATTCAGGCAACTTCTCTGACATACATTTGGTTTGACTTTAAGATTCTCTTAGGTCTCTAATGGCTTCTGTGTCAAATCTTTCTTTTATATCAAAACTCTGCTCTGACACCTTTAATTAGACATCTCAATGCCTGTTCTAGGGAAGTCTGAGGGCTGAAACAGATGCTTTTCTGTGATCCACGCCTCTTCAGATCTAACTGGAGCCCCCTATCCTGGCTTCACCTACAGAATTCCTCAAATTCAACACCACCTGCACCGTTCAGCTGTCTATTTCCAAGGCCTCCTTTCCTATAGCAATTATTGAGAGTGGCGGGAGGAGAGGTGATTTTATGTTTTTGTTTTTGAGTAGGGTACAGTCTGCTCAGCTAAGTCCCATTGTAGCTTTGTCACTTCATGGTTTTCAGTGATCTTTTCTGCTTTTCAAGGACATAAGCTGAAGTTTGAATGAGCTGGATAAAGTTAATTCAGCAATTAAAATGAAAAACAAAACACAATGGTCCTTCTTCCTCTCTTGGAAATCCTTGGAATTTTTGAAGAAAAAATAGCTACCTGTTCTAAAATGATTCCTAGGATTTAATTTATAGAGGTTTGAGGTTTGGCATGAAGATGTCAGTGCTGTTGAATGAAGAGTTTACATTGCATCACATAAGGCCCCCGGGGAAAGGATGGGCAGGCGAGGGGAGGGGAGGAATCATCAAGAGCCTTTCTTGGTGAAAGGCAAAGTAGGAGAGAGTGAATGGTTTAGGACTGGCTAGCTTGAATAACTGCATTAGGCCTTGGGACAGAGGGGCTGTGCCTCGTTGCTTGGTAACTGGCCCTCAGTTTGATTTAGGGTGGGGGGAATATTGGCTAGGTTGTGTGAGAGTTAGATAAAGAGATTATTGGGGGTATAGATGGGAGATTGATTGGTTTGCATATGAAAGGTGTGTTCCTTGGCAAGTTGTTATTACCTTTAGGAATTAGTCAAGCCTGGAAGGGGCAGTCTATCTCTGGGTCTGCAAGGGCCCCAGAGTATCAAAGAATACAAAAAAGAAGAGAATATTGTTAACATAATTGGCTCTGTGATGAATGGATGCCAGGTAGACAAATATGTAATTTAAGAAAACACAGACCATTAAAAAAGTAGCAAATTAATTGAATTTATATATTTATTGGAATGATGATTTTTACCATTAAAAATAGAAATGTTGAGTTTGAACTGGTTTAAAAATTAATAACAAGAGGCATAGAAACAAAAAAAATTAAAGCCTATATAAAAATGTATAATGTGAAAATTAAAAAGATTTTTTCCACACCTCTTACTAATGCCATTTCTCACTTAACTGTTATTAATGTTTTTTTTTTTTCCTAATATGCTTTTCAATGGTGAAGAATCCACCTGCAATGCAGGAGACCCAGTTTCAATCCCTGGGTCAGGAAGATCCTCTGGAGAAGAAAATGGCAACCCACTCCAGTATTCTTGCCTGGAGAAATCCATGGGCAGAGGAGACATGTGAGCTACAGACCATGGGGTTGCAAAGAGTCGAACACGACTTAGTGACTAACATACACACCCCATCTCACTAAGGGTGAAAGCAGTGTCCTCACAAGTCTACTAGGCCCTGTTAGCCCTGACTGTGCTCCTGCTTGCTCATTCCCTCCTTCCCCACCAGCTGGAACCCTCGAGGCATGCTCCTGCCTCAGAGCTTCTGCTTCTAGTTAATTCCCAGGCTCCTCCTCGGGACAGCAGCCTGACAATCTCCCTCACTTCCTTCCATTTTTTACTCAAATATACTTCCTAGTCTGGAGAAGGCAATGGCACCCGACTCCAGTACTCTTGCCTGGAAAATCCCACGGACGGAGGAGCCTGGTAGGCTGCAGTCCAGGGGGTCGCTAAGAGTCAGACACGACTGAGCAACTTCACTTTCACTTTTCCCTTTCATGCATTGGAGAAGGAAATGGCAACCCACTCCAGTGTTCTTGCCTGGAGAATCCCAGGGACGGGGGAGCCTGGTGGGCTGCCGTCTATAGCGTCGCACAGAGTCAGACATGACTGAAGCGACTTAGCAGCATACTTCCTAGTGGTCTAGACTAGACACTTCTATCCCCTTTCCCTGATTTAAAAAAAAAATTCCTTAGCCCTTTGTACATATACCTTTTGCTTTTTCTCTAATCTATTATCCATCTTCCCCACTGGAATGTAAGTTCTGTATATGCAGATATTTTTGTGTACTGCCTAGTACACAGAAGATGCTCAATAAATATTTCCTGACTGAATGAATATCAAGCGCATTTATATGATATATATTTATTTGTATAATTTTCTTTATTGAGTGGGATCACATTATACATGTGATCTCCAACTTTTTTTTTTTTTCAATCCATAAAGGAATCTTGGCTGTTTTTCCATGTGAGTACATCTGGATCTGGATGCAGTTTATTCTTTAAAGTAGTACATAGTATTCTGGAGTATAAATAAATTCTAATTTATTTAACCAGTCATTTTCTAATAGTCATTAGGATGTTGAGAATTTCACCGTTTCCTACAATAACAACAAATCAAGGAAAAGAATGCACACCAGATTCAGGGTATAAGACTTTTTCTAGAATGATTTGGAGACTATTGGTTATTTTCTGACTTTCTTGTGCTGTAATTTATATTTTTCTTTAATCTTTGCTACTCAGTTGGGAAAAAGGTTGCTCCAACGAGGTATAGGCAGAGATGGACGTTGAGACCATCACAAGTATTTACAATAATTCTATATTAATAGCCAGTTCCTAGAGCTGAGGGCAGACCTCCTTGCAGGCAGGGTACAGGCATGTGGTGGAAGGCCTGTCACCTGCAGAAATCTGTCGCAGGGAAAGGAAGAGGAGGACCCCTCCATTTCCTTTGGCCTAAGGCACCCCACTTATCCACACCTGCATCTGGTCCTGTATGCCTCTTGTTGACTTGTCCATTCATCTACCATGTGCCTTCAAAATTAATACCTGACACTCCATGTGCTGGCCCCTCTTCTCTGCAGTCATATCTTTCTTCTGTCTTCTATTCATTTAGACCCCGATTCTCAATCTTTTCCTCTGTAGAACATAGTCACGTAGTCTATTTCCCCATTGAAACCTGCCCAGTCTCTGACAGCTTCCATACAAAAGTTCAAGCTTCATCTCTCAGTGATGCTTAATGATATGGGCTTCATCTTGCCTTTCATTTCCTCCCTGGCCCTGGACCAGACCATCTGTTCCTTCCTAGCCTCTCTGTTGCTTTAATCTGCTCCTGCCTCTGATCTGTGCTTGTTACACCTGCAAGCCCAGCCCATGTAATATGCTCTTCCTCCCTAACCTTCAGAAACCTCTTCTGCTTCCTTGACTGATTCCAGTCATCCAGGTTCCCTGAGCCATTCTGCAGGCGACTTGAGCTGTGTTCTCTTGGGGACTGGGTGTTTCCTCTCCATGCTATATCCTGTTTAGCACTTTTGAATGTCCCCAGTTTGGCTTAATTAGGGTGCTATGGGCTTCCATTGCCCAGGAGACTAAGCCGCGGCACAGGAATGATAGGAAGGGCTGGTGAGGTGGCTGCCAAGCCTGGTGTCACTGAGTTTCTGGTCCCCCCAGCTCCTCTGAGTTGCCACTGAGGGAGAGGTCACTGTTTCAGGAGGGAGGGGCAATTGGGTTTTAGAAAATACTGCTGGATTATAGAAAATATTATTTTTACTAAAAGTTAGTAGTGTGTGTGCGTGCTAAGTCACATCAGTCATGTCCGACTCTTTGTGTCTCTATGGACTGTAGCTCGCCAGTCTCCTCTGTCCCTGGGATTCTCTAGGCAAGAATACTGGAGTGGGTTGCCATGCCTCCCTACAGGGGATCTTCCCACCCAGGGATTGAACCTGCGTCTCTTAGGTCTTCTGCAGGTGGGTTCTTTATCACTACTGCTACCTAGGAAGCCCAAGTTAGTAGTTCTTAGTGGTTTTTTCCCCCAATAATCTGGGCCTCTTGATGATAGCTATGAACCTTCTTTCCAAAAAACACACATAGACAGATTTTTGAAGGAGCTTCCAAGATGTACCAAGACCCCTGAAGGCCACTAAAAATACTGTGATCCCCCCAGCTTAGAACCAAGTTCTCTAGATCGTGTTTTGTATGCTCTTTGGTGTTGTATTCCCCCCACCCCCTCGACCTGTTTACTCATTGTGACTGGAAACCATTGTCTTAAGGAGATGATAAAATAGACGCAAAATAACTCTTACGGCATCTTTTTTTTCCTCTTAGTTTTGGAACAAATTTTACTTCTCTTTGGAAATGTTCTATATTGGGATTTAAAGAGTTTGGTAGAGCTCTTTCCCTACACTGTACGTAAATTTAGTATCACAGGCTCTGTCTTGTATCTGAGTTAGTGGTTTTGTGGTGCAGGTTGGTGGGAACTTCCCTCTGTGTTGCACTGGGAATTCTTTAATACTGGTTCTTTTCTTCCTTTCTCACACAACTCTGTTTAGCACTGGTTGGAATGAGTAGAACAAAGGGAATAACAGAGCTATGATAGCCTAGGCGTTAAGAGCAAGGGTCCCCATAGGCAGGCTGATTTGAGTTAGTTAACTCAGAATCTTAAACTGGTCACTCAAAGGCCAGAGAAACCAGTGGGTCATTTTTGTTTTTCCTGCCCAGCATTTCCTAAAACAAAGTTATCTTGTCAGTAAAAGATGCTATCTTGATCTCAGTAAAAGCAATATGTAATTATTTGCCTTATACTGACCCTCGTAAAGTGTTACGTCAATTGCCTGACCTGGGGCAACTGAGTTTAGGGTTTCATTTCCCCAACGGTAAATCAGGCAGGATGCCTATCTCAAAGCCCTATGTGACTCATGAATATAAGAACTAAATGAGTTTGCCTGTAAATTCTGAACAAATTGTACATCTGACTGTAAATAATAATCCACAGTGATGGATGCCTTAAGATGTGCTAGAAGCAGGGGGATGGGGGAATTGGGACAGATGGAGCTGAGAGATGCTAAATCAATTTGAGAGTAAACCCAGGCGTGTTTGCTGGGAAAGTTAAGTAAAGTGGGAGAGTGCAGTTTGGTCCAGAAAGCTGCATAACAGTAGCCTGGAGTTGCTGGCGCACAGCTCAGAGAAGTCAACACCCGGGGTTCCGCTAGAATGGCAACAGGCGGTTTCCGCTGCTGTTTCTTGCAGGGGAGGTGAAGGTCTCTGTCCAGGCCTCTTTTCTGTGGACTCCGTCACCCTCAGGCCTTCTGTTCTTCCCACAGCTGCCTTCTTCCGCTGCCCACTGCTTGGATCTCACAGCCGGTTTCAGACACAGAAATGCTTTTGATGCGGACGTCCTCCACAGTGCCGGAAGGTAGGCCTGCAGTGCCATGGCCGCATCCTGGGTGTCTGGCGCTCATTTTAGTCAGCAGCGGTGAAGCTCCCTAGGACTTCAGTGTGCTTCCTGGGACCCCCTTGGCCTGGCTCAGCACTGACCTCTCACTGACTTGGGTTCTGTTGTTGTTTGTGGGAGGGGGAGGATTGTGTCAGGTGAACACCTGACGGGGTAGGTGGGCAGACTCTGCCTCCTGACGTCAGGTGTGGGCTCAGCTGCATCATCAGGGGGCACAGACTGCTGTCAGATGCGGAGAGTCTGAGGGTGGGGCTGTGGCTGGACTGGGGATGGGTATAGCGTTTCCAGTGTTGGTGTGAGCCCAGAAGTTAGGACTAAAGACCTTGGGTTCGAATCTCAGCTCTGCTATTTACAAGCTGTGCGACCTTGGGCAAATCACCTAATCCCCTTGAGTCTCAGTTTTGTCATCTGTAAAATGGGAATAATAATAGTACCTACTTCAGTGGTTTGCTGTAAAGATTATATACACGTGTGTGTTTGTGTGTGTGTGTGTACATGTATTTGCTTACAAGTGTTAGCTGCAATGATGAATTATTAATATAATTCCAGGGCTTGGATTGCTGGACTGGGCACTAGGGGTGGGCACTGGTCAGGGCTGGGGACTGGAATGAAGCTAAATATGAATGAATGAATGAAATATTGCATTGGGGACAAGCATTAGAAAAGTTGGGATTAGGGTTGGTTCGGGAATATAGCTCAGGCCAGCACATTTGCTGCAGACTTCTCGAGGTGGGGGGCAAAGGGGTTTCCCTGATAGCTCAATTGGTAAAGAATCTGCCTGCAATGCGGGAGACCTGGGTCCGATCTCTGGGTAGGGAAGATCCCCTGGAGAAGGGAAAGGCTCCCCACTCCAGTATTGTGGCCTGGAGAATCCCAGGACTTTATAGTCCACGGGGTCACAAAGAGTCAGACACGACTGAGCGACTTTCACTTCACTTCACTTCTTGAGGGAGTGAGATGTGGAGGGAAGAAGCTGGGGGTGGGGACGAAGGCAGTCCCCACCGCCACCCCAGTCCACGAACAGCAGCATGAACACACATATGTACTCTTGTCTCTCCCAGGAGACCAGGGTCCCTGTAGCTCTGCAAGAGGATAAAAGGGGAGAAGGAAGGTTCTGAGTTCTTCGAACGTAACTTGAGAGTGATGGTGACGGTAGCCAGTGCCAAAGGCTGGCTGATGGGGAAATGTAACTGCTGCTGTCCTCTGCCTCCCAGGTCTCCTCCCCGTCATGACACTCCTGCTGCCATGGTTGGGAAAACCCAGGAGAAGTCTTGGGAGTAGTCTTGAATGCCTAGGAGAGTGGAGATGACACCAAGCTTCCCCTTGGCTGCTCTGACAGCAGTAAAGCTTGGACAGCGGGCTGGGGAGGATGGGGTTCCCTGGAGAAGACCTCCTTGCCGAGGTGGTGCAGCAGGTCTGCACACTTAGGTCCTGGTGCCATTGCCCCTGACGGTGTGTTGCCCTGTATTCCTGACCATGGTCTTTATCACCTGGAGGCAGCTAGTGGCTGAGCTTGGTTCGGAAAAGGAGGGGAGGTGTGCAGGAGGTGGAGAAGGTCTGAGGCCAGAGAAGGGCAGAGTCTCTCCATGAGCTCCAGGGTAGTTTACAGTTTCAGCCTGCTTTCAGTTCGGTAGAGGGGATGGAGCAAGAATTGGCTCAAGCATGGGTGGGTGGGTAGACCAAGGAAAGAGCCAGTGTCCACCAGAGTCATTGTCTGGGGCAGGAGCAGAGTAATTCTTTTTATATCATTTCAATATGTTGTTCATGTTTTGTGGTTATTAGGACATACACACAGTTATGATCTGCTTATTCGTATGGCACTGCCAGGACTCACCATGGGAATACATGTGTTTATGACAAGGGTGCCAGCTTTTGATGTTCTTAGAGCTGCAGGAACTGCCTTAGCCACAAGTGCTGTAGATGTGCTGGAGCCCTTGAGGCATCAGAGTTGTCCCACCACCCTCCACAGCCTCTCAATCCCAGGAGTGGCGTAGCTTGGGCATGCTACATCTGGGTGTGTGTGTGTATTCAACAGAGGCAAAGGGATGCTTTCACATTGTGGTTTAGGAACAGAAAGGAAACTTCTTTGAGAGCTAACCACCCTGGTGTTATTAAGACTTACATTATTACATTAGGATTATTTTAAGTGGTCCCTACTAAGAGTAAAGTGAAAGGAAGTGAGCCCATGAGAGGTTTCTAGGCTCCAGATGTGAAAATCAGAATGAGGAAACACCGGAGGCCTTCCCATTAGAACCATGAACAGATTACAAGAACACCCCTCATTACCATCATCATTTGGTGTCTTTCCCAGTTTGTCACTAGTGCAATTAAAGATGAAACAGAAACAAGACTTAGATTGTTGGAAAGGAAAAGACAAGATTTTATTATTTGCAAATGATATGATTTTATACCTGGCCTACTTAGAGAATCAAACAAAAAGAACCCCCAACTAATGGGTTTAATGAGAAAGTTTAGTGTGCTGGCTGCGAGCACAATAGATTTACTCAAGAGTTTTTTCACATGCTAGCATGGATGGGCTTTAAAACATAATGAGAGAAAGAGAGGGAGATTGAGTTTTTAAAAACAGAACTCACATAATACCCAGGAATAAGCTTAATGAGAAATGTGTTCTGGGATCTATATAAAAGAAAGAAACAAACAAAAATCTGAGAGTAAAAATGTGAATAGAGAACCATATCACATTTTCCTCCTGATTACAAGTGGTACATTTCTATCTTCCTTGGTGCTTTTCAATATATGCTATGGGTTGGGGATTCAGTGGTGAAAAACACAGATATCTTTATGGAATTTATGTTTGAAAGAAGGAGCTATTGATAAAAGAATAAACAAATTATTTACATAAATTCATCTTGCAGTAAGGACATGGCCTTTCTCTTTGACTTCTGTGAGAGAGCTTCCTGACACCCCTCTGTTAGATCTCTGAAGTACCCCAATCTTTTTTTTTTTAACTGCAAATACACTGATTATAGCAAGTTTGTTAAATAATCAACAGATGATAAATCTTTTTTAACTAAGGATATATACAAACAGGGCACCATAAATCACTCAGCTCTCAGTTGTGGTATTCAGAGCTCCCTGAGTACTGGGTTCTTTCTTTTAAAAGGAAATCTTTTTTCTTTTGTTTTGTTTAAATGTATTCTTTCAGGAATTCCTTGGTGGTCCAGTGGTTGGGACTCTTGTGCTTTCACTACTCAGAGGGCACAGGTTCAGTCCCTTGTTGGGAAACTAAGATGCTGCAAGCCTCACAGAGTGGAACCAAAAAAAAAAAAAAAAAAAGGATTCTTGCATATGTCACGTGAAAGATAGGAGAGGCTGACTTGGCCTGTGTCCTTAACATGCAGGGCGGTCCACCTCTGGGTTTGACGGTAGCCGTATCTGAACTCTACTAGCTAATCATAAGAATGTAGTGGCTTCTCCACTCTGGAAACTCTCACAGTTTTGTGGACTGCCGCTTGACTTGGATGGTTAACCAGGGAAGGATGCTGTTTAAATATTTTCTCATCATTATTTATTATAAAAATGAACAGGGTAGAAAACACCATTGAAGTATAGTGTAGGGAACTGAATGTGGAAAAAGAACCAGTCTCCAGTTTTTTTTTTAAAACGTATTTTCTTCATTTCTTCTCCAATCTCTTACACTTTTCATCTTCTTCATCTGCCCTGGTCACACCCTGGATGAAAGTTTACTGATTTCCTTTGCAGTTTCTCCCCAGGTCTTCCATCATCTTCTATCCTTTGGCTCTGTCAGAGGTTTCCAAGGGGGCCTATCACGAACAGACAATATTCAGCTTTAGAGAATAAAGGAAGCAGATAACCATATTCCACACAGAGTGTCCTCCTTTGATGCTCTCTTTATATAGCGTGCTAAGTCCATATGGAATTAATTTCTTTCTGAGGCTTCACAAGTTGCCATCTCACACATTTGTTTCCAGAAGGAAAGTAAATATAGGCCAGGTGTGGAGGTAGGTTAGTTTTTTTTTTTTCCCCTTTATTGGTGTATAGCTTACTTACATTGCTGTATTAGCTTCAGGTGTACAACGGAGTGGATCAGTTATACATATACATATATCCACTCTTTTTTACTCTTTTCCCATATAGGTCATTACAGAATACTGAGTAGAGTTCCCTGATCTGTAAGTAGGTCTTTATTAGTTATCTATTTTATTCATAGTAGTATGTGTATATCAATCCCAATCTCCCAATTTATGACCTCCCTCTCTTTACCCTCTAGCAACCATAAATTTGTTTTCTACATCTATAATTCTATTTCTGGTTTGTAGATAACTTCATTTGTAGCTTTTTTTTTTTTTAAATTTCCACATATAAGTGATGTTATATGATATTTGTCTTTGTCTTACTTACTCCATATGACAATCTCCAGGTCTGTCCATATTGCTACAAATGGCATTATTTCATTCTTTTTTATGGCTGAGTAATATTCTATTGTATATGTATACCACATCATCTTTATCCATTCCTCTGTTGATGGACATTTAGGTTGCTTCTGTGTCCTGGTTATTGTAAATCGTGTTGCAATGAAAATGTTTCCGATTGGAGAAGAACTGAGGATGTTACTTCACCATGACAGCAGCCAAGAATTTGAGGCCTGGTCTCAAGGAGGAGACTTAGCCCTAGCTTTGCCTTCTGGGACAAGGTGATTGATATGTCTATTCCAGGAAGCAGGGACTTGAATGATAAGCTGTGAGAGCTTGAAGAGAACTTTAAAAATATTCATTCCAATCACCCCCCTTAAACTAATGAAGAAATGGAAGCCCTGAGAGGTGAAATGACTTTCTCAGCGAGATTCCCAATTTTTAGCCCAGTGGTATTCTCAATATACCTTGGAATCTGTTATAAACTTTGGAAACCACTTGTTGGAATCCACTAGGGATCTGAACAGAGGACTGTGGTCATGGCCCCTCCTTGCTTCAGGGCAATAAGGAAGTTTTATGGTATCTTTTCTTGTAGAGACTGGGAGAATGATTCATCTTTAAGTCACAAAGAGACAATGACAGATTCTTAAAGCTGCACACAACCATGAGAAAATGATAAAAACATGAGGTTCTGAAGCAGAAAAATGCTCCCAGTGACGACAGCTGTGGAGAGGTAACACTGGCCCTCTTCCGGGCAGTGGGAACCATGCTTTGCTTGGAACACGTGTGAGTTCAGCTCCAAGTGTGTCAAGAGGGTCAGAGTAGAAGCCATGTGAAACAAAAGATAATTTGCAAAGACATGGGGAATGCTTTACCATTCAGGATCATGAAGGAATTAAAACACACACACACACACACACACGTTGAGGCCGTGTTCAAGTCTCTGCCCCCAACATTTTAGTTGAAAAATTTCAAATCTATAGGAAAGGTGAAAGGATAATCAAATTATCATCTATACACCGTTCACCTAGATTTACCAGTTGTTAATATTTGAAATTAGGTCAGGAAGCAACAGAACTGGACATGGAACAACAGACTGGTTCCAAATAGGAAAAGGAGTACATCAAGGCTGTATATTGTCACCCTGCTTATTTAACTTATGCAGAGTACATCATGAGAAACGCTGGACTGGAAGAAGCACAAGTTGGAATCAAGATTGCTGGGAGAAATAGCAATAACCTCAGATATGCAGATGACACCACACTTATGGCAGAAAGCAAAGAAGAACTAAAGAGCCTCTTGATGAAAGTGAAAGAGGAGAGTGAAAAACTTGGCTTAAAGCTCAACATTCAGAAAACTAAGATCATGGCGTCTGGTCCCATCACTTCATGGGAAATAGACAGGGAAACAGTGAAAACAGTGTCAGACTTTATTTTTCTGGGCTGCAAAATCACTGCAGATGGTGATTGCAGCCATGAAATTAAAAGACGCTTACTCCTTGGAAGGAAAGTTATGACCAACCTAGATAGCATATTCAAAAGCAGAGACATTACTTTGCCAACAAAGATCCGTCTAATCAAGGCTATGGTTTTTCCAGTGGTCATGTATGGATGTGAGAGTTGGACTGTGAAGAAAGCTGAGCGCCGAAGAATTGATGCTTTTGAACTGTGGTGTTGGAGAAGACTCTTGAGAGTCCCTTGGACTGCAAGGAGGTCCAACCAGTCCATCCTAGAGGAGATCAGCCCTGGGTGTTCATTGGAAGGACTGATGCTAAAGCTGAAAATCCAATACTTCGGCCACCTCATGCAAAGAGTTGACTCACTGGAAAAGACTCTGATGCTGGGAGGGATTGGGGGCAGGAGGAGAAGGGGACGGCAGAAGATGAGATGGCTGGATGGCATCACCGACTCGATAGACATGAGTTTGAGTAAACTCCAGGAGTTGGTGATGGACAGGGAGGCCTGGCGTGCTGTGATTCATGGGGTCGCAAAGAGTCGGACACGACTGAGCAACTGAACTGAACTGAATATTTGAAAGTTGGAAATATTGTATCACTTTAGCATGCATCTCTTGAGAATAATGCTGTTTCCCTTATGTAAACAAAATACCACGATCATACCTGAGAAAATTAGCAATAATTCTGATGCGTAATTTGTATTCAGTGTCTCCCTAAATGCCTTTATAGTTTTTTAATCATTTGAAAACATTTTTGGCTGTGCTGCAAGGGTGGCAGGGTCTTAGCTCTCTGACCAGGGATTGAATCTGTGCCCCCTGCAGTGGAAGCATGGAGT
This sequence comes from Bubalus bubalis, assembly GCF_019923935.1. Classification (NCBI taxonomy): domain Eukaryota; kingdom Metazoa; phylum Chordata; class Mammalia; order Artiodactyla; family Bovidae; genus Bubalus; species Bubalus bubalis. Next base: position 76,584,780 of record NC_059158.1, on the reverse strand, counting down.
TCTAACCACTGGACCACCAGATAATTCCCTCAAAAGTCTTTCTATGACTAATTTTTTCAATCTGGGATCTATTAATAATCAAGATTCATGAATTATGTTTAATTGTTATGTCTTTAGTCTCATTTCATACAGAATAACTGCCTACTCCCCTTTTGATGACACTGATTTTGTGTGTGTGTGTGTGTAGCAGAGTTTTATTTATTTTTTTTAATTTTATTTTATTTTTAAACTTTACATAATTGTATTAGTTTTGCCAAATATCAAAATGAATCAGCCAACACTGATTTTTTTAAGAGAGGAAGCCAGTTGCCTTGTAGAATGTATCATGGTTGGCATTGGTCTGATTGTTTTCTCTTGATTACTTTAACGGAAACATTTTTGGAAAAATGTTACATATGTGAGACTGTGTGTCTCTTTTTGTATCTCACTGGGAGGCATATAACATGCTGCTAAGTATAGCCATTCAGTTAGTGATCCACCAGTTAGTGAAATGTTCCCCCATATGTCTGCATTTCCCCCCTTTATAGTTAGTAAGTCCTCGTGCAGTCGTACTTTGAGTCCATGTGAATATACTGTCTCCCTGCATTTTTTGCATCCATTGCCTGAGTTGACAGTTACATCACAGGTTGCAAACTAGTCATTTTCTAATCCTATCATTCCTTCTATAGGGAAAATCTGTTTCTCCTTCTCTCTTTTGAGTATCACTATGGAGCATGGATGAAGAAGGAAATGGCAACCCACTCCAGTGTTCTTGCCTGGAGAATCCCAGGGACGGGGGAGCCTGGTGGGCTGCCATCTCTGGGGTTGCACAGAGTCAGACACGACTGAAGCGACTTAGCAGCAGCAGCAGCAGCATGGAGCATGGATGATTATTAGTATTGTTCACAAAGAGTTCATTGTGTTATAGCCCCTTATTATCATTACTCTACTTTTCCACTTGCTGCTCAGGTTGTCCCAAGTTTGGGTAGCAAAAACTCTTTCATGCTGCCTCCTGTAACCTCCTGTGACCTTTTGCCAGGTCCTGGTCAATCTCTGTTTGGCTGTTTTGGGTCTCAGCTGTGGCACTTGGGCTCCAGAGCATGCAGGCTTCAGTGGTTGTGGTGCACAGGCTTAGCTGTTCTGTGGCGTGTGGGATCTTACTTCTTCGACCAGTGTCTTATGCACTGCAAGGTGGACTTCTAACCACTGGACCGCCAGGAAAGTCCTGCTTTCAGTTCTTGTGGATATGTTGTTCTGCTTTAAATCATTTAGAGAACCCAGGACTCTGCCTGACTTAGGTCCTCAATGCCAGCAGCATGTGGTTCTGCCATCCATTGCTGATAACTGGGGGACTCTCTCAACTCGAAAGAGCCTTTTTCCTGGGCAAGCTTCTGCTCCCCAGTCTACTCTCATCTTGGAGATGGGGTGGGCCTGGGGAATTTGGGCAGCACTTTTACATCTCCATACATAGTTCCTGAGAAAATTAATTTGATTATTTTAGTCAATCAACATGTTTCTTTTGAGCCTCTGTACTATGAAACGCACTGCACTGGGACACTTGGAGGATAGGAAGAGATCTGAATTATGATCCTTGCTCACCAGTGCTGGCCAGTGAGAGATGATGCTTGCATGCAAGGAACTCTAAAACCAGGCACTCGACAAATGTGCTGTGCCAGATACAGGACAGAGGGAGGGAGCCCTGCTTTCTGGGGTGACAAGGGCGGCTTCATCTAGGAGGCATCACTAGAAATGAATGTAGGCTAATAATAGGTGAGGCATTGTTGTTCAGTCTCTAGGTTTGTGTGCAACTCTTGGCGACCCCATGCACTGCAGCACACCAGGCTCCTCTGTCCTCCATTATCTCTTGGAGTTTGCTCAAAGAAGTGTCCAGGTGAGGCACTGGGGAAGGTATTTTTCATGGCAAAAACGTGGCAGTAGGAAATTCAGTGTGTAGATAAGTTTGGCTAGAGCAAGGATTAATATAGGGCAAGAAGATTGATGGAGGATTTGGTTGCAAACGATTGAGAGTGTGCACTTTATCCTGGACCAAAATAGAATCTGGTGGGGAGAAGTCTAATAACTGGGGATAAATCTTGATTTCATTTTATGGCTGTAAATCGGGGATGATCTTTAGTAGTGATGTGTGGCCATAGTTTAGAATTGTTACTCTTGCCAAGTCCTTAAGAGCCTTCCTCTGTTAAGTCACTTATTTTTGACTTCTCTGATACTTACTGATACTCCTTCTGAGAACTTGCCCAGCAGGCAAATTATAAGCCTACACTAGAGTGTATGCTGTGGAACATCATACCATACATAATACCATACATAATGCCAATAGGATTCCATGCTCAAAAACATTTGAGAATCATTGTGTGGTGGCTCTCTCTCTAGAAGGTTCACAGTGCACGTAAAAGAGTTAAAGGCTTTGCAAAATCCTGCAGCAAAAAAAATTGGCTTAGTTTGTTTAGTTCAGCCTTTCCTAAACCTATCTACTGTAGTGGGTCAAATGATGCCCCCTTAAAAGATACATCTACATTAATCCTTGGAAATGGTGAATGTTACTTTATTTGGAAAAAGAGTCTTTACATTTGTAACTAAATTAAGGATCTCAAGAACAGATCACTCTGAATTATAGGAGTGGGTCCTAAATCCAATGATATGTCCATATAAGAGAAAAATAGAGGGGAATTTGCTACATACAGAAGAGAAGACAGGTAGAGAAGTGAGACGATGTGAAAACTGAGGCAGTTTGGAGGGATGTGGCCGCGAACCAGGAGAGCTGAGGATGCCCACGGCTACTGGAAACTGGGGGCCAGGAGGATTTGCCCCCGGAACCTCTAGAGGAAGAGCAGCCTGCTGACAGCTTGATTGCAGACTCCAAGCCTCCAGAACTCCGTGGGAATATATTTCTGTCGTTTTAGCCTGCCCAGTTGGTGGCAATTTGTTATGGCAGTCCTCAGAAACCATAGGAACACCTCATTTTATTGTGCTTTGCAGATATTGCCTTTGAAAAAAAACAAAAATTCAGTTTGTGGCAACCCTCAGTTGTCAAATGATGGTTAACATTTTTTAGCAATAAAGTTTAAAAAAATGAAGATGTGTACATTTTTAAAGACATAATGCTATTGCATACTTAATAGACTACAGGGTTTCCCAGGTGGTGCTAGTGGTAAAGAACCTGCCTGCCTGCCGATGCAGGAGCCTTAAGAGACGCGGGTTCAATCCCTGGGTCGGGAAGATCTCCTGGAGTAGAAAATGGCAACCCACTCCAGTATTCTTGCCTGGAAAATTCCATGGACAGAGCAGCCTGGTGGGGTAGAGTCCATAGGGTCCCAAGGAGTCAGACACAACTGAAGTGACTTAGTATGCACACAGTGTAAGTAAAACTTTTATATGCAATGGGAAACCAAAAAAGTCACATGACTCGATTTATTGCAGTATTTGCTTTATTGAGGTGGTCTGGAACCAAACCCACAATGTCTCTGAGGTATGCCTGTAATCCATTTGCCCATAAAACTCTTCAAAAAAAAAAAAAACTTTTCATGGAACAACTACTGTCTATGCCCAAACATGAAGTGAGGTTTTCTTCTCCCAAATTATCCTTCATGGATATATAAGATGGAGATGGATATTTAAGATACATAAGATAGAGTTTACTTATATTCAAGGGCTTTCAAGAGCTCATATTTCAAGCCAGTTTCTCAATCATTTACTTTTGAAGAACTAAAATAACTGTGTGAGGAAAAACTTGATCCTAAGACAACTTTAATCTGTGTTAGTTTTAATTGCTGGTAAAGGTTGTCTGATGGAATTAGTTTTTTAAAAAAGAAGGGAGTAAATAAATATAATGCAAAATTGGTAACTATTCTTGAGAGTATGAAGCAGATGCTATAGACTAGCTTGCTCATTGTCGTTTTCTAATTTTATTATGATCTGTCTTCTTATATTGAAGAAACTGGAAACTTCTTAGAAGAAGTTTTCTTAGACACTGCAGTGAGCATTTTGGATGTACTTTAGGTTCCAAAAAAGAGATTTACTTGCATGAAACTTGACTTCAGAACAACGCATTCAGTTTGGTTGGTGGTCAGCAGAGGTGATATGCAACATCAGACTCTCAGCTCCGCCAGCAGCATTCTGACTGTAGCAGAAATGGCCCAATGTTGGCGTGTCCTACAGCAGCAGAGCCAGATTTGGCTTGTGGCTTCTTGTTCTCTGGCTGGTCCTCTGGTGTGGCTTTGGAATTATTTTTGGAAGCTCAGCCTAAAGTCTGTTTCTTGCCAAACTCCCCACTCCAGTGATTCTGGAAATTATATGATACCCTGTTACAAATCTCCTCTTGCTTAAACTAGCCAGAACAGATTCTGTTCTCTGAGGCTAGACCCTTACTGATACAGGGTATGACCTCCCTATGCAAATATTTGGTATGTGTTTAAAAAGCAATGATTGAAAAGCAGTATAGTTAGGGATTATGTCAAAGAGATAAATCTAAACCTATAGCACAAATTTGGAAAAAAAAAAAAAAAACCAACAACCCTGAATTTGTATAATTATGGTTTAGGATTAAAATGTCCAGTAACAGCACTACACATGGATTTAAAAAATTCTGTATGCAAACAAAAGCAACTGTTAGATGCTTTAAGAAGGGCCTCTTGGGATGACTGAGGTATTGAAAGACTCAGTTGAGAGTTTAAATAAAATGGAGTCATAAAAAGCAAGAGGAAAAAAGCAATATTGCAATATCAACCTGCTATTTCACGTGTTAATTAAACTTTAAAATATAACTAAAGGGATGAAGTCAATCCTATAGGTAGACATTTAACTCTCTTACCTATTGCTAAAATATTTATATTTTCAAGTTGGCCAAAAGGCCCCCAAAACCTCAACCGTGTTTTTTGAGAGGTTTTTCCCTCGCAAAATGTGAGATTACTCTATATTCAGAATTACCTGATACTCAAATTATATGACATTAATATGGCCTGAAACTAACACGCAGGGGGCAACCTTTGAGGAATGCTGGCCTACTGAACCAAGGGGAGCAATTTGGTGTTCGATAAACTATTCAAATGACACAAAATTGCTGTTGTGACATAGCTTCTTCCTTCTGTTTTCTTCACTGTTCCCAAGGTCTGCACGTCTTGTCTTTCCCCCTACTCCTAACAGTGAGTAAGACATGGTTTCAGCCTCAGGGAGCGTGTAGCGCCTGTAATCAGGATGATGTGCAGATGTGATTCTCAGAGGAGAGCCCCTCACACAGGCCATGACAGTGAACAAGGGGGCACGGCACGTCTGCTTGCCCAGGGGCGGATTTCAAGAAGGAGGTGGCATTGTGGTCGAGCCTGCATATAGTCAGTTCTACTAGCCATAGATTTTACTAGACCATAAGGGTCATTCTTCAGATAAAAATGAATAGTTCCTTCTTTGGATTTCATAAATGACCAGTTGTCTAGAATTCTGAATAAAATACTGCAGGCATCTCAAACCAGAACTTTCCGGCAAGTCGATTTTCACCCAGAGGCTGAACGCAGTAAGAACGACCTGTGAGTTTAGCAAGTGTCTTGGCAAACAGATCGCCTCCCTTCGTTTACAAAGTAGGAAAGAGACTATTCTTCCACATCACCTTTTCTTGAGACTGTTACTGGCGGGAGGCGGTGACTCTCCGGTCCTGGCCCCACCGGTTGTCTGGGCGACCGTCGGGCGCAGTTTCCCCGGAGGCCCGCTGGGTCGCACTGTGGCCCTACGGATGCGCACCCGGGCCAGGCAGGGGCGCTCGGGAGCGGCCGGCTTCAGCCTTGCGCGCCGGTGGAGACGCCGGGTCGCAGTGCAGCTGCTGCCAGGCCTCCAGGGGCGGCGGCGGACGCAGAGGTTTCCAAATTCCGGCAGTTTGTATTTGACAGTATATCCCAGGGGCTGCACCTCGCCTTCCCGCGCAGCTGCCCTGCGCCACCATCTGGTAGGCCGTGAGTTCCGGCCGTCCCTGCTGTCCACCGTCTTCCCGGAGTTGGCGCCTCTATATGTTGTCGCCCCCTAGGATGGCACGAAAGAGTGGTCCCTTTCGTGGGAGAGAGGGCTGGGGGATGGGGGAGAGGCTTCGATCGCGGTTACGGCAGCGCGTGGTCCTCGGGCTCCGCCGCACTGGTTCTCACTGCTGTTCGCTGGTGGAAAGAGCTACTCCCGTTTCTTCGTTGCGTCGCTTTAATTTTCTTTATATCTGCACGTCTTTAATTTTATTTAAAAAATTGTCTGTGTTTGACTTTTCATGAGTGCTCGTTGCTGGACTGGGATATGAAGTCTCCGTTCTCCTGACGCAAGAGCTCAAAACACCATGGAATCTCCCACTCTGCTTAAATATTAATGTTTACTGAAAGCAATTAGCTAATAAAATTTTTTTTTTAGTATCTCTTTTTCCCTTCCTCTCTTTGATACTTATTCTTTTCGTTCCTCACCCCCACCTTTGGCCATACCGTGCAGCTTGTGGAATCTTAAATCCCCCATCAGGGATTGAACCCCGGCCTTTGGCAGTGAAAGTATGGCATCCTAACCACTGGACTGCCAGGGAATCCCTGATTAGCTAGTTTTTAAAATGGAAAAATCATAAATACATATGGTAGAAAATGCAAGCAGTACAGAAACCTACCCCCCTCTTTATATAGCCCCAAGTCCCCTTCTCAGAGGCAGCCGTTTTTAGTACTTTGATTTATTCCAGAACAAAAGTATACGGATATCGCCTGTTAAGCTTCTTCTGTACACAAAACCTGTGCACGGCTTCTCTTCTCCCTTTATAATACATCTTGGCGATGGCCTCACTTCAGCGCAGGTGGATCCGGGACATTCTTTTAGAATGGCTGCCTGGTGGTGTTCTGATAGGCAGCAAATTGTAATTATTCAATCAGTCTTTGACTGAAGAATATCGAGGTTGTTTCCAGTCTTTTGCTCTTACAAACAATTCAGTGAACATCTGTGTGTATGTGCTTGAACCATGTGTGTAACTGTGCCTATAAGATAAAATCCTAGAAGAGGAGCAGTCTTGATGAAGAATATTTTCATTTTTAATTTTCTATATCTTTCCGGCCTTCCCTGGTGGCTCAGATGGTAAAGAATCTGCCTGCAAGGCAGGAGACCTGGGTTCGATTCCTGGGTTGGAAAGATCCCTTGGAGAAGGGAATGACAGCCTACTCCATTGATCTTGCCTGGAGAATTCCATGGACGGAGGACCCTGGCTTGCAACGGTCCATAGGGTCAAAAAGAGTTGGACACTACTGAGTGACTTTCACTTTCTTTCTTTGCAATTAAAGGTGGCACCAAGTCATAAAGTCCTCAGTGGCTACTCCCCATCCCCCGCTTTGTTAACAATAGGTTTATTGACCTTTAACATACTATTTGCCAGTGTGAAAGATTAAAAAGTAGTGTGTCATTGTTTTTATTTACATTCTTTAAATTTTGAGTGAGGTCTATTTTTTTTCACATGAATAAAGCAATTTGAATTCTGTGAGCAGATCTTTTTTTCCTTTGCCTGCTTTCTGTTGGATTGTTGGACTTTTTCTTATGGATTGAAAATTCTTTTTATATACTAAAGAAATTAGACTTTGGCTCATATCTATTCATCCTTTTGACTTCATTTACAGTATTTATGTTTCATAAATTTTCATACTTACAGAGTCAAATTTATTAGTCTCTTACTTAGCTTCTGGGTTTTCTGTTTTGTTTAAAAAGATCTTCCTGACCCAAATATTGCATCTACATATTCCCAGTCTACAGTTTTAGTCTGGCAGCCTCTCCAAAGAGACCCAGATACATGAAGAGCTTCCTGGGTGCTAGAACAGAAGGGAAAGAATGTTATTTTTTCCATAAGGTAAATATATAATTTGAAGTCAAATAAGTCTGAACCAGGAATTGAACCTGGGCCTTCTGCATTGTAGGTGGATTCTTTACTGTCTGAGCTACCACCTGCCAGGGAAGCCCTGAACACATTATCTTACTTACACAATAAACCATAATTCAATAATTTAAAATCATGTTTAGAAGAATACTTAATACCCGGAGAAAATTCCCATGGAATACTGCTATATTTTTAAAAATAGGTTACAAAATATAAGGGGTATGAATTATATATATGTGTGTGTATATATATATACACACACTTATCATTGTTTTTCTCTAAGTGGTAGAATTATCAATGACTTTAGTTTCTTCCTTATATCATTGTACATTTCCATATTCCCTACAGTGAACCTAGTCTTTGAAAACAGGTAGAAAATGTTATTTTTTAAAGAAGGTCCGAGTGACTGTAACTTAGAGATAATGTGTTTAACCAGCCCTGTGCTGTGCTGTGCTGAGTTGCCTAGTTATGTCTGACTCTTTGCAACCCGGTGAATTGTAGCCTGCCAGTCTCCTCTGTCCATGGAATTCTCCAGACAAGAATACTGGAGTGGATTTCTATGCCCTACTCCAGGGGATCTTCTTACCCCAGGGATCGAACCCAGGTCTGCCTTGTTACAGGCAAATTTTTTACTGTCTGAGCCATCAGGGAAGCCCAAGAATACTGGAGTGGGTAGCCTATCCCTTCTCCAGGGGATTTTTCCTGACTCAGGAATCGAACCAGGGTCTCCTGCATTGCAGGCGGATTCTTTACCAGCTGGACTACCAGGGAAGGATATTAGAGAGTTTCTAATTTTTCACTCTTTTGAGCAAGTTGTGATAATATGCATCTCTCTTTTCTTCTCATTTAGCCAATTCTATAAGTGTAAAATGTACTGCAAAGAATGGAGAATATGGATTTAATTTTGGGATGGAGCCTTCCTGTGCCTAACTAGCTTTTTGCATGTGATCAGCTAATCTCTGGCTATAATGTGCCAGGACGCCTATAGATTCTGTGCTTTCCTTTAATATCTTTTTGGGAAGTATGCATACTTTTTGCACATAAAGAAGCAAGTCAACTATTTCCTTATGGTTTTCATATTTCAGTGCTTGCCTGACAGACTAAAAATGGAAATTTCCTTTTTAAACTGTATAGCATCTCTGAAGTTCAGAGTGAGAAACTATAAGTGTTATTACTTGTGCATCTAGAAAACATGTCAGAGACCATCTGGCCCAGTCCCTTCATTTACAGGTGAGGAAGCTGGGTTCAGAGATGTTACGTGAGTCCCGTATTCCTTAGCTGCATGAGGTGGTGCAGGATTCACATTGGAGTTTCTGTTGTTTATTATCTGAATTGTACATTCTTTCTTCAGTGCAATTTTTGTGTGTGGGTAAACTGGCTTTTACTGGCTCTGATTACAGAATTTCTGAATACAGTGTATTTCTGTAGAATCCTGGCTGAGCCAGATGCCTGACTTCCCTCGAAAGCTCAGCTCCGCGTACAGTCTTCTCACCTTCTCCTTCTGCTCTATCATATGCACTGAAAAAGTTCCTTTGTGAATTTCCTTTCTTGTCAACCATTTTCCATTGGTTTAGACAGTTTAACCAATTTTATGCTGCATTTTTGCTTCAGTTACTTATCAGGCTTTTATTTTGCGTCTCATTGAGAAAGTAGAACTTACTATAAACCCTCATCAGTAGGGCTTTCATTTATATGGTAAAATAATGCTTTAGATTAGCATTCTGAAAGTCTTGGAGAATTGAGGTTGGTTGGTTTTGGTCCTTACTGTTCCTGAACTAAGACATCATCAAGACTGAATCTGTCTTTCCCTACCCTTTGTAGATTGTGCAGACAGTCCTCTCCTTTGCTTTTGAATAAAGGTTTGTTTTGTTTTGTTTTTTTTTTTTAAGAAAAGGTTAGGGAAATTATTTTTGCTCTGGACTTGGATTCTGATAAATTATATGACCTTGGGGAAATTCCATATAGAAAGTTCCTTGTACTTCCTTTTTCTGAAGAAAAAATAGGATATCCTCCCTAACAATGACATTCAGAATATTAGAATATAGACTATGACTTTGAATCTTGAGTTTGGCTGATAGTCACCGTCTTGCAATGCTTTGTTAACACTCCAGTGAGGAAATTGAGATATGAATTAGTTAGCACCCTTTAAGTTGCAAGGGAGAAAACCAACAGAATCCTGCTTAAGGCACAAGGAGGAATTTATTGATTTTTATGAGTGGGAAGGCCAAGGGAAGTAATTGTAATTTCAAATGTGACTGAATCTGGAACTTAAGGTGATGCCATCAGCTCTGTCCTTCACTCTCCTTTTTTCAACTCTGTTTATCTCTGCCTGACTTTATTCAAGCTTTCGTGATCTTAAGCTTAAGATCCTGCAGTAAGAGAGACAACATTTCTCTTCTAGTGCCCACATGTCAAATCTTAGGGAAGATTCTAACTGTTCCAGGTTAGGACACTTGCCTATCGCTGGACAAGTAATTGTAGTTAGGAGAATGGGGTACTGTGATGGGCCAGCCAGAGCCGTGAGCCTATCTCTTTGAGGCGGGATGGGGATTGTGGCACCATGATAGACAACTCTACCAGGATCCCATGGAGTCAGATGAGGATAGTTAAGTTCCAAATGCAAAGGGATGTTCAGCAGGCCAAACCAATACTACAGAAGCCTTTGCATGAAGTGTGAGTGTGTTAGGTATTGATTTGTTCAGTGTTTAGACATGTTTATATCTCTCTCTGAAAATACAACTTGTGCATACACTCACATTTCATTTGATTTCACTATAAAGCTTAAGCTCCATTGAACGGAAGCTGCACCATAGTAAGCCTAGCAAAGCTGTGGTATTAATACAGAAATGTATATCAGACTGGAGAAATAAAAGTAAGAAGATGATTTTTTCAAGCTTCAGTATCCTAGAGACATCATATTTATAATAGTTTTTCTTGGCCTCTTTTATCATATCATTTAGAAAAGATTTTCAAACTATTTCTTAAATTATTCAGTTCAGTTCAGTTCAATCGCTCAGTCATGTCCAACTCTTTGTGACTCCATGGACTGCAGCATGCCAGGCCTCCCTGTCCATCACCAACTCTCAGAGCTTGCTCAAACTCATGTCCATCGAGTCAGTGATGCCATCCAACCATCTCATCCTCTGTCGTCCCCTTCTCCTCCTGCCTTCAATCTTGCCCAGCATCAGGATCTTTTCCAGTGAGTCAGTTCTTTGCATTAGGTGGCCAAAGTAGTGGAGTTTCAGCTTCAGCATCAGTCCTTCCAATGAATATTCAGGGCTGATTTCCTTTGGGATGGACTGGTTGGATGTCCTTGCTGTCCAAGGGACTCTCAAGAGTCTTCTCCAACACCACAGTTCAAAAGCATCAGTTCTTCAGTGCTTAGTTTTCTTTATAGTCCAACTTTCACATCCATACATAACTACTAGAAAAACCATAGCTTTGACTAGATGGAACTTGGTTGGCAAAGTAATGTCTCTGCTTTTTGATATGCTGTCTAGGTTTGTCATAGGTTTTCTTCCAAGAAGCAAGCATCTTTTAATTTCATGGCTGCAGTTACCATCTGCAGTGGTTTTGGAGCCCAAGAAAATAAAGTTTCTCACTGTTTCCATTGTTTCCCCATCTGTTTGCCATGAAGTAGTGGGACCAGATGCCATGATTTTAGTTTTCTGAATGTTGAGTTTTAAGCCAACTTTTTCACTCTCTTCTTTCACTTTCATCAAGAGGCTGTTTAGTTCTTCTTCACTTTCTGCCATAAGGGTGGTGTCATCTGCCTACCTGAGGTTATTGATATTTCTCCTGGCAATCTTGCTTCCAGCTTGTGCTTCATTCAGCCCAGAATTTCGTATGATGTATTCTGCATATAAGTTAAATAAGCAGGGTGATGATATACAGCCTTGACGTTCTCCTTTCCCGATTTGGAACCAGTCTGTTGTTCCATGTCCAGTTCTGACTGTTGCTTCTTGACATGCATACAGATTTCTCAGGAGGCAGGTAAGGTGGTCTTGTATTCCCATCTCTTCAAGAATTTTCCACAGTTTGTTGTGATCCACACAGTCAAAGGCTTTGGCGTAGTCAATAAAGCAGAAGTAGATGTTTTTCTGGAACTCTCTTGCTTTTTAGATGATCCAACAGATGTTGGCAATTTGATCTCTGGTTCCTCTGCCTTTTCTAAATCCAGCTTGAACATCTGGAAGTTCACAGGTCAAGCAGCAAAAAGGATATAAAATAAAAGAGAAGTTCCCTCTACCTCTCATACTTCCAGAAATAGAATAATTTCTTTTGTATCATTCCAGAAACTTACCGTGTACTTGCAAGAGTATATGTATTTTTTAATATTTTATATAAACAAATGGAATAATTCTGTATAGATGCACTGCAGCTTGCATTCTCCACTTAGTGCCCTATCTTGGACATCTTCCTTTGTTGGCATAGACAAAGCTTCATTTTAACAATTGCACAGTTTTTTGTGGTATGGATGTGTAACTCATCCCTTCATCATCAGGTTTTAAGGTGCTTTACAAAGCAGTACTCCTTGGCCTCTCCTGTCTGCGGGAAGCCTGGTGGGGCTAGAGGGCCTGTGGCTCAGAGTTGGGCCAGGCCTTGCCTATGGATGATAGATGCAGCAGTAGCTGAGATGCCATGAGCTATTTCTCAGAGGGAGCAAGCTTCCTCCAGAGTTGAGTTATAGCCAGAGTCTGATCCTATTGCTCCCCTACTTACTGCCCTCCCAGCAGTTAACCAGGAAGCAGAACCATTATTGAGTGGATTGGCATGCCTGAGAAATTTGCAAGAGTGTAATGACTTGTGTGTACATGGAAGGGGATCATACTAATTTCACAGGATTACTGGGTACTTGTCTTTTCCAGCCTCTTGAGTGGGCTCCTTGGTGTCCTTTATCTATCTGCAGATGTCAGCACACATTCCTGGGTGTTGGTTGATCATAGGTAATTAATTTATATCTGGTTTGGAAATGCTCATATCAGATGTAATTCCCCATGGTTGGTCAGTCTGTTTCTCACCACTGAGTTACCAAGACTGTCCTAAAAGCCAGGCTGGGTTGGAGGGACTGTAATCAGGATAGGTTGAGAGGGCAGCTCTGAGGCAGATGAGAAAAGATGCCACTTCAACTCAGTTTTCTGATGAAGAAAAGGCCTTTGGTCTTCCTCATCTCCAACCTCTGCCTCCCAATATTCTTCCCTGTGCCCCTTCCTGTACATTCCCATCAGCATCCATGTCAAAGACAAAGCTTCCTTTCATTCAAAATGCCCCTCTGCTGGAGTCTCCTGGCCAGATGAATAAGTACAGAGTTGCAGTGACCTGGGAGCTGTAATTTAAGACCAGAAGGTCTCTTTCCTCTCTTTTTCTCTCAAACTTTTCTTTCTGCCTTTCACTGCCATCCCACATGGCTTTGCCTGTTGGAATTCTCATCATTCTAGACTCAGCTCTGATGCCACCATGGAGGTCTCTCTGATCATCCCAGTGGGCAAGGGTCCCTCACCCCTGCTGCCTGTGCCAACTGCTCATTGTCTCCCTCACTGGACCCCTGACATTCCTGGAGGCCTTGTCTTGGGAGGGCTGGAGTAGGTAAGCTTTGTCTCTTCCTTACCAGACTGTCCCACTGCCCCTCTCAGGGCTCAGAAGGCACTGTATTCTTAGCAAGAGCATGATGCCTGGCACATAGTAGGTACTAAGTACATCTATTGAAAATATGAATCTGTCTAATTCAAGATCTGCTGCAAAGACTTGGATTTGGTTTTACAATTAAATCACTGGCATCCTTTCTGGATCCCTCTATTTGTTCCCTTTGTTGGTGTTTGAGTACTGGTGACGCTTTACTATTTTAAAAATATACATTTATAGTTTTAAATGGAAACTCCCCACTTCCCCGCTTTAGTCCCCAAGCAGAGCTTAAAACTATCAGATCCTAGGCGAAGTAACTGCACAGGGACAGGTTGTATGTAAGTCTAAATTGTTTTCTAAATTCTAAGGTCAGAGGAGAAAGAGAAGCAATAAATGTAAAAAGACCCCAGGAAGGAGCATCTTGCCATCCGAGGGGTTGGGCTCACTTTGCATCATGCCATGATATATTTTTGGACCCTGGAAACCCTCCTGAGTGTCTCTCCAACACAAGGAGGAACCTGCAATTACAAGTACAATGGCACCATTTTACCTCCCTAGGGTGGCTGCGGCACAAAGAGCTCAGGCTCACGTGGGTGTTGGTCTGGGGCATGGGAATGTGCTCTGAGAGGTTCTGTTTGTTTCTTGACAGAGCTGTAAATGGCAACCCTTGAGGCCTTTGCTAAGCGGACATTTACTCCTTGGTTTTCTGTCCTGGGACACCACCTCCTTCTTCTCCCTGGACGATGGTGGTTCTGCCTCAAATATGCCACAAAAGCCATCTTTGGCTTTTTATTGCCTTACAAAGACACCTCAGTCTCTCACTGTGCATTTTCAAGGCCCCACAAGACCACCTCTAGTTCTGACATGTAGTTAGGATGATAAGTCTAGAAACTATGGGAGGATCCTTCTCCAATTTTTAAGTGGAAAAGATCAGCATTTCTCCTGTTTTCAAAGACCTCTAGCAAAATTTCTGTGACTTCTATTTGATGATCAATTTCCACATGTGATCGATCTCTTTGGGGGAAATTTTGATTGACTTTAACCTTCTCTATTTCCCTTAGGAAGCCTGTCATGTAGTTTAGGGAATTTTCTTTTGTTCATTTTTTTCAGACCTTGTATGTAATTAGATTTTCCCCTCCTAATAGTGTGCTTGTTGGGCTGCACCCTACAAGCCTGCCAATCTTGTAATCACCCAGCCACGAGACTGAAGAAAGAGCCCAGAGACTGCGACAGAGACATCAGTGGTTTGTTGAATCTTAACATGTCTGAAGCTGAGTTGTGGAGAGTCAGCCCACTCTGTGCAGCAGACAGTGGGCAGAGTATAGCAGCAGCCTTTACTACTGCGGGGGAAGGAGGCTACGTCTTATAGAGGGAATTGACGTCAGGTTGGCTCATCAGTTACCAGGGTACGTAGGCAATTACTGACTAAGCCCTATAATTAAGAGGATTGCTTAGTCACGTGTGTTGGTATAGGTGAAGCTGGGACTGGCCAAGCAGGGGATGTAAAGAGAGCTAGAGAACAGCCATCTTGAATGGCCCGCCTCTACAATGCTCATTTAAGACCAGAAAAACACAAAAACGCATAAAGAAAATATAAGTAGTCCTAGTTTTGTCTGCAAGATAATCTTGCAGCTCTGGGAAATGTTCTTTCATCATTTTTTGAGGGGTTCATCTCTCTTCTGGATGTATCCTTCATGCGTCTGTCATCCTGTTTGTTTCTGGGAGGATTCGTCTGTTTTACCTGTCCGCTTTCTTAGTCTGTGTTCTGCTGTGTCCATTCTGCTATACAGCTCATCTACTGGATTTTTAAAGACCGGGTTTTTTTTTTTGAGGGATGGGAGAGGGGGTGCTGGGCGGTAAGTTCCCTTAGATGTAATTGGTGTCTCTGTGTTACAGTAAAGGTTTTCTTCAACTATTCTGTGATTTGTAATTGTGTATTGTGTATCTGGGCCATTGAGAGGTCCGGATGATGTGTCTGAGAACGTGCTGTCCTCTCTTGGCAGGGCAGGAGCAGGGTGTGAGGCCGGGCAGGGTGAGTCAGCGGAGTCTTCTAGCCGAGACACTTCCACTCCTCCTGGGTGAGGCCAGCTACTAGAAATACCACCTTGATTCTCTGGCCCAAAATATGCCCCTTGGGCTTACTGCTCCTATGAGCTTGGTGTGTGTGTGTGTGTAACCACTTGGCCTGGTTGCTCCTCTAGTTCTGATGGTGGCCAGAACCTTGTTATCCACACAGGCTCCCAGTATCTTCTCCCTCTCGTTACGACCCCTTGAAGCCATCCCCACACTGTCCCCTCCTGCGTATGTTTTAGGTTCATGATCTGATTCCTTCTGAACTTTGTCTTTTAGGGAGGGCTCATTATTACTGGGAGAAGGCAATGGCAACCCACTCCAGTACTCTTGCCTGGAAAACCCAATGGACGGAGGAGGCTGGTGGGCTGCAGTCCATGGGGTTGCTAGGAGTCGGACACGACTGAGCGACTTCACTTTCATTTTTCACTTTCATGCATTGGAGAAGGAAATGGCAACCCACTCCAGTGTTCTTGCCTGGAGAATCCCAAGGATGGAGGAGCCTAGTTGGCTGCTGTCTATGGGGTCGCACAGAGTCGGACACGACTGAAGCGACTTAGCAGCAGCAGCAGCATTATTACTGGTCCCAGAGGCTGCCTTTCTTTGCTTGCCTTCAGTTTTCTAATTTATTTATTTAAAACTTTTTTTTCCTGTCATTTTTGATGATTTGGAAAGGGAAGGGTAGGATGGAACACATCAGCCTTCTTCATCCAATCTTCTCAGGTGATTTTTTTTTCAAAGTCATTTGAGGTTTTCTTGTGGCCTAAGAATTCAGTATTGATCATCAGAGGAGGAACTAGCTTAATATTTGCCTCCTAGTACCTTAGTAGGAATTAAAAATCTAAATACAGAGAAAGCATAGTTGGAGGCCATCCACTTGACGAAATCCAAACTTTCTTTATCGGCAGTTAAGGGCCACTTTCTCAGAAGCTGCTCTTCTGACTCCGGGCAAGCTTGTTGCTGGAGAACTTCAGCGGCCTAATCGGAGACAGCGCCTCTGGGCTGAGGGCACTGTTCTGAAGCGTTGCCACCTTAGGGAGTGGTATGGGTGGGGTCATGTTCCAGTTGCACCCCATAGCATTTCCCACGTCCTGGCTGTGTTGACAGCTGGTGCTGTCTGCGGTTCGCTGTCCGGGCCCACGAAGGTGGAAGGACTGCTTGCGCTGAGAAAGTGTTGACACACCCAGCAGCCTGGGGCTGTGGTTTACTCACATGCCTTCATAGCCCTCTGGGGCTGGCATTTCTGTGAATTCTGTCAAGTTCATTCCTGTTCCTCAGGCTCACCCCTTCACAAGTGCTTGCTTGCCCTGCATGCCTGAAATGACGGAAGGACATCAGCTCTGCAGGATAACTTTCCAGTGACTTTTTTCTAGAATTTTCCTGTGCCAGTGTGATATCATATTTACGTTTGTGCAACATACCATTAAAGGTACTTTGTTCTTCTCTAAATCCTTTCCCCTGAAGACTTTTTAAATGTCTAAGGGCAAGTTGTTTATAAGCCTCATAATTTTTCAGTCTGAGATAAATGTTCCTTTGTTAATTTTTAAGGCAATGACTATGACTTTGAAGATAGCACAGTGGGCTTTTATTTTTTACTACAGAGCCAAAGAACTCTGTATCCTAGGCCTGTGTAGAAATGTGGCATTTCATACTTATTAGGAGTGTAAATACACGTACAGGCATTTTTTTTTTTTACTTAGTGTATTTTAGTAAAGTTGATTACAGACTATTTGTCCCCAAAAGTATTCTATTCCACCAAAAATTTTTGATTTGTAATTAGAGATTCTTCAATATGGAAAAATTCTACCAGAAGCTGTCTAAATTTTGTGAGGCAGGACTAAGGAGAGAGTTTATGTCTTTGGTGTCTGGAATGGTAATTCTTCACCGTGTCTGCACAAAAATCACTTAAAAGCTTTTAAAAAGTACTCATGCTTGAAGTCTAGAGACTGGAACAGAGCTGTGGTGCCTAGGGCTGGGGTGAGTGCAGGGACTGCCTGAAACTGGCCCTGGGGAGTTTTTGGGGTGAAGAGAAGGGTCCATTCCAGACTGTAGTGCTGGGTGTACAACTGTATATGTTTACCCAAAAAAGAGTCACTAAACTTACAATGGACGAATTTTATGGCATGTAAATTGCACCTCCATAAAGGTGCACCTCTTTAAAAAAGCCTGCCTGGGTATCATTTTATGCCAATAAAATAAAAATATCTGGAAGCAGGATTCTGGCACTGGCATTTTTAAAAAGCTCCCCAGCTGATTTGAATGTCCAGCCAGGGCAAAGAACCACTGGCCTAACCATTGTTTGTCTTGGTAGGGCAGTTCTGCCCTAGGGCCAAGAACTTTCCAGACAATATGGCTTAGTAATGAGGTTTGGCTTTTTTGTCTATCCCTTAAAGTAAGAAAGGCTCATGAGATTCAGATATAAAGACGGATGATGCATGTGGATTATAGTAAAATGGTTTTAATTTAGGTGACAGGGCTATGTTAGAAATACAGGAGAAAGACTGGATGAGTTATTGCTGTTTTGAGGGAAACCCCAGACTTTGCATTCCTGGTGATTCTCCATGTGCCTGGTCAGCGCCCGGATGAGGGTAAGGCGAGTAAATCCCTTATCTTGGGTGAGAAATTTAAGGGAGCACCATAAAACCCTCAGTAATCAAGGCAAATACTATTTTAATGCAATTTTAAAATAAAAATTAATGTGAAAAAATCCATGTGGACAAAATATCAAAATTTTAAAGAAAGGTAGGATTCTCCTAGTGTCTCTGATGAGACTTGGCTCTCTGCCCCTTCCTCTTGACGGTCAGGCCCCCATCAAGCTGGTTCCATAAGAAAGGGGCCCTGGTGACTCTCTGTGCCTGAGACAGGGGGACCCACATGCAGTTCTGGCTGCTGCTGGTGGCCCTGATGGCAGCACAGATGAGTATGAGAAGGAAGCCAGTTTTCTGGGGACCCATGGGTCCCCAAGTACATACTGAACCCGATCTGGAGTGATGAGGAGCAGCTCTTAACTCTCCTGCTTTCTCCCCTTGGGCACAGCACAGTGAAAGTGGCCTTGAGGGGTGTCTGTGCTGTTATCCGTATTCTGTAGGCCTCTGATTCTCTGCTTGATCTCCAAATCTGAAGCTCGAAAATGAGTCTCTAATTTAAGAAATTCATGGTCTCATCCAGGAGTAGGTCCAGGTTTTGTGGAGTCTGAAGCTTTACTATTTTGAAGGGCCTTTTTTAAGAAAAAGAACAAAAATGTGTAAAGAAAAATTTAAATTTAGAGCTTTGGAAAGAGCCTCTTGCAACAAGAGCACTGGAGCTTCATCAACTGCATGGAAAAATTGTCTTCAGTCTCAGTTTAATATTTCATTTTCCTTATACATTTGCAAGACTTATCTCTGTGATTTATTAGCTCACAATGCCTATAGACTATATGACTCTGTCTCACGTCTTGTCTTCCAATTTCATACTTTCAAAAGCCCCAGAGTATTTTCCTTTGTCTGATACTGAAACGATTAAGAGAATTAGTTCTAATGTTAAACTGAATGATTTTGTATTCTGGTTCTGCCAAGCTAGTTGTATGACTTGGGAAAATTAGTCTTTTGGCCTCTATTTCCCTCTCTATTCTAATTTTATAGGGTTTTACTGGGGCAGGACTAGATGAGATAATGCATGTGTAGAACTTGGCACAATGCCTGACACATAGAAGTCATGCAATAAACATTATTTAGTATATCAGCTACCGTTCTTGATTCTAAGCACAGAAACTTACTCTGGATACCTTAAATGGAAAAATAATTTATTGGAAAGATGTTGGATAGTTCACAGAATTGACATGAAGTTTGGAAAAGCAGATGCTGACAATAGATAGGAACTAAGGGAGGCCAGGCAGCAGAAATCATCTAATCAGGACATTCTGATCCCACTTCTGGGCCCAAGTACTGTTGGACTCTGCCCTTGTTGCAACCCTAATCTACCCATCCCTTCTTCCTGAAGTCTCTTTCTCAAGATTCAAAATTACAGGTGGTCTTGTCTAATAGATTGAGAGGAGGGTCTATCTAGTTTAGCTTCTGTAATTGAAGTTGGGGCCACTTACATTGGAGGATTTCACCCAAATAGGAAGAGGATTTGGACGCTGGGAAACAAAGAATTCCCAAACTAACAGTTTTTGTTTCTGATGTGATTCCTTTGGTGTCTTCTTTGATATCTAATAGATCTGAGCTGCAGTGTGTTATCTGCCTGTAGGTGTCACCCTTTAACATTTGAGTATGTATAGACCTCACAACCTCACCCGTGGCTCAGTGGTAAAGAATCTACCTGCAATGCAGGGGACACAGGAGATGCAGGTCTGATCCCTGGGTTGGGAAGACCCCCTGGAGAAGGGCATCATAACCCACTCCAGTACTCTTGCCTGGAGAATCCCATGGACTGAGGAACCCGGTGGGCTACAGTCCATAGGGTTGCAAAGAGTCAGACGTGACTGAAGTGTCTGAGCGTGCACACATGCATGTATATATCTCAACCTCTAATTTCAGCCATTCAAATGTAACCTGCGGAAGTGAACATACAGAACAGTGGCATTTTCCCGCTGAAGTCAAACCATCGTGGTAATATATCGGGTCACAGAAAATGGATTCAGTTCTCTGAAATGAAAGCTTGTTGTCCATAAATTTATGTTAATTCTTGGTACTTGTTGCTATTTATCTAATAATTATTATGAACATCTAATAAATTTAATAGGATAACACAAAACCAGCTTATTAGGTTTGGTTTGCCTTTTTTTTTCATGATGTGCTTTTAGGATCGTAATATTATGTTGCCTCTATGTAAAATGCCATTATTTCCTGCAGGAAGTATTTTCCTAGAATGTGATAGAATTAAATAGAAACATGGCATTTCCAAAAGGCCAGGCATGGATTGGTGTTGTTCCAAGAGCAGAAAATCCCATCAACAGAGGAGCCTGGCAGGCTACAGTCCATGGGGCTGCAAAGAGTTGGACACAACTGAGAGCACACACAAGGACACTGCTAGTCCATAGGCTTCCAGGGCCAAGCACTCCATCTTTTATTTATGAATGCATACTTAGCATAGTTCTTGACACAGGTAGTCCTTAAATAAATAGAGGAAGGAAGGAGCATCACAGAATGACCAGTACCACCTGGGCCTGTTGAGAATCATTGCCGTGATCGGAGAAGTCCATCTTGAAGTTTAACTTAAGTCCTAGTTTATGGATGTGGTTTTCTCCATTCATTTGCTATTTTTTCATATCTTTAACCAAAATACACTACTTACTACACAGTAGCACTGTGCCGGGGGTGGCTATGAGAATTTGCCAGCAGAGTCTCCTGCCTTCGTGCATTTTATGTTTGAGTTTAGAGACAGACACAAAGAGAACTAGAAAACGTGGGGTCAGCCCAGTGGTAGAGATATGGACACAGGCGGTTCAGAAGGAGGATACCTCCCCTAGCCTGGGAGAGTCAGGGATGGTCTCCTGGGGGAGACCATCTTCCTCTATGGACTTCCCTGGTGGCTCAGACAGTAAAGAGTCTGCCCACAGTGCAGAGACCCTGGTTTGATCCCTGGGCCGGGAAGATCCCCTGGAGAAGGAAATGGCAACCCACTCCAGTATTCTTGCCTGGAGAATCCCATGGACAGAGGAGCCTGGTGGGCTACATGGGGTTGCACAGAGTTGGACATGACTGAGCGACTAACACTTTCACTTTCACTTTCACTTTTCTCCTGGAGGGTAGAAGTCTAAATTGAATCTTAAAATTATTTAGAGTGTCCAGAAATCCAGAAATTATATACTGGGATATGTTACACACCACTATCAGGTGAAAATTTTAACACAGTGCTTGGAACACAGTAGCTTCTCAATCATAAGTAGTAATGAATTAGTTAATTGGTTTAGGAATACTTGTACTATATAGGCTGGTGTGATCTGTAGCATGCTGCTAAATATAGGCTTGGTTTTCTAGAACCCATAAGTCGAATTCATGCATTTAATCCCCTCATTAGCCCCCATTAGTTCATATGTAGAAAAAGTCTGTTTCAAGGTCATAAATCAAAACTCACAGCCCATTTGAGCCCAGGAAGCATGACAAGGGCTCACTACAGACCCACCTTCATCACTGGGAAAAGTGAGGAAAGCTGTGTCCTGTGGCAAATGAGTGTCACGGGATGGCATGTGTCTCCACACCCAGCAGGTTTGCTGCTAGCTGGGCATCCATCTGGAAGGTGTTCTTTATTTTTGAAGACAGAAAACCTACCAATAGCTATGCAAGGAAGGCCGATGAGAGTTTATTAATTAGATTAAGATTACATTTCTATTCTGTGTAATAAGTACTTCCATCCACCCCTCACGAGCCACCAAAAGAAACAGTTTTTTTTTTTTTTTTTTCTTGTAGAGGTGACGTCTTAGAATACATTTCCAAAAGAAATCTTGCTTAAATTGACTGGTGTTTGGAAGTGTGGTTGCCTTGCTGCCATACTGTTCAAGTTTTAGAAACTTATTTCATAAAGGGAAAAGGTTTGTCTTAAAATTTTTTCTTTTGAAGTAGAAATGTAACTTTAAGTTTTATAACCTTTCTATCTGGTTCGCTGCTTTGCTTAGCTAAAACCACGCAGAACCATGATTCAGGTCACATTTCGCTTTGGTTTACCTTATCAGCCATAACTGGGAGATGGGACTGGAGGTGGCCTGGGTCATGTGGGTATGTGAGGACAGGAGGTAAGATGTCAGAAAAGGTACACAAATCAGCCAGGGTTGGTTTATGACTAAGACACTTGCATTTTGTGAAGATGGTCATGGATCCTCCCTCTGTGTAACCAAGGGGTCATCTTTTCTCTTCTTCTCTTTTTCCTCTTTCTCCTCCTTCTTCATCAGTTCCCTGATCAGGGATTGAACCTGGGTCACAGCAGTGAAAGCCCAGAATCCTATCCACTAGACCACTGGGGAGCTCCCAGATTTTCCCTCTACTCCTTGAACATTACATCTTACCTCTGATTTTTGAGAAATTTGAGTAGAAAACTTCTTAGCATGTGCAATAAACAGTAAAGAGCCACCTGCATAGAATTTGCTGCTTTAACTGAATTGATTTACAGCCCAGTTAATCTGATACATGTTCAATGTTAAAAAAAAAAAATGATTTTGTGTTCCACTGGAGAAAATTAACACTTCCAATAAATGAAGATATTTTTAAACAGTCAACTTAACTTTTCAGGTGTTATTTTCTCCTTCTGTTTACCTAGGACTCATAATATCTCTGCTGCCCTTCTTTTCTTTGATGATCTGTACCTTTTAACGAAAACTTGCTCACACTCATTTATATACATTTAAATGTGTATAAACAGGCACCAGGTCTGTTACTGGAAGATGAAAGTCTGGTCTCCTGCCTAAATCCCACTCCTCACAATTGATATGCCTTGGGACTCCTATCTGTATTCTTAGTATAAGTTCTCAAACTTGAAGCAGTTGCTTCTGGCCCCCATACCAAACAAAGTCATGGTTTCTCCTGTGAACTGAGAATGCTTTCATTGTTGTTGTTGTTTTTTAATGTGGCTCTGGGATGGTTCCCATTTATTTGACCTAGAGGGATAGAACAGCTTTTGCCTTAAATAAGTTCAAATATTAGTGAGAGAGTGAGCGAGAGAGAGAGAGAGAGGAACCCTTATAATTCAGGTTATGAGCGTATGGTGGGGATGCTCACAGTGTGTGATGGAGCACAAGGGGGGCACTAATAGACCCCAGGGAGGTGAGGAGAGTCTCCCATAGGAGGTGATGTCTCAGCTGAGTCTTGGAAAATAAATGAGAATAAACCAGACATATATGGATGGGAAAGGTATTCCAGATGCAAAGGTACATGTAAAGGCAGGAGCTAATGGGGAGCATGGCAGGTTCCAGGGACCAGAGTGGTACGGTGCAGATGGCTGGCACAGGGTTTGAGTAGAGAATGATCAGTGATCAGGCTGAGGTCTTTCCTGGGGGACTTCTATGGCATTGTGAGGAGCCCGGTCTTTATGCTATGGGAGGCCATTGAAGGAGTTCAGACAAAGGAGAGACACTGTCAGATTTGGTTTTAACAATCATTGTGGACAGGCTAGAGACTGGTTAGGATGTGATCAATGTCTGAAGTAAGATAATAGCAGAGGAGGCAGAGAAGAGGAGGGATTCTGGAGACATGAGGCAGATAGAATTAATCAGACAGTTCATCTTGTTTGATATAGGCCATGAGGGAGGGAGAAGAAAAGCAAGTTTCCAGCTTGGGTGAACTTCTGAATTTAAGAGGAGAAGGAAAGGTTTTGGGGGAAAGATGCTGCAGTCCCTGTGGGACATGTGGATATGAAATACTTGTGGGAACATATCTGGAGGTGTCCAGCAGGAAGTGGGACCTTTGTGTAGGGACCATGGGGAATTCTGAACTGGAGGAGCGGAGGGACTCACTCCGGGAGGAAGTGAGCGTGAAAATGGAAGGAGGCAAATCCTCTGGGTCTATTAAGTTCCTCTCTCGCCATCACCCTAAGGGCTTAAAGGGGACTCTGGGGTCTCCCTTGCTAAGGTTGGCCTGCTCTGGCCTCCCTGCCTCTAGTTCTGAACTGAAGGAGTGGAGGGACTCACTCTGGGAGGAAGTGGGTGTGAAAAGGGAAAGAGGCAAAACCTCTGGGTCTATTAGGTTTCTCTCTCGCCATCACCCTAAGGTTGGCCTGCTCTGGCCTCCCTGCCTCTGGTTCCTCCTGGCCTTTGATGTGCTCATGGGGTGACGTTCCAGAATGTGGGGAAGGGAAATCCAGTGGCAGTTCCCTAGCTTGGCCATTCCCTTTGTCTGGAAAACTGCTTACCCAGACACCCCTTTTGCTTGCTTCCTCAATTTAAGCTTTTGCTCAAAAGTGAAGTTTTCAGTGAGGCTGAGGTTAAATGGGGTTAGAAAGCCATGCGGTTGTCAGGAGCCATAGTGACTTCATTTATATGGTAGCTTGCAAATCACTTGGCTCTTCTGGCCCCAATTAATGTACTTTTTTTGGTACACAAAGTGTTTTTGCAAATAGAGTTGTCTGAGAGGACTTGTTGGTGAGGGAATTCTGTGAGTTCTATCCATCTGTTTCATCATAACTCAAGGGGTAAAAGATTAGACAACCATGTAATAGCCAGGCATGCAACTGGTTGGGTCATCATAACACCCCCTCCTTGACTTACCCACTTTGGTAAACATGTACTGGGAAGTTGGGGCATGGAGGTTAATGGATGAGGGCAGAGTGGCCTTGTAACCCTGCCCTGAAGATAAGCTCTGATCCATTTTTGCAGTGAAGTATTCCTACTCCAGAATAGAATATGGTTGTCTGCTATCTCCCTTTCCACACCAGTAAGAAGGATTTAGATTGTTGAAGACAGGTTGGAATTCTGACTTACAGCCAGCTGTGCTTGCCCACTCTTGACCCTCTTCTTGTTCTCTAATTGGGGCCTTCATGGGAGTTTGTCTTTGTAATGGTCTTGTATGGGGCTGGATTAGTAAAGAGGAGAAATTGTATCTATCTTTCACAGTATTCACTGTATGAATGCCTTTCTAAGGTACAGCCACATGGAAATACTCAGGGACCTCCTTTCATGTTTATTTCTTTGCCTGTTTCTCTTCCAGGGGCAACACCTGCCTGGCTTATTTATAGATATCAAGGGTATCTCTGTTTATAGGTATTTCCTACACTACCTTATGGGCTTCCCTGGTGGCTCAGATGGTAAAGAATTGCCTGCAATGCAGGAGACCTGGGTTTGATCCCTGGGTCAGGAGGATACCCCAGAGAAGGGAATGGCAACCCACTCCAGTATTCTTATCTGGAGAATCCCATGGACAGAGGAACCTGGTGGGCTATGGGGTCGCAAAGAATTGGACACGACTGACTCACACACACACACACACACTCACACACACACACTGCCTTACAGAGGCAAGGGCAGGCCCATCTGCCATCCGTTTTCTCCAGCAGATACATCTAGGAAGTAACATGGGTTTTTATGGCACTGTCCCATCTGTGGAGCTCATGAAGGGATTGGCAGAGCGATCCTAGACTACAGAGAGGGATTGTGGTCAGGAGAGACATGCCCTCTCAATCAGTGTTGATAATTCTGAGGCAGCCATGGGCTTCTTTTTCTCTAGGCCTTGATAGATAAAATATCTTCTTATTAGTTAGAAATGTGTATTCCTGTCTGAAAGCCAGAAGAGGGCTTGGAGGACCTCCTCATGGAGGCTGCTCCTCTGTGTCTATTTCTTTTCTTTTTTTAACTTGAGGGAACCAATGTTGAACAAAGGCTGAGGTAGCAGAAGAGTCTATTTATAGGACTTATATTGTGAAAATCAGAGTCAGGAAAAGAGCAGATATTCTCTCCTGGGATGGCAATTTTCAAGGCTATACATTGTGAAATAGCCTAAAGAGGGACGTGGGCTTGATCTGATTCATATCTGACCCCTCTTTCCATGTTCATGAAAGATAGTGAGTCCAGGGTCAGGGCTAAGGGTGACTTTTGACTTGAGAGCTCAATTGTCAAATATTTTGTGCAGGTTGCAGGGCGTGCCTGGTGCAGCTCTCAAAGTTTCCTGACCCTCCCAATTCCATTCCTCAGTCTTGCTAAATAGTCTTAGTGAAACACTGGAGTATGAAGATGATAGACCAGAGAAAGTCACGCTGCTGAGCAGTGAAACATTATTAATAGGGGACTGAGTCATGAACTAATATTATTTAGAGAAGTTTTTTTTTTTTTTAAAGTATTCCCAGAGTAAACTATTTTTCTTTATGAAACTTTAGAGTTTTTTCTGCTACTGCTGCTGCTAAGTTGCTTCAATCGTGTCCGACTCTATGCGACTCCATAGACGGCAGCCCACCAAGCTCCCCCGTCCCTGGGATTCTCCAGGCAAGAACACTGGAGTGGGTTGCCATTTCCTTCTCCAATGCAGGAAAGTGAAAAGTGAAAGTGAAGTCGCTCAGTCGTGTCCAACTTTAGTGACCCCATGGACTGCAGCCCTCCAGGCTCCTCCGTCCATGGGATTTTCCAGGCAAGTGTACTGGAGTGGGGTGCCACTGCCTTCTCCAAGAGTTTTTTCTAGCCCTTATCAAATTTTCTAATGACTTCCTATTCACTCTTGCTTCAATTTGTTTTTATAACACTAAATGTTTGCCATGAAATATTAAACCAGGAGAATAAGGGGCAAAAGCCTGTACGTCCTCATCCATGCTCTCTCCTGGGGCTGTGCCATCAGATGGAATATTGCCTAGTGAACTGCCCCTCGGGAAGAGCCTAATCAGTGGCGTAGGATGAGTTCAGAGAAGTTTGAAATTGTCTGAGCCAGGGGTGGTACAGGGGCAGGAGGGATTTGAGCTGGGGCTCAATGGGGCAAGCTTTGGTTGGGAAGAAGTGAATGGGGAAAGGCTTTGGCAGAAAAGGACATGTCATAGGCAGAAGCAAGGAGGGAAAAGCATGGGGTTGACTGAGGCAGTGATGAGTGACTGACGATAGTGGAAGATGAGCCTGGAAAAGTAAATTGTCTCAGGCCCAGGGTCTCAAATGCCAGGAATTCAGCACCCTGGCAGTGGCAGAGGTTTCTGAATAGGGAACTTGCCTCTGTGATGTACAGTCATTCATGTTGTGGTAGACAGCCTTCCCTGTCTGTACACATATTTAATTCTTTCCTTGAAGAGATGGAGCCTACCCCTCTTCCCCTTAAATCTGGGTTGGCCTTAGTGACTTGCTTAACCAACGGAATATTATAGAAATGACATTCTGAGACTTCGAAGAATAGGTCACAAGAAGCCTTGCAGCTTCCTCCTGGGCCCCTTGGAATATTCAATCTTGGGATGCTCTCTATAACTGGAGAAAACTGATTTGAAAAGATACATGCACCCCATTGGTCATAGCAGCGCTATTCACAATAGCTAAGTCATAAGCAACCTAAATGACCATTGACAGATGAATAGATAAAGAAGATGGGGTACGTATATACAATAGAACACTACTCAGCCATAAAAAAGAATGAAACAATGCCATTTACAGCAACATGGATGGACCTAGAGATTTTTTAAAAATATTTCTTTCTTTATTATTTCTATCTTTGGCTGCATTGGGTCTTAGTTGCAGCACACGGAATCTTTCCTTGAGGGGCACAGGCTCCAGAGCTCAGGGGCTCAGTAGTTGTTGCATGTGGGCTTAGTCACTCTGCAGCATGTAGGATTTTAGTTCCCCACCAGAGACTGAACCCTTCATTGCAAGGTGCATTGTTAACCACTGGACCACTAGGGATGTCCCAGACCTAGATATTATCATACTAGGTGAAATAAGTCAGACAGAGAAAGACAAATATCATATGATAGCACTTTTATGTGGAATCTAAAATACGATTCAAATGAACTTATTTACAAAACAGAAACAGACTCACGGACATAGAAAACAAACTTATGATGGTTACCAAAGGGGAAAGGTTGTTGTTCAGTCACCCAGTTGTGTTCGACTCTTTGCGACCCCATGGACTGCAGTAAGCAGTCCTGTCCCTCACCATCTCCCAGGGTTTGCATGAGTTCATGTCCATTGCATCAGTGATGCCATCCAGTCATCTCATCCTCTGATGCCCTCTTCTCCTTCTGCCCTCAATCTTTTCCAGCATCAGGGATTTTCCAGTGAGTCAGCTGTTCGAATCAGATGACCAAAATACTGGAGCTTCAGCTTTAGCATCAGTCCTTCCAACTAGTATTCAGGGTTGATTTCCCTTAAGATTGACTGGTTTGATCTCCTTGCTGTCCAAGGGACCTTCAGGAGTCTTCTCTAGCACCACAGTTCCAAGACATCAATTCTTTCGTGTTCTGCAAAATTTATTTATGGTCCAGCTCTCACAGCCATATGTGACCACTGGGAAGACCGTAGCCTTGACTATATGGACCTTTGTCAGCAGAGTAATGTCTCTGCTTTTCAACGCATTGTCTAGGTTTGTCATAGCTTTCTTGCCAAGAAGCAATCATCTTCTGATTTCATGGCTGCAGTCACCATCTGCAGTGATTTTAGAGACCAAGAGGAGATCTGTCACTGCTTCCACATTTTTCCCTTCTATTTGCCATGAAGTAATGGGGCCAGATGCCATGATCTTAGTTTTTTAAATATTTAGTCTTAAGCTGGCTCTTTCTCTCTCCCTCTTCACCCTCATCAAGAGGCTCTTTAGTTCCTCTTTGGTTTCTGCCATTAGAGTGGTACCATCCACATATCTGAGGTTGCTGATGGGGAAAGGAGGGAGGAACAAATTAGGAGTTTGGGGTTAGCATACAAACTGTTATATATAAAACAGATAAATGATAAAGTCCTACTGTGTAATACAGTGAACTGTTTTCAATATTGTGTGATAAACCATAATGAAAAAGAATATGAAAAATAATATATGTATATATATAACTGAGTCACTTTGCTGTACTCCAGAAACTAACACATCATTGTAAATCAACTATAGAAAAGGAGAAAGTATTAATCACTTAGTCATGTCTGACTCTTTGCAGCCCCATGGATTGCAGCTTGCCAGGCTCCTCTGTCCATGGAATTCTCCAGTTAACAATACTAGAGTGGATAGCCATTCCCTTCTCCAGGGGATCTTCCTAACTCAGGGACTGAGCCTTTGTATCCCACATTGCAGGCAAATTCTTTACCATATAAGCCACCACAGCTATACTTCAATTAAAAACAAAAAACAAAAAAACAAAAAACACCCTTGGGATGCCCCCTCTTGGAACCCAGCCACCATGTGAGAAGACCAAGACACATAGAGAGGTCACGTGTCTGGGCTCTGACTGAGAGCCCAAGCCGAGCTCCTCCACAGTATCAGAGCAGAAAGGATGGAACTTGGATTCGTGATGATATAGTCAAGTCACTGACTCAAATCCAACTGACTTCCAGTATAGGAACCAATAAATCAATTTTATTGTTTTTAGTCAGTTTGAGTTTATTTTATTTTTACCATGAAGTGGATTCTACATGATATAGAGGAGTACTGGATATATACTAGTTACCGTTCTCTCCTCTTAACTCTGTGATCCAGCACGAGTGTCTCTTGACCTGCTTCCTTATTTCTGCACCTTTAAGGGATGCTTTATGGGGCTGAGCTTCCTAAAGTATCCCACACTTTTGCTTCAAGTAAAAGCATAGCTCTCTCCTGGACCTTGTTCTATGCACACTGAGAAATTTCTCTCCCATCAATTACTTTTACATTTTAGAACCATTTGCTTTCTGTTTGCTCCATGCATTAAAGCTGCTGCTGCTGCTGCTGCTGCTAATTCGATTCAGTCGTGTCCGACTCTGTGCGACCCCATAGATGGCAGCCCACCAGGCTCCCCCGTCCCTGGGATTCTCCAGGCAAGAACACTGGAGTGGGTTGCCATTTCCTTCTCCAATGCATGAAAGTGAAAAGTGAAAGTGAAGTCGCTCAGTCGTGTCCGACTCTTAGCGATCCCATGGACTGCAGCCTACCAGGCTCCTCTGTCCATGGGATTTTCCAGGCAAGAGAATGGAATGGGTTGCCGTTGCCTTCTCCATGCATTAAAGCTACTCTACCCTTAATTTGATATGTAACACTTGTTATAACATTTTCAAATGTCTACCTTTTTTTTCAATAATATCACTCTCACTAAAGAACCTCAGTATAGAGGAGGGGTGTCCTGATTGGAGCATGCAAGTGTCAAATCCTAAGAAAGGTTTTACTCAGTTTAATTCAGTAAATTACCTCTTAATTAAAAACCAGTGTTGACAGAGTTTGGATAAAATGAATAGCTCTCCTTGGGTCTAACTACCTATGGCTAAGCCAACTTCCAGCTCTGGAACAATCCCCCAATCTGTGAAATCCAGCCAAGATGGTACCCAAAGAGACCTTAGTCTTATTCAGGCTAAACTTCCTCCTTAACTTATGGGGCTTCCTGTCTCCAGGGATTTTGAAGAGGGCTTCCCAGGTGGCTCAGTGGTAAAGAATCCGCCTGCCAGTGCAGGAGACACAGGAAGATCTCCTCCAGGGGATCTTCCCTGGTTGATTGGGAAAATCCCCTGAAGGAGGAAATGGCAACTTGCTCCAATATTCTTGCCTGGAGAGTCCCATGGACAGAGGCGTCTGGTGGGCTACAGTCCATGGGGTCGCAAAGAGTTGGACACAACTGAGCGACTGAGCATGACTGCACATCCTTCTGTTCTCAGTCATAACTCAAATTGTGTAGTGGTCTGGGTCTCCTGAAATAAAATAAATATCAGGTCCAAACAAGTTGGAATTACTAACCTAGAATAGATATTGTCTTAGGGCTCTGAGAAGTATTGCAATTGTTATCCTTTTTAGCTCTACCTGGAGGGATAGAAGCCTTCAGTTTCTCATGGTCACTGGCTCTGTGAAGGGTAGGGATGTCAATGACATGGTTAGGAAGTTCTAGTTTAGAGACATAAACCTCACGTGTGAGGATGTCAGCCTCAGGCATACACATTCATTCCCATCCTGCAGGAGTTCTTCTGTATTCTACCCTCACGTTAAGGGAATCAGAATTACACCTTTGGCATTTGACGCCTGGTAATACATTCCAGCCCAGTCTCAGAGCATTCAGGAGCAGGAGACCTGAGTTCTAGGATGTCTTTGAATTTATTAGACCTTTGTCTTGGGAAAGTCATCAGAAGACACAGTTTGTATGCATGTAAAATAATTGCCACCTCAGGGCTAGGAGATGAGACTAACAAGGCTATGAAACAGCACTTTGAAAACTGTGAAGCCCTTGTCTGTGCATCTAGCCCTCTTTGTTCTCTGTCTTCTCTCACAGGTAAGCATATTTCCGACAGAATGCTTGAGACTATCAGAAGTGAATACTGCTTACAGCAAAAGCCAGGGTTGGAACATTGTAAATAAATCCTGTAAATCATAGGCCCAGGTGGCCTCACTTCTTCTATTAGCCCACGTAAGTTTGGGAGGGAAAAGGATGGAAGGGTAAATGGTGAGATATGGAAGAAAGAGACGGAGCAAATGGAGAAGCCCCAGTGGACGCTTTGCAGCTTGTCTGCACATCATGTTGGAGACTCGGCAATTATTTGGTTAATTTGATCGTTGTAGACAGACATCGGATAATTACAAGGAGAAACATTAGCTTTGGGACATGATTTGCCCAGATTGACTGTCTAGAATGATTTAATTATTGAGCTCACCAGCAAATCTTCATTTTACTTGAGGCTGTAGTGAGTTATAGCTAGTTTTATATCATTGGGAGCAATGCTTAGAAATATTATTTCTGGTTTAGTGCTGGTAGAGATTTTTTGAAGAGTTTTGCTTAGGGAGTTGTATTTAGAACAAAACCTTACATCAGATTTCCAGTCCCTCATCGTGTTTCCATCTGACGTATATTTTCGATGTTGCCCATGCATTTAGTTATGGGTTATTTAACACTACCACATATTTTAAACTCCCCCTTCCCCTTATTTCATTAATGACGAAAAGAAGATTACAGCCTACAAGCGCAGTCTTCATAAAATGGAAAAAGGAAATTGGTTGGTTCTTCTCTTATTTATTCATCTTCTCCAACTTCCTAAGTTCCCCAAATTACCTTCTGGGTTGTGAGCCACCAGGGTGGTTAGCGTGCTATTGATGTGGGAGTCCGTTTCCTGCTCACTGGCCTTCTAACTGGAGTGCCACGTTGCTTTTTAAAAATTAAACCCCTTAGAGCAGTTCAGCTAAGAGTTGGGCTAATAGTGCTCACATGCCTGACTTACATTACACTTAGATTCTCAGCAGCCACAGTGTGGCCTCTGATGTTAAAATGGCAGACTATTATCCTCAGGGCTGAAGAAAGCACCGTGGAAGGCAGCGACGGAAAGTAACTCTGCAGTGTATTGTTCTCAGGGCAAAAGGGTTTCAAAACTAACAGCACAACAAAAGAGTGGAGAGAAAGTGCTTTTTGTCACCCTGGAGAATTCTTTGCCAAAATTCCCCTCTACTTGGAGAGGATGAAGAGCTTTTACAAGGTTGGGAACAAAGCAAGGAGACATGGCTCCATTCCCATATTGGGACCTGCTATTTCTTGGTGGGTACAGAAGGGCGCTTGTGCAAGTTTACTCAATTATAGCACAGGAGCATTTATGAGCAAAAGTGTGGCATGCTTGGCAAAGGCTTATAGCCTTTCTTTCCTCACCAAACATAAAATGACTGTTTGATAGAGGGGGATTTTGTTCATTTTGACAGGACAATAGCGGCGGTGTTCTAATTTCCATTGTCTTCTTGCTTGAAATTACCCTCCCTTAATAGTAAAAGCCTTCCTAGTACAGTGAGTACTGAATAAAATAGGTATTAGAAAGACTGTAGATTTCAGACTGTGGGGCGACCTGGGATTTAAATTCAAATTCATGTCATTAGAAAAATGACCAATAATATGTGCTATGTTTCACTGGAATCAGTTGGTTTTCGCGCGCGTGTGTGTGTGTGTGTGTGTGTGTGTTTCCAGCACAGTGGTTTTCAGACGTTACCTACATCAGAATCATCTGGAGGGCTTGTTAAACACACATTGCAGAGCCCCACCCTCCTTGATTTCTGTCTTTTAGTAGGCTGGGTGAGACTTGAACATTTGTATTTCTAACAAGTTCATAGGTGATGCTGACGCTGATGCTGCTGTTTGGGAAACATACTTTGAGAACCACAGGTAGAGCTGTGCTGTGCTTGGTCGCTCAGTTGTGTCCGACTCTGTGCAACCCTATGGACTATCACCCACCAGGCTCCTCTGTCCATGGGGATTCTCCAGGCAAGAACAGGGAGTGGATTGCCCTTCTCCAGGGGATCTTCCAAACCCAGGGATCGAACCCAGGTCTCCCACATTGCAGGTGAATTCCTTACCATCTGAGTCACCAGGGAAACCCACAGGTAGAATGGGCTAATTGTTAACCCCACCAGGGAAGCCCACAGATAGAATGGGTTAATTGTTAACCCATTAATTGTTAATTGTTAAATGGCTAAAATTGTGACCTGACTTGTATCAATCTGGTACAAAGCAAATAGTTGAGTTTTTAACCAACTGCTTTCTAGTTGGACTTAACAAGTAGCCTGGTATGGGCTGGTCAAGCTGATGGACTCAGTTCACATCTGGGTTTTAACTGTTAAAGGCAGTATCGGAGGAATAATTTTTTTTATACACCCTGGAGAAGAAATATGAAGGAAAAATGTACAAGGGTTTTGAGAATGGTGAAGATATAAATTTGCAAAAAAGTCTCAGCATAGGCCTTGTGCCGTGGAATCATTTTTATTGCCCTAAATTTCCCTTCTTAATTCTGAATTATTTTAATCTATAGATCTAAAATTTATTTATAAGGAGGGTTGGATTTGAGAATATTATGCTCTGTGCTGCTCCTAGGATAAGCCTTGGGGTCTTTTGTTCGTCAATGCCTGTCCTATAACAGAAAACCTTTCTTGGCACCAGGTCCCAAGACTCTGGGGACTTTTACTTCCGGCGAAATGTAATACAGGCAGGTGGGGAAGGTGCCACAACCCAGCCTTACAAAATGGAAATCACTGTAGTGTCAAATGATAAAACTAAAACAATTTAGTAGTGAGTTTTATGTCCTTCATACAAGGGGAATCAGTCCATGGATTGGGGGAGTCCAGTGCCTCATGGGCAGTGGAGCACTCTTCTGGAGGACTTCTGGGCAAGAGTGAGTCTTAGAGTGCATTAGAAGAGGCAACATGGAAACAGCACATGATTGGCTGGGAGGCTGGGAACTTTCCTATAAGGCTCAGTTCAGTTCAGTTCAGTCGCTCAGTCGTGTCCGGCTAGCAGGTCCTATTTTCTAGGTAAGGTGAGCTCACTAAAGCTGAGTTGAGGATTGTTATTGGGGTTAGACAAGGTTCCTTGACAGAGGTTTCCCCTAAGTGCAGGTGGACTTAGGTTTATACTTGTCGTGTGTGCTGGGCTGTGGGGGTGACCTCCATTTTGTGGGTCCCCTTATAGGAGTTGTGTTAGTTGCTCAGTCAAGTTTGACTTTTGCAACCCTGTGGACTGTAGCCCACCAGGCTCCTCTGTCCATGGGATTCTCCAGGCAAGAATACAGGAGTGGGTTGCCATTTCCTCCTCCAGGGGATTCCCAAACCAGGGAGTGAACCTGAGTTTCTCTCATTTTTGTTACCGTTTGAGCCACTAGGGAAGCCCTCAGATGGTAAAGAATCTACCTGCAATGAGGGCCTTTTAAAAAAAAAAAAAATAGGAATTGACTTTATTAGGAATGTTGTAGGATGGGGTAGAGGGGGACTTCGAGGTCATCTCTTTCACTCTCCTGGTCAGCAGACCTCTCCAGGGTGTTTGAAGGAGATAACTCTGCAGCAAAGTGCATAAGCTTGCATGGCCCCTGGTGATGGGTCTGGCGAGGGAGATCTTCAGGATCAAAGGCCAGCACATCCTCTTGTCTTGCTTGTGTTGGCACCACGCTTGATGTGTGGCCATGCCTCTGTGAGCTGGTGTGTGGAGGCAGGGGACTCCAGCTCTGAGAAGAGGAGGACATCATTGGCTTTGGCAGCCAAACTTGACACCACCATCCCTCGGATTTCATAGAGTCTGTAGTTTCATTGGGAGGCTAGCCAACTTGCTGTCTGCTGTTGAGTGTGGGTGAGGAAGTGGGAGGAGAGAACTGGGTGATGAGAGAGTAGGAGGACAAAGAGAAACCATAAGGAGTGGAAAATCTGTTGAAGGGAGTGAAGAAGAGGCGAGTGAGACACAACAGCCCCAATCTAAAATATACGGTTTGAAGGACTCTGGTGCATAGAGCAGACCAGGGGACTTTATGAGTGGTGTCACTTAAGCCTTGCAGCCCCGTGCTGGCTCTGCGGCCCTGGGCCCTCAGATGGAGACCCTGCTCTGCGCCTCAGGACAGCCAACTCTAGGGCGTGTTTGCCAGGTGGCATCTGGATGGTGTGTCCAGTGGAAGGCGTTGGTAGGACTGAAAGGTGGGGGGATGGGAGAAGCCAGGGAGGTCCCCTCTCCTATCCCACCTCTGCCTTGGGAGGCTGCTCCGGCTGCAGCTGCAGACGAGCACTCAGAGACCTAGCTTCCTCAGCTGACCCAGGACTTCCATAACTTCATCTCCTCTCTTTGTCTTCCACTCCAGGGTCAGCAGCAGCTTCCTGCCTTGTCTCAGCTTCCCCTTCATTGGTGGAAATAATTTCCTGCATTGAGCTCTTTCTATTGCAAATGCTTAAAAGTAGTTTCTATTTTATTGGTTAGATCCTGAGACAGGTTAGATTCTTATTCCTAGTGAACAAAAGAGCAAACGGAGGCATACATATGATAAATAACGTGTCCAAGGTCATCACAACTAGCCAGTGATGAGATTGGTATTCACAATGTAAGACTGCAGCGCTCATACTCTTGATACAGTACCATGTGGCCTCTCAGAATGAGCTTGAAGGAATTAAGAAAAAGGAAGAAAAATCTCTTCATGTATGAAATGGTAATGGTGTGCAAACATTGCTTTGACCTTAAGAAATTCGGTAATCTCTGTGGTAGAGTGTGTGCACCCAGTGTCTCATAGTCCTAAATCTTGGTAAATTAATTCAACTCAGGCACTGGTGCTCCTCTTTCATTATTCTTCGTTTTCTTGGTTGATCATAAGGGCTTGCTTATTTCCACTTATCTATTCCATTTCAATCTGTGGAAATGTGACCTGAGCCTTGCTTTGGAACTCAGGTTGCTATGGAAACCTTTGACTGGAGGTGGATGGATCATGAAGGTTTATTAATGAGAATTTCCTCCTTCTACCTCTGGGCTCTGTTTGTGTGAAAATCCATGAAAGGCTCATTAATTTTTGTGTTAGGGTTCTCCAGAGAAACAGGCCCAATAAGATGTATACAGATAGAGAAAGAAGTTTATATTAAGGAATTGGCTTGTATGATGAGGGAGGCTGACATGTCAGCAAGCTGGAGACCCAGGAGAGAGATGTGGTTCCAGTCTGAATGCTGGCAGGCTTGAGGCCCAGAAAGACTGGATGTTTCTGCCTTTCTTCCAAAGGCAGGAAGAAAAAGGATGTTCCAGCAGAAGGCAGTCAGGCAGTTCTTTTTAACTTGTAGGAAGGTGAGCCTGTTTGTTTTCTTCAGGCCTTCAACTGATTGGATGAGGCCCACCCACATTAGGAAGAGCAATCTGTTTTAATCAGTTTACTGATTTGAATGTTAATTAATCTCATCCAAAAACACCCTCAAAGACACACCCAGAATAATGCTGGACCCTGTAATATCTGGGCACCCTGTGGCCCAGTTAAATTGCACATAAATTAACTCTCATGGTTCTCACTGCTGAAGGCTGACTTTTCAGCCTCTTTGGTGATCAAAGCTGATGATTTTTCCAAGGATCCAAATGAAAAATGGTCACTTGAAAAAGTTTTAACATCAACCGCAAATTTGGGCCAAACTGTATTGTTTGTTATGTTACTTGGTGGCCTTTACATGAATAAATGCATGGTAATTCTTTTCTTTAGAATTTAGTAACAGGAAGACATTTATTTCTAGATAAAGTTATGTGCTTCCCTTTTATTTTGGAATAGAAAATATGTTTCTGTTTTCACTTGTTTTGCTAGGAAGCTCAGAGCTGAAATTCATGACCGTCTCATATCTTTCCCTTTCTTTTTCAAATAGTAAACTTTTTTCCTAAATGTCTATTTTATTAGCTGTCTTATAGCATGTTTTTTCCCCTAAACTACATATTTTGGCCAGGCAATTAGGAGATAAATTATAAATAAATGCAGATATTGTTATCTTTTTCAAATGCAATTCTTACAGCAATGTTATAACTTATTTTCAAATTTTACAGATCATTCTACCATGTTCATGCATCGTAACTACATCATGAACTTAGATAAAATTGGTGCAACATGAGTAAGGGGTGAAGAAGTGGGTGGAGGCCTCTTTTACTCTAAGAATAGATGCTTTGGTAATTACATGATACTCTCAACTTACACTTTTGTGGGAGGGTAGTGTGGTAATCATATCACAAGTCTCAAAATTATGTACACTGTTAGACTCAAAATTGAACGTCTGGCTTTTTTTTCTAAGAAAATAATTTAGGAAATGGGCAAAGATGAATAGTTATGCAATATCGAATGCATTTTAAACTCATGGTCAGTGCTTTATATGTATTATCTCATTTAAAAGACAGGCATCACTATTACCCTCACTTAACAGATGGGGAATCTGGGGCCTAGAGAGTTTAAATGACTTGCCTGCAGTCACTCTCAGCTAATGCAGGCAGTGTCTGGGACTCAAACCAAAGCAAGCCTACGCTAAAGCCCAGACTTTTAATTATTATTCCCAGTGCAGGCATGAGAGCAAAATCTGGAAACAATAAAAGTATTCAACAATAGGAATATATTAAATGAATTAAACCATACATTGTAATATCTTGCTACCACTTAAAGTATTAGAAAATTGATTTATTGACATGGGCATCTATTCACTAAATATTGCTGAGTGAAAAAAAGCATGCCAGGTATGATGTAAATGTGTGTGTTTGTGTGTATGGTTCTGTGTGTGTGAGGCGATTGACACTTTGAAAAGGGCCTAGAGCAGTGGTTCCCAGATTTTCTGCGGGCTTAGAATCTCTGGAGGTAACTTTAAAAAATAGTGATGCTGGGGACTTCACTGGTGGTCCAGCAGTTAAGACGCCACGCTCCCAATGCAGGGATCCCTCTGGATCCCTCGTCAGGGAACCAGAGCCTGCATGTCCCAATTGAAGATCCCGCATATCCTAACAAAGATCCCACACATGGCAACTAAGACCTGGAACAGCAAAAAAAAAAACAAACTGATGCCAGACCCATAAAATCAGACCAGACCAATGAAATCAGAATATCTGGGGGCTATGTCCATGCTTCACTACTTAACAAAAGCGTCCCAGGTTACTTTAATATGTTGTCAAGGTTAAGGACCATGTATAGAGCAGGAAGTCCATCTAAGTGTATAAGAGTGGTTATATTTGAATAGGGCTTCCCAGGTGGCGCTAGTGGTAAAGAACCTGCCTACCGATGTAGGAGATACAAAGGCATAAGTTCGATCCCTGGGCAGAGGAGGGCATGGCAACCCACTCCAGTATTCATGCTGGGAGAATCCCACAGACAGCCTGGCAGGCTACAGTCCATAGGGTCGCAAAGAGTTGGACATGACTGAAGCAACTTAACACACACCACATACTTGAATAGAATGGGAGTCGGCTCTTTTATTTTTTTCTCTTTTTTGTATACTTTTTTTATAATGAGGATATTATTTATAATTAGAAAAAATTTTAATCAAAATAAGTCTGATTCAGAGCCTAGGGAATGAAATGCTTTATTCCTTTTGTTTTCCCTTACTTTTATAAACATTGTAATTTACTCTTTTATTTTCTAGCATGTAAATATAAAATGTTTACAGCAGAGATATACAGTGTGTGTATGTGTGTGTGTGTCTGTGCATCTTGAGTTCTCCATGGTACCTTCCAGGGAAGGAAGGGTACTGGGTAGAGTGTACAGCTTCAGGGAGCCTCGCCATGGCATACAGGAACAACAGTCCCAGTTCTCTGACAGCCTGGGGTGGTGCAGCCTTGACCTGCTCAGTCTCCACCAGGACCCACTCCTGCAGTTTCCTCTGTGCCTGCTAGGGTGACCTGTCTTCCCAGTTTCCCTGAAACTCTTCTGCCTTTAGCACTGAGGGTCTCGAATATTGAGAAGAACC
Organism: Bubalus bubalis; assembly: GCF_019923935.1. NCBI lineage: Eukaryota > Metazoa > Chordata > Mammalia > Artiodactyla > Bovidae > Bubalus > Bubalus bubalis. The sequence continues at coordinate 76,545,540 of NC_059158.1, read as the reverse complement.
TCAGTCTTGGGCAAACAGGACAGTTGGTCACCCTGTCCCTGCTCTGCTGGGCACTGTCCTCATTTACCCCCAATCTCTCTTTGAGCCTCAGCACTGACACCCCTACAGGTGGCAGCTGTTCGTAACCACCTGATGCAACATACGGAGGCAGGGATGAAGCAAGCTACGTTGGCACTGGCTCCAGGACTACAGTACAAATAAAAAAATGTATTTTCCTTTTCTCGTTTTTTTTTTAAGGAAGATATATCTAAGCCTAACAGTACCAAGATTTGCTCTCTTTTATTTTGCTCAGGGCTGTCCTTAATGGCCTTGAACGTGCTCAAATTTCTAATCTATAGGAGAGCTACGGTATTCTTGCTGAATAGTACATTTTAAAAATATTCCTGAATCATAATACATTTCTCTAGGGTATGTTAGAGGTTTGCCAGCCAGCCCTTCATTGTGACTTGCCTTAGGTAGGTTTTTGTAAAAAGCTGGCCTGGATTTTGCTTGGATGACTGTAGAAATGCAATCAAAACAATCTATCTCTCCCTCTTTCTCTTCCTATATTGCTGGGTTTTTTTTTATGGCATTTATGTATTTCTATTTATTTTTTTTTCTTAAATTTTATTTTATTTTTAAAACTGAAACACTGTATTAGTTTTGCCAAACATCAAAATGAATCTGCCACAGGTATACATATGCTTTCCATCCTGAACCTTCCTCCCTCCTATTGCTGTTTGAGCTTGTCATTTTTTGCTAAATCTTAGCACCTGTTTCAAAATGCACATCACTCTTTACACGGTTTGATTGACATAACAAACCTTCCCTGAAATTCACACAGTATGTCAAACCTTTTTGATTACTTACAATATTTGCAGTATAATGGCACTGTGTATATACCATTCTTTTTCTTGGTGCATCAAAAATTTCCACATTTATTTGCACTATATCATTTTTACCCATCAATTCCCACTGAATAATGGCTCATAACTGACCCAAAGCAGTTAAATTGAAGTGTTTCTGATTTATTGAAAAGTTATAAGAACCAAAGCTCTATTCCCAAGCTGCAGTAAGGTCTAACTTGTCAGATAGAACTAGATTTGAGGACAAGGTTGTATTAGGGGTGGTAAGGTTGTATGATCTATTTACAAACATGGAGACCGAACTGGTTATTGACCAGAAGTGGGTAAAGCATTTACCCCTCCTTTTGCTGTAGTTGCTCACTTAGGAAAAGCTGATTTCATTGGGCAAAATTTCCCCCAGACTCTTTACTTAATTTAGATACCTTTGCTGCTGCTGCTAAGTCGCTTCAGTCGTGTCCAACTCTGTGCAACCCCATAGACGGCAGCCCACCAGGCTGCCCCGTCCCTGGGATTCTCAAGGCAAGAACACTGGAGTGGGTTGCCATTTCCTTCTCCAATGCATGAAAGTGAAAAGTGAAAGTGAAGTCACTCAGTCATGTCCGACTCTTCACGACCCCATGGACTGAAGCCCACCAGGCTCCTCTGTCCATGGGATTTTCCAGGCAAGAGTACTGGAGTGGGGTGCCATTGCCTTCTCCAAGATACCTTTGGTACATTACAAAATTACTCTTTCTACAAGAGACAAAATAACCAATTCTTCTCTAACAATTATAACATTTCCTTCAAAATGTTAATGGAAGATAACCCTGCCGTTTATTGAGCTAGCATATTGGTACATATAGGGGAATGACTTTTCTCTGTTTCTGTAAACACCTGGCTGGTTATAGACAAATAGGAAGAAAGCTGAGTAAACAGGACTTTACCCATCCATCTGGTCATGGCAGGGGTCCTTCTACTGTGAAGACACATTTTCCTGAAGGTTTGTGGGTAGAGGAGCTGGTATTGGTGCTCTCTTTTAGGAACCTTTGGACTTTGGCTACTTTGCACATTTTTCTTCTGTGTCCTTAAGAAACACTTCTCTTCTGTCTCCATCTCTTTTTAGTGAAATGTCATGTTTTAATACTAATAATTCAGCAGATGCCAGTTTCCTTCCTAAGTTATGGGTGCTTTTATTCCTTTTAATTTTGAACATTATCTTCCCCTAACCCCCCATGGCAGGGATGGATATATTTAGAGGAAACAGTGGGCTCTTTCTAAATATATAAGATAGACTGCACTTTTAAAACCCTCACTGGTGGAGGACCAGTTACTGAGACTGAGGCAATCTGACCTAACTCCCTCTTCCTAGCCATTTCAACATCTCTGTGTCTTCACCCATCCTTTCTTCCTTCCTCATATTGCAAAAGCAGAAGTGCCCATAGATAATACTTTCCTGCTGCATCTTGTATCCCATCCCCTCCTGCCTTTTCTTCTCCTTTTCTTTTGTGTCATTTGTCTGGTTTTCATTCTGATCTTTCCACTGAACCCTTCTCAGCCTCCAAACATGTTCTAGCTTCCTCCTAAAAAAAGTAACCTGCTCTAGTTTCACTGCCCTACTCCCTTCCTCTTCACTGCTGAGCTTCTCCCTGCCTTATCTCAAAAATACAAAACTTCTCTTCATTCAGGACCCTGCTCAAATACTTGATAACCTCCAGCTAGCAAGGACCTTATGCCCCTGCCCTCTGCTCCCCAGAGTTGCCTCCTTCCACAGGAAGTACCCTCATTCTCAGGATAGCCTTCCTCTGTCCTCTGGCTTCCACCGCAGTGTGCTAAACCACAGGGCTGAGATTCAAGATCAAGTTTTCCCTTAGTATAAACCACCATTGGGAACAGTATTTAGCTTGATCCCTGCATTAGTTGACCTGTTAAACTTAAGTATCCTCCAAGCAGACAATCAATGGGGAAGAAGGTGGTGAATAATTAAGTAGAAACCTCTTTAAGAAAAGAAATATTTCCTCCTTTAGCAAGAAGCCTAGTCCTGTTTTGGGAGGTTGCTACCTGCTATATGTTAGTTGCTCAGTCATGTCCAACTCTTTGAAACCCTATGGACTGTAGCCCGCCAGGCTCCTCTGTCCATGGAATTCTCCAGGCAAGAATACTGGAGTGGGTTGCCATTTCCTTCTGCAGGGGATCTTCCCAACCCAGGGATCGAACCCAGGTCTCCCGCGTTGCAGGCAGATTCTTTACCATCTGAGCCACCAGGGATGTCCTTGGGAAGTTACTGGGCTTCTGTTATTATGTGACTTAGCATTACTTTCTATCCATTTAGTTTCTTTGCCTGATGGGTGGGAATCTATCACTGTAAAAGAGGAGTTTTTAATGGATCTTTTGTTACGCAAAGAAGGGCGCTAGCATTCCATCAAATTTTAATGCTCTTTCTGTTTCATTTAGTTTAGTATTTCTCAGCAAGGGTCCTTTGCATATTTCATCCAGGACATTTATTCTTTGACTACTATATGGTGTATATGAAGCAAGCATCCTTGCTTCCTCCCATGTTCTAATCTCCCCAAGGTGGGGCGGGGAACCACTGTCAACAATGGTTGAAAACACAGTATTTTTACATAAATGCATGCATACTGTGGCAGGTAGAATTCTAAGATGACCCCCAGTGACCCACACAATTATCTAGTCTCCTCTCCTTGAATGTGAATCAAAGAGAACCTGTGACTAGGATGAGATGCCATGGACTAATCCAGTGGGCCCTTTAAAAGCACAGTGTTTTCTCTGACTGGTTCCTGGGAGAAAGTCAGAGATTCAAAGCAAAATGATTCTATTGATAGGTGCCATTGCTGGCTTGAAGGTGGAGGCCATGTGGCAAGAGAGGGAGGTGGTGTCTAGGAGCTGATAGCAGCCTGGCTGACAGTCATGGAGGAGATGGGGATCTCAGTCTTATAACTGCAAGGAAGAGAATTCTGCTTACAACTCGAATGAGTTTGGAAGAGGATACCAAGCCCCAGCTGAGAAGCTCTGACCATCTTGATTTCAACCCTGTGAGATCTGAACAGAGAACCCAGCCACTCTATGCCTAGACCTCTAACCTACAAGACTGTGAGAGAATCAGCTTGTGGTAATTTGCTAACATAGCAATAGAAAAACAATACACATGTATTTGTCTTTAAAAAGTATATAGCTTTCCCCAATGAATTATAATGCTCTCAATTACAGGATGGGCACCCGATACATCTTGGGTTTATCACCATGCCAGTGATACCTCATCATCGCAGAGCTCAATTAATGCCTGTCTAGTGAATGAATGACCCTTTAAGAGTCATCTTAAGGAGGGGGATAGGGAGAAAGAAGTAATCATTGCTTATAAAGCTGTCCCACTTTCAGGAGAACAGCATTGCTTTAGAACTTGCTGTGTCAAGGCACTAATCCAGTGCTGTGACAGACTGATTTCTTTCAGTGGCTGAAGATATTCAGCCAAACTTGATTTTTGCCTGGACTTCCCTAAAGATTTTCTTCCTTGGCAAGAATTTAACAAGCAGGAGCCAGGTCTACATATGATTTTATTAGTTTTATCCTACAGACACTCTGCAGCATGTGTATGGTTTAGTAGGCTGTTGGAAATGACACATATAACTGATTTTATAGTTGTTTTTCCTGATGCTCAGTGTAGTCTCAGGTCCCTGCAGCAGGAGAGAGAGCCAGTGGTGTCTGAGGCAATGGCTAAACACGAGCTGGTCCTTGAATATGGTATGGAGTGATGGTGAGGGTTTACTTTGATAAGGCGTGGGGATTCAGTCCCTCACCGGGACAGGCCTTTGTCTCTGTACTTGGCTGAGGAGCCAAGGGGCCTGAGGGGATGATGATGGTACTGCCTTCTGGGATGGCTGGGGAGTAAACCAAATAATGCCTGTAAAATGCTCAGCATGGTGCCTGGTGTTAGGCAGCTCTCAAATATTAGCTAGTATTGTTACTACAAAATGTGAAACATTGATCCCTGTAAATGTTTGCCCTTTCTTTTCTTTAGTTTGTGTTGCAAAAATAATCAAGTTTTCCAGTATAAAATGGCATGCTACTAATTTTGCTTTTTTGAATAAAATATCCTCCTGGAGACTCTTGTTCTTATCTTCCTGGATAGGCTCCTCCTTAGGGGCAGGCTTGCTGCCCCTCAGGAACCACCAGCCCTAGACCCAGAGAAAAATAACTGAAACTGCTTTAGGGTTGGTGAAGGTCACAGGTCACCCTGGTCTTGCCCCAGGCCTGGAGCTCAGATGCACTGAACCAGGCTGTTAGGAAGCAGAAAGGGACTGCCTGGCACAGATGTGGGTAGCCTGGGGCGGGGGGCTTGGGCTTGTCCAGAGGAAGCCGGGTTTAGGCTGTTGGTCCTACGTTCTTGCAAAGCCAGGTGTTGCCTTTTGTGGGTGTGTGGTCCAGATAACTTAGTGATAAGAGCCAGGTTGGAGAGGCCATGCAGAAAACAGAATTTCAGAACTACGACAGGAACTTGGGGAAGCTGCTCTCCTGGTTGGTTGGGCGTTGGATTTCTCAGGGAGAATAGAACAGGCTTTCCATAGAAGGTGATGGAGACACTGAAGTTTGTTTTGCTGTAGAGCAGCAAAGAAGGAAAGAATTCCGGGCTACTGAAACCCCTTTGCTGCTCTTTCAGAATCTCATTTTGAAATGGCATCTAGATTTCAACAACATGCTTGCACTTGAAAAATGAAAACATTGGACAGAACTGGTGGTTACGAGTGTGAACTTGCTCTGGCATCCAGGGTAATTTTTTTTGGCTGTGTAACTGCCATTCTTCCCATCTGTTCCTCCAAGCAGATCTTTGTGAAAGAGGAGTTTCAGCTGGTGAGATCTTAGCTGCTTTGTTAAAAATGTGCTAGTGTGGGAGATGGAAGGGGTTTTCCTGACTCTAGCAAAGGAGAATTTACATGGACACTTACCCTCAACAGGAAAGGAGAAAGGAACTGTGTATTTGCATCCAAAGAGTTCAATGTAGTACTGACTCATCTGCTTCTTTTCGGGTGCTTAGGGGTTCCAACTGCTTAGCTTAGGCCTTTCCTGGTTGGAAGATACCCTAATCAGGCCCCAAGGGAGGACTCTGTGTGTGGGTACGGTAAGGATTCTCTGGGTCTTAATTCAGGGCCTACCTGCCTTGGTTATGTTCCAGTCACCATCTGTGTGATAGTTTTTGACCTTTGTTAGCACCCTTATTTTTTTTGAAGAGAGTAGTGCTGTGTGAAATACAAGGTAAAATACAAGACCCTGGTTACATTTGAATTTCAGATAAGCAAAAAATAATTTTTTAAGAAAAAAGTATGCACAAATATGGCATGGGACATACACTAAAAAATACCTGAGCTGGAGTGAGGTAGCAAATGCCAGGAAGATAGTGTGGTTCATTTCCTGGAGATTTTTCCGTGGTGGCTTGTGATGAGAAAGTGACACTGAAAAGTTCACTCCCCAACAAGTCTGCTAAGTAACAGGAAGCTGTATGGAACCAGAAAGGCGCGGACCCCCTGATTAAGGGCGCTTCTGCACCGTCTCCTCAATGGGCAGTGAAAATCTCCCCTTCTCAAACTGGCCTCTCCTTCTCAGAGGACAGCCTCCACTGGCTGCGGCCAGCTCTCTGATGGCCTGGCACCGCATCATCTGTTGGTGCAGTGAGCAGTTATTCTCATTCCTAAGCTGGGAAATGACGCTCGCGCTTCCCGCGGAGGGATGGCACCGAAACGTCTTGTTGTCGTTAACAAGCGGGGAGTGAAATCAGAAATTAGCATGAAGATAACGTACTTGGGAGATTCAGAAGGCGGCAGCAACATGGGAAATTTACAGTCAGGTAGAACCGGGTTCAGAGCCTGGGACCACTGCTTGCTCATTGTTGGATCTTGGGACTGGGGCTCAGTTTCCTCACCTCTAAAATGGAGTGGGGAGTCATACTTAACTTCACAAGGTTGGGGTGTGGGTTCAATGAGACAGAATGCTGCTGCTGCTGCTGCTAAGTGGCTTCAGTTGTGTCTGACTCTTCGCGACCCCATGGACTGCAGCCTACCAGGCTCCTCCATCCGTGGGATTTTCCGGGCAACAGTACTGGAGTGGGGTGCCATTGCCTTCTCCCATGAGACAGTATAGTCGAGGCTATCTAGATAGCGTGTACGATTTGGTAGATGCTAAATTAATGGCAGGGCTTACTGCCACAGCCACATAACGGTGTAGTCTGCCCAGGCCACCATGTTTGTCAGAATGATCTTACTTAAATCTTGCCATGCGCCAGGGAAATGGGCTGTCTTTGTGATAGCAAAAAGCTGGTCGACTGGCCTCTGAAGCTACTTCTAGAAGGACTCTGGGGTATCTTGGCATCATAATCAATGGCTGTACTTGGGCTGTCAAGCTGCAGCTTCAAGGTGGGGATGGGGTTTTAGGGCTCCTCATGATTTCATGAGTTCTAACTCTAAACGTCTCCATTGTTGTTCAGTCGCTAGGTCATGACCGACTCTTTGCGACCCCATGGACTGCAACACGCCAGGCTTCCCTGTCCTTCACTATCTTCCGGAGTTTGCTCAAACTCATGTCCATTGAGTCAATGATGCCATTCAGCCATCTTGTCCTCTGTCACCCCCTTTTCCTCTTGCCCTCAGTCTTTCCCAGCATAATAGGGTCACAAAGAGTCAGACATGACTGAAGTGACTTACCATACATGCATAGAGGAAACATGGGTAGATTAAAGGGAGGCTTTAGTGCGATGGATAGGCTTTTAGAAAGGGCCTTAAGAGAAAGTTCCTGTGGTGTTTTAGTTGATTACACATAACAATGGGAGAGGCTTTTATGGGGATCTGGAGCATAGATTGTGGGCTTGGAGGCTGAGGCTGCCTGGGGATTTGGGCTCCAGGAGAGGGCAGAACCAATGCAGTGGCTTATTCTTCTGGAACTGGCAGCTGGGGCCAGCCTTGCTGCTCGGCCCTCCGAGGCCCCCGGAGAGTCAGCTGGCTGGTGGGTTGGCTGACGGGGCTGGTGTGTGCTGAATCCTTTTCCAAGGAGGAGGAGGAGATGCCAGTTATTCCATACATCATCCTCTCCACCTGCCAAGGAGGCAAGATACTGCTGTGGAGAAAACAGCTTTTACTCATTCCTTTGTACGTGGGGCTGAATAAGAGCCAGAAGCAGTAGGGTTTGTTCCATAAATCAGATGCAAGTCAAGTAGATGGGAGTGCCATAGTCTGGAACATCAGGATGGGGAACGTGTGATTGAGTGTTGAGAATCTGAGAATCTTCCCTAATGTTCCACTTTGGGAGCTGCAATCATGTCGTCATGGCCGGTGTGAGCAGCCAGCTGTGACAGGGAGGGACAGGCAAGGGTCAGGGTGGCAGACGTCTATAATGTGATCACTATGGGGTTAGATGAGAGCAAGCTGTTGCCCTGCTTCCTGAGTAGTGAAGACGGAGGGTAGAGACATTTTGCTTTATGTCCAAAGAAAAAAGAGCAGACCCAGGTGCTACCCCCAAACACAATCAGATGTGTTTAGGTTGTGTTTCCTTTGGTGTTATCACTCATCATGGCCAAATTAGATGCCATACACAGAGAAAGGAGCCACCATGTTCAATGGAAATGCTTTTAGGGCTGAAGACACTGTGGTTTGGCACTGTTTTTTCTCCATCTGGCTGTGGTATGTCTTGCTACTCAGCTCTCACTTTGGCTCAGGTCTGAGTTTCATGCTGTTGCTCTCAACCATCCCTTCCAGAGATCCCGTTATACTCCGCAAAGCTGCTCCCAGTTAGTAGTATGCAGTGCTAATGGGACTTGGTTTCATCAGTGAGTTCAGGGTTGCGGGGGAGGGTGGTGCTTTGCTGAACTCAGATCTCCCCATGGCAGAATGTTCATGAAGAAGTGTGCACAAGTTATCAGAATGTTATTTGCTAGTTTACATGAGTCACGTTCATGAAAATAGGGGCTATCACTTTTCCACTAACTATTGTCCACATGCCTTTCATCTCCCACCTTGGCCCAAAACACACCTGTACCCTTCATTGGCCCCCTTCTTCCCTCTTCTGATCACTAGTAAGTTTATGAGTAAATTATACTTGAAAAGGGCTTCCCTGGAGGCTCAGATGGTAAAGAATCTGCCTGCAATTCAGGAGACCCAGGTTTAATCCCTGGATCAGGAAGATCCTGGAGAAGGAAATGGTAACCCACTCTAGTATTCTTGCCTGGAGAATCCTATGGACAGAGGAGTCCATGGGGTCACAAAGAATCTGACATGACTGAGTGCCACTAAAACACATACTTGAAAAGGCCTCAGTATTTTCTTAAGCCATGGTGGTGAGCTAGCTTCTCCCCACTGCCTGGCTTCCTGAGTCATTGCCCAGCCCAGCTGCCAGTGAGAGTTAGCAGGAGGAGGGAAGGGTGACTAATAACAGAGGAGAATCTGTAGCCTGGAGAGTGATTTCCCTGCTTTCTTTACATCAAGCCATTGTGTGAAAGGAGTGCGTGTGTGTGTGTGTGCGCATGCGTGTGTGTGTGGTCATGCCAGAGCCTTGTCCAAAACCAAGTGCCTTCTCAGCATCACCTGGGGCCTTGCTGTGGGAAGGTGGTCTGACGTCATGCTCCTTTTCTTCTTGCACTCAAACTTGGAGTCCAACATTAGCTTTGTTGTTCCCACCAGATGAGGAAATAGGCCCCGTGGAACTCATTTTTAAAATCATGTTCAATGAATGTTCTTGAGTTTCCTTGGATAGATCAAGGGTGAGCAACCCTTACATTGTTTTTTTATCTCCCCTTCTTTCAAATTTCTGTTTTTCCAAAACTGTGAAAATGAGCATATGCTCCTTCAAATGGAAGTCGCTCCATAAACAACTCTATCGAAAAAAGGAAATTAAATCCTTCAGCAAACTCTTTGCTTCCTGGGCCCCCAGCGAAGGGATTGGTTTGGGAGATGGGTATCATGTACTCAAACATTACGCCTCCATGCACCCTGAAAAGAGGGTCTGTGCCTTTATTTATAATGTATTTACCCAGTGCGGCAGCCATTGAAGAAGTCTGTTTAATGAAATGTTGGACTTGTATGTAGATGGGCTTGTTGGAAATCATTATGAGTAAACATGTGTAGAGATTTATTTTCCTCCCCGCAGAGGTCTCTTGGAGGTCCCCAAAGATAAATATTTGCCCAGTTCGTATTTCCCCAGTCTTAATGTGGTGCTGAGCCAAGTGGATTGCCTTCTTCCACAGAGCTTGTTAACATGCACAGAACTGCTCTCCTCCCCCGGCGGCTGTGACATCTTAAGCCTGCCCTGGAGACAGTGTCTGGGTGCCAGCCACTTATCCAGCCTAGAACATTGGTGCAGGCACAGGCTTGCTGCTGTTTGAAGCAACCACTGCTCAGCGAGAACTGGACCACTTTGAATCACTTGAATTTCACCTTGTGTTCAGCAAGTCCCATTCCCTACCCTGTGTGAATCTACTTTGTTGCCTCTGTGTTATGGAATTCAAGGGCAGTAGACAAAATTCTAGAGCCTTTCGAAATGGAAACCTCTTGAATTTTAATGTTCTCTCTGGGAAGCTGATTTCAACTTTCTTTCAAAAAATTTCCTTTTCCTTCAGACCCTTAAAAATCCAGAACAAACCAGGATATGTTATCTAAGATCAGGATTAAAAAATTTCTTTTTGATTGCTCTTTGTCTCTTGGGTAAAAGTGAAGGAAGAAGGAATTATATTTTATGCGTCTAACATACACTTAAAAAATTTAACTGCAAATTAGGTAACTAGGCTTAAGGTTACTCTGTAAAGGACATGACTGGTCATTTTAGAGTGCATTTCCATTAGCATAAAATGTGGTTAAGAAGAGGTCCAGGACTATTCAACTTATTTTATAGCTCTATTCTTGAGAATTACAGAGCTCTTAGAAATTGGTATCTGAAGAAATTTAGGAAATATTTTCAGCTCAGACTCAAAATATTCTTTACTATAAGATATCTATAGTACCATAACCTAAGAAATGCTGTATGCTCATGGCTGAAATCTTGAAATGGGTACACAGATGTATGGACAGGCTTTCGGAACACTGGAGTCACCTGTCAGGGACTTGGAAAAGGCTAGTCAGTTTGAATTTAGCTTAGCTTGTAAAATATGTCAATCTAAGTATATATTGCCCAGCAAGCATGGCAGCTGCATCCTGCAAGAATCAGCAATTGATGTTTTTAAGACTGTTGTTGGAATTTCAGGACTGAAAGCTATTTACGAAATCCTGCTCCTTGTGGAGCCAGCCATGCAGTCCATGTGAATTGTCCTGTCATGAGAAAGCGGAGTGCTGGAGGCCAGTGAACTTTCTTGAGAAACTGGCAGCCCAGCAGACATGCTGACGCCAGCAGGACAGCAGTGGGAACTGAAGGTCTTTGTACCAGGGAGAAAATAGTGCTTCTTCCCTGAAGGACAGGGAGCCCTGACACTGGAGGGCCCTTGGTAGAAACTGGGTAGTGAAGTCTGGGGGAAGGGCCTGGGGATGGAGAGTGACTGTGTATACAGTAGGGAAAGAGGAGTTTGGCGCTCTCAGGGTGGAAACATAAGGGATGTCGCCATGGGAAGGGGGTGGGGAGAATAGTTGAGACTGTCCTTGGAGAAGTGACCCTTCTTCTTGTGGAAAGCCCCCTCCTTGTTTTCAGTGAAACCTCTCAGGAACTGCTTCACGCCAGCAGATTTATTTTGGGAACCAGTGGAAGGGCACTTGGCTCTAGGGTAGGTGGAGGAACTAAAGAATGGCCGCAGATTCCGGCAGCAGGAGGACCTCAGACCCCAGGGGAATTAGCAGGACTCTAGGGGAGAGGTCTTTGGACTGTCCTGGACTGTAGAATTGGTGGGTTCAAGACAATTTCGTCCAGATGTTACAGGGCAAGGAGACCTGCCCCTAACTTTGGGTCACATCTTTAAAATCAATGCCCAAATAAAGATTTGTTCTTTAAACTCGGTTCTATCAGGCTGGCTGAACAACTCCACACGTGGATTCGGTTTTCGTGCCCCGATGATGAGTACAGAATGGGAAGGGAGGTCCCCAGGAGCGAGGTTTGGAAACCGGGCCAGCACGGAGGAAGGCCGAGACCACGGCCAGGCTGCCGGGCGCGCGTTGCCGGGCGGGTGGAGCGGCTCCGCGCCCCAGGCCTCCGGGCACCTCGCACGGGCGGCAGCTGTGGGCGGCTGGCGGCGGCCCGGGGAGGGCCGGTGGGTGCTGTCAGCGGTGGGCGGCGCGGGGCGCAGCGCACTCCGGGACAGCTGGAGGCTCCGCGGCAGCGCGGCGAACAGTGACAGGTTCCGCAAATAACAGCTGCGGCGCAGTCTTTCTGTTTGGACAACGTGGGAAGGGCCATTGTTCACAAATTGGTCTCTTCAACACCTGCACGCACAGATAATAATCCAACTGTCGGTCTCGGGGCTTTCAAAGACAAAAAGACAGCCGTGGAGGGATGAGCGAACAGTTCCTGGAGATAGCGGGACAACTTTTGAACCACGGAGAGTGCAAACGAGGACTCCGTGTTCTGTTCCCGCGTCCGGCGGGGCTTGTCATTTACGGTGGGGCTCGCTTTCCTTTGCCGGTAGTGAGCGCCAGAGCTTTTATCCCCCTAGGCCGCCGCCGCCGCCGCCGCGCCACCATCATTTCCTATGCAGAGCGCGCTCCCCTGCAAACCAGGGATCAATACTGGTAGAGTGGCCCTAGGATAGGGAAGGTCACGCGTGTGTATGTACATCGAAAGGTTATTGAGGCGCAGGTGGCTTGCATTCCTCGGAAATCGCAGTATTAGCATGTCAAAGCTAGGCTGGAACCAAGGTATACACGCAGTCTTTTCCTGTGGTTCCAGGAAGGCCTGAGCGTTTCCCTCTTGATCCTGCAGTTGAACATCCCTTGGTAGCCCCAGATGCAGCCACCATACTGTTAATGCATCCAGCACTTTCCGTTTGCACACTGTTCTGCAGCTTAAGGTTAGTCTTCCTACTTGCATTTCTCATTTTAGCCTCAAGGACAGTGCGAGGTCTACAGTGAGTAAAAGCCAAATTTTAACAGAAGAGGAACCCTGAGGACCACGTCTGGTGTACTGTCCACTCTGCCATTTGGCACAGCTACAGTGAACATTTGGTTATTTGGATCCTGTTTAATTTCATTTTTTACTTTTTCTATCTTTATTGAAGAGCTACTACCAGGTCTGAGATGAGTTAACAGGCACACAGAGACATAGGAAATTCACTCCTTATCCTGGATGTCCAGTATGTGCCACTAACCACAGGTGGCTGTTAAAATGTATATCCTAATTAATTCAAATTAAATAAAATGTAAAATTCAGTTCCTCATTTGTACCACCCCATTTAAAGAGCTTAATAGCCATATACACCTAATGGCTACTGTATCAGACAGAGCAGAAAGTTCTACTGGTCCACACTGTGTGCAGAGGTAACAATCAGTTTGGGAAAGAATTCCTCTTTTCTGTCCTATTTGCTACGTCCTTGAAGTTCAGTTGTTTATTGGTGCATACATGCTTCTTGCTTTCTGAAAGCCTGAGCAGTTTCAGTTTCTCAATAAAGAGGTATAATGTACATAAGAGATGCATTCATTTTGATGCTCAATTTAGTGAGTTTTGACTAATGTAAATAGCATTGTGTTGTTGTTCCATCTCTAAGTCGTCTCCGACTCTTTGTGACCCCATGGATTGCATTACTTTAGGCTTCCCTGTCCTTTACTATCTCCCGGAGCTTGCACAAATCCTTGTCCATTGAGTTGGTGATGCTATCTAGCCATCTCATCTTCTGCTGCCCTCTTCTTCTTTTGCCTTTAATCTTTCTCAGCATCAGGGCCTTTTCCAATGAGTTGGTTCTACATATCAGGTGGCTAAAATACTGGAGCATCAACTTCAGCATCAGTCCTTCCAATGAATATTCAGGGTTGATTTCCTTTAGGATTGACTGGTTTGATCCCCTTGCTGTCCAAGGGACTCTCAAGAGTCTTCTCTAGCAAGAGTCTTCTCAAAAGCATCAACTCTTCAGTGCTCAGTCTTCTTTATGGTCTGATTCTCACATCAATACATAACTACTGGAAAAACCATAGCTTTGACTATATGGATCTTTGTCAGCAAACTGATGTCTCTGCTTTTTAATATGCTATCTAGGTTTGTCATAGCTTTCCTTCCATGGAGCAAACGTCTTTTAATTTCGTGGATGCAGTCACCGTCCACAGTGATTTTGGAGCCCAAGAGAATAAAATCTGTCACTTCGTCCCCTTGGACCTAACATTCCAGGTTCCTATGCAGTACTGTTCTTTACCGCATCGGACTTTACTTTCACCACCAGCCACAACTGAGTGTCATTTCTGCTTTGGCCCAGCAGTTCTGGAGCTATTAGTAAATGCCCTCTTGTCTTCCCCAGTAGCGTATTGGACACCTTCCAACCTGGGGGGCTTATCTTTTGGAGTCATATCTTTTTACCTTTTCAAACTGTTCATGGGGTTCTTGCAGCAAGAACACTGGAGTGGTCTCACATTCCCTCCTCCAGCGGGCCGCAATTTGTCAGAACTCTCCACTATGATCCCTCCATCTTGGGTGGCCCTGCATGGCATGGCTCATAGCTTTGTTGAGTTACACAAGCCCCTTTGCCATGACAAAGCTGTGATCCACGAAGGGGAAGTAGCCTTGTAGTCATCACCATTGAGACATAGAACTTTCATATCTTTCCAAAATGTTCCCTTGTGCCCCTTCCCAGTTATTCTTACTGTTAACCCTTGGTCTAGGCAAACACTGATCTACTTCCTGTCATTATATATTTGTAGTTCCCAGAGTTTTATATAAATGGAATCATATAATATTCTTTTGTCTGCCTCCTTTTGCAGACAATTTTCAAATTCATCCATGAGATTCATCCATGTTGCTGCGTGTATTACTAGTTGATTCCTTTTTATCACTGAGCAGTGTTCTTTCTCGGAGAAGGCAATGGCACCCCACTCCAGTACTCTTGCCTGGAAAATCCCATGGACGGAGGAGCCTGGTAGGCTGCAGTCCATGGGGTCGCTAAGAGTTGGACACGACTGAGTGACTTCACTTTCACTTTTCACTTTCATGCATTGGAGAAGGAAATGGCAACCCACTCCAGTGTTCTTGCCTGGAGAATCCCAGGGACGGGGGAGCCTGGTGGGCTGCTGTCTATGGGGTCGCACAGAGTTGGACATGACTGAAGCGACTTAGCAGCTGCAGCAGAAGCAATGTTCTTTCGTAGGGAAATATCACAATTTGTTTATCTACGCACCTGTTGATGGATATTTGGGTTGTTTCTAGTTTTGTTTGTTATGAACATTTGCATACCCATCTTTGTGAAGACATGTTTCCATTTCCTTAAAGTGAAACTTCCAGGTCATATGGTAAGTGTATGTTTAACTCTATAAGAAACTGCCAAACTGTTTCCAATATGACTATATCATTTTGCATCCTATTTAGCAAGGTTGCAGGGTACAAGCTCAACATATAAAAAAACACCTGTATTTCTATATGATAGCTATATACAATTAGGCTGAAACTTTAAAATGTAAATAACAGCATAAAGTATGAAATTCTTAGGGTTAAATTTAGCATATGGCCTGAGCATTGAAAATAACAAAATACTGCTGAAATTTTAAAAGACCTAAGTAAATGGAGAGAAATATCCTTTGTGCATGGATTAGAAACATGATTTTGTTAAGATGTCGTTTCTCCCCAGATTTTTTTTGGTAGGAACTGACAAACTGAAAATGGAAATCTAAAGTGTCTAGAATAGTCAAAGCAATACTGAAAAGAAAAACAAAGTTGGAAGCTTTACATGACTTAATTTCAGGACTTATTTTAAAGTTAAAATAATTAGGATGGCATGGTTCTGTTATAAAGGGAGTCTGGATAGAAGATACTGAAATACTGACTGGAGCAGGGAAAGATTTAGGAAAAGCTTTATGGGAAGGGGTCAAAATAAATTTGCGGTTTTGAGTTCATAAGGAGAGGCTTATAAAGAGGAGTTTGTGCAGAGAGCAGAAAAATGGGGATTTTATTTTTACTGTCTGACATATGATATAATTCTTCCTCCGTGACAACCTTAAATCTTAAGTTCTTAAGCTCATAAGATGCTTGGTTTAAGGCAAATTTTTGTAGTGATCCACACAGGGTGGAACCAAGATGGCAGACTCAGATGCAAGAGAGGAGTTGAGGGGCATGAAATATCTAGGGGACGTGGTATGATCCAGAAGTAAGTAGGATACACTCTGTAAATGTCTGAAGTAAGATCAAGCATTTTTATAAAAGTATGGGGAAGGCTTTAGAATGTTCCCAAGCTGTAGAAGCCAGGTTCAGCTCATAGTCAGTCATATTCTCTGTGTCCAGGTAAAGACTTTTCTTATGTAAAGAAAATTCCTGAATCCAGTGCTGATTTAATGTACAACTCCAGGGGGCACTGTTTTCATGTTATCTGAATTCTTAATGAAAGTTGGTCCTGGGGTTGTGCAAGCCAACTCAGCAGCCCTCATCAACTGAGTCTAAAAGTCAGCATTTTAAAAAAGGCCCTGGGAGTGTGAGGTTTGCAAAATACTTTTCAATATTATATATTACCCCTTTTTGTATTCCTCACCTGTGTCCCTAAAGTATTTTACTTTCCTAACTTCTCAGATAAAGACTCAGTAGCAAAGACAGGCAAGGGACACAGTGAAGCCACTGTTATCAAATGATATCAAAAGGAATTTTTGTTTTTTTCTACCTTTAATGTTCTCTGATTTAGGGAGTCAGAAAAAAGGAAGGAAATCTCTTATTCACACAGCCTGGACTAAACTTTGTATCAGTTCTATCTAGGTTTTAATTTCATACTTCATATCCTTTCTTTTTGGACATTCCAAATAATTAGGCATGTCTGTAACAGAAAGTAAAGCACTTCTACTGCTTTTTAACATCAGACATCCATTTCCTCTTCTATAGTAGTGGTATCCTGCTTTCCCTCTGGGGAATCTCCCTCACCCTTGCTCTGGGTAGAGTTGATCCTTTTCCAAGTACAGAGCCACTCTGCTCAAGACAAGGAGGGCTTTTATTATTGGTTCTCAGGTGGGGCACATGACTTAAGTTGGACCAATCAAAGTGAGGCTCATAACCTTGTGGAAAAGACTTCCTTCTAAGCTATACCAAAAGTTGAAAGTATTGCCAGTAACTTCTTTATCTCCCTTTAAAAGTTAGTTTAGCTCAGGTTTAATAGTATCTCAAAGCAAAAGAACCCTAAATGAAACACTGAATTTATTATCTCACCCTCTAAGCCCATCTCGACTTCCTGTATTTGTTGATAAAATGGCATGACTGTTGTTTTCGTCTCAGGATAAGTTAATAGAGGTAACAAATGATGCCAGCATGTCAGTGGCTTACCACAGTGAGCCATGTGAAGCCCAGGTGGTGCTTCTGTTTGGCAGACAGACTTTCATGTAGGCCTCCTTCAGTCTTGTGGATCTGACCTCCCCTTTAGCCTTAAAGCCCCCTCCATTTATCAGGAGGATGGGAAGGAGAGTGGAGAAAAACAGGTGGGAGATTTTTATGGACCAGACCTGGCTGGGGGACACATTACTTCTGTTCACAGTCTTTCCTCTGTGGTATACTCAGCGGCAAGGGAGGCTGGAAAGAGGGTCACTGGTGGCTCCAAAAGAAGAAGCTACTCTCAAGCTTCAGGATTAAAAAGTGTGGTTAGTATTTATTCTTCTCTTTGAGTTACATTAGGTCTTCCCTAGTGGCTCTGATGCTTTTAAAGTGTGGTGTTGGAGAAGACTCTTGAGGGTCCCTTGGACTGCAAGGAGATCCAACCAGTCCATACTAAAGGAGATCAGTCCTGGGTGATCGTTGGAAGGAATGATGCTGAAGCTGAACTTCCAGTACTTTGGCCACCTCATGCGAAGAGTTGGCTCATTGGAAAAGACTGATGCTGGGAGGGATTGGGGGCAGGAGGACAAGGGGACGACAGAGGATGAAATGGCTGGATGGCATCACCGACTCAATGGACGTGAGTCTGAGTGAACTCCAGGAGTTGGTGATGGACAGGAGGCCTGGTGTGCTGCAATTCATGGGGTCACAAAGAGTCGGACACGACTGAGCAACTGAACTGAACTGAACTGAACTGTAGTGGCTCTGATGCCTGCATTGCAGGAGACCTGGGTTTGATCCCTGGGTTGGGAAGGTTTCCTGGAGAAGGAAATGGTATAACCCACTCCAGTATTCTGGCCTGAAGAATTCCATGGACAGAGGAGCCTGAAAGGCTGCAGTCCATGGGATCACAGAGTTGGACACAACCGAGCCACTAACACTTTCACTTTCTTCAAGTCACATTATTCAGCCAGCCACCAAGCCCTGTATATGTTCACTTTGCAGTGTCTCTCATCTCTTCCTCTTTCCCCCTTTCGCTGCCATAGTTTTTCTTCCTTAACCCAGCTCCAACTCTTGCTCTCCACTGTTCAACCCATTCTGTATTCCCCTCTGCCGGGCTCCTCAAGGGCAGCCACTGTCTTCTCCAGCTTTGTATTCTCAGTGCCTGCAGACGCCTCATAAGCATCAAGAAATGTTTGCCCTTTGAAACCCTGACAGACTAATCTTTCTTCTACCAATTTCAGCAGGTCATTCCCTTGCTCAGAAATCTTCGGGAGATCTTACAAAGTAATCCAAAGTTGACTTTGTCAGCCTTGTATTTACTGCTTCCCTTCAAGCACGTGTGTGCTTCTTTCTGTCCCACTCTATAGCCTTTTCCTCTGCTCCCCAGGCCCAGCTCCAGCCCAAGTGCGCCTGTCTTTTGGGGACTTGAGCATACCACTATGCCTTCCCTGAAACGCGCTCTTTGTTCACCTCTGTCCTCTGTCTTTCCAAGTATAGGTCTTCCTTGACTTTTGGTGGGATCACATCCTGATAAACCCATAGGATGTTGAAAATATTGTTAGTTGAAAATGCATTTAATATACTTAACCTACCAAGCATCATAGCTTAGCGTAGCCTACGTTAAATGTGCTCAGAACACACACATTAGCCTACAACTGGGCAAAATCACCTAACACAAAGCCTATTTTATAATAAAGTGTTAAATATCTCATGTAACTTTTTGAGTACTGTATTAAAGGTGAAAAATAGAATGGTTGTCTGGGTACAGCGTGACCATACATATATTGGTTGTTTACTCTTGTGACTGCATGGCTGACTGGGAGCTGTAGCTTGCTGCCACAAATTGCTACCCAGGAAAAGATAAAAATTCCAGATTTGAAGTACAAGTTCTACTGAATGCACAGCACTTTTGCACCACTGTAAAGTCAAAATATTGTAAGCTGAACTGTTGTAGGTTGGAAACCCTCTGTACCATCTTCCTTCAAGGACCATCCAAACCCTGGCTCCTCCATGACCCTTTCCCATTCTTCTCCTGCCCTCCTTGAACTCCCCCTTTTCTGAACCCTGGCTGCTTATACTGTTGATAATCAGAGTGACCCTATGTCCTTGCTTTTCTGAGTGAACCCTGAATGCACATGATCTGTCTTGTTGTCTGACACATCGGCATAAAAAGTAGACAAAGATGGAGCTGCTCTGATTGCAGGAAGGTGGGTAGACATCACACCTCCTGCCCCAGCATATTCTTGCAGCCTTTTGAGGAATAGAGCTTAAAACTATTGATCCAGTACAATCCCTTCATTTTGCAGGTGGGGAAAGTGAAGCAACCAGAGAGGTAGACTTGCCTAAGATCATAGCTGATTTAATAATCAGAACCCACAGCTCCTGACTCCTCATGCTGGCATTCTTTCCTAGTAGCTAGCTGTCTCCTTCTTAGCCTGTCTTGCTTTTGTCTCTGGTACACCTATGTCAGAGATTCTAAACTCCATAGGGCAACAGTAGCCTGGTAGCCTTCCCATGGCTGAGATTTAAGTAATAATAAATGCTCAATTCATACTTATCTACTTGAATTTCATTTCATATTTGAAATCTGATGAAACTAGGCAGGATCTGTGACTAAAACTATGAACCCATTTTATATACATGTGACAAAGATTAGAGGGGAACTCATAAAAATAAGAATAATTTAATTTGTAGGATTATGGGTGAGTTTCTTCTATTTGTGCGAGATGTGAGGATGACAATTTAATAAAATTAACTGGTCTAGATAACTTCAATGTTCCTTTCAATGCAGCTGAAAACAGTCTTATTTTTCCTCTCTTTTTTTCTTATTTCAAAGCTTACTAATTCCAATGTTCTCTCTTCTTTGAAGTTCTCTCTAATCTCTTTTTCATTCAAAACCACCCCAGGCATTTCAGAGTGTAATAAATAAAATTTACAGAAATTTATTATTAATAATATCAGTGAAATGAATCCTGTAATTATTTATACCATAATTTTAAACATGGAGGAGCACTTGCAGAGGCATGGACCTTGCCTGAAAGGTTCTACTGTGCACACTGCATGTCGATATGTGGCGTGAATAAATCTGTTTAGATAAGATGACTATTGGATCTCAAGGGTAGAGATTTCTCAATTCTGTTCAATAATAATATAAATCAATTGTTCCTAAGGAGACTATTCCCAAAGAACAGAGAACAAAGGCAGGAAGGAAGCTGCTTTGAAGAAAGTCTTGAAAGAGACATGGGTTGGGCATGGCATGTGGCTGGGAGCTGGCCAGGTTACAGCCACAGAGTGTGAAGTTACTGGCTTCTCAGAGCTGCCATCCTTTGAAAGGCAAGATTCTGTGGCCTTTTTTTCACTAGAATCAGGGACAAGGATCAAGAACTGCATGTGTATGAGCATGGTGTTTTTATTTCTCAGCTGTTAAGAGCTGGGGTCCAGTTTTGAAGGGCCATTATTAGCAAAATCTGTCAGATTACAATCTGGTACAAAGGGAAGAAATAAAATACTGCTTTAAAATACCTTAAATCACAAAGAAGTTGAAGAATCATCTGTAAGTATCTCTTATGGGCCTTGTTAGGAATCTTATTATGAAGATCTTGCTGAATGGGGGCCAGGGCTGCCCCCCATAAGCTTGAGCAATATTAGGGTACTGCACAAAGACCCAGGTTAAGGTGATGAATCGATCTTGGCTCTACTTATTGAGCTCTCTACTGTTACAAAGCTGTCTTAACCCAAAGGAAGGGTACTTTTTTCTAACTTACCCAAAGCTGCTTGCCAAGCCAAGTGCTCAGAGGGTGTGCACTTTTCTAACTTGCACAAAGACACTGAATAGGTTCATAGTGGCCCGGGAAAGGATGAAAGGGAGGCTGAAAAGAGAGAGGGTGGGACTTCCCTGGGGTCCAGTGGTTAAGACTCCACACTTCCACAAACCAGGGGCACAGTTTTGAACCCTGGTTGGGGGATTAAGATTCCACATGCCACAAGGCATGCTCCCCCCACCCCCCAATAAAAGGAGAGGGAGCGGTTAACAGTAGAGGAAGAAGATAACATGGAGAATTTAATTGAGTTGGGAAGAGAAATATTCAGAAAATATTACAAGATCCCATATAATCTATTGTGCCATTCCTGCCATGATTCCATTTTCCTGTTTCTTCTACTCTGCTCCCTGCCTTCTATCTTCATTGGTTTTTCTTCAAGCCCATGGCTTTACCATCCATGTAAAAGCATAAGACTCCCAAATTCCTATCTCTGGCTCTGACTTTTCTCTTTAACTTTAGGACCATCTGTCCAAAAACTTCCCTGGTGGCTCAGTGGTAAAGAATCCACTTGCAATGCAGAAGACAGGGGTTCCATCCCTGGGTTGGAAAGATCCCTTAGAGGAGGGCATGGAAACCCACTCCAGTATTCTTGCCTGGAGAATCCCATGGACAGAGGAGCCTGGCAGGGTACTGTCCATAGGGTCGCAAACAGTCAGGCATGACTGAGTGACTAAACCATCACCAGTTCCAAAAACTTATATTGGAAATATCTACCTGGGTAGCCCTGCTGCATCTTACACTTAATATGTACCAAACTGTATTCATTATCTCCCCCTACCGTAAACTTGTTCTACATTCTTGACCTTGCAAATCCACGCTCTTCTCTTTATTTCCACTGCCAATGCCTCGGTTCAAGTCTAATAGCATCATAACTGATCTGCCTGCCTCTAACCTCTCCTCAGTTTACTATGCAAGCAGATTTTTTATTGTCTGAGCCACCAGGGAAGCCCACTATGTCCTCCACATTTTGCCAAAGTAATTTTCTTAAAAGAAAATTCTTTTTTACCTCTCTCTTCCTTGAAACTCTACTGGTTCTTTTTTGAGATATAAGATCTCCATGATCTGATCTCTGTATACCTCTCTCCATTCTTGATTTCTACTTCTGCTGTCTTTATAACAGCTCTGACCTGGAGCATCCTACACTTCACCTCTTCATGCCTTTCTGCTTGAGGATCCCTCTGCCTGTGATGTCTTGCCTTCCTTGTCTACAAGTTAAACTTGTTATTCACAACTTTCCTTCTACCAGGAAGCTTTCTCTTAGAGAATTACCCATTCTTTCTTTTGTGCTACCCAATGTCTTATATTGTTTTAGAACATATTTTTTTACATGTCAGTCTTTCCTGCGAGATGGGGCTCTTGTTGTTCAGTCACTAAGTCATGTCTGACTCTGCGACTTCATGGACTGCAGCAGGTCAGGTTTCTGTGTCCTTTGTTATCTCCCGTTTTTTTCTCAGATTCATGTCCATTGAGTTGACGGTGCCATCCAACCATCTCATTCTCTGTCACCCCCTTCTCCTCCTGCCCTCAGTCTTCCCAGCATCAGGGTCTTTTTCAATGAATCAGCTCTTTGCATCAGGTGGCCAAAGTATTGGAGTTTCAGCTTCATCATCAATCCTGCCAATGAATATTCAGGGTTGATTTCCTTTGGGATTCACTGCTTTGATCTTCTTGCTGTCCAGGGAACTCTCAAGAGTCTTCTCCAGCACCACAGTTCAAAAACATCAATTCTTCTACTCTGAGCCTTCTTTATATTCCAACTCTCACATCCATACATGACTACTGGAAAAACCATAGCTTTGACTATATGGACCTTTGTCGGCAAAGTGATGTTTCTGCTTTTTAATATGCTGCCTAGGTTTGTCACAGCTTCTCTTCCAAGGAGCAAGCATCTTTTCATTTCATGGTTGCAGTCTCTATGATGGCTAATTTTATGTCACCTTGACTGGGCAAAGGGATGTCCACTTAGCTTGTAAAATATCATTTTTTGGATAGGTATCATTCTTGGAAGGTATTTTCTGAAGAGATTAGCATTAGCATTTGGGTCAGCAAACTGCTAACGACAATCACTGTCACCAGTGCGGGTGGATATCGTCCAGTCCATTGAAGGCCTGGATGAAACAAAAAAGCAGAGAAAGGGCAAATCTACTCTGTTTGAACTGGGGCATCGCTCTTCTCCTGCCCTTGGACATTGGCACTTCTGCTTCTTGGGCCTTTAGATTCAGATTAGGCCTTACTCCCTTGGCTCCCCTAGTTGTCAGGCTTTTGTAGTAGGACTGAGTTACATCACAAGCTATCCTGGTTCTCCGGCTTGCAGATGCCAGTTCATGGGACTTCTTGGCCTCCATAATCCTGTGAACCAATTCCCCTAAATCTCCTCTTATATACATTTGTATCTATATATATCCTATTGGTTCTGTGTCCCTGGAGAACCCTGACTAATAGGCTCCATAACATCAAGGGTGAAGTCTTGGTCATCTATGTGTAACCCATGTCTGTAAGTTGCAGGCCTCATCAGCCTGTGCCTATTCCAGAAACTCACGTAATGTGTGTCATACCCAAATGGTAATGGTACAAGTCTTCTCCCATCTACTTGCTAGAAATGGGGCTTCTAGGTTACGCCCACTGTGGTTTTGGAATGAAGAGGACTCATGTAGACCCTAGCCTACAACTGCTACCAGAAATAACCATCTCTAGAAGTTAAAGGTCACACATAAACTGGCTGTACCATGGCTCAGTATTGAGATCCTGTGACATCCTTGTCTCTTCCCTTATCTCTCATTTCTTCTTAGTGTCCCCCTTCCCCCAGCCCAGAGAATTAGATTGAATAGTTCTCTGTTCTCTCCACCTCAACAGCAGGGACCTGATTAACACTTGTTGAATTACACCAGGTGAATTTAAAAAAGAGAAAGAGCATGTAAGTTGCTGTGGTCAAGCAAGGCTTCCTGGAAGAACTAGGACTTTGGTTGGAGAAGGGTAGAGGGAGCGTTATTCCAGGCCTGAGACAGAGCACAGTGCATAATCCCAGGTCATGCCAAGGAAAAGCCTGGTTAGAAAGCAGTGACTTGTAGTTGTGTGGGGATGCTGAAGGCGGGAGTCCTCACATGGTTTTTCAGGCTGCCAACAGCCCTCCCTTCAATTTCTCCAAGTCATCATTTGAATTAGTCTGACCCCCAAAACTTGGGAAAGACAAAGAATGACTATTAAAGAAATCATACTACGCCGTGGAAGATGGAAAGGTAAAATTGTGCTGTAATAATCCCGTAGACAGAATAAATGTCGTAGTGGATTATTATGTTGTCTAAAGACAATCTTTGTGGATGGTGAATGACACTTGTGAAATTTGCAGCTATTTGCTTTGCAGTGCTTCCATCTCCATTCCTTTTGGAGTGATGGTTTCTCTTTTCCCACGTCTCCCCCCTTTCCTTCATCCTGGCAGTGGGAAATAACCTGACAAGGTGCTTTCAGGAACTCTCTCAAGTGCTCCAAAATTCAGGAAAGTTCTTCTTTCAATCATGTTAATATGTGTGTGTGTGTGTGAGAGAGAGAGAACTACCAAAAAGAGAAGAGGCAGCACTGGCCAGCTGCCGTGGAGACAGACATCTGTGAAGAGGTATCTGTGCAGAAACAGTCCAAGGGTTGGGGAAATCTTTCAAGATAAAGCAAAACCCTTTACCATGCTGGAGCTTTGAAGAACAGACCTAAATGTGGTTTATGCACACTTCTAAACCTAAAATTTTCTAGCACTTTAAATTAATGTTTAATATTTAATTGGTCTTAGAAACTAGGCAGTACATTCATGCAGAATATTTAATATTTGCATGAAAATTTATAATGAAAATCAAATCTCTTCCCTTTCCTATGCCCCAGTCTAACAGGATCTTTCTTTGGAGACATTTTTTTTTTTTTTTTAAATATGACTTTCAAGACAGTCCATGCATCAACCAGCACCGGATGTATATCATTTTCTTCTCCTTTTAAATGCAAATGACAGCAAACTATGCATACTGTTTTATACTTAAATTTTTCATTACTTAGTATGTATCTTGGGGCTTCCCTGGTGGGTCAGTGATAAAGAATTCACCTGCCAATACAGTAGATTCAGGCTCTATCCCTGGGTCAGGAAGATCCCCTGGAGAACGGAATGGCAACCCACTCTAGTATTCTTGCCTGGAGAATTCCATGGATGGAGGAGCCTGGCAGGCTACAGTTTATGGGGTCACAAAAGAGTCAGACATGACTAGCAGCTAGAAAACAACAACAACCACTGTATATATCTTGGGGATGATTCCAGGACATAGAATTTCAGGATTTAGGTGCTGCCTTATTTTTTAATGGCTCTATGGCATTTATTCTATTGTATAAATGTGCCATCACTTGTTTAACAGGCTTTCTCTTGTTGGCGGTATTGGCTGAACTGTGTTCCCTCAAGATCCACAAGTTGCAGTCCTGACCCCCAGACATATGAAATGTGATTGCATATAGACAGAGGGTTTTTAAACAGGTGTGTGCGTGCTCAGTTGCTTCAGTCGTGTCTGACTGTGACTCCATGGACAGAGGAGCCTGGCGGGCTAGTAGCTAGAGCTCCTCTGTCCATGGGATTCTCCAGGCAAGAATACTGGAGTGGGCTGCCATGCCTTCCTTCAGGGGATATTCCTGACCCAGTGATCGAGCCCGCGGCTCATGTGTCTCCTGCATTGACATGCACTGAACCACCAGGGAAGCCCTTTGATACATATATGTGTGTGTGTGTGTGTGTGTGTGTGTGCTGAAGCCCTATTTAGTTAAAAAAAAAAAAAAAAAACCAAAACCAGGGCATAAGGGAAAAAGAGATTATTTTAGATTATATAATGTTAAAAGGGAGAGACCTGTAAAACCCCTCTGGCTTTAATCTCCTTGTTAGGCATATGAGGAAACTGCTCAGACAGTGTGAACGTGAGCGGGGTGGACCACACCACAGCACACCACACCATCACACACCACAGCACACCACACCACAACACACCACAGCACACCACACCACAACACACCACAGCACACCACACCACAACACACCACAGCACACCACGCCATAACACACCACAGCACACCACGCCACAGCACACGACACCACACCACACCACAACACACCACAGCACACCACAGCACACCACGCCATAACACACCACAGCACACCACACCACAGCACACCACACCACACCACAACACACCACAGCACACCACACCACAACACACCACAGCACACCACGCCATAACACACCACACCACACCACACCACAACACACCACACCACACCACACCACACCACACCACAACACACCACACCACACCACAACACAACACACCACAGCACACCACGCCATAACACACCACACCACAACACACCACAGCACACCATAACACACCACACCACACCACACCACAACACACCTGGGTCTCCAGGTGTCCTGTTGACATCATTTTTCACTATAACCTGATATTTATTTGGGGAAAATAAAGGGTGATTTTACTATAGGAAGGTGGTTAAAGTATCAATATTACCATGGAGCCATCCTAAAATTAAGTAATGAAACCTCTCCCAAGAGGTTGTTTACAGACCTGAATTTCAAATATCAGTGTTTAAAATATGTAGTATTGTTCATCAAACTCCAAAGCCAAATTTATAGGAGCAGCTATAACTGCTCATCACTTTGACAATAAGCATAAGAGCTACTACTTGTCACGTGCCTGCTGTGTCAAACAACACCAGGTCCTTAAGTACACTTTTTCTTTATCTAGTTATCAATTAAACTTTTGTCTTTGGTTGCTTCATCTGTAAGCAGAAGACAGAAAGAGTGCCCACCTCCCACACAAGGTGGCTGTTAGGATGAAATGAGGTAATCCATGCATAGTACTTAGCAATGTGCCTGGCAGCACATGATGCTTCATAGATCAGATCAGTCACTCAGTCGTGTCCGACTCTTTGCGACCCCATGAATCGCAGCATGCCAGGCCTCCCTGTCCCTCACCAACTCCCGGAGTTCACTCAGACTCACGTCCATCGAGTCAGTGATGCCATCCAGCCATCTCATCCTCTGTTGTCCCCTTCTCCTCCTGCCCCCAATCCCTCCCAGCATCAGAGTCTTTTCCAATGAGTCAACTCTTTGCATGAGGTGGCCAAAGTACTGGAGTTTCAGCTTTAGCATCATTTCTTCCAAAGAAATCCCAGGGCTGATCTCCTTCAGAATGGACTGGTTGGATCTCCTTGCAGTCCAAGGGACTCTCAAGAGTCTTCTCCAACACCACAGTTCAAAAGCATCAATTCTTCGGTGCTCAGCCTTCTTCACAGTCCAACTCTCACATTCATGCATGACCACAGGAAAAACCATAACCTTGACTAGTTGGACCTTTGTTGGCAAAGTAATGTCTCTGCTTTTCAATATGCTATCTAGGTTGGTCATAACTTTCCTTCCAAGGAGTAAGCGTCTTTTAATTTTATGGCTGCAATCACCATCTGCAGTGATTTTGGAGCCCCAAAAAATAAAGTCTGACACTGTTTCTACTGTTTCCCCATCTATTTCCCATGAAGTGGTGGGACTGGATGCCATGATCTTCGTTTTCTGAATGTTGAGCTTTAAGCCAACTTTTTCATTCTCCACTTTCACTTTCATCAAGAGGCTTTTGAGTTCCTCTTCACTTTCTGCCATAAGGGTGGTGTCATCTGCATATCTGAGGTTATTGATATTTCTCCCAGCAATCTTGATTCCAGCTTGTGCTTCATCCAGCCCAGCGTTTTTCATAAGTGTTAGCTATTATTGTTAGTATCTCATTTATTTCTCAAAAGAATACAGTGAGATATGTATTTTTGTCCTTATTATGGAGATGAGTAAACAAGCTCAAAAAGTCAAGTAACTTGCTGTTTTATTGTTTATAATTTATTTTTATAACTTCATTATAGACAGTGTGATGCATCTGTGCATGTGAGATACACTTAATTACCCCCAGTGGTGGTTGGTTAACATCTAAAGCTCTCCCTCAGAAACCCACTCTCTGAAAATGGACTTTAAATATCATTATCTATATTCTCATCAGAGCATCTGTTGATTAGTGTAAGAGATATTAGAAATAGGTTTTATTTGATGAAATGAGTGACATCAAGAGATATGTAGGCTAGGAAGACTGCTTAGTCATTTCTGCCCTTGTAGGAACAAAGTACAGAGCTGACTTGGCAAAGCCAGTGGCCCAACACTTACTTCTGGGACCCTCACATCAACAGAAGTTTCTGTCCCTGGGTCCACAAGAAGACTGGCTGATCCTGACTTCAGAACATGGTTGAGTTTGCCTTGATGCAAAAATCTTACAGGGGTACCTAGGGACACCATCCACCTTTAGAAACATTCTGTGACTGTGTCTGTCCAGGTTGCTGGGAATGTCTGTGTGTCTGTCCGAGAGTTGCTTTCATTGAAGCATAACCTGAGTAGCAGGTTATTGTGGGAGGAAACATAAAGCTCCCACCCACCTGTAGGAGTGGAACCACTGGTACCCAGGGCGATGTTGGGTTGAATGGCCCTATTGTTGTGGATCATTTTACATCACTTTCTTGAAGCCGCACAGCATGTTGCAGAATTGAAATTTCAGCCTGCTTGACTCTCAAGTGTGTGTCCTTAGCCATCTCATCTCACCACCTGTTTAGAGAAATGACCCAGGATACTTCTGATTACTCAGTTCAGGGTATTTCCATATAAAATGGTGAAAAAGTATTGATAGTTTCCCTGAGACAGCAGTTTCTCCATTTGGGCATCATGTATCTTGAAGGTTCTATGATAAGCTTCAGGGTTCCAAGAATCACTGCAAGTTGTATGAACATTTTTGAGATATGTGAATATGCAGAGTTATTTTTTCATTATCAGAGTCCTAAGTTTCCTGCAGACTCTCAAAAGGGTCTGTCTATGACTTCACCCCTAGAAACGTTTAGTTCTGCTTAAGAAAACCAGTTATGACCCTTTCATCTGCCCTCTGAAGACATTTTCCCAGACATCAGCCCATGAATTTTCTCTAACAATTTACAGTTAGAGGTAAATGGAAGGTGTCATTGTCCTCATTTTGCTTGGCAGGGAACGGAAGTGCCAAGGTTAAGCTGACTCAGCCCCAGGAGTCCTGATGCCCAGGCAGGCTCCGAAGCTGCTTTGGAGGAAGTCCTTTGCTAGGTCCCTTATCTCTCTCTTGCAGCTCCTTGGTTGTGTGACTATCTGCTGGCCAGGCCCCTAACTTTCCTGGAAGTGCCTCCCATCTTTCTGCCTTGGTGCTTTCCTCTCATGCTGCCGGCTTTGCCTGGAAGCTTTCTGGTTCTTCCCACCCTGCGTGGCCCAGCCAGAGCTCACCTGCTCGGAGCAGCTTCCCTGGCCAGCTTGCTAAAAGGGGCTCTTCTCTTATTCTGTATGAACCAAGCTTAAGTCTATGGAAGTCAGCGAAGCATTAGGCGTGGACTGCATGCGTGGTATCTCATATTTGCTCATCTTAAACCATTACCTGCACGGTGTGTCTGTCATCTGCGTTTGCCAGGCCACAGCCATTGGTAGCCCTCAGTATTGTGTGTCCCAGGCTCTGTCCTCACCTGCTGAGGCAGGTCCTTCAGCCTTCCTTGAGGTCACCTTTTTTTCCGAGGGTCCCCAGGGTGGCCATGTATGGTCTGAATCCCCTCCCTCCTGCACTGACTCTGGCCAGTGGTGAGACTCTGCTGTGGCCCTGATCTCACAGAGTTCCAAGAACTTGCTGCTGCTGCCCGCTAAAGCCCCATTGCCCCAGGGCGCCCTGAAGGACGCTGCTCTGCATCTCTGTTTACACGTGGGGGCCTCTCTGTGACCGACCTGAACCAGCCTCCCAAATGAGTTCCAGGGTATCCTTGATCTCACCTCCGAGTTGTTTTTCGCTGCGTGGATCTAGAGCAGTGGGGCTTTGCTTCCAACAGCTTATGAATTTTAAGCTCAATAGCCCTTTCCTGTTTTATTTGCTGTCCCTTTTTCCTAGAATTCATCTGGAAGTCCTTGGGGACTGTGTTTTCTGATTCTAGGGTCCCACCCCTGGTCTAAAGTATATTTGCTTCTGTCTTTCTCCTGGGGAGGGTTTTCCAGGAGACCATAGACAGCCACTGGATACAGTCTTTGCCTCATTCCTCCATAGAACCCTTGCAATGACCTTTTCTCCGTTTTTTTTAAAAAATTACTTTTTAATTAAAATATAGTTGATTTACAATATTGTGTTGATTTATAATATTGTGTTAATTTCTGCTGTACAGAAAGTGACTCAGTCATACGCATATATATATTCTTTTATATATTATTCTCCATTATGGTTTATCTGTGGATATTGAATATAGTTAGTTTTCTGTGACAATGACCTTTGGAAGCCAATACTTTTCCTGTGTCTGAGTGAAGTTAAAGCCCAGGGGGGATGAAATAACTTGCTAAGGTTGCCCAGAAAAGTAGTGGTAGAACCAGGCTCCCTGATTCTTAGCCTAGTGCTTCTTTCTCATATGGCCTTCCAGCTCTCTCTCTCTTTTTAAACCCCAAATATCTCTTTTTTTCAAATGAAATTGTTCAAGAAGTGCAACATGTGAAACAAATATGGCTGGACCTTCCCTAGATGAAAACAGGATGAATGTGGGGCTTTCTACAGTTCAGCTGCCCCTTCCCCAAGGGCAGCTTGGCCCCAAGCTTTGTCTGAGGAAGTATTCCCGAAACACTGCTGCCAGGGTACCCAGTATTACCAAGAACACTGACAAGCTGTCTATTCCATCAAAAAAGGACATTTCCCACCCTGAAGGGACGCACGGTCATTTTTATGCAGGCCAGTCAGGAACACAGTTTTATCTGGTGGTGATTTATTCTTTCTCTTCCCTGCCCCTCCCCAGCCCCCACCTCCACTTCTGAGTCACATCTCTAGCGCTCTGTGTTTAATCTCTCAGTTATCCCTTCTGCCCTGCTAGCTCCTTGAGCTGAGATGCTTTCATCCTGGCAGGTGATCACCACAAGCCTTAAGGAGTGGTAAAATGAGATGGACAAGTCATCGGAGGCCCTAAGGCTGCTTTAGGTGATGTTCGTTCAATTTCACCAGCTCTCCTGCTGAGCTTCAGGCTTTCCATTCAGGCTCATGAATGCCACGCCTGGGGCATTCCAGCTGAGCTGTCTGTAGCTGAGCCAGGGTTTGTAGATGGCTGGAGAAACTATGTGCTGAAGCAGCAAGACGCCTGTGCTGTCATCCTGTTGGATGACACCCCAGGAGCCTCAGCCAGGCCTTGTATGACCACGTGTTTCGATGGTCTGCCCTGGGTGGTGAAAAATGTGAGGGGAGTGAGCAGCAGCCCGAAGCCCTCTCCCTCCCCGCCTGAGCTGGGAGTGACTGCAGGATGAGCAGGCATCAAGGGTGCAGAGTAGACTTGCCAGAGTGAGAGAGGTATGTATGAGCCACTGAGAATGACTCATGGGCTTTCCACCTGATTCTGGAATGTTGGCCCTTCCTGGTTACGCTCTAGGAGATGTTCAATTCTAGTAAAACCTCCCCAGGAGCCACACGCTGCCAACTCCACACTGTTCCTATTTTCCAGATAGGCAGAAATAAGGCTGTAGAAGGGAAGCTGGATTCCAAAGTGAAACTTAGGGACACTTTCATGTTTCTGGTGAGGATTCTGGTTTAAAATGGCTATTGACACAGGGGATACTGTGTCAAGAGTGTGAGTCTTCCTGAAAGTGCACATTTTGTGACCGATGGCTATTCCCATGGCCCCTTTCCAGAAGGCAGCTCTGCTTTGTGATGAGTAACCATAACTCACATTTCCATAGCAGTTTATAGTTCCAGAAGCTCTTTCCAATGTATATCAAACAGGGTCCAGGGCAGGTAACAGTAACCAGTTTAGAAGTTTAGGCAGAAAGAGATTTAGTATAGAGAATCGGGGGCTTAGAAGAAACAGTCTTCAGGCTGGTCTTCCACAAATGACTACCAGAGCTGGATCCCAGAACTGGCTCTACCCAGGGAGCGTCTACTTCTGCCACCATCAGGAAGCCAGTCCCAGAAATTTTGGCTCTAAGAATATAATTCATTGTAAGTTGGAGATCAGAACTCTTGGCTCTAGTTCCAGTTTTGCTCTGTGCTAGCAGAATGCATACCTCATGCCTTCTTAACTTTCTAAATCCAAGTCGTTTGAAAATGGAGTCTGGAAATTAGGTTTTTATCTTGCCAGCCTCTGTGATAGAGAAAGGCACACTAGAAAACTGGATTGATGCATCGACTCTGTATCTGCCGTCCCATACTACTTCTCAGTATTCACGGGAAATCTGAAAGTGACAGAAGAAGTGATAGTCTCATTTATTTAGCACATAAAGAAAGAGGGTGTGGTGGTGAGGCTAGAAGGAGAAAAACAGGGAGATGCAAGGGTCAGAAACTGTTGAAGTGAGGTTTGTGTTGAGCAAGTGAAGTTTGTGTTGAGCTCTAGAGAATGCAAGGGCTAGAATGCATCAACTAGATGAAGGGTTGAGCAGGAACTGCGTTCCGGGAAGGAATAGCAGGCTTGTGTTCTGAGACTAGACGGAGTGTGATACAAGTGCAGAATTGAAAGCACGGGGCGTACCTGTGGGGCAGGGAGAAGGACGTGGAATAAGGCTGGAGAAGCACCAGGGACAGGCAGGCAAGCCCCGGATGCCCCATTGAGAAATTTGGCTTTGTCCTGAGAGCAGCGGGAGGGAGATGTTGGAAGTGTGTGTGGGACCTGATTGTGTTTAATTTTGAAAAGGTGACTGACTGCAATGAGTGTCCTAATACCACACCCAGATTCACTTAACCACTGTCTGCAATTTGCCACCAAACTATCACTCTTACGTAGTACTAAAGGGGTTTATTTTCATACCATCCTCATTCTTTCATTCCAAGCAACAGGAGAAAAACAAGAAGAGGTCTACAAATCTGGGATGGTATTTATAGGGGTTTTACATTTGTGTAAATAAAAGCCTCTGGGAGAAACCATTAATTTCCTTTGTAGCTGCTTTAGGATGTTGGTAGTGGGGGCGGGACTCGGTGTGTGCTGTTGACACGTTTCTACATATTGTTCTGTAGGTGGAGCTCGACAAGGTGTGGAAATGAATCAGCAGGCGAGGTCTCTGACGGTGCCTCTGATCCTCTAGAAATGGGCAGTGCTGGGCCGCCTCGGCTTCCCTCAGGGAGAGCTTGGTGGAGGGTGGGTCTCCTCCCACTCACCAGCCACTCATGGGCTTGGTAGCTCATGGTCAAGGCCTGTTTCAAAGAGATTAAAGATCAGAAATTTAAAAAACAGACTGATTGTACCCCAAAAAGGCCACATGTTTTAACAGAACTGGTCCCTGAAAGTTCCAGGACTCAACTTCCTTCAGAAACCTTCCTTCCCGGTGGAACTCAGCTCTGTTAGCACCTTCCTCCAAGGAGGGCTCAGCAGACTCACCTCCACGGAGACTGAGTCTCCTCACCAGGTTCGAGCTTCTAGAAGAAAGGGATTATACCTTTCACAAGTGTTTGTCTTCCCTACAATGTTGGTTGTGGTTGGTTTATGGTCTGAGCTGAAAGTATTCACAGATCCCGAGATTCTTGACCTTCTTTGGGTCATAGGGCTATGGGATAGGATACTCATGAACCCAAGTTGGAAACCTTTGCTTAGAGGAAGCCTTCCGCAGGACAACTCGGAAGTGAACCGCTTGCTGGTTCTCTCGAGCCTGTACACTGAGGGGTTGTCCACTCTGACCCAAGACCAATGACGGGGTGCAGGAGGTGTGCTTGGTAAGGTTCCCCTGGAAGAAGCTGCAGTCCTTGTGGGCACCGCCTCCCCTTCCTGCAGAGGCGTGCAGAGCCAGAGCTGGTCTGCAGATGCGTTACACGACAGAGTGTTAACAACCATTCAACTGTGTGGGCCAAAGACACTGATGCTTATTGCTTGCTCTGCGTTTCTTTTATGGGTTTCCCGGAGAAATTGCTAAGGTGGGGAGCCCTGTGTGGCTCATGTGCTGATGTGGCTCACACATCTGCTGGCTGCCTTTCAAAGCCAAGGCTGCCCACCCAGGGAAAGCACTGGATTGTGGCATTTGGGGGTCTCTTTGTATGAGCAGCTAGAGTGTGTTGGGCTTGGTGCTCTGAAGCTCACTTCCGTGTTCATTTGGAGCCCCCTCTGGCCTTCTCTACTTCTCCATCTATAGCTACCCAGTAGAAATAGAAACTCAGGAGAAATATTTCTGTTTATATTTAGGGAGTTCTTAAAGAAATAAATACCAAGAATTCAAAGCATTACCCATTTTTTTCCATTAAAAATGATAATGATGAAGTGATAAATGATGCATGAAATAAAGCACAGTGGGCAGATAGTGTCTTCAAATTCATAGAGACAGAAGGGAAATCGGTGGTTACTAGTGCTGGGTGGGAAGGGAGAATGGAGAGCTTAGTTTTTGAGTACAGAGGTCCACTTTGGGGAGATGAAAAGTTCTGGGGATGGGTGTGGATGCTCTTCATGCCACTGAACTGTACATTTAAAAATGGTTAGAATGCTAAGTTTTATGTAATGTATATTTTGCCACAATAGAAAACAGCCACTGTGAACAGAATTGCCTCAGTAAGAGACCCGAAACGTGTCGAGTTTTAGCTTGGGGCTGTGTGTGTGTATTTATATTAAAAGTAACCAGTTTCCTGAAAACATATAACCTGCTCCTGGCCCAAAGGCTCTTTTCCTGTGCTTTTGTGCATCCTGAAGCTGTCTCCACCGTGTGTTGGTCAGGAAGTGGGTGACTCATGGGGTGTTTATGACAGATCTCTGAGTCACACACATACACACACACACTCACACTCTCTCTCACACACACAAACACACACACAAGTCACCTCTCCCAGAGGCTTCAAAGACAGGCAGGGATTTGGACGCTGCCAGAGAAATTGCCTGGGGCAGGCAGGAGGTGGCCAGCGGCCTGTTGCCAGGCGCATTCCTGAGCGACCTCTCCTGTGCCTTAGCAGTAAACGGAGGCTGCGGCCCAGTGTTGCTCCTCTTGGGGGCTCTCTCTTAAGGTCAGCCTGGATGCTGGCGGCAGTGAAAGCAGCTGGGCTGGAAGCGCCTGGCGCCTCTGGCCGCCGTGGGCCGCTCCTGTTTTGCGGGCCTCTGCACATTGCAGTGAGTGATGCTGGGTGGAGACTCACAAGATGGCAGGTGTGGCATGGGTGCCATGGTCAGGGCAATCACAGGGCTGGTCTGACATCTTCCTGGTGCTCCTGAATTGGTATGGGAGCTACTCAGCTTCATACAGAAGTGGAGGAGTGAGCAGGACATTAGCAGACCTGGGCTTAGACTAGACTCTTACTAGCTCCTCTAGTTTCCATGGTAAACCATTCCAGCGTTCCAGCTTCGGTTTCCTCCTAGATCAGGACTGCCTGGCACACATCTCCCGAGCCACCTGTCCTCCTGCATCCACAGCAGACTCCATTCCCTGCTCACACACTCTCCCCGAGCCTAGATGCCCTCTCATGGTCCTTCCCACACGGCCCTCTTGTGCCTCTTTCAATGAATTGGAGTTAGCATTTCAGATGACACCTTTTTGCTTCGTGAGGTTGGCTCTCGGTTTTGACTTAGAATCACTGAAGGGCATTTACAAAATACAGATGTCTGAACCCTACCTGTATGGGTTCTGATTTAATTGGTCTGGGACAATCCCCAGGCATTAATGTATTTTAAAGCTCCCCACGTGATTCTGTTGTGTAGCCAGGACTGAGGGGCACTGGTTCGATGGTCACTGAGAGCTCATGTCCAAGCCTCCATGTACAAATGTTGGCATTAAGAGGGCAATGTGACTAGGCCGGTTGGGCCACACTCTGGTGGCAAGAATATAAGGTTGAGATCCAGGAGATCAGATTCTTGTTTATGGTGTTCATTCATCATTCACTGTGATCTTGACTGAATTACTTATTCTTTTTGAGCTTTAGATTCCACACGTATAAACTGGGAGTAATAATCTCTTGAGCTTCCTATTTCACCATATTTTAGGAGGATGTTATGGTAAAAGACAAACGAGAAAAGTATGACATTAAGTGTTACATAAATTATTCCCTTCTAATAACCCCATGTGCCCCCAATACTGTTTTACAATCTTGAAATAAAAAATCGAATCTATGTCTTAAGAGGATTTTGTGAAGATCGACTGAGATAAAATACACAACAGCACCCAGTGTGAGGCCTGGCAGGTGTGCAATAAATGCTCGTTTAGAAATTTTGGTGGAGATCAGTGCAACAGTACATCACACATGGAGTTTTATGTGCCTTAGAAGAAGGATAAGCTCGTTTCTGTGGTTGCTTTGTTAGAACTGGTTCTCTGATTTTAAGATAAAAAATTATGAACGTTAATGCCTGAAATAATCTCCTTGTAAAATATGCAAATGATACAGAAGTAAAAAGAGCAAAATCTGAAAGTTTTGCTTATCTTCCCCACTCTACTACTCCCTCCCTGTCCAGAAATAATAGCCAACAGTGATTCAAGTGTATTCGTCCAGTTAGGCATCTTTCTGTACATTTATATCACACATACCCACAAATGCACATATTACATTTTTTTCAAATCTATAGTGCAATGTGCTTAATTAACAATGTGTTTTAGGGATCATTCCCTAAAACTTCTGATAAGTTATTTAACTCTTAATGCCTTAGTTTCCTTCTCTGTAAATGGGGACAATAATAAGGTCATTATAAGGTTTGAATTAGTTCATATTTGTGGAGTGCTGAAAATAGTGTCTAGCACTTTTCTATGGTTAAGCTCACAATCTTATAGAAATAGGGATTTCTCTAAATGTTTATTATATAACAGTATAAAAATTTAAAAAATATTTATATTAATTAGTGCTAAGCTTAGGGCTAGTTGTAAAAGATACCCATCTCCCTGCAAGTTAAGAGGCTGTTTTGAAAGCATGTATATCCCTTACCAACTGTTCATACTTCACACAGGGAGTGATGGGCACTGGGGCCCAAGCTTGGGGACTTTGATGATTTTATCCTAATGGATATCCTGATGTCAGCCTTTTCTTTCCAGTTTTGTATCTCCATTTGTCTACTGAAAAGCGAGGTACAGTATTATCCACAAGACAAGGGGTACCCAGAAGAAATGGACTCAAAGCGGTTACAGCTCATGTTAGCTCATGACATTCCAAAGTGTTCACCAGCATGGCTGAGGAGCAGTGGGTCATGACCTTGCCTTTAACTTCTCTTTAGATTTTGTTAGGGAAGGTACAAGGCAGAAGGTATTGGCATTTTGCCCCAGGAAGAATTTTGATCAAGGATAAACATATTCCAAGATGCTGTGAAGTCGAAGTCACATGAATGCTAAGTGATTTCTTGGCATCAGAAATCAATCTCTTTCATGTCAGTCCTAAAAAAAATAAACACTTTTACTTTCTTCAGTACCGGGAATAGCCAGGTTGGCTTCAGCTATTACAGCAAAAGCTTTTAAAATAATTACTTCTAGAATATGACAATATTAATGATTAGCTTTGTGTTAAAATTGAAGAGATAAGTAGTTAAATACTAGGAATAATAAACCTTGGAAGTGTCATTGTGTAATAAGTTTGCCCTTTACAAGTATCATTTTTCAATGATTTTGCTCATAGTAAATTGTTCAGGAAAAATTAAACCCCTCACTAAGTAACCCTCTTTCTACAATTAGGTGACTGCTTAAAAAATGATCTTTGATTTTCATACCTTAGAGTCAGACCCTTCAAAACAACAGATTTTTTAAGAAGCAATTACACTCTCATTTAAGGAGTATTTTCTATGTGCTGGGCACATGCATGCACAATCTTATTAGCTCTGCAAAATAGCCCCATAGAGTGGTAGTGATTATTATCACCCCATTTTAGAGATGGAAAAATCAAGGCTTAGAGAGGTTAAGTAATTGGTCAAATGAACACAGCATGTGAATAGCACGTGCACTGCATTTGTTGTAAGGTCTCTTTAGCTTCCTTTCATCTGGAACAGTTCCTCAACATCCCCCTACCCTGGCCCCGGCTTCTTTATGTCACTGACATTTTTGAAATGCTCAAAAAATGCAAAAGTTGTTTTGCGGAATATATCTCAGTTTGGATTCAACTATTTTCTAATGGTTAAATTTATAAGACCCAGTTTATAGAGTCAAGTGACTCAGCTGGTATTTTTAATATTATATTTATATGTTACCTATATTTATATGCAGATATAAATATAGATGCATTTCTGTTACAGAAGTTATATAATGACACGATTGGAGAATTTAAATGGCTTTAGAAAATACACAATAACAAATGAAGTTTTCCTGGCCCAGGCCCTTTCCCTAATGTGATTCTGTTGACAAGTTTCTGTTTCTATCCTGAAAAGACATTTATGTGTCCACTGCTAGATCCATGTCCATGCTTACAGATGCCATTTTGTTTACCCAGAAGGTATCACTTAAGCAAAGACTCAGATCCTTGAACTACCTTCGTGTTGCAGAGAAGGAAAATTGCCGGGGTGAAACGAATCTCTGGGCCTTTCCCTGGTTTGAAGGACAGCTCCACGTGCTGCTCTCCATCTCACCTGTGTGAGAGTCGGGAGGGCGGGGGGCAGGAGGGCTTGCACCGAGACAGCAGCATTCTGATGACTAGGACAGACCAAGGTCGGTGTGCACCGAAGCTCTGTGGCGTTGGCCTTCCTAATCAAATCGTTTCCTTATGGGGCTGGTTGGGAAAAACTGGTGGTTGGTTAACCCAGGAAAATTTTTAACAAGGCTGAACTCAAGGGTATGAAGGCCTCCACCAAAGATGATGGTTCTATACATTTTTTCATTTTTTTCCAATATGGTTTATTATAGGATATTGAACGTAGTTCCCTCTGCTATACAGTAGGATCTTGTTGTTTATCCATTCTCTATATATAACAGTTTTCATCTGCTAATCCCAAACTCCCAGTCCATCCCTCCCTACTCAATCTCAGCGCCCCACCCCCCATCACAAGTCTGTTCTCCGAGTCTGTTTTTGTTTCATGGAAATTCATTTATGCCATATTTTAGATTCCACATATAAATAATATCATATGATATGTGTCTTTCTCTGTCTGATTTGCTTCACTTAGTGTGATAATCTCTAGGTCCATTCATGTTGTTGCAAATGGTATTATGTCATTCTTTTTTATGACTGAGTAATATTCCACATTACTGTATCCATTTTCTTTGGCTAAAGGAATCTTCTTTATCCATTCCTCTGTCAATGGACATTTAGGTTGCTTCCATGTCTTGGTTATTGTAAATAATGCTGCTGTGAATGTAGGGGTGCATGTATCTTTTTCAATTACAGTTTTGTCCTGATATATTGATGGCCAATTTTTAAATGTCACTGCAAAAGTTGGATTGAAGAGGCCCTTCTTGCATGGGACTTTTAAACATTGTAAAAACCATACAATTTTTTGTATGGTTTAATATGTCAAACAAATTGAGTTTAATATGCCAAATAAATTGTTTTAAAATGATCAGCTCCCGGCCAACTAACGGCTGATAATCCCTGAAAGGTAAAAGCTAGAAGGATTTCTTGACTGGAAATAGAGCCTCTAAGGTTTGTGATACAGTACTTGCTTTTTTCCCTACCAACCCTTTTCTTGCAGCTCCTCCTAGATGACAGGCCACAGGCCCTCCAGGCTACTCAAATAATTGCCCCGTTCATGAGTCAGATGGAACAGAACAGTCGTTCCTCACAGGGTGGTTTAAGGATGCGGCAGCCACAGTACCAGTTGATGCCAGCTCCCTAGTCACCATCAGCAACTGCTTCCCTTGCTTCTTGTCTGCTCAACACAAGAAAAATCCCAGGAAACATCCTCGCCTTTGAACAAAAGATTTCAGAATTTCTACTGTCAATAATTTCTACTGTCAATACT
This sequence comes from Bubalus bubalis, assembly GCF_019923935.1. Lineage (NCBI taxonomy): Eukaryota > Metazoa > Chordata > Mammalia > Artiodactyla > Bovidae > Bubalus > Bubalus bubalis. The sequence continues at coordinate 76,505,614 of NC_059158.1, read as the reverse complement.
GCCTGCTGTTTGCTCCAACCAGAATCTATACTGATTTTGTCTGTGTGTGTTTGTCTAGTATCACCTAGGCAGGGATTAGCAAGAAACTCCGTAGGAATTCATTTGATGGCTAATATGGAAAATCCCAGAATTTTAAAAGTCCAGAAAAAAAAAAAAAAAGCCTGATGTGCTTTCCAGACAGTTGTAAAAGTTCTACCTTCCCTATAATTACAATCTTGAGACTCACAGAGGGCAGGGAGAGAAGGAAGCACAGGCCTTGAAAGCAGGAAGAAAACATTCAGCTGCTGACCCCTTGGTGGCACCGAGCATTGTTTTAAGAGGTGAGATCTGCTGAGGAATAGCCGATTTCCCCTGTCCCCCTCCAACTTCTCTTAGTCTTTTTCATACTTAACATTTTAAAGGCTTCAGCGACAAAGGGCATCCTGCAAGGAGCACACGCACATCCTGAGGGTAGGCTCCAAGGTCTGCCCTCCGTATTTCCTGTGGCGTAGGTCCTGCCGCTCCACAGAGGTTGTTTCTCTGCCCCCGAGCCAGCTGAGGCCTCCTCAGGTACTTCAGTTTCTCTTTTCCATCAATCCTCCCTTATTTTCTCTTCGAGTCCCTCTCAGAGTGCTACCAGTCACACCCTCCCTGGCCAAGGTGTTGCATCACAAGGGCAGGCTTGCTTTCTCCGTGGACCATGGCTGCCCATGGCCCACCGAAATATCACGTCCCATAACCGACATCCTTCCAAGGCCTCTGTGCGTGGTCAGCTAGTGCAGCAGGAGGGGTTTATTTTTTTGATCACATAACTTCGGCTTGGAAGGTACTGGGACATTCAAAACAAACAGAACAGGCTTTCCGACAGCATGTTTTTGAGATCCACTTGGGAATTTGGGTGGGGCTGGAAGAAACCAAGTGTCTGGCCTATCCCAGGGGATATTAGTCACCCAAATTATGTTTTAGGACTTTAAAAATGTTAGACAAGTTCGTACATGGTAGTAACTGTCAGACTGGCCCCTCCTTCTTGAAGCTTGAGGTTTTGGAATTCTCATCTGCCTTCTTGAAGAATGTGTTTTTCAAAAGTAAAAAAAAAAGCCAATGGAGAAGGATTCTGGGTACTTCTGGAATATAATTTCCTTACCAAGGTGCATTAACAGTTAAAAAAACAAGGAAGAGGGACACAAAAAAGGTAGGCATGATTGAAACAGGTGCCAAGCCCCAAGGTGGTCTGTGCACTAAACATGTGCCGTGTGCAGTGGGACTGGAGGGCTGCCCTGGGCCCTGCCCAGCAGGAGAGAGGGGCTGAGGACAGCTGCAGAGAGAGGCAGACACCGAGACCAAGAAGGGGCTTCAGGATGTACAAAGCAGCGGCACTGTTGCCACCTGCGGTTCTCGGAAGAGTGGGCCTCTTCATGGAACAGCTTAAAGGCCCCATCAGAAGGCTGTGGAGCGAGTCGGAGATAACCCAGCGGCCCAGGAAGAGTTGACAGGCTCTTATTTACCAAATTCCAAAGACTCCAACAAGGAAGCCCTCATGGGACTAGCTTCAGCCAGGGATGATTGAAAAATAGTTTCTGCATAAGAGACTCCTAAAATGTAAAGGAATTATCCCCAACAATTTTCAGGTTGAAAATGGAAGACATCCAAGCCATGGAGGATGGATTTCCATCCTCTGAAGATGAGAATATAAGGAAAAGTGGCTGTTATTTAAAAATCAAAAGAAAGCTTGCATCCTCTGAAGTTAGCAATGAGAGGTGATTTTGAGTATTGACGCCTCCCCTGCAGCTAACCTTTATATTCCTCTAGAGACATCCAGTATGGAAGCCACTGGCCACATGCGGCTATTGAGCACTTGAAATTTATATTTATCAATTATTCCTCAAGGGAGTTTAACAAAAAGATGCAGGTAGTTGAGATTAAGATATATGTAAAATATATGCTGGAATTCAAAGACAGCATGAAAAAAAGAACTTAAAATAACTCATCAATAATTTTTTCATATGGATACTTTAAGGTGATAATGTTTTAGGTGTATTGGGCTAAATGAAATATATTAACATTAACTTCACCTCTTATTTATTTTTAACATGGCTACTGGAAAATGTAAACGTTATGTATGTGGCTCACATTCTGTTTTTGTTGGGGAGTGTTGCTTTTGAGGGCTGTGATCGAGCTTAATGGGGATGCTCCTTTTCTGTTCACACTGGCCCAAGCACGTACTGCGTTGACCTGTGGCATGGCTGGAATGTCCAAAAGTCAGTGTACCGAAGGTGAGGGGCATGCCACCAGGGCAGGAACACAGAGAGTCTTGTTGATGAAACGAGATTTTTAAACTTGCCCTTCTGAAGCTGCTTTAATTGGGACCTGACCTGAGGGCTTCTGATAATCATAGGTATCTAATAGTAGTGTTTGGTTCATTTGCTTAAGGCACTTAGAACAGTTTCCATAGAAAATGCTTGAAAACATTTGTTATTACTCACCCTTTTCTTGAGTGAAAATGAACCTCCTTAAATGAATGGGTTTCCCTGACACTAATAACATTCCTTTGTTTTCCTCCCAATTTTTAGCGTGGGGAATCGTGGCCCCTATTTGCCCATCTACCAGTTACTAGGGGATGCCATTAATTGGGCCTGTCCAAATGGAGCTTGAGCCAGTGGCGGACTACAGACTGTCTTTCTAGTTCCTAAGTTTTGGACATGGTCTGTGGTTCCCTAAGCCACTCTCTTGGTGTCTGGGGTGGATTTTATTTCTGGGGCATTTACTTAAGTACTCAAAGTCGTTTTCCTGCCTTCCTTCCCTAGTGACCTGCCTGGACTCCATGTCCTTTTTTGCTTTGGTCATGGTGTCATTAGCTGAAAGTGGCCCCACCCCGCCATATGGTTCCTACTCAATTAGTGTGGTTACAGTTAATGATGATTACTTACAAATGATAAGGAAATTTGGTTTTGAGCTAGCTACTAGTAATAGATAATGTGGATCTCAAGTTGGTCAGCTACTGTTAAGATCATCCGGATCAGTGGCTCTGAACAAGGAGGAAACATCAAGATTTCTTGAGAGCATTTTCAAAGGACACATTTTTGGGGCCCATTCTCAGAAATCCTAATTTAGTGGGTTTGAGGTGTGACCTTGACATTCGTGCTTCTAAAAAGTTCCCAAAGCGATTCAGTTGAATACACTTAATTGAGACCTAATAGCCAGACAGTAATCATTTAAAACATTTTCCTACTATCAGTTTGGTTGTTAAGCAACGAATTTATTTGATATCAAGGTTAGATGGTTAATGTTTTAGTTCAAATTTCATAGCTATCTGTTTATAGACAGACACATGTGTGAGTGCGTGGGTTTGCCTTTTGCACTGAACATTCTCAGCATAACTGTCTGGCACATAGCAAGCTCTGACTAAATGATTACTGAATTGATGACTATGTATATTGACTGTACATATTTGATGTACGTATATACATAATTGATGACTATACATATTTGTAGTGAAAGTACCATTAAAATGCATTTCATGAAATTTTTTGAGATACCTTTAAAATATCTTTTAAAAAGTCTTGAAGGTTCCTATCGAATTTCATGCGTTTTAAATAAATGAGAAATGTCCTTTGGAAGAGTCTGGCAGGTGGCCATTTGGGGAAGGCCGGCTTCAGGGCTATCTCTGCACAGAAGTGGAAGGAGTAGCTTGTTTGTTTCCGAACATGCAGGAGGGGTGCAGCCGCAGAAGTGGCCTTTGTAGACGCCCAGCTCTGCTCTGCGGCAGTTACTGCTTCCTTTCTGAATGGAGGAAGATTGTCTGCTGTTTGCACCCCCATGGGCAGCGTTGAAGGTGGTGGAGATTTAAGAAAGGAAAGCCAGGGACCAGTTGGCCAGTGGGAGCCTGGTATGTGCTGTTAGCTCCAGGAATGATGCTCACAGGTCAGCTGATCCCACGGGGCTTCCGTGGGTAGGGCCGCACCTGTGGCTGCAAATACAGCTGTTGGCCTCTTCCCTGGCTTACCTCCCCTGCCCTGAGGACCTCCAAGCCCAGATGTTCCTTGGTGGTTAGGTCTGATGTTTCCACAGGCCTCTCTGTGCTACCCCTGCACCCCACCCAGCCTTCCATCTCTTAGAGAAGAAGCAACCCACAAACCTATCTAGAAACAACTCAACCGGTACGGAATTCTAAAAATGACTGAAGAATAACATTTACGGGGCCTGAGCCTGTATCCAATGCAGGACTTCCAAGGGCCCTGTGGGAAATCCACGCCCACATGGCTTGGCTAGTTTCATCTTTTCACCCACATTAGATGGTGATTTTAGCTTGGTTTTAATTTAGCAAGAATTTGTCCAGTGACATTCCACTTTCAGCAGCCCTTTGTCAGAGAAGGAGGAAGGGTTCTGTCCTCACATTGTCAGGCCCTCTTACTCTTTGATAAAATTCCTGTTGTCCTGCTCCTTCTTCCCAGCCCAGGTGTGATCCCCACCTCCGACTCCCCAAGCCCCTAGGAGCCTTTGTAACTGTGCGGAAAGGAAGAACTCAAATTAGTTTGAGTGCGAGGGCAGCAGAGGCAGAAGACAGAGGAAATGGAGTGCACAGGCTTTCCGCAGGAGACGCTGCAAGACCTGAGCTGCACTTCACACGCCAGCCCCCCAGCCCCACCCCGCCCAGGCCTCACTGTCCACGAGGGCAGGTCAGGCAAACAATCCAAGAAACCACGGGCTGCCCCAGGGGCTGTTGACACCTCTGGCGCAACAGAAAGTGAGTCTCTGCTGGGAATGGACCATCCCTAAGCGTGGGTGAACACAGCTGGTCTGAGATTCGGAATTTGAGGAGGAACAAGCAAGGAAATCTTCACAGATACAAAAACACTGGGAACCTGAACGTATAGCTGGGATATCGGGGCTTTCTTCCTAGTTAGTGCTGGGAGTTTTCAGTTTGTAGGGACAAGTGTTCAGTCAACACATATTAATTAGATATCTTCTATGTGTCAGGCACGATGCTGGCTGCTGGGGATACAGTGGCGAGCAAGAGTCCTACTTTCACCGAGTTGAGAGGAGTGGTCTCCAAATTTCAGTCATTGCAAGTCCCTGTAGGAAAAAAGGGCTTCCCAGGTGGTGCTAGTGGTAAAGAACATGCCTGCCAATGCAGTAGACATAAGAGACACAGGTTTGATCCCTGGGTTAGGAACATTCCCTGGAGGAGGGCATGGTAACCCACTCCAGTATTCTTGCCTCGAGAATCCCCATGGACAGAGGATCCTGGTGGGCTGCAGTCCATGGGGTCTCAAAGAGTTTGACACGACAAGTGACTGAACATACACGTAGGAAAATAATTGAGCCTATCTATGCTGTTTTTGGAGAAGGCGATGGCACCCCACTCCAGTACTCTTGCCTGGAAAATCCCATGGACAGAGGAGCCTGGTGGGCTGCAGTCCACGGGGTCGTGAAGAGTCGGACACGACTGAGCGACTTCCCTTTCACTTTTCACTTTCATGCATTGGAGAAGGAAATGGCAACCCACTCCAGTGTTCTTGCCTGGAGAATCCCAGGGACGGGGGAGCCTGGTGGGCTGCCGTCTATGGGGTCGCACAGAGTCGGACACGACTGAAGTGACTTAGCAGCAGCAGCAGCATGCTGTTTTTATTTATTTATAGATTATGTAATGTATTACTTATTTTGTACATCATAAAATATATGCGTTATAAAATTGACATACAAAATAAAATAATTAGGATGAAATAAATAAATAGATACATATAGAGAGATACATTCTAATATTTTCTTTCACCCTCCAATGGCTTACCTTGTACAACTTCTGGGGAGGCAGACGCCCACCTGTGGAGACCACAGATGGGATTAAGAGTGTTATCTGGAGTCAGATTTTGTGGCCTCTGATTCTCCATTTCTGAATTGGGTGTTATAATACTACCTTCCCCAGAGTTGCAGTAAGATTAAATGAGATAATCCATGTGAAGTGCTTAGAAGACTTCCCAGTATGTGGAGAGAGCTCAATAAATGTTTGTTATTATAATTTATACAGTCTATTTGGGAAGAAAAACACTAATTAACCAACTAAGTACTTAGTTTCAATTGTGATAAGTACCATGAAGGGCAAGTACAGGATATTGGGAGGCCGTTTGTGAGGGGGACGTAACCTCGTCACTTATGAGCTGTGTTTTACGTTTTGGGGGAGTCAGGGTCAGAGCAGAGTGAAGCGTTCTTGGCTGAGGGGATGGCTGGCCTGGAGGCCTGAGGCAGGAAAGGACGTGGCCCACTGGAGGAAGGGACAGAGGCCCTGTGAGGAGGGGGAGCTCTGCCAGATGCAATGGGAGAAGCAGGCTACCTGGACAGCCTGTAGAGCTCCATGGGCATTATATCTTTCAAGATCTTCATTACTAACAACAGAACACACTCACCATAGTTGAAGCAGAAAAGGTCTTTATTGAAAGATATTAAGACACTGAAAATCCATACAGGTGAGTCAGAGAGTCAGGCTTGGAGGTCAGGAAGCCAAAACAGTGCTTAGAACAGCCACATCTTGGGTTGAATCAGCAGAGGGCCTCTGCTGCTGCCTCCAGGTCTAGACTCCACAGCACAGCTCACACCACCGTTGCCCGTGAGTGCTAGACACCTACCACCACCACCACCTTTTTCTTGGAAATGGATTTGGCACAGTTGACTTCCTCCTGTGGCTACTTCTGAATGGAGCTTTGTGTAAGAACATTTGACTGGCAGAGTTTGAATCGTGTGGATGAGGCCTTAGCTGCAAGAGAAGCATGCAAAGTGAGTTTTTCAGTATCTGCTGAGAGGAGGTGAGCACTGCTAAGGTGGGACATTCCCCAGGTATAAGAACAATGTCAAGGATTTTGGGCTTACCTGCTCTCAACGATGGGCTTCCCAGGTGGCTCAGTGGTAAAGAATCTGCCTGCCAATGCAGGAGATGTGGGCGATGCGAGTTTATCTCTAGGTCACAAAGATCCCTGGAGGAGGAAATGGTGACCCACTCCAGTATTTTTGCCTGGGAAATCCTGTGGAGAGAGGAGCCTGGTGGGCTTAAGTCCATGACGTCACAAAGAGTCAGACAAGACTTAGGGACTAAGCATGTATGCTATGCACGCTCTCACAACACCAGATGTTTTCTTTGCTGCGGTTGGTAGGATTGGAGAGGGACAGAGAGATTCAGTGTTCTTCTTTGCAGAAATGGAAGAGAAAAAACAAGCCCCAAACAACCAAACTCCAAAACCAACATTTAAGAAATGAAAAAAGTGCTAGCCCCTGAAAATGTTGTCCCTTTATTTGCAGTAAGTTTAGCAAACCATTTTCAAGGGGTGGTGGTAAAGGAGATAATGTGTGAGTTTGGATGTATGGGCAACCAATGCGGAACAAGCATCCATGTTTGAAGGGTATGTCATTCCAGATTACAGTTTTTCGCAAACCAGTTGATCTTTTCTCTCAAAGTAAAAAACTAGAAAGTCCTGATTCAGAATCCAAAATTAGGTTTTCCTGTGAGGTGACGGGACAAGGATTGGAAGGGCCTGCAGGGACAGAAATATGAGATGAATGCATTTTGTATGTCAGAGAAAGATGGTTGTCTTATTCAAAGGTCGAACAAGAAAAGCTACTTTTTTAAGAAAAGCAGCTTTCTTTTTTCAAGGTAACCTTAATGATTTCAAAGTAACCTTTCATGATTTTTGTTGAAGCTTTCTGAAGCTGGTTGAGTTGCCAGAGCTTTTTTGTATTAACAGAAACAAATTACTGCTTTAGTTCAAGTAATAAATGATGCATTTCTAAACATGGAACAAATGTATTGAAAAGATAGCTGCAGAGAAGAAGGTCAAAATAAACTGTTGTAGGGTGATTTCTATGCAGCCTGATACTTTCTGTTTAGTAGTCTGACTTATGGCCCAAAATAGAATCCTTGCAAAGTTGTATTACTCAAAATAAAATGGTTCAGTACTTTAAAGGGCTTCCCTTGTGGCTCAGCTCAGTAAAGAATCTGCCTGCAATACGGGAGACCTGGGTTCAATCCCTGGGTTGGGAAGATCCCCTGGAGAAGGGAAAGGCTACCCACTCCAATGTTCTGGCCTGGAGAATTCCATGGACTGTATAGTCCATGTGGTCGCAAAGAGTCGGACAGTCTGAGCGACTCTCACTTTCACAACATTTGTATTTGTGTTGTACTTTAAAAGTGGAAAGTTTATAGCTCCTCTAGTATTATAATGCAAACCCTTTTAGAGAAGTAAATCTTAAGTCTTCATTCTAATGCTTTAATAATATGACAAGTTCTTAACTGATTATTTAACAGTTTAAAAAATTTGCAAACCAGTGTAACATAATAAACCTTTGCTTCATCACATAGCATACACATGCATCTTCTTTTAAAAAAAGAGTGTTGTGGTTCAAAAAACAGTTTGACTAAATTTTTGGTAGGAGAATCTCCCTGAGACCTGTACTATCTGTTGTTTCGTGCCTTTTCTCCTAAAACAGCAGTTCTTAATTTTTTGGCAGGTGGGATCCTAGATCCCTTTAGTCTCTGATGAAAGCTATGGGCTCTTTCCCTGAAGATATGTAGTCTCGCCTTACTCCTGCAGCAGCTTGCTGTGTGATTTCAAGGAGGCTCAAGGACCCCACATTAAATTCCTGCTTTAAACCTTGGCTTTCTTCCCATACATCATGGGGAAGGGAGACAGGAAGCTCTGGCCGGTGGTCAATGATGATGTCCTTGACGGTGGACAGTCCCAAATGTGACAGTGTCAGTAGGCCTTCTTGTATGTTGTCCTCTGAAGTCCTGGGCTTGGTGCTGCGGCTTAATGACCAAGAGGCGCTTTGCACCAGAAACTAATCAATCGGTTTTATTAACTGCAACAGGCTAGGCAGAATGGAAACGAAAATGCCCACAGCACAGCTGGCCCTGGCTATTCAGGACTTCACCTTCATAAACAAAGTCTGCCAGGATCAACACTCTGTCTTCCTCTCAGGAATCCTGAGGTGTTAGTGTTTTGAATAATATGTTCTTGTTAAAGACAATAGCTTGCTGGTTGAGTTTCTACTTCTGGGTAGACACGTGCATTTTGAAAGGAAGGGGATTTTAATGTTTTAGCCCAAAGGTGGTGTCTTCTCTGGAAGGTCAGGTTGTGGGAACAGAGGTTAGGAGTGGAATTTGGGACAAGTCCTCTGTTGATTTTCTAAAACTTCTGAACAGAAGACAAAGACTTTTAATTGCATGATTACACATAAAGGTGAAATGAAATATGTCTTTGGATGGGTAGCAGGAAATATAAATATCTATGAGGAAGTGACTGATAGCAGTTCTTTTCCAAAGAGGCTATGGTGCAGTGTGGTGTCAAGACTTTGGGATTTAGAGTGAAAAATCTTCTTCTAATCCTGCCTCTGCCTCCTACTGACTCCGTGGGGATAGGTGAACTTTGAGGCTTCTCAAAAAGTGACATAAGCCTGACTTTGTGGCTTCAAGGTTTGAACATTGCTGGTGAAACTATGACAACAGAATTAACCCTGCTTGCTGCTGCTGCTGCCAAGTCGCTTTAGTCACGTCCAACTCTGTGCGACCCCATAGATGGCAGCCAACCAGGCTCCACCATCCCTGAGATTCTCCAGGCAAGAACACTGGAGTGGGTTGCCATTTCCTTCTCCAATGCATGAAAGTGAAAAGTGAAAGTGAAGTCGCTCAGTCGTGTCCGACTCCTAGTGACCCCATGGACTGGAGCCTACCAGGCTCCTCCGTCCATGGGATTTTCCAGGCAAGAGTCCTGGAGTGGGGTGCCACTGCCTTCTCCATAACCCTGCTTAGTTTTTCACAAATTTCTCAACTTCGTGAGCCCAGTTTCCACATTTGTGAAGTGAATGTGATAATACCTACCTCACAGTTTTGTTACGTGGAGTTAAATGAAATAATACACACTTATTTCATCAGTTCTAAGACATATTTCTCCCCTTCTCAAATTAAAAGCTTCCCTGAAATTGGGATAGTATCTAGGAGTAGAACCAGGTTTTATTGGGCTGAAACTTATTTGGGGAACTTAAAAAAAGGAGAATGTAGGGACTTCCCTCATGATCCAGTGGCTAAGACTCCAAGCTCCCATTGCAAAGGGCCAAGGTTTGATCCCTGGTCAGGGAACTAGATCCCATATACTGCAGCTAAAGATCCCACATGAGGCAAACTCCACGGGCTAATTTTTGGCTTTGTATACTTCAGACCTTGTTTTTTTTCCACTACTCACACTGTATACCTCTGGTCAGCATAGTGGGCAACATGTAGATATGCGGTATAATCTGAAGCCCGGCACCTGAGGGTCTCCCCTCAGGAGAGCTGGCGGAGTGGAGGGTGGAAGAGGTGGACGCCATCACTGTACCGGAATGACTAACCATCACTTGACTGCACGAATGTGACTGTGACCTACTGAACCCAGACTAAATGAAGCCCCAACTCAGCTTCCCCTTTAAGAAGATCCCCAAATTGCCCATGACCACTCCAGTGCCACCCAGCACAGGGTGAAGTGGGACAGACTGGGAGTCAGAGTGCAAAGAGACAGTGGTCTGATTGCAACTAAAATATCTTTTGCAAATTTTACAGAAAATATGGGCATGTGAACACACTGCTGGGGCCCCTCTGGGAACCTTGGGAGGATCTGTGGAAGTGCAGGGCCTTGAGGCTTATTGTTTCCCTAGCTTCACAATGAATACACCCGGGGTGTCATCCTTCAATTCATTGATAGTGGTTTTGCTTTTCTGGTGGTGCATAAAATAAGGGATATGTTACAGTTGGTGGCAATTTAGATTCCATGATACATGTAAAGCATTCCACACAGTGCCTAGCACATACCAGGGGCTCAGTAAGTATTCCTTTCTTCCTCCTCTTAGCGAAAGCCCCCCAAACAGGGCTCCATCAATGGAGGGGACTATGCCCTTCAAGTGTGTTATTGAAGAATCAGCTTTGTATAAGTTGATATACCATTTGCCTATAAAATTTTAAATTGCAGTTTTTAAATTCATGGATCTTAGTATAGAGTCAATAAAAAGTGATTGATGGGTAACCAGTGCGTGCCCAGGGACAGAAGATGTCCTGTTGCTTTGTCAATGGTCGATAATAGTGTACTCACCTCCAGCCAATCACTTACGAGGAAAGCCCATTGCTAAGAAACAGGAAAAAAACGGCTACAGTGTGTTAAAGACACCTGACTTGAGCGCAGTAAAGGAGTATTTTCCCTGGTATCAGCTCTGATGCTGCCTCTCTGTCTTTTTGAAGGGCATATGGAAGAAAATCTGAGCTCAAGCCTAGAGTCAGGACACAATGAAAGCCTCTGTGTTCTATTTTCCTTTCTACGTCCTTCTTCATCTTCTCTTTCACTCTTTCCTCTCCTCCATTTTGCCCACATTTTCTAAATTGCTTTCTTTTTGCCACTTTCTGCAAAAAGAAAAAGGATTCCACTCTTCATTGTGTGTTCGTGCTCTTGGGCATCGTAGTTCTCCCGTCAGTGGTATTTGTACACAAAGGATGGAGGCGTGGACTGACACAGGGTCTGGGAAGCCCATTTCTGAGTCAGTTAAAAGGCGTATGTATTTTCTTTCTCTGGCGCCAATTTAAATTTGCCATAATTCTGAGGCTGCCTACACGTTTCACGTGCGACTGTGTGTTAATACACCCAGTTTGCCCCACAGCATGGGCCAAGCGGCGTTCAGAGTTGGTATAATTATGATGGTGTTATTTCATGAACTATAACGACTGTGCATAATCAAGATTCCTTCTAGAATGAGCAAGGAATTTACCGGAATAAAGGGATGTAATAAAAAAGCAAGACTCTTTCCATTTCTAACAAGGAGCTTGGTGTGTCTGTAATCTGATTTTGTAACAATTGTTTCCCTTTGGATGCTACATTAGTTCTAATTATTATGATTTCCTGTTTAGAACCCAGATACCTTCTTGATACATCCCCCACAGTGTATTTCTGGAAATGACTTCAACCAATTACATTAGTTCTTATTCCCTTGGTTTCAGTGTGGTTCACCAGACAGGAACCAGGCTGCTTGAGTGTATAGCCCAGATAGTGCGAGGCAGCGGGTAGAAATTTAAAATTACCCGAAGGTGCTGTGAGGTCTGAAGGGAGCCCAAGTGGAGGAATGAACACAGCCGAGCGTTCTGATGGGTGGGGCTGGGGCGGTTTTGATGTCTGAAGTGTCTGACCAGCTGTTATTTTAGGGATGATGTTGGTGACTGTTTCATCTGGTACCAAGTCTGCTTTCAGTGTTTGACTAAGGAAGGTGACAGTGACGACAGCAATAATGACATTTACCTTCAAACATTTCCCTTTAAATGTTGTAGAGGTAGCAGCTTAGGACAAATCAGAGAAGGTCCTTACAGTCTTCTCAATGTTACTGCTTTTATGAATAATAATTCTTTGTCATTTACAAAGACCTTTCCATATCACATGGCAGATCCCATTGCCCCCACTTTACAGGTGTTTAAACCGAGGTGCAGAGAGGTCCAGGCATGTATTCAATGTTGCTTAGAGTAAGCAGCAGAGATGGGACCTGAACCCCAGTTGCCTGTGCCCACTGCTCCCCTAGCGATGTCTTCCCCATGCCCAGTGGTGGCAGGGGTCCACTGGAAGCTGACAGGGGTCTTCAGCCCCCTCTGGATACCCTCTGCACTCTGTAAACCTGCCAGGGGAACAACACACTCCAAGACTGTCCTTATGGGGTGTGTGCCTTCTCCCTGTACATTTACTGGCTGTCAGAGGACTAAGGAATTCTACGTAAGAGGGATTTTTATAGCATCTGCATTGACCTGCTCAAATGTCCAGAAGCATCGTCCAGCTGCACAGGACTAGCTAGGATTTAAGGCATTTAGCTTAGGGGAAACACCCAGAGTCACTTTCCACTATTATCCAGAAAAAGAGGGCAGACTTACCTTGGGCCAAATGAAGGTGTTTGTGTATGCGTGGGTTTCTCCTTTTCCCCTGTGAAGTCACATGTCATGGCACATTTGGCAGGTTCCCACTGAAGAGCTAAAGGCAAAGACAGAAACTGAAGACAGTTGATGGTATTCTGTGCTGTCCTGTCCTCCTAATACTCTGAAAAAATACACAGAAGAAAGGCTCAGTGGGGTTCTTGCAAAAACATTCAACCTACCGGAGCGACTGAGAAGGAGACACTCAGAAAGCAGAGTGTCTTGACCAAACCTCATTTGGTAAAACCAGTGCTTCAGCCACTCCTCTACTGTCACTCAGGAGCACAAGACCTGGGAGAAACAGACAAGGGGCCGACAGGCTTCATTTCCCCTCAGGTTTATAAGAGCATGTAACTTGAGACCGGTTTAATGAAATAACTCTTGGATTTCAGTGGCTGATGACTCTGGGCCAGAAATCCCGGAACCGCCATGGTTACTAAGGATGTGGTGGACAGGGGGCTGTGAGCCCACAGGCTGCGGTAATTACGGGTCAAAGCAGGCCTTTAAAAATGATCCCCCAGCCGTGCTGTTGGGCTTGAGAGTGTGGAGGCCTTTGAGAAGGTCAGTGGGGGCCCGCCTGAGTCACAGGTGTTGTGTCTGAGGTGTGCTCTGCTCTGAAGCCCGTCTACCTGGACTGTGGGTGGCTTGCCATGAACTTGCAGTAGTCTTGCCCTGTGCCAGGGCTGCTGGGGAGGCAGGCGGAGTCCTTTGGAATTTGAACAGTTTGGGGTTAGGTGTGCCTGAACGGTCTCTGGACACAGTCAAGTCCAGTGTCCATGTGTGGGGGAGAAGTTGGCACTCCTGATGAGAAGAACTCGTGCTGTGTCCCTCTCTTGCTTTTCCTGGCAGGCACGAAGGGTCGTTGATACAACGCACTGATGGTGGGGGGTAAGGCCACGGAGTTTGGAGTCGGATCTACCCATTTTCAAATCCTGCCACCACCTCTGCCCCTTATTCTGTGACCTCAGCAAATTAACTGTTTTTGAACTATCATTTCTTCAGCCAGAAAATGGCAGTAATAATAACAACCCTTGTAGAATGGATGGGAAGATGAAATGAAATAGGTATACCACGTTCCCATCTCCTACGTGGCCAAAGGTAGGCACTTGGCCATTTTGGCCATGGGGAAATACACTAGCTCAGCTAGCTGAAGTTTGCCAGAAAACACCTGGTATATTAACCTTTGTGAGAGAAAATTAGGGTGCAGAGTGTCAATTTCAAATTTTTCATCAATTCAGTTCATCAAAGCAGAGACATTACTTTGCCAACAAAGGTCCGTCTAGTCAAGGCTATGGTTTTTCCTGTGGTCATGTATGGATGCGAGAGTTGGACTGTGAAGAAAGCTGAGCGCCAAAGAATTGATGCTTTTGAACTGTGGTGTTGGAGAAGACTCTTGAGAGTCCCTTGGACTGCAAGGAGATCCAACCAGTCCATCCTAAAGGAGATCAGTCCTGGGTGTTCATTGGAAGGAATGATGCTCAAGCTGAAACTCCAGTACTTTAGCCACCTCATGCGAAGAGTTGACTCATTGGAAAAGACTCTGATGCTGGGAGGGATTAGGGGCAGGAGGAAAAGGGGATGACAGAGGATGAGATGGCTGGATGGCATCACCGACTCAATGGATGTGAGTCTGAGTGAACTCCAGGAGTTAGTGATGGACATGGAGGCCTGGCGTGCTGTGATTCATGGGGTCGCAAAGAGTCGGACACGACTGAGTGACTGAAATGAACTGAACTGAACTGAACTAAACATATACTTAAAGTGTCTTATATACCAGGCACTGAGGACCCAGAAATGAACAAAGCAGAGCTCTGCCGTTAGAAAAAGTACCTTCTGGTGCAGTGGGTTTCAAGCCTTTTGACTATGACCCATGGTAGGAAGTAATCACCACGCAGCACACACTCACAACACAGTATTTATACAAAAATTGGAACGAAAGTTTCTTGAAATAATACTTGCCTTTGCATGCAAGGCACTCTATTTTAATGCAATTTTATTTCATTTAAAAAATGCTGATGGTGACTCACTAAATTGATTTTACCTTGCTAATGGATCACAACCTTTAGTTTGAAAAATACTAACTCTGACCTTCAGTATGACCAAGGCTGACACGAGCCTTTGTGAAAACTGTGTGGGAGCCTAGGGAGGTAGGCTCACATGGGGCAGGAATGGGTCTGGGTCTTGATTATTCTAAGCCAGTCCTGAATTCTGTCCCCTTTACCTTGGGTTACTAGTTTAGAGATGGACACATGACGCAGTTCTTGTCACAGTGTGACAAGGGAGACAATGAGACAAGGGAGGACGTCTTCAGTGGGGCTCCTGGGACTGGTTCTCTCTGTTCTAAGAAAGGGGCCAGGGGAAGGGGCATTTCTTTTCCTGCCCTGGACACAGTGTCTGCCTGTGCTGCCTGGGCCTGGGGCAGAACCGTAGTTAAAAAACAGTATTATAATACGTGAGCCCCAAACCTGGTCATTACAGGGTATGATGGAAAGGAAGAGCCTGGGTTCCTAGTAACATTTTGGAGCCACTGAATTAATCAACTTTGGAATTGCCCTACTTCTGGACTAGTTATGTGAGATAATACATGTTTCTTATTGTTTAAGCTTCTTTTAGTTGGAGAGTTGTTTTAGTCACTCACTTGTGTCCAACTCTTTGCGACCCCATGGACCATAACCTACCAGGCTCCTCTGTCCATGGAATTCTCCAGGCAAGAATACTGGACTGCATTGCCATGCCCTTCTCCAGGGGATCTTCCCGACTCAGGGATCAAACCCAAGTCTCCCTCATTGCAGGCAGATTCTTTATTGTTTAAACTACCTAGAAAGCCTGCTTTAGTTGGGGCTTCTCTGTTATTTGTGGGCTTCCCAGGTGGGCTCAGTGGTAAAGAATTCATCTGCCAAACAACAGATGTAGGTTCAATCCCTGGTTCAGAAAGATCCCCCAGAGAAGGACATGGGAACCCACTTCAGTGTTCTTGCCTGGAAAATCCCATGCACAGAGGAACCTGGGGAGTTACAGTCCATGGGAGTGCAAAGAGTCAGACATGACTTAGCGACTAAATAGCAAACAGCAGCTATTATCTATATCCCAAATAATTGACTGGTTTACCTCTCTTTTTTTAAATTGAGGTATAGTTGCTTTACAATATTATATAAGTTTCAGGTGTACAACATAGTAATTCACAATTTTTAAAGTTTATACTCCATTTATAGTTATTATAAAATATTGGCTGTAGTCTCTGTGCTGTGCAATATGTCCTTGTAGCTTATTTATTTTCTATATCATAGTTTATATCTCTTAATCTCCTATCCCTGTCTTGCCCTTCCCCCTTCTCTCTCCCCGCTGGTAGCCACTCGTTTGTTCTTTATAGCTGTGAGTCTGTTTCTTTTTAGAATTATATTCAATAGTTAGTCTTATGTTTTAGATTCTACATCATGCAGTATTTGTATGATTTATTTCACTAAGCATAATACCCTCTAAGTCCATCCACATTGTTGCAAATGGCAAAATTTCACTCTTTTTCATGACTGAGTAGTATTCCATTGTAAATATACACCACATCTTCTTTATCTGTTCATCTATTGATGGACACTTAGGTTACTTCTATACCTATGTATCTTTTCCAGTTAGTGTTTTTATTTTATTCAGATGTATACCCAGGGGTGAAATTGCTGGATCATATGGTAGTTGTTTTTCCTGTTTCTTGAGGAATTTCCATACTGTTTTCCACAGTGGCCACACCAATTCGCATTCCCACCAAGACTGTAGGAGGGGTCCCTTTTCTCTACATCCTTGACAAAACTTGTTTATGTGTGGTCTTTTTGATGATAACCATTCTGACAGGTATGAGGTGATATCTCATTGTGGTTTGGATTTGCATTTTTCTGATGATTAATGACGTCAAGCATCTTTTCACGTACCTGTTGGCCATCTGTGTGTCTTCTTTGAAAAAGAAGTCTGTTTGGGTCTTCCTGTCATTTTTTAATTGGGTTGTTTATTTTTTGATATTGAGTTGTGTGAGCTGTTTATATATTTTGGATATTAACCCCTTATCAGTCATATCATTTGCAGATAGTTTCTCTCACTCAGTAAATTGTTGATGGTTTCATTTACTAAGCAAAATCAGGCAATGGCACCCCACTCCAGTACTCCTCCCTGGAAAATCCCATGGACAGAGGAGCCTGGTAGGCTGCAGTCCATGGGTCGCTGAGGGTCGGACACAACTGAGCGGCTTCACTTTCACTTTTCACTTTCATGCATTGGAGAAGGAAATGGCAACCCACTCCAGTGTTCTTGCCTGGAGAATCCCAGGGACGGGGGAGCCTGGTGGGCTGCCATCTATGGGGTCACACAGAGTCGGACACGACTGAAGTGACTTAGCAGCAGGTCTCATTTGTTTATTTTTGCTTTTGTTTGCATTGCCTTAGGAGACAGGTCCAAAAAAATACTGCTATGATTTATGTCAAAGAATTTTCCACCTATGTTTTCTTCTAGGAGTTTTATGGTTTCCAGTCTTATATTTTGTTTTTGGACAGGGAGTTGGGCATGCTGCAGGCCATGGAGTCACAAAGAGTCGGACATGACTGAGCGACTGAACTGAACTGATTCTTATATTTAGGTCTGCCATTTAAAATTTTATTTTTGTATATGGTGTTAGAAAATGCTCTAATTTTATTCTTTTACATGTAACTACCCAGTTTTTCCCAGCTACTTGTCTTTGGCATCTGGAGCATGTGCTATGAATTTTTAACTTTGAATCACTTGAGAACCAGTAGAATCAGATTAAGGCCACCTAATTGCCCACTTAAATATGGTGTTTAACTAAGGTCACATTATGTAAATGGACACTTTCTAATTATAACCTGTGGAATGAGTGAATTGATTTAAAAATTTTAACCAGTACAAATCATTCAGCTGTGTGATTTGGGGCAAATTACCTAAAATCTCTGTGCCTTAATTTCTTTATCTGTTTATAAAAAAGGAACACTGGACTAGGGAGTATTTTCATATCTAAGATTTTGTGATGCTCTAGAATAATGCTAAGTGAGTAATAGATTTAAGGTCCTAGATCTGATAGATAGAGTGCCTGATGAACTATGGAA
Organism: Bubalus bubalis; assembly: GCF_019923935.1. Taxonomy (NCBI): domain Eukaryota; kingdom Metazoa; phylum Chordata; class Mammalia; order Artiodactyla; family Bovidae; genus Bubalus; species Bubalus bubalis. The sequence goes on along the minus strand of NC_059158.1, from coordinate 76,487,584 downwards.
TGAGGTTCGTGACATTGTACAGGAGACAGGGATCAAGACCATTCCCATAGAAAAGAAATGCAAAAAAGCAAAATGGCTGTCTGGGGAGGCCTTACAAATAGCTGTGAAAAGAAGAGAAGCGAAAAGCAAAGGAGAAAAGGAAAGCTATAAACATCTGAATGCAGAGTTCCAAAGAATACCAAGAAGAGATAAGAAAGCCTTCTTCAGCGATCAATGCAAAGAAATAGAGGAAAACAACAGAATGGGAAAGACTTGGGATCTCTTCAAGAAAATCAGAGATACCAAAGGAACATTTCATGCAAAGATGGGCTCGATAAAGGACAGAAATGGTATGGACCTAACAGAAGCAGAAGATATTAAGAAGAGATGGCAAGAATACACAGAAGAACTGTACAAAAAAGATCTTCACAACCCAGATAATCACGATGGTGTGATCACGGACCTAGAGCCAGACATCCTGGAATGTGAAGTCAAGTGGGCCTTAGAAAGCATCACTATGAACAAAGCTAGTGGAGGTGATAGAATTCCAGTTGAGCTATTCCAAATCCTGAAAGATGATGCTGTGAAAGTGCTGCACTCAATATGCCAGCAAATTTGGAAAACTCAGCACTGGCCACAGGACTGGAAAAGGTCAGTTTTCATTCCAATCCCAAAGAAAGGCAATGCCAAAGAATGCTCAAACTACCGCACAATTGCACTCATCTCACACGCTAGTAAAGTAATGCTCAAAATTCTCCAAGCCAGGCTTCAGCAATATGTGAACCGTGAACTTCCTGATGTTCAAGCTGGTTTTAGAAAAGGCAGAGGAACCAGAGATCAAATTGCCAACATCCGCTGGATCATGGAAAAAGCAAGAGAGTTCCAGAAAAGCATCTATTTCTGCTTTATTGACTATGCCAAAGCCTTTGACTGTGTGGATCACAATAAACTGTGGGAAATTCTGAAAGAGATGGGAATACCAGACCACCTGATCTGCCTCTTGAGAAATTTGTATGCAAGTCAGGAAGCAACAGTTAGAACTGGACATGGAACAACAGACTGGTTCCAAATAGGAAAAGGAGTTTGTCAAGGCTATATATTGTCACCCTGTTTATTTAACTTATATGCAGAGTACATCATGAGAAACGCTGGGCTGGAAGAAGCACAAGCTGGAATCAAGATTGCCAGGAGAAATATCAATAACCTCAGATATGCAGATGACACCACCCTTATGGCAGAAAGTGAAGAGGAACTCAAAAGCCTCTTGATGAAAGTGAAAGAGGAGAGTGAAAAAGTTGGCTTAAAGCTCAACATTCAGAAAACGAAGATCATGGCATCCGGTCCCACCACTTCATGGGAAATAGATGGGGAAACAGTGGAAACAGTGTCAGACTTTATTTTTCTGGGCTCCAAAATCACTACAAATGGTGACTGCAGCCATGAAGTTAAAAGACGCTTACTCCTTGGAAGGAAAGTTATGACCAACCTAGATAGCATATTCAAAAGCAGAGACATTACTTTGCCAACAAAGGTTCGTCTAGTCAAGGCTATGGTTTTTCCTGTGGTCACGTATGGATGTGAGAGTTGGACTGTGAAGAAGGCTGAGCACCGAAGAATTGATGCTTTTGAACTGTGGTGTTGGAGAAGACTCTTGAGAGTCCCTTGGACTGCAAGGAGATCCAACCAGTCCATTCTGAAGGAGATCAGCCCTGGGATTTCTTTGGAAGGAATGATGCTAAAGCTGAAGCTCCAGTACTTTGGCCACCTCATGCAAAGAGTTGACTCATTGGAAAAGACTCTGATGCTGGGAGGGATTGTGGGCAGGAGGAGAAGGGGACAACAGAGGATGAGATGGCTGGATGGCATCACTGACTCGATGGACGTGAGTCTGAGTGAACTCCGGGAGTTGGTGATGGACAGGAAGGCCTGGCGTGCTGCGATTCATGGGGTCACAAAGAGTCGGACACGACTGAGCGACTGATCTGATCTGATCTGAGAATAATGCTGAGTGAAATTCCACAGAGAAAGGAGTCTGCTTTTACGTGGATGTCATGACTACTTGTAGGGCCTTTATGTTTGAACAGAAAGTTTCATTTTGGAAGTTGTGGATGGTGGTCGTGATGTCTTGAGGTTTTTATAGGACAGGGTTAGCAATCTGAGGCTCTAGATTTAGATCCTGGCTCTATTGTTTGGTGTCTGTAAAAACCTCATAGGTTGCATCATTCCCTGTTTACAAATCTGCCTTGGATACTCTATGGGCATCTGTTGCCCCTTGCATAAAATAGAGATAATAGTCCATACCTTATCTGTTGACTTTTCAAAGGGGTATGAGAATCAAATGAAGGGATATAGATAAAAGCAAAGCACTTGGTCAACCAGTAATGTGTCATGCAAAAGATGTTGCTGTCTTGGTGATGTCTGTTCATTTAGCTTGTGAAATTCTGTGCTGTGTCTGTAACAAACACTCAGAAAACACTTAGATCCCAGTTTTATATCAGAGAAATAACCATGCTCCTTGGCTGTGCCCTCAGGCTCTGCCTTTATTCCCTTCCTAGTTTCTAAAGAACTAACTGTTCATGGCTTAATAGTGGGCACAGTCCCCTGGTTTTATTCCGTGACTTTTCTCACTTGCTAATAAATAACTTCCACTGTTTATAAAATAAGAGAACCGAGTAAATGACTTGAAGGGTGCAGAGGTGAGTTTTGAGTTGAATATAGATCTGCCTGGAGTTGACTTTCTCTTAGAAAAAAACCACATTTTTATTCAAATACAGAATTGGCTTAGAAATTAGAGCTGTTAATGGTCCTTGGTAGGCAAGTCGATGAGTTAAGCATAAATAAACAAACATGTTGATCTGTTGTCCCCTGACAATGTGTTCTGGTTTTAAAAAAGAAAAGGAATAGTTAATATTCCAAACTAAATGTGAGGAGTCAGGCTTTTCCTGCCTTTTTCTCTCCAATCTGAAATTGTACGGGTCTTACTCATTTTCATTGGTGATCTAATCTGAGTACCAGGAGGTTAAATGATTTCCCTAACTAGTGGGTGTCTCTTGCAAAATCCGGCATTGGAGCTGGGGCCCAGTGCCTGGGCTCTATGCTGCTGATGACCATCCCATATGTCTCTATAAATAGACTGTTATCAAATGCTTTTTATCAGGCTTGGATTGGACAACAACCATGACTTTTAATGTCCCTTCCTTCCCTCGCATCTGATTTTAAATTATCTCTGACAGTCAGGATGTGATAAGTCTGCTGTGTTCAGAGTTCAGAGTTCTGAACAAAATTTTCCAACATAGGGCAGGCTCGAAATACATATTTTAGACAAAACATGGAAATCCTACCAATTGGTGGTAAATTCCCTCTGAGTTGCTCTCCTCCCTTTCAGGAAATGTGGCTTGGGTCTCCTGTCCTTGTTAACACCAGCTCCTCCTGTCTAGCGCTAAATCATCACCTTGGCAACACCACTTCCCACAATCTGCAAAGCTCTGGATAGCCAGTCTTTGTTTTGCCTTTGTCTCCCATTCTTTGGCCAATAGGGTATAGGAGCTCATGACCTTGCTCATCCCAGCTTTGTTTTGTCCGAACTCTTTTGTGCAAAGGGGAAAACCAGGATTTTGAAGCATGGTCTGGACTGGCATGGTGCACTGCAGAATAAATCACAGCTCCTGTATTTTACAGCAGCTGGATATTAGCACTTTTGATGGACAGGAGAGTCTGGCCAATACAGAACTGGGATGAACAGGGTCATCCTTTCAGAATGCTGATTCTGGGTGGAGAATGCCTCTTCCCTGTTTTTGTATGTCATGAGCCCCCTTCCCTTCCAGGCAGCTACTGAGATGAAGGAGTTCCTGCAGCAAGCGTAGTACTCACAACCACATGCTGACCGTACAGGCTGGGCACAGTCTGTATCTTTCACATCTGCCTGCACACAAGTCACTAACCCTGCAAAAGTCAGGAGAGGAGGTTCAGTTTAATAAAATGAGTTAAAATGTAAACACAGCACAAGTTTATAGCCAACAGTTTCGTCTTTAGCCTTTACAAGGCTATACCAAGCGGTTGCAATGGGAAAAAGGACTAACATTTACTGAGAGCTCACTATCTACTAAAATTAAATTAAATTCTCACAACAACCCGATGAAGCAGACACTATTTTGGCTTCATCCACCCCCTTTGGAGGTTATGCCAAGTGGTGCTGGTGGTGGTGGTGGCTGTTGACACTGGCAAGCAGCAGGAAAGGGGTTTCAAAGGCAATGCCTAAGCTGCATGCCTTTAATTGTCCTGGGAGCATCCCTGGATAAGTAAATAGATCCGACAGGACTTTAATTGGCAAAGGTTCCGGCATGATCCATAAGCACTTGGGGAAGCATACTCTATCATCCCAACAGATTATGTTGAACTGAACTGCATGCCTCGATTGTGGGATAAGGTTGGTTCAGTCTCCCATGTCTTATCCCCAGTAATTTTTAAGACTGTGTCTCAGTTTGGGCTGCTATAACAGAGTATCATAAACTGGTGGCTTAAGCCACAGACATTTATTTCTCCTGGTTCTGTAGGCTGGGAAGTCTGAGAATAAGGTGGTAGCAAATCCAGTATCCATGAGGACACTCTTCTTGGTTTGCAGAGGAGCATCTTCTTATTATACCCTCACATGGCCAAGAGAAAAATCATCTCTCTTGTGTTTCTTCTTATAATTGTATAAGCCCATTCATGAGGGCTTCATCTCTCAAGGCCCCGCCTCATAATACCCTCACATGGGGGTTAGAATTTCAACATATGAATTTGGGGGAACTCAAAATTTAATCCATGACAGTGTGGTTTCAATGTCTCTGAGGGTATCAGATTCATCATAGGGGCTTAAAATTTAAAATATATGTTTATTTTTTTACTTGGTTGCACTGGGTCTTAATTGCAGCATGCAGGATCTTTAGTTGCAGAACATGGCCTCTTTTTAGTTGCAGCATTTGAACTCTTAGCTGTGGCATGCAAACCCTCAGTTGCAGCATGTGAGATCTTGTTCCCTGACCAGGGAGCAAGGTTCCCAGGGACCAGGTTCGAACCAGGGCCCCCTGCATTGGGAGTGTGGAGTCCTGGCCACTGGACCAGCAGGGAAGTCCCCATCAAAGGGGCTTGAGTACTTGAGTATGGATGCACCTGTGTGATCTGACTTTTCATGCGGTCTAGCTAGTAGCAGCTTAGGAGTTGGGGTAGGAGGAGGAGTCTTGAAGTTCTGCACCCAAGAGGCGGTGGGGTATAGAGTCTGAATTTAGAGTGAGTCTTATCATCCAAATTCTTCTATTTGTTTCATGTGTGACATTAGACAAGTGACTGAACCTCTCCATGCCTCAGTTTCCTCATCTATCACATAGAAATGATAAACGTGATCTTACCTCCAGAAGCTGTGAAGATTGAATGAGTCAACGTGCGTCACATTGGAAGCAGTGCCTGGCATTTAACAACCCCTGTGCACGTGTTTGCTGGTGTTGCTGTTACGGTGTGGCATTTGTTTGTCAGGTGCCATAACAAGACACCGCAGGCTGGTTGGCTCAAACAATAGAAACCTATTTTCTCACAGTTCTGGAGGCTAGAAGGCCAAGATCAAATTTGGATATCTTCTAAGGGCCTTGAGGGCAGGATCTGTTCCCGGCCTCTCTCCTTGGCTTGTAGATGGCCATCTTCTCTCTGTGTTTGCAGACAGTCTTCCTTCTGTGTGTGTCTGTATCCAGATTTCCTTTTCTCATAAGAACTTCAGCCATACTGGATTTGGGCCCACCCTAATGACCTTATTTTAACTTGCTTCCTTAAATACCCTATTTTCAAATAAGGTCATATTCTGAGGGATTTGTAATTCAACATACTAATTTTCATTTTATCATATGATTTTTTTTTTTTTTTTGAAATACACAAGCCCACAAGAGTGCCTAAACAAAGTTCTTGTTGAAAATCACTTGCAGAGGAAATTTTATTTATACAAAGTTGACTGTTTTTTCTTTTCTTTTCTTTTCTTTTTTTTTTTTTTTTGAGTAATTAGTGCAAATTTTCTTCCTTTCTCATATTATTTCCTACTTTCAGACTATTTAAAAGAATTCACATTAAGTATCTTGGTCAAAGTTCTGTGAGTGCTAGACAGGATGGATTCAATCATCCCCTCTCCCAAGGGAAAAATCCTTGGAATTGTAAATCAAGTAATAACTCAGAATCTAAACTTAGGATAGAATATACATTATTGTATATGTAATTCATTATAACACACTTGAGTTTTGGGGGATGCACTCAGCTTTATCATTTTCTTATTGATAACTAACTATGAACAATCACTTTTTTCAACAGATTATTATTTAGGAAATACCAGATTAGTCAATCCCAAAATGCTGGTGGCTGGCATGAAGAGACAGCTCTGAGTGTGAGCTGGGGCTGCTCTGGTGTGGCTGAGCACCAGTGGAATTCACTGGGGTTTTACTGTCTACATATGGTCGTTCTCACACAGGCTGGGCATGATAAGTAAGATTCTTTGGGTGACAGATGTCAGAAACCAAGTCTAGCTAGCTTAAGCAGAAAAAATGCTCTACTGGGAGGAAACTGGAAAAATTCAGCAAGTCCCAGAAATCACCGATTTCCCAGATCTCAAGGGGAAGGAAGACCAGGGCACGAGTTCTCTAGGCCTGTGCGAGGTCGTTCCCATTTGCCTCTCCAGTTGGCTTTCTACCCTTCCCAGTCTGTCCTCTGCTTCTGTGAACTATGATGGGCTTTAGTGACTGTATAAATGGGTTCCTGTTCTCTTGATTTCCGGCTGGGTTTGGTCCATGGTGTATCCTACCAGGAAATCAGAGGAAGAAAGGAGAATGAGATCAGCATGTTTCTTCCCTGGGTTCCTAACTTGGGAAATGCCTTGGGTTGGCCAGTCTCTTGGCCGGCAATCACAGGTTATCTTAAGTTTACCTTCTCAGTATGACTCTCTGCTTCCAAGTTCTAGCAGCCCCTCTTGCTTTCATCTCTTTGGATTCCACTGTGGTAACAGCTCTATTTTGACCATCCCCAGGGAACTGCAGCTCCTTGTGGTTTCCCTGCTCCCTGACTCTTGCTGTGGACAAGATGATGTGGCTGAGCACCTGCCAGGGGCCCATCCCCAAAAATGGAGATTGGGGATTTCCAGAGAAGAGAACGTGCGCCCAGAGTGATATTCTGTATTTTACTTATGCTTTAGTTGTTCAGAGTAAACACCCAACCATATACCGTTCAGTGAATTCTGCTGATTAAGTGCTTTCAAAGGCAAAAATGGCAAAAATGAGGGCAACTTGAAATGATTCTTTATGTAAGCTGTGTGTGAGAAGGGAGTCAGGATGTGTTTACGAGCCGCAGGCTGGTGCTCCACAGTTCCTCTAAGACACAGATCTGTGATGAACTAGTTTGAGGTTGATGGTCTAACACACCTCTTGCTCATCTGAAATCTAGGCTGAGGATGGCAAATGTAGGAACCCATGATTTTTTCTCTTGCCAGGCCCATGGCAATGCTAGTACACTGCAGAATTTCTTACTGCTGAGCTTCAGAATCCTTCTCGACACAGCTCTCCAGGAAACTGGTACTAAGTAAGCAGGTGGCACATGAAAAACAACCATTTGTCATTCCTGCCCAAGAGACTTTCTGGGTAACTTATTGTGGAGCTTCCTTGAGCGACTGGAGCCAGTGTTTTGGTGGCATGTGTGACTGTTTGGATGGAGATTGCTATTCTGAGCAGATTAGGGGCAGGGGGCTCTCAAGTCATCAAGGTCACACCATCCTCTGTGGTCTTGCTACGGACCCAAGGAAACCAGACTGAGTCCTGTCTCTGAGGAGCATCAAACAGACCAAGACTGCCTTGTTGAGTTTAAGGCAGGCAAGGGATTCTGTGGGTCAGAGTTGGGAAGATGAGTGAGTGAGCAGTCATAGGCCTCTGGCATCAGACAGCCCAGGAGGGGACTCTTTAGAGCACCTAGGGAGGATTTCTTTCTGGGTCCAGGGCAGGGGCCAGCCAAGGAAGAGATATCAAAAAAGCCCACTTCCTTCATGACCAGTATCTCAGGCCTCCGTCCACAGCAGCAGTTGATGGACCTGGCAGGCTTCCAGACACAAACACGGCAGAGTCCATTATGAAGCCAACCCTGATCTCCTATTCATCCTCTCCTCCCCCAACCCCCTGTTTCCTGGTAGTTAAGTAAATAATCAAATGTAGAGTGATTTTGTTTGAATCAAAGCCTCAGAATTAAATGTTTAGCTCCCCTCAGGACATTCATGTTTCCTATTATTTAGGGGTCACCTTGTGACTTGATTCATCCTGTCTCAGCCACTCCTCGGCTTTGAGAAAGGCTTTGCAGCACATGGATGTGAGGAGGCTTGGGCTGCCTCTTTCAGGCTGGGCGTTCTGTTCAATAGCTTCTGCCTCTCTGGGTCTCAGTCATCCACTTTTATTTATTTATTTTTTTTCATCCCATTTTTAAACTTTGGGGCCTGGTTGGTGACTGAGTTCCTTGTCAAGTTAGCTCTGAGCTATCATTCTAAGCCCTGTCTCTCTCAATCAGTAAATAATAATAACAAACAATTATTGAGACTTATACATGCTTGGAATTGTGCTAAGAATTTTATGCACATTCTCTCATTTAGTTCTCACACACACGGGGTGAGGTAGTTGCTAATCTTATCCTTGTATCAGTTAATATTAAGTTCAGCTGCTTATGCAGAAATATCCTAAACAGTAATGGCTTAAATAAGATAGAAGTTAATTTTTCTCCCATTTAAAAAAAAAATAATAAAATACTTAGAAGTAGGCCGGGCTGCTCCTGATGTGGTGGCTCCATGGTGTCATGAGAGAGCTCGATCTTTCTGTTCCACCATATGGAGCTTATAGTTACATGTTTTCCTCAGTAGCTCCAATCATCACATCTGTTTCAGGCAGCAAGAAGCAGGAAAGGAGGGTGAAGGGGCCACCTTTTCTTATTCTTAGAAATCCAAACAATACTTCTGCTTACATTTCATTGGTTAGAATTTAGTTACATGTTTATATCTAGCTGCAAGGGAGGCTGAGAAATCTAATCTTACTGTTTCACAGTCAGTAATGTAAATATTTGAGTTCTAAGGAAGAAACGGCAGCCCACCAGGCTCCCCTGACCCTGGGATTCTCCAGGCAAGAACACTGGAGTGGGTTGCCATTTCCTTCTCCAATGCATGAAAGTGAAAAGTGAAAGTGAAGTCACTCAGTTGTGTCCGACTCTTAGCGACCCCATGGACTGCAGCCTACCAGGCTCCTCCGTCCATGGGATTTTCCGGGCAAGAGTACTGGAGTGGGGTGCCATTGCCTTCTCCGAAGGAAGAAGATGGGAGTGGATATTGGAGTAAATTCTTAATTTCTTCCCATCTTGTTTGATCAGTGAGAACGCAAAGCCCTAAGACAGATAGTTGGTGGGTGACTGGGGCAGGATTTGAACCCAGCCCACCTGGATCCAGGGCCTGTGTTCTTAAGTGCTGTATTATCAGATCCCCCCTCCCACCGAGGTACCCTGCTGCTTCTTTCTCCTTCTTATCAGAAGCTTAGTGCAGGCTCCAGCTCTAAGCTTTGGTTCTCTTTCTGTATCAGGAAAACCCCTTATTGAAGCTACATGTGCAGGAAAGTTGGGCAGGACTGTAAGCCCAAGGCCAACCTGCATTTCATCAGGATCCTCTGTCACTGGTGGAAGGCACGGTACACCTGCGGCATCTCCTCTGGTCCCCAGGTCCAGCCTTCCTTCCATCATTCCTGGTCCCTCCCCATTTCTGCATCCCGTAGCTCCCCTCATGGGGTCCCCAGCACCCCATAGTACCCTTAGTGCCTGTCCTCACCAAAACCTGGAATAAATTGATATCTCTCTTCATCTATATTAAGAAGATAAAGGAGTAACTTACTTGGGGTGGCTTTTTCCCCCTCTTCTGGAAATGGAAGGTCATTACCAAGCAGAGCCCTTGAGATATGCTACAAAGGCACCACCTCTGATGACTCCTAGTCAGATTGGTTTGTCACCAAAGCCGCTGCTCTTGTCCATTCACTGAGGTATAAGAGGTAGATTCTCAATCTGAGTAGGGGACCAGCAGCATCAGTGTCAGCTAGGAATTATTAGAGGTGTAGGACCTCAGCCCACCCCAGACCTACAGAGTCAGAATCAGATTTAACAAAGCCCAGAGACTCCGTCCAGTATTCTTGCCTGGAGAATCCCCATGGACAGAGGAGCCTGGCGGGCTATAGTCTATGCAGTTGCAAAGAGTCGACATGACTGAGCGACTAAGCACAGCCCAGCACAGAGAATCCCTGTATACCCCACAGGCTTCTGACTCACTGACCTAGGACAGCCAAAACCTAGGCTTTCTAATGAGTGATTATAAATGCAAGAAATTCACCTAAGAGTTTGCTTATTAAATGCATTGCTTGTTATAGAAGAAACTGGGCTGAGAAAAAGAGAGCAAATAAAAGTCAGGTACTGACATAAATAATTGCTGTTTTGGGGCACAACCATAGACCTCATATCTACCCAGTGCACCATGCGAATATAAACCATTCATTGACTGATTGATGTATTAGAATAGGGAGCCAGACAAGAGCAGATAAAAAGTCTCGTGCTTAGATTTCTTCTTCAGATTCCCTTGAAAAGCTACTCATATCAGTGCACTCAAGTCTCCAAATGGCTTTTGCAAACCAGATAAGCTTAGTGTTTTGGGTTCACATAATTGGCCAACTTTGCTAAGAGACTGCCAAAAACATCGATGTCGTCTAAACAACTGTTATTTTAGTTTAAGGATACAATCTAGGTTTAAAAGCCAACATGTAACTCGCTTTAATACTGTTAAAAGCTCAGAGGAGAGAGCTGTTGTACTCCCAATCTCCTTTTTATATGCTACGGTAGTTAAGACACCTGGAAGAAGAACAGCGCTGTTTCTTTCTGTGAGTTTAGGCTTAAATTGTGGAGAGCCTCCAAGAGTTTCACATTTGGTACTTTTAGAATGTTTTCCCCTCACTCTGGGTTCTTTGTGAACAGAGAGATTCATGAAGAGATTTTTCCTTAAGGAGGCAGCATGGGGATTTCCCTGGTGGTCCAGTGGCTAAGACTCTGCATTCCCAATGCAGGGAGCCTGGGTTCAATCCCTGGTCAGGGAACTAGATCCCACATGCCACAGCTAAGACCCAGCACAACCAAATAAATACATGAATATTTGTAAGAAAGGAGGCAGCATGATGTAATAGTTTAAAATGTGGGTTGTAGCTCCTGGGCATATACCTGGAGAAAAACATGGTCTGAAAGGATGCAAGCATCCCAGTGTTCATTGTAGCACTGTTTACAAGAGTCAAGACACAGAAATAACCTAGATGTCCTCTGACAGAAGAATGGATAAAGAAGATGTGATGTCTATGTACAATGGAATAGTAGTCATTAAAAAGAATGAGATAATGCCATTTGCAGCAACATGCTATTATTGAGCGAAGTGTCAGATAAAGAAAGAGAAATATCAAATGTGGAATCTAAAAAAAATAATACAAATGAATTTATTTACAAAATAGAAACAAATTCGCAGTCTTAAAGAAAGAACTTATGGTTACCAGAGGGGAAGCGTTGGGGGAAAGGTTAGGGTCTACAAGTTTACTTTAGATTCCACATTTGATATTTCTCTTTCTTTATCTGACACTTCGCTCAATAATAGCATGTTGCTGCAAATGGCATTATCTCATTCTTTTTAATGACTACTATTCCATTGTACATAGACATCACATCTTCTTTATCCATTCTTCTGTCAGAGGACATCTAGGTTATTTCTGTGTCTTGACTCTTGTAAACAGTGCTACAATGAACACTGGGATGCTTGCATCCTTTCAGACCATGTTTTTCTCCAGGTATATGCCCAGGAGCTACAACCCACATTTTAAACTATTACATCATGCTGCCTCCTTTCTTACAAATATTCATGTATTTATTTGGTTGTGCTGGGTCTTAGCTGTGGCATGTGGGATCTAGTTCCCTGACCAGGGATTGAACCCAGGCTCCCTGCATTGGGAATGCAGAGTCTTAGCCACTGGACCACCAGGGAAATCCCCATGCTGCCTCCTTAAGGAAAAATCTCTTCATGAATCTCTCTGTTCACAAAGAACCCAGAGTGAGGGGAAAACATTCTAAAAGTACCAAATGTGAAACTCTTGGAGGCTCTCCACAATTTAAGCCTAAACTCACAGAAAGAAACAGCGCTGTTCTTCTTCATGGATAATCAACAAGGACCTACTGTATAGCACGGGGAACTCTGCCCAATATTCTGTAACAACGTAGTTGGGAAAAGAATTTAAAAATGAATCAGTTCAGTTCAGTTCAGTTGCTCAGTCATGTCCGACTCTTTACGACCCCATGGACTGCAGCATGGCAGGCTTCCCTGTCCATTACCAACTCCCAGAGCTTGCTCAAACTCATGTCCATCACGTTGGTGAAGCCATCCAACCATCTCACTTCTGCCATCCCCTTCTCCTCCTGCATTCAATCTTTCCCAGCATTAGGGTCTTTTCCAGTGAATCAGTTCTCCGCATCAGGTGGCCAAAGTATTGGCGCTTCAGTTTCAGCATCAGTCCTTCCAATGAATGTTCAGGACTGATTCCCTTTAGGAATAGATACACGTATATGTATAACTGAATCACTCTGTCTACAGTTGAAATTAACACAACATTGTTCGTCAGCTTTACTCCAATATACAAAAAAAAGTTTCTTAAAAAAGTGTGGGCTGTAGGACCTGACCACCTGGCTTCAAACATAACCATTACCACCTCTGAAAGGTGGGGAAAATAACCTCTTACCTTTATGGGCTGCCATGATCGTGGAGTTAATAGGAGTGAAGGCGTAGAAGAATGGCTGGCATGCCCTAAGTGCTGGATGGGCACAGGCGATTGCTGTGTCTACAGCACCTAGACATCAGGCTCACCTTCTTAATCTTACAAATGAGAACATGGGGCCCTAGAGAGGTTCAGGATCTGTCCGCTGCATGTCCTGAGCTGGGGAGCCTTCCTTGTCCTCCTGGGGGCAGCTCTGTGCTGGGTCAGGCCCCACATGCTCCATTTCACACAGATACGCTCCGGGGCTCAGGTGTGAGAAGGGAATCAGAGAGTGATTCAGGTCCTGACTTTTCTCTGTACATTAGTGTCTCCCCTCACTCCTGCTCCCAAAGTTATTTTCACCTTTTCACCCCTGACCAGGCACATATAGTCTAGAGTGTTGCTGGAAGTGAGACAGTCTGTGACATCTGAGCGACCAGAGCCCCTGCCTCAGCTGCTGTTCGCAGCAGAACAGTTTGAACTGACTGCGGTTGCAGCTACTCCTTCCCCAGGGTTTTGGTAATTCCTCCTGCCAATTATAGCACTTTGCTAAGATTAACTAATTAATCCTCACCATATACCCGAGAGACGAAATTAAAGCTCATTCTTTCACACGTGTAAAGTACCTTTCATCTGAGGATTACTAACACTGATGCATTTGTCTCCCATGGCGACATTGCAAGTTTCAGGGATGAAAAGGAAAATCATTACCATTTTAAGGACTGGGAACAAAGAAAATTCCCCCGCCAGGACCCAGAGGAGGAGGGAGGGTCACTGAACAGGTCTGTGGTAGCAGGGTGAGCATTGGAGGACACCTGTGTTCCTGGGGGGTCCGAAAGGGAACTCCTAGGTGGGGCTATGACCCCATCTGGTCACCGCTCTTCACGGTTCTTTAGTGTTCTCAGTTCCCCAGGGATCATGTCTGAGATGAGGGATGAGAGAAGATTCCACGAGGCTGTTCAAGGCTGCGTTTGGCTTTCTAAGCAACCTCCCACTTCTTCCCATCCTGTCTCCAAAATGCTGGCTCCTCCTCACCTCTATTTGCCAACATTCTATTTGTGATTGAGAAGAAATGGAGCCAGTGAGGAGAGAACCAGAAAAAAAAAAAATTTACAAATCGAGGACCTCAAAGGGGACAAGGGAGTTAGACGAGTGGGAGAGAGAGGTCTGTCACTTTGCCAGGGCTCTGGAAACAGCATTTGGAGTAAAAGAGAAAAGCAGTCTGCACCACGTGACCTGATGAAAGGTTTGCTATCATTTCTTTGTAACTCCTTTGGCAGTTTTTTTACTTGCCTTGGTGGCACAGCCTGAGCTGCAGGCAGGGCTGGAAACTGTATCATCCTGCCCAACACTGCAGGTGCTCCATACAGGGGAGGGTCTCAGAGATGATGAGGGAGACACAAGTGGTCACTTTAGAGACACCCTGCCCATAAAGGCCGAGCAGTTGCATTTCTTCTAAACCTCAGATTATTGGTTCAGACAACTCTTCTGGAAGCCACTGACTGGTTTCCCTGCCTGAAGACAGCTGTGACTGGGGCTCATAGCTCTGGACCTGCAGGATCTAGTGCCCCCGAGGTTGCTGGAGCTCCTTTCAGGCCTCTGAGGGGCAGGGGTGTCAGAAGGAAAGGCTCTTGCGTCTACATCCAAGAAGAGGCGATGAGCAAGAACTTAACATTTGCAGAGATTTAAAGGCAACTCTGATAGGTGCATGACCTGTGAGCATATAAGGCTAGACAGTGAGTGTATAGCTCTTGCTGGCCAGCTCAGCATCCCTTTCTCTAGGAAACTGACTTTTCCTTAATCATTGCATTCTGGTGGGGCTGTCAGTCACAACACTGCCCCATCTTTCCAATCCCTTTCATCCCTCACCGCCAGGGTAGGGCATACAGCCTCTAGCTAGGCCTCTAGACTCTTTATGCTGGACAGTTGAATCTCTTGGGGAGACTCCCTGGGGGAGGAAGATGTTGAAACCACGTAAAGAGAAGGGCGGTGGCTTCTTGTTACCTGATCCCCAGGATGGCTCAAAGCTTGGCTATTCAGCTCTTCTTTCCATCCTGTGAGCTATTTTGGGTTCCTTTCAGTAAAGTTGTCTTTATGTTAGCTGGAGTCTACAAAAGAAGCCTAAATTATAGCCTCCCCCTGCTCAGGTCTTCTCACTCCAGGTCAGCGGCTTTTCATCATACCAAGTAAATGCAAAATTGCAAAGCACCTTTAAGGAGAGACAGTGAACTGAGAAGGAGCATTGCTGGCAGTTAAGCGTTTCTCTAAGCCCAGCAGGCTGTGCTTCTTTCCCCATAGTGTCCTATCAGGATCCATCCATGGGGATGCACTTCATATTTAACTGCAGTCACGGAGCTGGCACATACCTGCTTTTGCCCATAACCAGCCTCTTTCAAATTTTGTTCTTGTTCTGTTTTTGTGGGATGTGTCTTTGCTGGTAGGCTGATTCTTAAGTGTATTTGGCGATGGGTCAGTCTTTGTGTTTTATAGACCCTACTGATCTGCTTAATGATCAGAAGTGGCTGATGTGGTTCAGACAGAGAAGTAAAAATGTAGTAGCTAGTAAATTTGTGGCAAGTGGAAGAAATCTTTTCAGGGGAATATGTATGCTAAAACATATAATCCAGCATTTTACTACTTCATAGCAACTACAATCCCAGAATCTATACTTATGGAAACATATGTGCTATGCTGTGCCAAGTCGCTTCAGTAGTATCTAACTCTTTTCAATTTTATGGACTGTAGCCCGCCAGGCTCCTCTGTCCATGGGATTCTCCAGGCAAGAATACTGGAGTGGGTAGCCATTTTCTTCTTCAGGAGATCTTCCTGACCCAGGGATTGAACCTGCATCTCTTAAGTCTCCTGCACTGGCAGGCAGATTCTTTACCACTGAGCCCCCTGGGATGCCCTTGGGATGCCCCTTGGAAACACATAACCCCATGTTAAAGCACAAGACCCTCTCCCACTGGAGACTCTTCTTGTGCTTTCTAAAATGGCATTAAATTAAGGATGGGGGATCTCTTTCATGCACTGAATCTCTTCTAGGTAAAACTAAAAATTACTAAATCTGAATTATTAACTTTTTGGAGTGTTTCTAGCCCAGGGCTGGATCCCCAAGGGAGTTAGAAGTGATCCTAAGGCTTTTGAAGTTTCTTCTACACAGTAGTTGAGTGATTGAGTGATTGGATGAATGGAGTTAGGGGTGGGAGGAATCCAAGAAGCCTAGATCTGAAGGAACCTGGTGCTCACTCAATACAACCCCGCAGTAGTTATCTATGACTGCATAACAGATCACCCCAAACCATAGTGCTTGAATACAAGAATCATTTATTTCTTCCCATAGTTTCTGTGAGTATGGAGTGCAGAGTAGCCTGGCCGGGTGCTCCTGGCTCCAGGTGTCTCATACAGCTGCAGTCAGATGTCACCTGGGCTGCAGTCCTTGACTGAGGCTGGAAGATCGGACTCCCAGGTGGCTCAAACACATGGCTGGCAAGTTGGTGCAAGTTGCTGGTGGGAAGTTCTTCTCCCTGTGCGCCTCTTCACAGAGCTACATGGGTATCTTCTAGCGTGGCAGATGGCTTACCTAGAGTAGGTGATGCAAGAGAACAAGGCAGGAGCTCCAACGCCTGTTACAACCTAGTATCAGAAGACACACGTCATCACTTAAAGGAGGTCGCTGCACCAGGATGAGAATACCAGGAGGCCAGGGTCATGGGACTGTCTTGTGTCCTGATGCTACTAATACCTTCTCTTGAAACACGATGTAAAAATTTATTGTGAAATATTTTTAGACATATAAAAAGGATTAAAAAATGGATTAAATGTACAAAAAAGGATTAAAATGTACTTGTGTACCTACCTACCTCCCTTTTCAAGAAATAAACTACAATCAATTCAATTGACACCCCCCAAGCACTCACCCTGCCTTCCTCTTCCTCCTTCCCTGCCCCACTGTCTTTTCCTGTTGTTTCCTTGTTCAGTTTTTGCAACTTCATGGACTGTAGCCCACCAGGCTCCTCTATCCATGGATTTTCCAGGCAAGAATACTGGAGTGGGTTGCCATTTCCTCCTCCAGGGGATCTTCCCGACCCAGGGATCGAACCCACATCTCCTGCATTAGCAGGCGGATTCTTTACCAATGAGCCACCAAGAGAAGAAAGCCCTTTCCCACTGCCCTTAGGAAACTAGCATTCTGAATTTTGTGTTCATCCTTCCGGGCATTCTTTTCTGTTTCCACCACAAATTTATGTATCCCTAAACAAAATATCAGGAGAAGGCAATGGCAACCCACTCCAGTACTCTTGCCTGGAAAATCCCATGGGCGGAGGAGCCTGGTAGGCTGCAGTCCATGGGGTCGCAAAGAGTTGGACATGAATGAGCGACTTCACTTTCACTTTTCACTTTCATGCATTGGAGAAGGAAATGGCAACCCACTCCAGTGTTCTTGCCTTGAGAATCCCAGGGATGGGGGAGCCTGGTGGGCTGCCGTCTATGGGGTCGCACAGAGTCGGACACGACTGAAGTGACTTAGCAGCAGACGCAAACAAAATATGGAGTTGTTGGACGTATTCTCAAGCTTTATGTGTAGCATCGTCCTGTGTGATTCTTTTGCAACCTTCTCTTTTTGTTCAGAGTTATATTTGTGAGATCCATCTATATTAATCTGCGTGGCTCTAATTATTTTTAGTGACTATAAAGCGTTCCACTGTGCTAACACATCACAGTTTGTTTATCCTTTTTCCAGTTTATGAACATTCAGGTTGCTTGTAATATTTTTGTTTGCTACTGCACACAATGTTGTTATGAATGTCCTTGGACAGCTTCCTTGTGCCCAGGTGCAAGAGTTTTTCCAGGAAACTAATCTAAAGGTGGAATGGTTAGGTCATATGATATGTACACTTTGAATTTTCTCAATAGCATCAAATTCTGTAAAACAGCTGCACTAATTTATACAACTTCCAATAGTGATTGAGTTCCCTTGCTCTGTATTCTAGTGTTGCAGATTAAAAATTTCATGCAAAGCTGATGGATGTGAAATGGTGTCTATAGTTTTAATTTGCCTTTCCCTAATTACTGATGCTCTCAAATTGTGGTGCTAGAGAAGACTCTTGAGAGTCCCTTGGACAGCAAGGAGATCAAAACAGTCAATCCTAAAGGAAATCAACCCTAAATATTCATTGGAGGAACTGATGCTGAAGCTGAAGCTCCAATACTTTGGCCACCTGTTGTGAAGAGCTGACTCACTGGAAAAGACCCTAATGCTGGGAAAGATGAAGGCAGGAGGAGAAGTGAAGTGAAGTGAAGTGAAGCTGCTTAGTCGTGTCTGACTCTGCGATCCCATGGACTGTAGCCTACCACGCTCCTCCGTCCCTGGGATTCTCCAGGCAGGAATACTCGAGTGGGTTGCCATTTCCTTCTCCAGGAGATCTTCCCAACCCAGGGATCGAACCTGGGTCTCCCGTATTGCAGGCAGATGCTTTACCATCTGAGCCACCAGGGAAGTCCCAAGGGTGTGACAAAGGATAAGATGGTTGGATGGCATCACCGATTCAATGGACATGAGTTTGAACAAACTCCAAGAGATAGTGAAGGACAGGGAAGCCTGGTGTGCTGCCGCTGATGGAATCACAAAGAGTTGGATAGGACTTAGTGAATAAACAACAACAATAATTATTCACGAGGCTGATTATTTTTCTCACATGTGTATTGGTCACTTGGGTTTCTTCTGAGGACTGCTTGTTTACATCTTTTGCCTACTTTTCTGTTGTTTTTTCTCTTTTTCTTATTGATTTGAAAGAATTCATAGATTCTAGATACTAATTTTTGTCAACTATATATGTTGCTAACATTTTCCTCCTGTCTGATGTTAATCTTTTTAACCTTTTTGTTGTCTTTGTTGAATAGAATTTTTAAGTTAATGTAGTTCAATGTTATCATTCATTTCCTTTATAGTTTGTTTATGTGGCAGAGACTGCTAGCTGTCCACTAGCATCTGCATCTTCTTTTCTAGCAAGAGAGCTGTGGATGGCTGTGCTGTGGAGTGTGTCTAGAAGGGATATATGCAACATTGACTTCACTCACTTCAAAGGAAATCTTTGTCTCCAGATGTCCACTCTTCCCCCCTGCAGCAGACTGCAGTATTGTTATTATCCCATTTTTACCTACGAGGAAACCAGTGTTACACTGCCAAGGTGAGCCCATTGTCTCCATGCCCCGGCTCCTCCTTTTGTGCCCTTTTGCTCTGTTTTCATGCCCCGAGAGAGATAATTCAGCCTAATAAAATCCAACAGATGTGTATTAAGCCCCTCCCACATGCTAAGCTTTGCACTAGGAGCACCAGGATGAATTAGACACAGAGACACAGCCTCTGGTCTGAGGAGCTTACAGTCTGGTTGGGAACAAAGAGACTCTCTTAAGCGTCCAGGTGTATGTACGTGAATACTTTCTGCTCAGGGGATCAAAAAATCCTCATGATATTTGAAATTCCATCAGACAACCTGGGGAAGGGCTTTCTAGGGGCAGGGACAATTTGAACAAAAACCCACAGTCTGAAAATCAAAAGGTGTGTTTAGGACACAACCAGAAATTGAGTTTGATTGGAGCAGGGTCAGGTGAGAGGCTGTGGGAGATGAGGCTAATCCACAGCCCAGCTGTTTGAATGAAAGAACAGCAGCGGCCACCAGAGGTGTGGGGTAGGGACTGTTGGGGGAGGGAAGGGGGGTACTCTTGGAGGTCAGTTAAAATCATTTTTGTTTTGTGTGTGTGTGTTCACTCAGTCGCGTCTGACTCTTTGTGACCTCGTGGACTGTAGCTCACCAGGTTCCTCGGTCCAAGGGATTTCCCAGGCAAGAATACTGGAGTGGGTTGCCATTTCCGGCTCCAGGGGATCTTCCTGACCCAGGGATTGAACCCGCATCTCTGGCATCTCCTGATTAGCCGGTGGATTCTTTACCATTGTACCACCTGGGAAGCCAGATTTAAACTGTTAGAGCACAGTCTCTATATCACTGCATTCTGGTAGGGTCTCTAAACTTTGTAGACCCTCATATGAAAGGCAAGAAAAGAGGGTATAGAAACAAGTTATCGTCCTAGGATTTCTTTTCCAGAGCCACCTCTATGCTTGTGGATTTGGCATAGGGTGCACCTGTTTACGACCCTGAGAGAGCTGGGTATGGGTCTCTGACTTGATATCAACTACTCAGAGCAGAATTTCTTAGCTCTTTCTGAGTTTCTGCACCAGCTCACACTTATATACTGCTTAATGTGACCAGTCTTCTCCAAACAAACTTCAGGGATGGAACCCCTGCCTCATTCATTGTTATGTCTC
Organism: Bubalus bubalis; assembly: GCF_019923935.1. Taxonomy (NCBI): domain Eukaryota; kingdom Metazoa; phylum Chordata; class Mammalia; order Artiodactyla; family Bovidae; genus Bubalus; species Bubalus bubalis. The sequence goes on along the minus strand of NC_059158.1, from coordinate 76,467,436 downwards.
TAAAGCCTGGCCCCATGCTGGGCTCAGGGCAGGTGCTCTACACACATTTGGGAGCTAAGTAAGCAAATGCTGGGAGGGAATGAGAGAATGAATTCCCCAAACCTGTGCATAGCGGCTGTTGCAGCATCACCGTGCTCTGGACGGCCACTGCACGCGGCTTCACAGGTGGCCAGAAAGTGTTCCTGAAATTCTATAGTAATTAAGATACAATTCCAGTTGCTGTCACAGGGAGCCAGCTTAGACACAATAGAGGAGTATTTTTTTTTTCCATGTAAAAGCTGTAGGCAGCATGCGCTTAGTGCTATAGAGACCCAGTCAGAGACCCAGGGTTTTTCTGCTCTTTGCTCTACCATCCCCAGAGTGCTATCTTACCCACACATCCACATTCTAAGCAGGAGGAAGGGAAGAGGAGGAAGAGAAGGCATGCTCCTTCTGTTTAAGAGCACAATTGGGAAGCTGCACGTTCCCCTCTGCTCACATCCCTTTAGCCAGAACCTAGTACCTTGGTCACACGTAGCTGCAAAGGAAGATGGGAAGTGTGCAGTCTTGTTCTGATGGCCAGTACCAGGTTAATTATCATCTGATAATTAGGAAGGGAGACTAGATATTGGTGAACAACTGGCCATTCCTGCCACAAGCCATTTTCCCATTGGGTGGCGTAGATGGGAGGCACAGTGGCAGACAGACAAACCTGGTTGTCCACCAAAAGAAAGATTTATCTTGAATAAATGTGTCAGTGTTGATGCTAAAAGCTATAGCCTGCAATTATGTGAGTACAGGACCAAAGGTGGCCTTGTCTTCAAATGCAGAGAACAGTGGCATGTTCTCATGAGTTTGGTTTGGTCATTATAAATCTTCCATCTGCCTCTGAGTGGAGAGGAAGTAGTCAAATATGCCACTGCATTGCAATCGTGAAAGTGACAGTGATGTGTCGGATGGGATGGAGGCTGGGGACAAAGTGCGCCAGACCTGGTCATTGTGCAGTTGGACACATCCCTTTTAATTAATCAGCCTCTTTTGTCACAACTTCTTCTTGAGGGGGCGCATCATGGCTGGTATTGGTAGCTGTCCACCCTGTCTTCCCCTTCTTCCTGGGTATGTGAAGTGAAGTGTAAGTTTCTCAGTCGTGTCCAACTCTTTGCAACCCCATGGACTGTAGCCCACCAGGCTCTTCTGTCCATGGAATTCTCCAGGCCAGAATACTGGAGTGGGTAGCCATTTCCTTCTCCAGGGGATCTTCCCAACCCAGGGATTGAACTCAGGTCTTCTGCATTGCAAACAGCTTCTTTACCATCCGAGCCACCACAGAAGCCAAGAATACTAGTTGGTAGCCTATTCCTTCTCCAGGGGATCTTCCTGACTCAAGAATCAAACCAGGGTCTCCTGCATTGCAGGTGGATTCTTTAGCCACTGAGCTACCAGGGAAGTCCCATGCTTTTCCTACCAAACACCAAAATTACTAAAATGCTACAATATATAAATCAATCTGATATTATTTCAAGAGAAGACTTACAAATTAATGGATATAAGATAGAAAATCTGATATTTGTGTAAGCTTTACACACATATATATGAATTTTGTACATTATAAATGTATGCTTTATATTTATAAGGAAAGATTACACTGCTCAATTCATAGTCATAGGATGATAATTGGTTGGCTAAGATCAAATTGCCAACATCCGCTGGATCATGGAAAAAGCAAGAGAGTTCCAGAAAAACATCTACTTCTGCTTTATTGACTATGCCAAAGCCTTTTACTGTGTGGATCACAATAAATTGTGGAAAATTCTGAAAGAGATGGGAATACCAGACCACCTGACCTGCCTCTTGAGAAATTTGTATGCAGGTCAGGAAGCAACAGTTAGAACTGGACGTGGAACAACAGACTGGTTCCAAATAGGAAAAGGAGTACATCAAAGGCTGTATATTGTCACCCTGCTTATTTAACTTCTATGCAGAGTACATCATGAGAAACGCTGGGCTGGAAGAAGCACAAGCTGGAATCAAGATTGCAGAGAGAAATATCAATAACCTCAGATATGCAGATGATACCACCCTTATGGCAGAAAGTGAAGAGGAACTCAAAAGCCTCTTGATGAAAGTGAAAGAGGAGAGTGAAAAAGTTGGCTTAAAGCTCAACATTCAGAAAACGAAGATCATGGCATCTGGTCCCATCACTTCATGGGAAATAGATGGAGAAACAGTGGAAACAGTGTCAGACTTTATTTCTTGGGGCTCCAAAATCAATACAGATGGTGACTGCAGCCATGAAATTAAAAGACACTTACTCCTTGGAAGGAAAGTTATGACCAACCTAGATAGCATATTCAAAAGCAGAGACATTACTTTGCCAACAAAGGTTCGTCTAGTCAAGGCTATGGTTTTTCCAGTGGTCATGTATGGATGTGCGAGTTGGACTGTGAAGAAGGCTGAGCACCGAAGAATTGATGCTTTTGAACTGTGGTGTTGGAGAAGACTCTCGAGAGTCCCTTGGACTGCAAGGAGATCCAACCAGTCCATTCTGAAGGAGATCAGCCCTGGGATTTCTTTGGAAGGAATGATGCTAAAGCTGAAACTCCAGTACTTTGGCCACCTCATGCGAAGAGTTGACTCATTGGAAAAGACTCTGATGCTGGGAGGGACTGGGGGCAGGAGGAGAAGGGGACGACAGAGGCTGAGATGGCTGGATGGCATCACTGACTTGATGGACGTGAGTCTGAGTGAACTCCGGGAGATGGTGATGGACAGGGAGGCCTGGCGTGCTGCGATTCATGGGGTCGCAAAGAGTCGGACACGACTGAGCAACTGAACTGAACTGAAGTAGAAAAAAGTTATTTATTTATCACATAAACAATAGGATTGATAGGATTGAATTTTTTAAAGGAAATTCTTTTTAAGATAAAGAAAATATAGGTAAACACTTACCAGTCTTGCCGTGAGAAAGCAAAAGATGAAATTATGAAAGAAGCACTGATAGATTAGATTCCCTAAGAATTTTAAAATTTAAGTAAAAAGACCATTCATGTGTGCATGTTAATTCGCTCCAGTCGTGTCCAACTCTTTGTGACCCTATGAACTATAACCCGCCAGGTTTCTCTGTCCATGGGATTCTTCAGGCAAGAATACTGGAGTAGGTTACCGTGCCCTCCTCCAGGGGACCTTCCAGACCCAGGAATTGAACCTACATCTCTTAGGTTTGTCTCCTGCATTGGCAGGCAGGTTCTTTAACACCAGTGCCACCTGGGAAGCCCCGAGAGACCATAAGCAAATATAAAAGATAATTAAGAACTGAGAAAAACACTCCAACAAATAAGAACCTTTATATACCAGAACTTTTCAAATCAATAAGAAAAAACAGTAAAACATGGATTAAAGACCTGATCAGACAGCTTGAGATAAACATGTGAAAACTTCAACTTCAGTAATGATCAAGTAAATGATCATTAAAGTAACAATGTCATACAGGTCTTCATTTATCAGATTGCCAAAGATTTTAAAAAAGGGTCATATGCAGCAGTGAAATGGAAATTCTTACACATAGAATTATAGCTTAGCAGACCCTTTCTGGGCAAAACCTTTTACAGATTTATATTCTTTAACTAATAGCACTTCCAGGAATTTATTGTATGAACTTGATCAAAGGTCTCCCAGGTTTATGTGTTAATCGTCATACTATTAGTAAGAGATAAAAATAATCAAAATAACCACAAAATATGTCATTTGAATACATTATGGTTGTCCACATGGTGTGATTTTATTGTCATTACAGAGTTATGTTTTTGAAGGAAATATGAAGTTGGGGAATTCACCTACTATCACAATTCATGTGTGCTTTGTCACTCAGTTGTGTCCGACTCTTTGCGACCCCATGGGCTGTGGCCCGCCAGGCTCCTCTGTCCATGGAATTCTCCAGGCAAGAATAGTGGAGAGGGTTGCCAAGCCCTCCTCCAGGGGATCATCAACCCAGGGATTGAACCCAGGTCTTCTGCATTGCAGGCAGATTCTTTACTGTATAGGGAAGCCCCACTAACACAATAAGTGAGACAAAATGGGATATACAGTGACCTGTAGGCTTTCCATATGCTGACTCCCCCCGACTCAACTCCTGTTCTGACCCCGTCTGCTCCACCTGCCTGGACTCTGCCTCACTACCCCGGCTCATGCCTGTTCTCCCAGCGTGTCCAGTGTTTGCGGCCCTAGGACTTTGCACTTGCTCTTCGCTCTGCCTGAAACACTGGCACAGCTGCGTCTTCACTTTCTTCAGCCTCTGGTTGACGCTCACCTTGTCAGCCACATCGTCCCTGGCTACTCCATATAAAATAGTACCCACTTTTCAGCCCACCCGTTGCCACCCCATCCTTTCTATCCCCTCTCCTGACTTATGTTTCTCTGTGGCACTTACTGCTTCCTGGTACCTGGAGTATTTTCATATTGATTTATTGTCTGCTTTTCCATGAGAAGTGTCAGCTCCATGAGGATCAGGAACTTGTCTCTTTGGTCATCATTGAATCCCTTAGCACACAATAAACCATCAATAAGTATTTTTGAGAGAATAAAATATGTATACCAATGATATTTTATGACTTTTATACAAAAATCTTAAGGTGATAGGCAGATATAGTTCAAAAGGATAAGGAGGTGGTGCATCAAATGTTAGCCATGGTTATTCTTGGGTGGGCAGCTTCCTGATGGTTTTGATAATTTCTTTATGCTTTTCTGTGTTTTTGCAGCTTTTGCCATAAGCATATATCATAAGAGAGAAGCCAATGTATTATTATTTTAAAGTCCTGTGATTTACAAAAATCACCCAATACCTGAACTGACCAAATATTTCAAAGTGTAAATGATTCTATTTTATAGATTTTCTCACTTTTTCCATTTTATACATCCGGTGGCTCTGCCGCAAGGCTCTCTCCTGTCAGCTGTTGCCTCCTGGTAGGGCCTTCCTCTGCTTTTCCCACTTCAACAAGCACTCCATGGTGCGGAATTTCTTTGGGGGCACTTCTCAGTAAGCGAAAGGGATGTACTACTCTCTGCAGCCACTGTCCTTAGCCCAGAGCCAGCTCAAGAGGTGCCAAGACTTCCTCCTCCTTCTCTTCTTCCGCCTCCTCCTTTCCCTCCTCCTCCCAGCCCAGCCTCTTCCTTGAGTTCCTTCCTGGGACTGGCTTTGCCCGGTGCTTGGAGGCCTGGGAGAGAGGCCTTTCACAGGCCCCTAGCCTCCAAGGGGGGAGGAAGGTCACTTGAAGGTAATTACTGAAAACTGAGGAGCCTGACTGGGATGATTGACTTGTGATCCTCTTAAGAGACCTCCAGCCAGCATCTGCCTCCAGAGTCCCGCCTGTGGGGGTGGGCAGTCCCCTCTGAGAAGGCCATGCCCAGCAGCCATGCTGACTAGCTGCATCCTGAGCTGTAAGATTCTTTCCTTAGAAGGAGGGCGACTCAGCCCCAAACCTGAGAGCTCTCTTGATCTGTGCTCTGCTGCATCTTTCTGGCCTGGAGAATCTAGCTGCACGATCTCGGTGAATGAAAGGCTCTCACCTACCATGAGCAGGCACTATTGTCTCACTTCTCACTGCTCCTCACTTACTTAAAAATAATTATCCAAGTGCAAGGTGTGGCCACCCCTCGAAAACCGGGCGCACACCCGGGATGACTAGTGGGCGCACGGGCCTGGGCTTGAGGAAGGGAGTCATCAGAGCATGACAGGACGGAGCTTCTCCCCAGGACCCTGGAGGTGGTGCACATTTTTAAGGTGACTTGGATGACGTTCAGTTATAATTTGCAGACTCCAGGCGGGGAGGGCTTGTGGGCTGCAGGGAAGCCGTCAGCAGTAGGAGAGCATGGGCTTTGTTTGAGCAAAGATGACTATATGCCGGTGGTGGGAGGGACGCCCCACCCTGGGGCTCCATGCTGGCCATGGCGCCCAGGCCCCTGTCCAGGGGGAGGCCTTTTCTTGCTGGCACCTTAAATGTGGGTTATAAGCATGGTAGTGTCACCTTCTTAGAATGTGCAGCAATGTGCTTAGCAGTCCTTGGTATTTCTGAACCACAGCTGCCCTGGAAAGAACCTAAAAATGCATCCATTTTCCAAGGTCAGTCTCTACAGCCATTTAAAAAATCCCCAGCGCCTCCAATTGGTCCCCTCCTCTGTACTTTCTGAGCATGCGGGGCTTGCCTCCGCATATCACTCCTATACATAAATTCTCTATTCACGTGTTTGTTCCCCCTTCTAGACACCATGTCTTCTTGTATGTGTCGTTCCAGTATCTGGCACAAAGGAGGTGCTCAGTCAGTATTTCACGGATCTATTTTTGGAATCTCTTTGAAAGTTCATTTAAAGATATTCCACAAAATGCTGATTCCTTGGACATTTTTTTTATTTGTGGCAAGACTCATGGGGTTACTCCTTGGATTGCCTATTTCTGAGTCCTCAAATGCTGAATAGGGAGAGGTCTTTAGGGCATCAGGGGCACAGTGCTTTAAATGGGATTTGTTTCTTTGATTTGATAGAACGATTGTAACAGTGAAAATGTCTTACACGTGTCTGACATGCCACCCTGGAAAGCCCTTTCAATTTTCTTACCTTATTATGATGTTCTGATTTCTAAGGCATGATCTAAGGCATATGTTAAAATCTTATGAAAATCAGATACCCTTTGTGAGTTATCTGAAAGTTATTTTTAGAATCAAGCACCATTTCTCGTTCATCTGACACATGTTTACTGCATATCCATTATGTTCCAGACACTGTAGAAGGCTCTGAAGATACAGAGATGGAAAGTCAAAATTCCTGCTCAGATTAGAGGCATTGATACAAAGTGATGAGGACTGTCATTAAGGTGTCACTAAAGACTGTGGGAGTAATGGGCAGGAGCGCTTGATTCTGCCTGGAGAGAAGTTGGGGGAGGTATCAGACCACGATGATGGTGATGCTGATGGTGATGAAGAGGAGTATGATGACAATGATACTACCAGTAATATCCAGTGTTTGCCATGTGCCAGGCATTGTTCTAGGGGCTTTGCACACGTTAAGTCTCTTAATCCTCACAACCACCATATGAGGTCGGGGCTCTTATTATTCCCATTTTACAGATGAGAAAATTGAGGCACACAGAGATTGGATAAATTGCTCAAGATTGTACCAGTAAGTAAGTGGTGGAGATTATCTGCTGTTTCTTGAGTTTCTGGACCAAATAGCAACGATAATACTGGCCAAGGACAGTCTTCTGCTACTGCCAAAACCCGCTTTCCTTGGCCCCCCTCCTGAGGTCAGCCCACGTATTTCTTGAGCCAGCCTTTGAGCTTGGCAGTACATCGAGGGCTTTCCTGTCCAGATGGTGAGCCTGCTTTGTGGCCCTGGCCCCAGTCAGTACCAGCCCATGATGGATAAAGAGTTCTGGTTAAGATGTGGGATTTCCAACTGGACAGCCTTGGACTAGACCTCTGGTCCTGTCAGTCCTCAGCTATGGACCTCTGAGCCTCAGGCTTCCACCTCTAAAGTGGGGGGACTACTGTATCTATGCCTCTGTGGTCTCACATCGGCTACTTATGACTCATCTCTACCCCTAGACACAAGATGAGGCCCCCAAACCACACAGATGCTGAAAACTAGCCAAGTTGGAAGCCTGTGGAGTTCCCTGGCTTAACTGGAGCCATTGTTCTGCTGCCGTGGGTGGGGTGAGGGTGGGCCCTCTGGCAGGGAGGGGCCTAGGGCTTCAGGGCCTTCAGCACACGTCTGCCTCGAGATTTCCCCCCGCCTTGCTGTAAGCTTTCCCTTCAGACTCAGAAGGAAATGGGGTTGAAAGCAACAACTTAATGGGACAACAGTTGTGATGGGCTGAGGGTCGGCAGGAAGATTGGAAGTGGGCTTCGCCTGGGGCTGCGTCCCTGGAGAAACCTTGGGGCCGGCGGCGTGCTCTCTGTTTACTCAGGGGTTTCCTCCCTGAACCCGCTGAGGAAACAGCTTTGTAAGGAAAGGGAAAACATGATTTCGGCAAGGGGCTCATTGGCCCTGATGGAGTTCAAGTGGCTGTCTACAAATTGCCTCCCACTGCAGTGCCAAGGAGGGCACAGGCTATACCCACGTTCCTGCCCTGCCTGGACTCGGGGCCAGCTGTGGGCTCCACCTCTCGGAGGGCCGCCTCCTGGTACACCTGGTGCCATTAGGGAATGCCAGTAACTCTTTCAGGCATCAAAAGTAATTTCTCAGAGGAAGAAATTTGCTTTTTTACGGCAAAACTGTTTCTTTACTCACTTTATTGCACCTCACCCCTACCCTTGGTGGAAGGGGTTTTTAAAGCAAAAAATACATCAGAATTATACTATGCAAGGTTTTTAATAGTAGCAAGAGAGAAGTTTACCGAAGGAAGGCTCCATTTGGAAAAAGAATTCATGCTTTTTTTTTCAGGATCAAGGGCAGGGTCCAGAGGCTTCATAGCTCCAGGCTCTGGGAAGGCTAGTGGTGGGGACAGGGGGTCGGGCGGGCAGAGGCAGAGGGTGGAAGGAAGGAGGGAGGGACCCTGAGGAGGCAGGAACTTACCATCAGAACGCAACTCTGTGGGCCTGCGAGGTGAAACTTAAGTCACAGTCAGAGTAGGACTCTGTGGGGCCTGCAAGGTGACTCGATTGAAAGTAAATAGATGATTTTATCACCCTTTAGACTCTCAGCTGCAAGAAAGCTCAGATTCTTTCCAGCATTGGATGGTGGGGAGGTGAAATAGCATGGCCTGATTCCATGGCCGAGTGTCTCCCATGTGTCCCTGCACACTGCCTGCTGCGGGGAGACCTGTGGGTGTCCAGTGGGGACTTTGCTGAGCAGACAGTTCCTGCAGTGATGATTATGGACAGCAGGGATTGACTGGAGATTGAGTGAGATCCTCTTGTGGGTGGGGGTCAAGCGGGAGCATCACGGAGGAGGCAGGGCTTCCCATCCTTGCATCCTTGCGAAAGTCCCAGACAGGAATAGGGGATGGGACTGGGAGTGGGGCCAGGGACACGGCATTCCAGACCTGGCTTTTCATCCTGGCTGCAGTAAGGGCTTTGAGGGAAAAACCTTCCCCTGCCTAGAGATCTTCCTTCCTACCAGGGGTTACTGGCTCCTGCTTAGTCAGTACCCAGGGCTCCAGGCTACACTGAAGGGCCTGGCCAGTGTGGGTTTGAGGGCTCAGGGAATTCTCTGGACTCTGGGCTCTTTGGCATCCTGGCAAAGATGCACCAATTATATGCCTACACTGGGAAATAAGGGAAACCAAGGTAGACCCAGACTTTTTGCTGGAGAGAGTTCCCACTGAGTGGAGAGCAGGTGGCTGCAGAGCATATAAGCGCTGGGCAGGGTTCAAGCACGTGGCCCTGCTCCGAGGGGTGCAGTGGGTGCCCACGTGGCTTTGAAGCACCTGGTGAACTGCTTTAGCTGTGATGTTCAGGTCTGCAAACTTCCTGGTTCCTCCTCCAGGGACTTTCACCAGATACAGCACTATATGACCTGGACTGTTCTACCCAGGACTAACCCCTCACCACACCCTACCTTGTTTCTCTGACCCTCTTTCCCATGGGCACATTCAACCTCCAAAAAATATGTTTGCTTTCTTCTCCCCCACCTTTGCAACTATTTCAAAAATGTTCTCCTTTTTGTTTTCTCCTTCAAGAATTTTGTAGGGAAGAAAGATCGCAGGACGGTTGGTTCAGACAGTGAGAAAAGCAGGACCGGGTGGGTAGCTACAGTGTCAGGGGATTTGGACCAAGAAATACTTCTTTTCCCTTGTCACTGCACCCAGTGGAGAAGTAATTTTAGCCATTCTGAGAAATGTGAGCAACACAGAAGGTTTTATGGGCCTTGGTTGCAAAGTGCATTCATATGCAGTTATATTCATGAGAAGATTTTAAACATAATCAAGAATTTTTTAACAGTCATTCTGAAGCCAGGGAAAGATGTCAAGGGTTAAGCTGAGACCACTGCCAGCGTTTGCTGCAGGGCCTACGGTGTACAAAGGATCTGGGTGTCAGCTGAGCGCTCTCCCGTCTACCACCTCCAAGGGGCGGACCCAGAGAGGAGAGGTTTTTCTAGAGTGGAACAGCAGCCCTTAGGATTCAGTGCTTTATTCTGCTTGAATGAGACCAGTATTGTCATCTTGTCTCGCACTGCAGGCTGTTAAGCATTTACAGAATGTGCTTTTCGAGCGTTATTTAACGTGTGCTCTGATGACACATTATTCCATCTCTAGGTTTGTTTGTTTTTGAGATCTGAGTGTGTTTGACCCAAATTCTCAACGTAGAGTCTGTGTTAAGGCGTTTGGTTGCTGTTGGCTAGTCACTAAGTCATGTCAAACTCCTTGTGAGCCCATGAACTGTAGCCCGCCAGGCTCCTCTGTCCATGGATTTTCTATGCAAGAATACTGGAATGGGTTCCCATGCCCCCTTCCAGGGGATCTTCCTGACCCAGGATTCAAACCCACGTCTCTTGCATTAACAGGAAAGTTCTTTACCAGTGAGTCACCAGGGAAGCACATAAGGTCTTTGGTACTTAGCTTATTTAATATTTCCAACTGGAAAAGTTTTAATAATAGAATCTTTTCCTTCCCTTCCCTTCTCATTCTTTCCCTTTCTCCTTCCTCCCTCTTTCCCTCGCATCCTTCTTTTTTCCTACCTTTCTATATTCTTTTTGTCAAAACAAAGTCTTCTCAGTGTGAAATTTTCAGCACAATGTTGCATTTTCTGCTGCCACATTGTCCTGGAAGACGCATACCTTAATCCTGCTCCTACTTTCAAACACCCTTGGCAGTTCTCATGGCTCAAGTCCTTATCATCTCTTCTTTTTATTACTGTAATTATGTAACTGCTTTTCTTATCTCACTCTTATTCCCCTTCCTATCCATTAACCACACGGTTGTCAAACTGAACTTTGTTAAGTACAGATCTAAGAAAGCTGACAACACACAGGCCAGTATATGTGGAAATGAGTCATCTCAGAGATGCTGTGGGTGTGAATGGGTGCCCCTTTGAAAGGCAATATGGTCATGTCTATCAGAGTTATAAGAACAGACACCCTTTGATTCAATTCTTCCAGGAATTTATTCTATAGATACCCTTGTACATGCAAAGATATATGTGTGAGGATGTCAATTGTGGCATTGCTTACAACGGCAAGATACTAGAAACAAGTTGAAGAACCATTGGTAAGAGCTATCGAAATGAATGATGGTAACTGGATGATGGACTTTGTGAGGACCATTTGCTGGCTTATTCTAAAATCCATTCCCTTTTGTCCCTTTTAATGATTGCTTAGTGTTGATCCCTGTCCCATCTCTAGGGGTAGACCCAGTTGGTGGAAGCCAGTCAGTCCATCATGTTTCCCTGGCCTCAGAACTGTTTCATGGAAAGTAAAATCTTATCCAATCAGGATGAATATGAGACTTGGAGCAGCTGCAGTTGGGGGAAAGACCTGAAGCCAGACCCTGAGGCAGGAGGTAAGCCAAGGGAGTATGGCTGGAGAATGGAGCCTACTGAAGTCCAGATGGTGATGTGCTGAAGCTGGGTGAGTGCCCTTTTGCCTTCCGGTTCTTATTTCAGCGGCGTTGAGGTAAGCATTCATTTGCTACCATAAGGATGCTAGGCACTAAAGAATGCTCAGAGCCTACTTTTGTCCAGGTGGATTTCTCTCTGTGGTGCTCTGTAAATGAGGGTGTTGTTTTTCAGTGGCCCAGTCATGTCCGACTCTTTGCGACCCCATGGACTGCAGCACATCAGGCCTCTCTGTTCCTCACCATCTCCCGGAGTTTGCCCAAGTTCATGTCCGTTGCACTGGTGTTGCCATCCAGCCATCTCATCCTCTGACACTCTCTTCTCCTTCTGCCCTCAATCTTTCCCAGCATCAGGGACTTTTCCAATGAGTCAGCTGTTAGCATCAGGTGACCAAAATACAAAAATGAAGGTATTACACAATGAATATAGAATACGGTTCCTTCTACATAAATAAAAGATGTGAGAAGGAGTGAGTGCCTCTGTGTTTGTGTGTGTGTGTGTGTGTGTTTATCACATGTATAAACAGTCTTGGTCAGCCCATGCAACCTTTAAACAAGTTAGGAATAGATGCCCCCTCTGGTATATCCAGCCCATGCAAGGGAGCAACTTGGCAGGCAAGTGTGTAGTGGACTCGTCCCCTGGGCTGAGTGGATTTGTGCCAACAATACCCTCTAATCCTTTATGAATATACTTGTGTATGATATTTCTGTATAAGATATACACAGAACTAGAGAGAGAGGTTGCTCATGGGTTATGAAGACTCAGAGTTTGGTGGTAGTGGGTAGAAAGGAGGTTTGCCTTCTGTACGGCTCTTGGGAGAGTTTGAATTTTGCTGACATGTGCACAAATTACTTTTTAAAACTAGTTCATTTACATGAGCAAGTAGGAAAACAAAGAACATTGGTTTGATCTTAGTTACTTCCTTGCTTACAAAGCAAAAATGAAAACCTTCAAGGAATCCTCCTGGAGAAATTCCAGATCCTTAAGCACATAATGCAGAGGCACGAAGAGCCTCAGTGGCCTGCCCGCCCTGTCCCCAGCCACTCCCTTCCTCCACCCTGCACTTCAGCGGGCAGGTGTGGCCGTGCGTTGTCTTACCTGGCGATGTGAGCTCAGTGCACCTTGGCCTTTGCATGTGCTCCTCTCTTGGCTCTTCCCCATGCTCCACTCAGGGCACGGCTGACACCCTCTGGCGCCTTCCTTCTTGGGCGCCCACGGTGCTTGGTGGTGCCTCTCTCTTTCTTGCTATCGACCACATTTTCTTGTAAGTATGTGTTTATACCTACACCACCCTCTCTTCTGTGAGTGAGCTCTTTGAGGGACCTGGGTCTCCCTGGACCTAGGACAATCAGTGCTTGTGACATGATGGGATGAGGCACCTCATAACTGTCCCCTGAACAAAAAGAGGTCGGTTCAGATCCCAGCTGTCTTTTTACTAAACTCTTCAGTCATTTTCAGATGTCTTTTCTCTCTAGGCTGCAAATGCTTACCTATCCTTTGTCTGCCCAGCAGCGATTAACCAGGTTGTAGCAGAGCTAGAGTTCCCAGCCCAGCCCAGATTGCGTTTCCTCACTGTTAGCAGCTGGAGGGAGTCCTCTTTCACTTCACGCAGGTTGCATCTGAGATTCACAGCACGTCCAGTGACCTGCTCTTTGTCTACCTTGACAGGCATAGGGTGTCATAAAGTATTCATCCAGTTCAGAAAAATTTAAAAGTTGGGGGAGAATTGAAGTGTGAAAAGAGAATCTGTAGAAATATAGTCGGTCACTTGGGCGTCCATCCCATTCAGCAGCCCGCTCCCTTGGAAAGCCAGGTAACCTGGATATGTGTACAGGAGCCATTCCCATGGAGCCGTCATTCCTATTTAGTAACACTAAGCACAGGAGAAATCTGTCATCTGCAGATGAAATCAGCGAGGCAGAGCCCTCCCAGGAGAGAGACACAGTGAGGCAATGGTGCAGTCCTCATTCATGCAGAGATGCTGGTGGGGATCGCTCAGGGAGCTGCTGACCCACTGCCTGGCCTGACACTGCCGCAGCACCCTCAGGGCCCAGGAAGGACCTCGCTGCTGTTGGCTGGCTAGTGATGCACAAGGAAAATGATGAGCCGTCAATCCCACTTCTGGTTTCCACCTTCAAGAGCAATGACAGGTTGAGGTTGTTAGCTGTTGGGGTCTGAGGAAGATGCAGTGTCCAAGACATTGGACAACAGATTTGGAGCTGCCACTAGCCTATGTTGTATTTTTGCCACAAATCAGGAGAAAAGATACCCACTCTGGGCTGACCCAGCTGCACTCTAGGGCAGAGGGCTTGCATTTGGAGATGCCTCTATCCAAAGAGGACTTCCCTGGTGGCTCAGATGGTAAAACATCTGTCTACAATGTGAGAGACCTGGGTTCGATCCCTGGGTTGGGAAGATTTCCTGGAGAAGGAAATGGCAACCCACTCCAGTACTCTTGCCTTGAAAATCCCATGGATGGAGGAGCTTGGTGCAGGCTACTATTCACGGGGTTGCAAAGAGTCAGGCATGACTGAGCGACTTCACTTCACTTCACTCTATCCAAAGAAGGGCTTCTCAGGTGGCACTAGTGGTAAAGAACCTGCCTGCCAGTGCAGGAGATATGAGAAGTGGGTTTGATCCCTGGGTCAGGAAGATTCCCTGGAGAAGGAAATACTCCACTCCAGTATTCTTGCTTGGAGAATCCCACGTACAGAGGAGCCTGGCGGGCTACAGTTCTTGGGGTTGCAAAGAGTCAGATGTGACTGAAGTGACTTGGCATGCACGCTATCCAAAGAAAGAGTGCTTGTTCCTTTTGGTGGGCACAGCCCCATGCCAGGCACCTGCATCTCAATGCCCTCTTGCCTTCTCAGCTGGGAGCTGTTAGGTAGTGTGGGAACCACATGGCTATTCTTGTCTCCTAGAAGGTACAGCTTTCAAGGTGATTAGAAAGGAGAGGTGAGAGAAAAGTGAATTGATTATTCAGGGTTGTTTTTCTCAAAGTATGGAACTCCCAATCAGAATTTCCTAAGGTACTTGGTAAGAATGCGTATTTCCTGGGACCCAATTCAAAACAACTGAATGAAACTCTCTGAAGGGTGAGGGCCAGTAATCTGGTTATTTAACCAGTCCCCTAAAGGATTCCAAAGAATAGCAAGAAGAGATAAGAAAGCCTTCCTCAGTGATCAATGCAAAGAAATAGAGGAAAACAACAGAATGGGAAAGACTAGAGATCTCTTCAAGAAAATTAGAGATACCAAGGGAACACTTCATGCAAAGATATCTTTCACTCTTTCTTTGGGCTCGATAAAGGACAGAAATGGTATGGACCTAACAGAAGCAGAAGATATTAAGAAGAGAAGGCAAGAATACACAGAAGAACTGTACAAAAAAGATCTTCACGACCCAGATAATCATGATGGTGTGATCACTGACCTAGAGCCAGACATCCTGGAATGTGAAGTCAAGTGGGCCTTAGAAAGCATCACTACTAACAAAGCTAGTGGAGGTGATGGAATTCCAGTTGAGCTATTCCAAATCCTGAAAGGTGATGCTGTGAAAGTGCTGCACTCAATATGCCAGCAAATTTGGAAAACTCAGCAGTGGCCACAGGACTGGAAAAGGTCAGTTTTCATTCCAATCCCAAAGAAAGGCAATGCCAAAGAATGCTCAAACTCCTGCACAATTGCACTCATCTCACACGCTAGTAAAGTAATGCTCAAAATTCAGCAAGCCAGCGTTCAGCAATACATGAACCAGGAACTTCCAGTTGTTCAAGCTGGTTTTAGAAAGGCAGAGGAACCAGAGACCAAATTGCCAACATCTGCTGGATCATCGAAAAAGCAAGAGAGTTCCAGAAAAACATCTATTTCTGCTTTATTGACTATGCCAAAGCCTTTGACTGTGTGCATCACAATAAACTGGAAAATTCTGAAAGAGATGGGAATACCAGACCACCTGATCCTCCTCTTGAGAAATTTGTATGCAGATCAGGAAGCAACAGTTAGAACTGGACATGAAACAACAGACTGGTTCCAAATAGGAAAAGGAGTACATCAAGGCTGTATATTGTCACCCTGCTTATTTAGCTTATATGCAGAGTACATCATGAGAAATGCTGGGCTGGAAGAAGCACAAGCTGGAATCAAGATTGCCGGGAGAAATATCAATAACCTCAGATATGCAGATGACACCACCCTTATGGCAGAAAGTGAAGAGGAACTCAAAAGCCTCTTGATGAAGGTGAAAGAGGAGAGTGAAAAGGTTGGCTTAAAGCTCAACATTCAGAAAACGAAGATCATGGCATCCGGTCCCATCACTTCATGGGAAATAGATGGGGAAACAGTGGAAACAGTGTCAGACTTTATTTTTCTGGGCTCCAAAATCACTGCAGATGGTGACTGCAGCCATGAAATTAAAAGACGCTTACTCCTTGGAAGGAAACTTATGACCAACCTAGACAGCATGTTCAAAAGCAGAGACATTACTTTGCCAACAAAGGTCCGGCTAGTCAAGGCTATGGTTTTTCCTGTGGTCATGTATGGATGTGCGAGTTGGACTGTGAAGAAAGCTGAGCGCTGAAGAATTGATGCTTTTGAACTGTGGTGTTGGAGAAGACTCTTGAGGGTCCCTTGGACTGCAAGGAGAGCCAACCAGTCCATTGTGAAGGAGATCAGCCCTGGGATTTCTTTAGAAGGAATGATGCTAAAGCTGAAACTCCAGTACTTTGGCTACCTCATGCGAAGAGTTGACTTGTTGGAAAAGACTCTGATGCTGGGAGGGATTGGGGGCAGGAGGAGAAGGGGACGACAGAGGATGAGATGGTTGGATGGCATCACTGACTCGATGGACGTGAGTCTGAGTGAACTCCGGGAGTTGGTGATGGACAGGGAGGCCTGGCATGCTGCGATTCATGGGGTCGCAAAGAGTCAGACACGACTCAGTGACTGAACTGAACTGAACTGAACTGAAAGGATTCTAATCCTGCCCGCCCAACTTAAGAACTGCGGGTTTAGCAGCTGTTGTGTCAAGAGTCCTGAGCTAAGTCTAGTCATGTCTGACTCCTTGTGACCCCATGGACTGTAGTCTGCCAGGCTTCTCTGTCCATGGGATTTTCCAGGCAAGATGCTGGAGTGGGTTGCCATTTCCTCCTCCAGAGGGGGTCTTCCTGACCCAGGGACTGAACCACAGTCTCTTAGTTCTCCTGCATTGGCAGGTGGGTTCTTTACCACTAGCGCCACCTGGGAAGCCCCTGGCATGCGTGTATACAGGAATCTAGAACTATCTGACTGGGCAGAGCAGAAACAGACCATGCATCCTCAGCTGGGCAGTGTCATCTCCTCTTGCGTCCTTGAGGTCTTCCTGAAGGCTGCTTCTCTAGGGTTTGGGGCTGATGTCATTGTTTTTCCTGGCACCAGCGCTTTGCTGTTTCCAAAAAGCACTTTTAAAAGTATCAGCTTTTAGGCTAAAAACTCTAGGAATCTGGAAACAAAGAGTGGGTAGGACCCAGATAATTCCACACTTGTCCGTCCTCCTCAGCCTCGGGCTTCTTTCCTGTCTCCTGGTCCCGTGGCAGAGAATGTTTCTGGCTGAGCCATTTCAAGGAAGTCCCCTGAAGATGCTGTTTCCATTTTGGTTTCAGTCTTACAGGAAGGTTAAATCACATTGTCCTAAATTCCAAGGGGCTGATCAGTTTTCTTTGTTGAACTGGTATTTCTGTCATTTGAGTAAGGCTTGAAACATGATGTGATCAGCCCATAATCTGGCCGCTTTTCTTTTATTAGGGGAGTTTCACCAGAACAGAATTTTGACTAAGCCCCCACGTGCTAGGGGTTCCCTTGTGGCTCAGCTGGTAAAGAATCTTCCTGCAATGTAGGAGACCTGGGTTTGATTCCTGGGTTGGGAAGATCCCCTGGAGAAGGAAATGGCAACCCACTCCAGTATTCTAGCCTGGAGAATCCCATTGACAGAGAAGCCTGGTAGGTTCCCAGTCCATGGGGTTGCAAGAGTCAGACACGACTTAGCAACTAAACCAACCACGTGCTAACTTGCACCTTATATTATAGACACCCGTTGCTCTGGACCACAGGGAGGCACTCGTACACCCAGCCTCCCTTCTTGGGGGATGAAGTCATTCACAGACACTGTTCACTGTGATCAATGGAATGTTTGTGTCCTTCAGAATTCATATATTAAACCCTATCCCCCAGTGTGATGGTATCAGGAGGTGGGACTTTTGGGGAGGTAATTAGGTCATGAGGGTAGAGCCCTCATGAATTGGATAAAAGATACCTCAGAAAACTTCTTTATCCCTTCTGCCGTGTGAGGATGCAGTAAAAAGATGGCCAACTTTGAATCAGGAATGGCCAGCTATGAACCAGGAATCAGGTTGTCACCAGACACTGAATCTGCCCGTCTTGATCTTGGACTTCTCAGCTTCCAGAACTCTGGGAAATAAATATTTGTTGTTTAAACCACCAGTCTGTGAAATTTCTGTTAGAGCAGCCTGAATGGATGAGAACATTCACATTGCTGATCGTGTGCTGAACACAGAGCAAGATATTAAGAGTGTGAGGGGTTGAGACTCTGGCTTGCCTCCCAGGAGTTTAAGTTAGACCCTCACTGTCCCATGTGGTAGCCACCAGCCTCAGGTGGCTATCGAGTACTTGAAATGCCCAAATGGAGACGTGCTGTAAAATACACACCAGTCGGCAAAGCTTTGTAAGAAAAGAAGTGCCTATAAAATATCTCATTAACTATTGTTTTATACTGGCTACATGTTGAAATCATATTATTTTTGATATATTAGGTTAAATAAAATTTATTATTAAATTACTTTCACCTATTTTTATTTTTTTTAATAAGGCTGCTAGAAAATTTTCATTATGTGTTTATCTGGCAGTATGACTATTGGACAATGTTCTCTAGAGGACGAGAAAAACAAGTAATTGATGATCATAAGGTAATATGATTAGTGTTGGGATAAGGAGAGGGACAGGGTGAGCTAGGAACAGTCTGAAAGAGCCCTTATTCAGCCTTGGGAGCTAGCAGAAGGCTTCCAGGAGGAGGTGCTATCTAATTAAAACTCAGAAGCTGAATAGGAGTGAGGTGTGGAGATGGTGAGGGCTGTGGGAGGTGATGGGTGTGGTGCATTCCTGGAACTGCGAGTGGTTCAGCGAGGCTGAGTGCGGATAGGGAATGGAGAGAGACAGGCTGAAGAGGGAGGGTGGATTAGGATGTGGGGAGGGGGCACTCTGCTTCTTTCTGCACCGTAGAGCTATGACTTCCTTGTCCTGGAAATGGGACTGGAGGTGTTAGAGATGAAAGGGTATTTGATTTCCTTTCCAGCTGTGGTGAGCACTGGAGTGAGGGGAGACCCTCAGCAATATTGGTGGTTAGGACAAAGTACTTAAATTTTTGCCCGTTTGCCAAGCGTGGGACTGATGAGTTAAAACAACTCTTAGCAATGAGATTAGGTATATGAAAAGGCTTTGTGTGTGTAATGCCCAGTACATACATTAGCTTATTTGTTCTGTTTAATTAGACCTTGATCAGAATATTGAAATTATAAATTTTATCTTTGGTAAAGTTGGAATATTTGCTTCAGATTTTAGACTGTTTTGTTTTTAGAGGAGGTGAGTCTCAACTATCTTAATAAGAATAATAATAATGATAATCCTTTTTAAAGCAAAAGAATCTTAAGAGACTGACGGTTCTGACACAGAGAGTTCAGAATTTTGTAAGAATGAGACAGCTCAGGTCATAAACCAGGACACTGTGCCATTTCCCCTTCTCTCAGGATGCCATGCCTGCAGAAGTGAAAGGCAGAAGATTTATACCTAAAAGCATCGTCAGAATCCCCCTGTTCTTGCACAGTGCGTCTTTACCCAGATGCCCAGTATTGTCATCAAAATTCCAGCAGGGCAGTCAACTAATGCTTGGTGGGGGATGTTCAGGAAGTTTCACTTCTGTGTGTGGCTTGGCTTTGCTCTTCAGTTCAGTTCAGTTCACTCAGTCGTGTCCGACTCTTTGCAACCCCATGGACTGCAGCACGCCAGGCTTCCCTGTCCATCACCAACTCCAGGAGCTTGCTCAAACTCATGTCCCTCAAGTTGGTGATGCCATCCAACCACCTCATCTTCTGCTTTGCTTTTAACAGGCAGTAAAATTGTTAGCATCTGAGAGTACACTTATCATGAAGTGGTTAGTTTGCACGTTGCTTTCTTTGCCTTGGGCTTTCTCTAGGCTTGGGGGAAAGGCAGAATTTGTCCAGTTTTCCACACATAAATGTCCCTTGGCCCCTAGATGGTTCAGAATTGGATTATATCCTCCTAAGCAAAAAGATTCTCCAAGGAAAAAGGATGATTTTGGATATCTGCTCATTCATTCTTTCCACTTACTGGCACCTACTATGTGCCAGGAGCTGTACTAATCACTCACAGAGAAAAGATGAATGCAAAAGGAGCCCTTACTTGGATTGAGCTCATAATCAGAGGGGTGGACTTGTAATCAGCTTGAATCAGCTCCAATGTGGTTTACTGTTACACTAGGGGTAGGTACATACAGCTATGAAGGACTATGAAGGGAGGCAGGCATTCGAGTTCTTTGTGGATGTGGGTAGAAAATGTAGGAGAGCCCCCACCTCGGAGATGACATTGGAGCTGGCCTGAACATGAGCAGTAAAAGTTAAAGGCTATTTGGGGGGCTATGAAAGTGCATAGCCTGCTCACAGAGTGGGGGCTGGTGAGTGAGGTGTCTGAAGGAGAGAGTGCTGAGAAGGGACAGGTGGGTCCAGGAAGAACTGGGTATGGCACAGAGGGTGTGCACTTCTTCCAGGAGAGTGTCCAGTTGGAGAGAGAGAAACTCTAGTCTGTGGTGGAAAGATCACCAGCAGTGGTAAAACCTGGATTGACGGAGTCTGGACCGGGCAGCAGCCTGGAGGCCAGCGCATTGGAGAACTGCAGCTGTCTGCAGGTTCCTTTCTTTCTCTCTGGACGATGTCCAGGCGGCCTGACGGCCCCCCAGCTAAAGGCAACCTTGTCTTAAAGCAGAAGAAGCCTCGGGCTCCTTACACAGGGTGCTCACACACGTATGTCGTGGGGATCCAGACAGACCGCCCCTTGCCTGCTCCTGATGGATTTCCCCCTTGGCCCACACTCCTGGCTTAGAAAGAACCTTAGTCACCAGGTGGGGATGGCTGAGTCTCAGGGCCTGGCCTCCAGTGGCAGGGGTTGGCTGGCTGGCAGTTTGAGGGCCTGGCTCTGGCCTGGTGCCTGTGTCTCCAGGGCTGGCTGGGAGGCTGGACTGTCTCCACTGGGTGATGCTGGGTCTGCAGGACCACTGCAGAGTGGCAGGAACCTTGGTGAAATGTGAAATTTCCGCTGGCCGCCTGCCACTGTTCCCACTGCATACTGACACTCCACCCAGAGGCAGGATGCCCTGCCCTGTGGAGCGGTTGGGAGTGATAAATACATTTGTTTTTGAATTAGAACCTTTCCTGGCACTGGGGGGAAATGCAGCTGCAGCCGCCTGGCCTCACTGCTCCCCAAGACTCGATGCAGTCTGGCCCCCCGGCACAATCTGGAGCTGAAGGTGATTACCCTGGTTTGCCTGAGTCCAAACTTCCAAGGACAGGCGCTGAGATGAATGGCCGTGGGGCGGATTATCAACATCAAAGGTACCGTAATCACACCACTCCAGGTAATCAAAGCCCAGCACAGCCTTTCCTGTCATTTCCCTTGTTATGGCAATGCACTCTGCTTGCCTCAACCCTGAGAGTGGAGGTCAGATTGACTAGGTCACCTTAAGGAAGGAGTTGGCACTTACCCAGGTGGTGAAGCAGTCTTTATTTCACTCTTCACCCTCTCAGCAAAGTTGAGCAATTTAAAATTTTAAAAAATGCTCCAGAGGCTTCTGTCAACTCCAAATCCCAGAGGCAGCCCTGATAGTAGAAGTGCCCTTGGCAGGAGCACGCTGGCCAGCAGAGATGTGCCAGGAGAAATAGGGGTGGGGCTCCCTGGGCTGCTCCCCGGACAGCTGGCCCCTGCATTGTGAACATCCCTGTGCAACACACCCATAGGTGGATTTTCCCTGCTGGGCACCTGTGTGTGCCAAGTGCTGTGCTGTTCATGTGAGCCCAAAAGGGCAATTTTCATATAAGCTGCAGTGTGTAATAATCACCAGGAATTCATCTGGATAGCCAATTCTCCTTGGTTAATATGTTTTGGCTAATTTATTAGGAGAGCGAAGTTAAGGCATTGGAAATCATTTTGCTCTTCATTGTCCCAAGCTGGTTAAAATATCTCTTGATAAAAAACAAAACTCAGAAGTCAACACTTCATTTTCTAAGTCATGGCTCTTCTGTTTAAGTATAACTTCAGGAGGGCCTGAGGGCCATAGACTTGCTGAATTAACAAACAGTACAACATTGTAGTTAAGAATATTCAATCATGAGGCACAGCTACTTGGTCAGATTCTCCCAAAGCTGTGTGCTGCTGCTGCTGCTGCTGCTAAGTCGCTTCAGTCGTGTCCGACTCTGTGCGACCCCATAGACGGCAGCCCATCAGGTTCCCCCGTCCCTGGGATTCTGCAGGCAAGAACAATGGAGTGGGTTGCCATTTCCTTCTCCAATGCATGAAAGTGAAAAGTGAAAGTGAAGTTGCTCAGTCGTGTCCGACTCTTCGAGACACCATGGACTGCAGCCTACCAGGCTCCTCCGTCCATGGGATTTTCCAGGCAACAGTACTGGAGTGGGTTGCCATTGCCTTCTCCGCAAAGCTGTGTAATCCCAGGCAATTACACAGTTACCCTGTCTAAGTTCAATTTCTTCACCCATAAAAGGGAGACAAATATTACCTACTTCATAAGGTCATTGTGAAGATTAAAAGGACACCCAGGTAAAGGTACTGAATAAGTATTCAGTAAATTGGAATCAAGATTGCTGGGAGAAATATCAATAATCTCAGAAATGCAGATTATACCACCCTTATGGCAGAAAGTAAAGAGGAACTAAAGAGCCTCTTGATGAAAGTGAAAGAGGAGAGTGAAAAAGCTGGCTTAAAACTCAACATTCAAAATACCAAGATCATGGCATCTGGTCCCATCACTTCTTGACAAATAGATGGGGAAACAATGGAAACAGTGAAGACTTTATTTTCTTGGGCTCCAAAATCACTGCAGATGGTGACTGCAATCATGAAATTAAAAGACACTTACTCCTTGGAAGAAAAGTTATGACCAACCTAGACAGAATATTAAAAAGCAGAGATTACTTTACCAACAAAGGCCCGTCTAGTCAAGGCTATGGTTTTTCCAGTAGTCATGTATGGATGTGAGCATTGGACCATAAAGAAGGCTGAGCACCAAAGAATTGATGCTTTTGATCTGTGGTGTTGGAGAAGACTCTTGAGAATCGCTTGGATTGCAGGGAGATCAAACTAGTCAATCCTAAAGGAAATCAGTCTTTCATTGGAGGAACTGGTGCTGAAGCTGAAGCTCAAGCTCCAATACTTGGGCCACCTGATATGAAGAGCTGACTCATTAGAAAAGACCCTGATGCTGGGAAAGATTGAAGGCAAGAGGAGAAGGGGATGACAGAGGATGAGATAGTTGGATGGCATTACCGACTTGATGGACATGAGTTTGAGCAAGCTCCAGGAGATGATGAAGGATGGGGAAGCCTGGTGTGCTGCAGTCCATGGGGTCGCAAAGAGTCGGACATGACTGAGTGACTGAACAACAATAAAATATTGTTAAGTGCCTACTCTGTCCCAGGCGAGTGGAGCATAAATACTCCTATTCTAGATGAGTAGAATATGGTCCTTATCCATAGGAATTTCAGAACTAGTATGGAAAGCAGATATTGGCACATATACCAAACTTGGAAATACAGGCAGGTACAAAGTACCACTGAACTCAGGAGTATCCACTGGGTAACCAGGAAAGACTTCACAGAAGAGGCAACCTTTAGCTGAGTATTGAAGGATGACTAGGACTTCACCAGGTAGACAAAGCTGGGGAAGAGTATTCTGAACAGTGTCAGCAGTTTGTACAAAGGGAGGCAGGAAAGAGTGTGGCCCAATCAGAGAACCCTAGGAGTTCTTAAAAGATAAAAAATTTAAAAGGATAAAATTTGACTCATAGATTTATAAATTGAGCACCTGTCAAAGGTTTAATTGAACTCATTAATTAATGAGAAAATCAATATGATATTATAAATGGTTCAAAGGAGAATTCAAGCAACATTCATCTATAAATGATCAGGAATGATGAAAAGATGTTAAGAATAGATGCAAAACGGTTCAATACCATGGGGTGATAATCTATTGCATCTCCAGGGATACAATTTGCACTTCCATGGCCAAGAATCATTTACATCACTTTCACTAGCATACAACTTTACAGAAATAAAACATAAAATAGTCTACAACTCAACAGAAATAAAATAGCTCAAAACCAGAAAAGATAACCATAACCCAGGAGGCTGCACCAGACAGAACATCCAGTAATCTATTTTTGACCTGTTTCAAAATTTTTCACATTTTTCCTGGCAGAGTGGGTTAGTTTTATTGGAGAGCCATAGGGGAGGGTGGGGCATGGATAAGGGGGAGATGAGGCCTGAAGTGCAGACAGGGACCAGATTGCAAAGAGCCTAGACCATCATGCAAGGAAGTCTGAATTTTACTGCTCAGCCTGCAGGGTGCAGGATGGACTGTGGGAGACCAAGCCTGGAAGACTGAACCTGATGGGGTGGCTGCAGGGAGAAGCAAGGAGGTCCTGAAACAAGGTGATGAGAAGAGAAATGGAGATACAGGATTGACAGAGTACAGGACGAAGGGACATCCAGTGACTCAGGTGTCAGGACGACAGAGGGACGTGACAAGATAATCAGAGGAGGCTTTGAGGGAAGTCTTCTGCATGTGCACCCAGGGAGATGTTTTCTCCGGGGGCCTTTATTTTTTCTGTTGAAATGTGAACCTTTGACTCTGATCTGCCTTTTCAGTTAAAGAGAAGACACTTTCAAATGGGTATCTTTGTTGGGAGAGAATGCACACCTTAATTTTCTCTGGATTTTCTAAATGCACAGATTCCTAAGTTATAGTTTGGAGAATTCTTATAAATCAACTTCTTTCTGTAACCCATTTGGATCCCTTGATTCTGTCAGGTACATGGGTGTTCATTTTGCTGGTTTCCCTCTGTTCGCCTCGGTAACTGCTGGCCTACCCCTTCTTCTTTCTCCCACTTTCTTGGCCCTGTCCTGAGGAATGGCTGATTTCCCCAAACTGTATCACCTGGGCCCCCGTCCTCTGCCTTCTGATTGGCTTTGGTGCCTGGAGGGTGGGATGAGAGAGGAGGCAGAATGTTTCTTTCTCAGGCCCCCTTCCTGCTGTGGCAGTTTCAGGCCCTGTGGTGTCCCTAGTGGCAGCAACATTCCTGAGCGTCAGCTTTCGGCCAGGGTCTCCCACATCTCTCCTTCTTTGCCTCTCCAGGCCTAGGACGGTGTTAGGGGTGGACTTGTGTCCCTCCAAAATTTCTGTTGAAATCCTAACCCCCAGAAGCTCAGAAAGTGACCTTACTTGGAGTGGGGATTATTGACAAATGTAATTAGTTAAGATGAAGTCATCCTAATCCAATATGGCCAGTGTCCTTATAAAAAGGAGAAATTTGGATACACACATGCACACGTGGAGAATGCCATGTGAAGACTGAACCTCCGCTGCCACACACCAAGGAACAACCGAATCTAGGTGAGGAGCTGGAACAGATTTTTTGCTAGAATCTTCAAAGGGAGCAACTCTGTTAACACCTTGATGTTAGTTGTCTGGACTCCAGAGCTGTGAGATGATAAATTGCAGTTGTTTAAACCACCCAGTTTGAGGTAACCTGTGCTAGCAGCTAGCAAGTGAGTACAGGCTGGTGACAGTTTCCTTCTGTGGCTTGTTCCTTATCCCCACTCTTCATTGGGCTTCCCTGGTGGCTCAGTGGTAAAGAATCTGCCTGCCAATGCAAAAGAAACTGAGTCTATCCCTGGGTCCAGAGGATCCCCTGAAGAAGGAAATGGCGACCCACTCCAGTACTCTTGCCTGGAAAATCCCATGGACGGAGGAGCCTGGTAGGCTGCAGTCCATGGGGTCGTGAAGAGTCAGACACGACTGAGCGACTTCACTTTTACTTTTCACTTTCATGCATTGAAGAAGGAAATGGCAACCCACTCCAGTATTCTTGCCTGGAGAATCCCAGGGACGGGGGAGCCTGGTGGGCTGCCGTCTATGGGGTCACACAGAGTCGGACATGACTGAAGTGACTTAGCAGCAGCAGCAGCCAGTACTCTTGCCTGGAGAATCCCATGGACAGAGGAGCTGGCGGGCTACAGTCCATGGGGTCGCAAAGAGTCGGACACGACTAAGTGACTAACCAGCAACAATATCCCTTGGTTAAAAAGTCTCTTCAGGAGTTCCTGGTTGAGTGAACCGTCTATTTCTGGCCACCACATCACTGTCACTATAGATTCACTATTATGTGACGGTGTTACTCGTCTTTCCCTTATAAGAAATATTATATTCCCGGTCTTTTGTACTCTTCTGAGTTGCTATGCACTGGAGTCATGGTTTGCAGTTAACCTGAGGTTATTACTGTGGAGAGCAGCCTGCATTTGCTTGGCCCACTATCCCTGCAAAGGGCAGCATATGCAGAGGAAAAGCTGGTGGCAGGAGACACGCACAGCGCTCATGGTGTTTCTCACGACGGCTGAACTCTTAACAGTCCATGCCAAGCTGGGCGACTGGCTTGGCAGTCTAGGCCCTCATGCCTCCATTTCCATATTGGGATCGCATCCATGGAGGGGTCTTCACCTTCAACTCCAGGAAAGGCAATATTAGACCCGAATAGACACACTTGTTTGCGTCAAGCCTCAGCGCCATAGAGGCTCGCTCTGTGCTGGGGAGTGCGGCTCCCCGCCGGCCCCCGCATGCTGCAAACACAAGTGTCTCTTTATCCCAGCAGCCCTTTCCCCTCTTCTTCATGCGAGTCTCTGAACAAAGGTTAGCCTGTGTTCTTTGGCCGGGTGTCCAGATTTCTCCTCTTACCAGCACAATGAAAAGATCTCTTCTTGGCCCAGTCGTCTTATTTATTTTCTCCAGTCAAGACAAGATACATCACCAGTTATTATCAGGGGTGATAAAGTGACACTTAAGAAGGTCATACAGATGGCAGATGTCCGCACTGTTAGTTTTCTCAGACTTGAAATGCCAGCATCTGTTCTTTTAAATGTGAGTGGCACTTAAGTATTTAAAAGCTAATTCGATTTACCCCATTCTGGAATTTTCTGTCCACAGAATGTTATGCCAAACAGGTGGTTCTGTGGTGGTCTGAGAATCCTCACAGCAGTGCAGTAATAAAGTTTATAATAATAAACTTCTTTCGTATTGTTATTTAATATTTTCCAGGTGCTTTCAAAGCAGTTCTATTCACAAAAGTTATCTGAGTAGAGTTGATCTGAGTATCTGAGTATCTATCAGAATAGTGTTGATTCTGCTTCAATTTACCAATCACCTTCTCCCTGAAATGTAGACAGTAAACAGGTAAATATTTACATTTTAGTACTTTTACTTTTTATTCTTGGCAGGTGATTCTGGCTTTTCATTTTAGGGAGTGTTATAAAACTGCTTTTCAAAAAACAAGTGATATGTAGATTTGGCAAACATTTTTGAAGGTGGAATGAGCCAAAAGTATAGGAAATGCTGGTTCTTGGAAATGCAAGATTCCTCACCCAGCAAATAGATCTAGTTGCCCACAGATTAGAAGGAGAATAGAAAGAAAAGTCAGAGGCTTCTCCCCTCGCCCAGCCCTAACGGATCTTGTGACCTGAACATGTGGGCCAGTCCTCATGGCTGTGGCTGAGCTGCTCAGGCTGAGCCCCGCATCTCATAGGTACCTTCAGAGATGCCCCTCGGCCCCAGGGTGGCCTCTGCAGACCCAGGAGCATGCCTGGGGAGGATCTTGCTCCGTCTGTAAAGACGGTACCTCCATGGGAAGCTGAGGCTGTGCCCCCAACCTCACTTGTGCGGGGATGCAGAGAGCACCAGCCCACACCGGGCTCCCTGTAGGGCCTCACGTATTCACATGAGGCGTTAGTCCCCCAGAGCTGCTGTAACAAATCACCACACTCTTGGTGCCTCAAAAATGACAGATATTGATTCTCTCACCATTCTGGAGGCCACAAGCCTGAAATCCAGGTGTTGGCAGGGCTGGTTCCTTCCGGGAGTTGTGAGGGAAAAACCTCCCTGGGCATCTCTCATGGCCTCTGGTGTTGCTGGCAGTCCTTGGCTTCCTTGGCTTGTAGATGCATTGCTCCAGTCTCTGCCTCTGCCTTCACATGGCCTTTAATCCTGTGTGTTCATCCAAATTTCCCTCTTCTTATAAGGACAGCAGTCATTGGATTAGGACCTACTCTAATCTGGTGTGACCTCACCTTAACTTGATTTCATCTGCCAAGACCTTGTTTCCAGATGAGGTCACATACACCAGTACTGAGGTTAAGACTCCAGCATGTATTTTTCAGGGGATGAAGGGTAGAGGGGAACACAGCTCTACCCCTACACGTGGTGCCTGGAAGCTACGACATTTTAGAATTGGAGGATGATGCTCAGGCATTGCCGATGTGGCTGAGACTGAAATCCTGGCTCTCCACTGACCCGTGTTAGGTGCTGAGGGTGTTCAGTCTGCATTTCCTTATCTGCAGGCTGGGAGGAGAACAGCACTGCCCACCCCTGGAGCCTGTGTGAGGATTAAGTGGGATAATTCATGTGCAACACAGCGCCCAGCACAGAGAAAGCCCCAATAAATCTACAAAACCTTGTGTAGCCTCCACGTATGTCCAGTCAGCCTCCCGTAAACTAGCAAGCATCAGAAAGGATCCTTGACAATAAATAATGACAGTTTCTGGTTTGAAAAGTACAAATAAGCTTTGGGGAATCAGGCATCAGTGCTTATGTGTGGTTACGTTTTGATTTGAAAGAATGACCCCTTTGATGGTTATACAACACTGTGGTTTCTTATATAAACTGTCAGCATAATGTCTTCTGTTTGAACAAGGCTTCTAAGTTTTCAAAGTGTTTTCATTTGATTTTCACACAAACCCTGAGAAACGGGAAGGGTAGATATTGATAATCCCATTTTATAGACAAGGAAACTGAGACAGTGAAAGTGAAGTCGTGTCCGACTCTCTGCGACCCCGTGGACTGTAGCCTACCAGGCTCCTCTGTCCATGCGATTCTCTAGGCAAGAATACAGGAGTGGGTTGCCATTTCCTCCTCCAGTTTGCTTTAGATCAGTGAGTGCAGCAGAGGGGGCTGCCTGCCCAGCCAATTTGTCTTCCCTCCTTTTCCTTGGTAATGAGACCCCTGTATTGTTCAGATGGGGATGTGCTAAGTCGCTTTAGTCATGTCTAACTCTTTGGGACACTACCGACTATCACCCCCTAGGCTCCTCTGTCCATGGGATTCTCCAGGCAAGAATACTGGAGTGGGTTGCCGTGCCCTCCCTCGGGGGATCTTCCTGACCCAGGGATTGAACGTGTGTCTGCCTCTTATGTCTCCTGCATTGGCAGGCAGGTTCTTCACTGGCAGTGCCACATGGGAAGCCCTGTGGAAAGCGATATGTCCAGTTAATAAAGAGCATTTCCAGACTCTTTGGCTAACAGGACTGGCCAGTGACATGTAAGAAGCAGTGGGGCATGGGGGAGCTTCCAAGAGAACCGTTTAGAGGAGGCCAATTCATCTAGCAGGGGCCCTTACTACAACCACTGCAGTGTGTGTGTATTCATTGATTTTCATCCCAATCCAGGGTTGGTTGGTTCACATTTGATGTCCCTAGTCAGGAATCCACAGTCCAGAGCATGCTAGGCACATTTGGAGGGTCCTGGTCAGAAGTCTGTTCTCCAAAGGTGGCAGAAGACAACCCCCTGGATCTTGACTTGAGGGTCTGTTAATGAGCACGAGGATTCGCATGCGTGAACAGTGGGTTGGCCAGAAAGGGTATAAAGGCCCCTGCGCCCTGGCATTAGCGTGGTGTTAGAGTGAGTCCGCCTGACGATGCCCCTCCCCCAGCTTGGGGAAGCGCTGGGAAGGGGGCTTCGTGGAGTTCTGCGCACTGCTGTGTCCCCCAGGCTTCAGCCACTGGTGCAGCTGGGAGCTGAGCTGGTGCTGCTGTTGGAGTGCTGTCCTCTCCCTGCCTTGAGGGAGTCCCCATGTGAGCTGTTGTCTGTTGCTCTCAGTACTTCTCTGAGTGTCCAGGAACCACTGGTCTGCTGTTCTGTGCTTGCTTCCGGGCATGTACACAAATAGTGTGGTGGTATTCTGCCTGAGACCTGCCTTCATTCTGACACCCTCTGCGCAGGGAGGTGGTTGGGGAGAAGAACTACAGCACTCACACACCTCTAACCAGCGGGGTCGGGGTTACCATTGGCTACTGAAAAGAACCCCATGAATGTGATTTAGGACAAACCGCCTGAGGTCACAGTAAATGCCCAGGCAGCTGTTTGAACAAGTGGTTGTCTCACTGGTTGTGGTTGCTTAGAGCAGGTGGAGACACTGGCCAGAGCAGCGCCAATCTTTCCTGCAACGTTGGAACTGAGATTGGTCCCCGGCTCTATTTATTACTGAAATTGAGGTAATGTAAATCCAGGCATGCTGGGGAGGCCGTGTGGACGGATGGGGAAGGAGGTGTGCCAAGAGAAGAGGAGGGGTACATACACAGAAACAGGGCTGGAAGACCACGTGGCAGTGTGGTGTGAGCGTGGGAGATGGCAGGACCCCGGGGAGCCTCCTGGGTTCCCACTGACCTGCTAGTTCTGGATTTCGGCTCCTTGAGGATGTCTGACTGATTTCGTGCCCTGAGGTTCCAGGAGCTACCTCTGTAGCTTTGTAATAAATTACTCTGCTTAAGTGTTTGAAGTGCTTTCTGTTACTTCAACCAAAAAAGCCTGATGCAATTCAATATCACACTGGAATGTATATAAATACCTTCTTAAAAGGTTTGTAAATCTGTAGGCTCTATTAATACCCATTCCTCCCACCCCATTAACATCATCTTGATAAAAGACACACACATATGCACTATACTCCCGTTTAGTTCAACCACCAGGTTACAGCTTCCCCCCATGCCCAGATGTCTTAGCCACACATGCATTTTTCAGACTCCATAATTCATTTGACTGGGTTTTAAGCAGACCGAATAAACCAATGAATAGAAAAAAATATCGCTAAACTTTTCTTTGAGGTGCATCCCCCTTCTTAGAAATAAATTCAAGGACAAATTTGCCGCAGACCACACAGCACAGCTCTCGGGTTGACTCCAGTCCTTCCCCACACATAGCGCAAGAAGGGCTGTGTGTCAGTTGTCCCTGCGCTCTGCAGGCGGGTTGCCTTTCCTGCTCAGCCCCGGATGACGCGAATGCAAAGGAGTGTGAGGTTCCGCCCCGAGGGGAATCATCCTGGCAGCAATTTCCCAACTCTGAAGTGCTGCCTTCTCGCCTCAGGTATCTTTTCTGGCTACCCAGTTTTCCCACTCTCACACCACCGTTACAGATTCTGTACCTCAGGTTCTCAGCCTTTCTTTCTAGAAGCTTCCTTTTCTTGTTTCTCTCTGGAATCAGGGAATGACAACTCTCTTTTCCTTAGGAGTCTTTCCCCAAATATGTCACCCATTCTGAAATGGATTGGATGAACTCTCTCCTGGGGACCTTCATACTGACTGTTCCCTCTGCTGGGAATTACCCCCCTCCCCTCCTGGCACCCCTCTCTCTCCCCGCCACCACCCCCACCCCATACATCTCCTGGGCACGTTCCCTCACCACCATCAAGGCTTTGTGCCAGCGTCACCTTGCCCGACCACCTGCCTCAGGACTCCCATCCCCCTTTACCCCACATCACTTCCCGCAATCCAACATGTCACTTCTCACAATCGACCATACTGTATAATTTACTTTTTTTGTTTTTAATGCTTATCGTTGTTAGACTGTAAGCACCTCAGATGCAGAGGCTTTGTTTTGCCCGTGTTGTGTCCCAAGGGCCTGGCATTTGGTAGGCCTGCAGTGAACCTCTGCTGAGGGCTGGAGTGTCCACTGCCCTCCTCTTGTTTGTAGAAGAGCCTGCCTTGAGTCACAAAAGCCTGACTCCAGAATGATGATTAAGAGGAAATGAACATGTGACAAGGATGGCAGTCGGGCCTGGAGAGCTGGTGACAGTTTGAACAGTGAATCAGCCATGTGGCAGCCACAGAATCTTTAGTTCCCTCCCTGGGGGACATAGATAACAGTGTCTGAGGCACTTTTGTGAGTTGTTTTGTAGATACTCAAATCACCTCCAGAAAGAAAAAGCTAACTGCATGATGACCACACTGTAGCTATGACATAAGCTGCTCCATCTTGCAGTCACAAGAACTGGCTTCAGTGAAATGGGAACACACCTACCCTGGAACTGAAGATTAACTGCTTAAAGTAATCCATCCAAGGTGATGCTGAGCAGACCACCGCATGACCCATTTCAAGATGATTGTTGGAGCTGACTGTGCTGCTCCGCATGTAGCCCTCCACCTGAAACTCCCCTTTAAAGCCTTTTGTCCTCTAACTGACACCTGGGAGATGGTTTTGGAATGCTAGTCTGCCATCTTCCCAGGTTGGTGACTTCCTGAATAAAACATTTACCTTTTTCCACCAACCCTTGGCTCTCGAACATTGATTTTTCAGAGATGAGCAGTTGAACCTGAGTTTGGTTCTCGCTCCAGCCAGTAATAGTCATAGAGGGCAAGTCCATTTGGGTGACTCAAAAGCAAACGATCAGAATCTCCTGCAGTCAGGTGTTCGAATCTAAACTCACTCAGGTGACCCTAGCGAAGGCAGCACTCAACGAGCATAGAGGTTAGTTGGGGCTAGTTTTGTCAAGTTAAAAAAAGACTCTGTTAGGTGCACAAAGCTGTCTGCCTCCAGGGGCATAAAATGTGCAGACCTGTGACACCCTTTATGAGAGCATCAGTCAGTCAGTTCAGTTCAGTCACTCAGTCGTGTCTGACTCTTTGCGACCCCATAAATCGCAGCACGCCAGGCCTCCCTGTCCATCACCAACTCCCGGAGTTCACTCAAACTCACATCCATCGAGTCAGTGATGCCATCCAGCCATCTCATCCTCTGTCGTCCCCTTTTCCTCCTGCCCCAATCCCTCCCAGCATCAGAGTCTTTTCCAATGATAGAAATATTGATGGAGAGTCTTGTTGATTGTGTGTTATATGTGGGTAGGTAGTTATTCATCCAATATCTTATGTCCTAGCTTTCTTTCCTTTAGATGTAATTAACTGTTCAGTTTATGTTAAGTATTATTGTTGTTAAAACAATTGCATTTAAAAAGAAAAGAGAAAGTTGGGCTATGATGGGGAGGACACGGATGAATAGGTCATGATGTAGACATGAGGTACTTCTGAACACCTGTTCTGGGCTGCATGGAAGAATGGAGGGTGCCAATTCTGAGTTAAAAGGTACAGGTCAAGTTTTTGCTTGACCTCTTCCTCAGAATCTTGGGTAAATAATTTCATCTTGTTTGGGCTTACTTAGATCATCTGTGAAAGAAGATTAGACCAAATAAACTTAAGATCTTTTGCGGCTCCTAAGGGTTGTGATGTGGAATGTGCTGGGCATTGTGTTATCTTCTGCGGCCCTTAGAATAGTGGAGGTGATCCTAAGCCCTTATAGGGGTGTCAATGTTCAGCAGGTGAAATATGCATCAAATCTTAGTTTACAAAGGGGCAAAATATTATAGGAAAACATTGCACTTTTTCTGGGGGGAGTGATTATTGACTTTAGAATGCATGAGGAAGCATAAGTCTATTTTAAGTTGGAAAGTGAGAAGTTGATCATCTAAGAATGACCATCTAAAGTAAAGGTAGGGTAAGGACACAAATGGAACTAGAATGTCCCTTCCTGCCATGGACTGAATGGTTGTGTCCCCCAGAATCGTATGTTAAATCCTAACCCCCAATATAATGGTATTTGGAGGTGGGGCCTTGGGAAAGTGCTTGGGTTGTAAGAGTGGAGCCCTCATAAATGGAATTAGTATCCTTATAAAAGAGACCCCAGAGAACCGAGTGGCTGCAGAGAAAAGACCTGCAAAGAATGCCATTTGGGATCCCACCTTGAAAAGGGCTCAGGAATCCCACCACCTGGTCCCCATCAGTGAAATCTGCCATCCAACAAGCCCTGCTCACACACCTCAGAGTAAACCCATGAATCAGATTTTTGGATCTTCAATGTAGATGGACATGGAGAATTCACCTGATTCTGGAGGAAAGCCTCCAAGATGAAAGAGTCCAGAATGATTCCAGCAGGGAAAAGATTTAGGAGGAAACCCAAACAATGCAGGGGAGAAGGATAAAACTTCGCCAACACGCACAACATATATTTACTATTTTGGGGGAGATAAGCAGTGTGGCACCCACTAATCAGAAGCAGGATCTTTAATCTAGGAATGAGCAAAGCACAAGGAAGAGAATCTCTCAGAAATTAAAAATAGAAGAGCTAAAAAAAAGGAAGACTTAGCAGATACAGAGGAATGATCTCCCAGAAAGATGAATCAAAAGACAAAAATGCCCAGGAAGGAAAAAATGATAAGAATAAATAAAGGAATTGGTCTCAGAAGGCCAACTGTAATCCAATAGGAATTCCAGAAAGAGAGGAGGAAAAGAACAAGGTGAAAGAATTGGCAAAGAAACAATACCAGAAAATTTCCCTGTGAATTTGAAAAGATCCATGCCGTGTTATACCACTTCGAAATCTCAGAAACTGTGGATAAACACCCTAGAGGTATAAAAACAGGTTCTGTTCAGAAGAACAGGAATTGCAATGGCCCAGGACTTCTCAATGCCAGAAAACCAAGGAAATCAAACTTCAGTTCACTTCTCTCCTCAGTGGCAACAATCTCTAATAATGTACATGTGAACTGTTGATAAAAATCAGAATTTATCTATATTGGAAGAATAGGAGAAGGCAAAATAGGGAGACTGATGTAATTCTTCTAACACAGCAGGAAGCCAATATGTCATGTCTCAAATGGATAAATCAATAGCAGTATAAGCTTATATCCAGGGGAAAATATAAGAAATAGCTGAAAAGGACAGGTGGGGGAAGGGAGCAGGAGACTGTCTTTTTCATTGTTAAGACTTGTGTTATTAAAATTTGTAAACTACTTGTATGCACGAGATACTAAAATCCATGGGAGGACCTTGAAAAAAAAGATCCTTTCCTTTTTTTCATGCCCTGATATGGTTGCTTTGCTTTCTCCGAGGTGGTACTCAACCCTGGCCATCTTGTAAGCCCTTCAGTGTTAGGAGATCTGGGTCTCCTTTTTTTGAGGTACAGAGGCTTATCTCAAGGACCAGTCCTTAATAATGTAGGAAAAAAGAAACTTCCAATATGGCTTTATGCCATGGACATAAAATACATGAACATTGTTCTTCATCTTCCTGGCAATATTTTGTGAAGTTGTTTTCCCTTTTGGTGTTTAGGGAGCTTGTCAGGCCCGGAATGGACTCAGGTGGTGAAGAAAGGCTGAGTCCCCTTGTTCCTCCTGGCGACCCCACCCTCAGTGGCTTCCTGAGCCTGTCTGTTGACTAATGGGATAAAGTCAGCCCTGGTTTGGGTATCCTACAGGTTGGAAGAGTTTTTTTTTCTTGGCATTAAAATAAATTTGGGTTTACCAAAATCATCACAGAACAAGTATGTCAAGTATGTCATAAAACCTTGAAAAAAGCTGGGGTAAGGGAAGAGATTGAGATTAGGCAACACCCCTCACCGTTCTGTCCTTTTGGATTTTAATAAATCTATTAGAAGTACTACAGATCAGGGGGAAAAAGGAGCTAAAATATGTGCTGTAGGTCCTTATCTCTTTGGGGTTTGTGTTTTTACACCTAGGGGTGTCTTCTTCCTATAAACCACAAATTCCTTACAAATTTTGTAAGTGCCTTACAAAAGGGGCCACGTCCCTGGACCTTTTGTTGGAGGGAGGGGAAGGTTGGACCAGCAGTAGCAGGCACCACTTGGGGGAGGAAAGAAGGATGCTGCCAGAGCTCAGTGATCCTCAGCAATACGCAGTGAGGCCACAGACCTCCCAGCGGCAGAGCAGGGGGGGCCCTGGGCCAGCACACAGTGCTTCCTGCCCCGCAGGGTCTCCTTTGCCCTTCAGGGGCTTCCGGTTCATTTCCACGTTACTGCTCAAAGGAGCCCACACAGGTGAACCCCAGGAAGGCACTGTCTGGAAATGGTCCATCTCCACTCACTGTTTTCCTTTTTCCATTCTCTTTCCATCTTTCTCTGATTTCCTTTCTCTTAAAGGATCTGATAATTTTTCAGCTAACTGCCGAATCTTTTGGGCCAAGTAGACACATGCATGCTACTCTGAGTTTGTTGAGATTAAGGGAGGTAGGGGAATTTATATTTCCTAAATTTGGTTATTTACAATTCTCCTGGTGATTTAAAAGATGAAACACCAGGCCTGCCCTTGGATGAGATCTGGGCTGAGTTTAATCCAGCACATGCCAGTCTAGCTCAGCCCCAAACTAGGGTGTATGGGAGCAGAAGGTTTGATGAGAGCCACGTAATCTGATTAAGAGCACTCATTAACATTTGAAAAGCAGGTCTTGCCTCTGCTCTGCTTCTTCTTGCCTGATTTCTAGAAGCTTGTCCAGGCTCTGATTTTCTTTTCCAGAAGATTCCTCCCATGATTCAGCTTCTGTACCAGCCGATGAAATCAGTCACCCTCATCTCTATAAGACCAACTGTTAAGACAATTCTAGAAGTTGTTGGTATCTTTTCCTATGTATACCAGAAACAAAAGGCAGATGCTTTCAGTGGCTCTCCAGCTAGATAGGGTTAGGGAGTAAGTTGCAACATTTCCATCCTGAATTACTCACCACCCTCCCTCCCTGGGGCTTGCAAGTCTTCCAGGAGTAGTCTCAGTTCCCCATGTCAAGGATAGCACTTTACTGGCCCTTTCGGTGGAATAAGTTTGCTTCCTTAAGAGAAAAGGGAAAGGGAGGTCCTACTTTCTTGCCTAAAGGGAAAAGAATCAGTTTACAGTTCATATAAAACTATAAACTGGTGTGGTATTTAAAAGAAATCTTACACAGTTTTATGTTATATTTCTACAGTATTTTCCACAGAATGCAAACATTTCTTTGTTCTTTATTTTATGCAATGAAACTAAAAGTATGAGAAGTTTAATTTCATTCTGTTCGTATGATAATGTTTCTTAAACATAATTGGCATTGGGATAACCTGGGGAACAGATATAATACAGATTAGCAGGTACCCAGGCATCCTGTGGAGAAGGCAATGGCAAGCCACTCCAGTACTCTTGCCTAGAAAATCCCATGGATGGAGGAGCCTGGTAGGCTTCAGTCCATGGGGTCGCTACCAGTCGGACGCAACTGAACGACTTCATTTTCACTTTTCACTTTCACACAATGGAGAAGGAAATGGCAACCCTCTCCAGTGTTCTTGCTTGGAGAATCCCTGGGATGGCAGAGCCTGATGGGCTGCTGTCTATGGGGGTCGCACAGAGTCAGACACAACTGAATTGAATTAGCAGCAGCAGCAGCAGGCATCCTGACTCTATGGGACTTCATTTTGAGAAGCCCTGACCTTTAGACTTAAAGGATGAGTAGGAATTCATCAGATAGAGCAAGAGGTCTGGTGGATCACTGCAGTGTCACAGGACTTGGCAGTGGACTGTAAATCAGGGTGGTGAGGAAGGCATGGGTAGGATAAAATCAGAGAGAAGGAAGGACTTAAGAATATTGGTTAGAATGAGGACTGGGAGGAAGCAGAGAATGGGGAAGCTCAGAGAGGTTGCCATTTCCTCCTTGGGGAGATCTTCCTGACACACGAATCAAACCCTTGTCTCCTGGATTGGCAGGCAGATTGCTTACCACTAGCTCCACAAAATTGGACAGGGCCTTAAAGCTCCTAAATTTCAACCCTTCCATTGACAGAGACATTCTCCCAGGCTCCTAAAGCTCACAATGCTCCCATGTCAGAGGCAGAATCAGGCATGGATCTTGGTTCTGCACTCTCTGACGACCCCATCCTACGCAGTAACTTCAGTGATCCTGTGGCCTCATATATTTCCTGCTCTCTCCCTCTCTGAGCCTCCCCATTCTCTGCTTCCTCCTTGTCCTCATTCTAACCAACATCCTTAAGTCCTTCCTTCTCTCTGATTTTATCCTACCCCTGCCTTCCTCACCACCCTGACTTACAGTCTACTGCCAAGTCCTGTGGCACTGCAGGGATCCGCCAGACCTCTTGCTCTATCTGATGAACTCCTACTCATCCTTTAAGACCTACCTAAGCCAGCTTTTGTTTTCTTCAAGTCCTTCTGAGTCTCCATTATATCCAGATAATGTCTCCCATCTCTTAAAATTTTATATAGGAATGGTATTTATATAGAAAGTCCTCATTATATTGTCTTTAACTAGTTTTTGTTGACTTGCTTACCTTCTCCACTAGTGTATGAGGTTCTTGAAAGCAACTACCCTACGTGATAGATCTCTTCCTTTGCATCCTCTGTACCCAGCTATTCTGGTTAACTATGGGAAAAATACTCCAAAACTTAGAAGGCTAAAACAACACAAAAGATTTCATTTGCTCACACATTCACAGCATGGACAGGATTCAGGAGCCAGCTTGTCCTTGCTCATGCAGTTCAGCTAGGGTGGCTCCACTGGGTCTCGACTGAAGTGTTGACCTCCACTGGAGTGTCCTCTTCCAGTGCAGCTCACTCACGTGGCTGACAAGTTGGTGAAAACTGTCAGTTCCTTTCCCTATGGGCTTCTTCACGGGGCAGCTTGGGCTTCCTCACATAATGATATCTGGATTCCAAAAATGAGCATCCCAAGAGAGCCTGTATTACCTTTTATGACCTGGCCCTTTTGAAGTCAAATAAATGATGTCACTTCCACTATGGTCACAAGTCGGGCAGGGAACATAGATGCACCTCTCTATGGAAGGATTGTCAGAATCATACCGTGAAAAGAGCTGTGGGATGGACAAGGTTGGAAATACAATATGTCACTCTAGCACAGGGCCTGGGACTCAGTAAAGGATTGGTAGATGAATGAATGAATGAATGTATGAATAAGTAAATGGCTAAGTAAAGCCAAAAGTCTCAAACCTTTGCAGCACCAGAAAGAGCAGTGGCTTCTGAGGGGTTCTGATAGGGATTAGGTTTCTTGGATTTTTTCTTTTGGGAAGATATAATTTTCACAATTGTTTTGGATATATGAAAGTTTTCCTGTAACTGAGAAAGAAAATGAATTTGGAGAATCTCAAGATACATTCCTTTTTGAACTTTAAGTTCTCATTCTGAGACTTAGGGTGTCTAGGGCATAGTGATGGGAGAAAGACCTATTTTTAGCTTTATCCTCTTCTGTACACTTTGGATTTTGAACCATATACAAGTATATATTTTTATAGTGTTTAAATTCTAAAACAAAATTTAAAATTAAAGCGTATTATAATGGGAAAGGGGCTTCCCAGGTGGCTCAGCAGTAAAGGATCCGCCTGCCAGTGCAGGAGACACAAGAGCCGCAGGTTCGATCTCTGGGTTGGGAAGATCCCCTGGAGAAGTAAATGGCAACCCACTCTGGCATTCTTGCCTGGAAGAATCCATGGACAGAGGAGCCTGGCGGGCTATAGTCCATAGGGTCCAAAGAGTTGGATCCAACTGAGCAACTGAGCATGTAACAGAAAACATTGTAGGAATCGTCACCAACTTACCCTCAAATGATTAAAAAAAAAAAAATGTATATGAAGATGGAGAGAGATTTCGAGAGAGAAACGATGATAAAGCAAATGGGCAAAATGTTGACAAAAAAAGTTCTTTATATCTATGTCTCTTTTGCTGTCTCGCATATAGGGTCATCGTTACCATCTTTCTAAATTCCATATATATGCGTTAATATACTGTATTGGTGTTTTTCTTTCCAACTTACTTCACTCTGTATAATAGGCTCCAGTTTCATCCACCTCATTAGCACTGATTCAAATGCATTCTTTTTAATGGCTGAGTAATACTCCATTGTGTATATGTACCACAGCTTTCTTATCCATTCATCTGCTGATAGACATCTAGGTTGCTTCCATGTCCGGCTATTGTAAACAGTGCTGTGATGAACATTGAGGTACACGTGTCTCTTTCAATTCTGGTTTCCTGTGTATGCCCAGCACTGGGGTTGCTAGGTAGCATGGCAGTTCTATTTCCAGTTTTTAAGGAATCTCCACACTGTTCTCCATAGTGGCTGTACTAGTTTGCATTCCCACCAATAGTGTAAGAGGGTTCCCTTTTCTCCACACCCTCTCCAGCGTTTATTGTTTATAGACTTTTTGATAGCAGCCATTCTGACCGGCATGAGATGGTACCTCATTGTGGTTTTGATTTGCATTTCTCTTATCATGAGTGATGCTGAGCATCTTTCATGTGTTTGTTAGCCATCTGTATGTCTTCTTTGGAGAAATGTCTGTCTAGTTCTTTGGCCCATTTTTTGATTGGGTTGTTTATTTTTCTGGAATTGAGCTGCATGAGCTGCTTGTATATTTTTGAGATTAATTCTTTGTCAGTTGCTTCGTTTGCTAAAATTCTTAGTATTATTATTCTTTGTGCTTACAACTTTCCTATAAATTTAACATTTTCTAAATGCAAAATTTTTGAAAATTATGATGGAGTGAACATGGGTTGCAGCAACTGGACTACCAGCAAAATGGCTTAGTTTTTGAGAGGAAGAGTCTTCCTCCTCTCCTCCTCCTCCTAATTGAAGTATAGTTGATGTATAATATTATATAAATCACAGGGATACAATCAAGGTTTACTTTACTTACAGTTGTTATAAAATGTTGCCTACGTTTCCCATGTTGTACAATATATCCTTTAAGCTTATTGTATACTAGCAGTTAGTAACTCCTCATCCCCTCCATTATATTACCCCTCACCACTTCCCTGGGAGGAACACTCTTTTCAGCTGTTTTCTTTGTTGCTTGCCTAGTGCAAATGTAGGTTTTCATTCATAAACCTTCTTCTGTTTCCTGGGCTAAATCCTTTGGTGAATTTAACAGTAACACAAATTAGAGAGAAAATCAGTGAAAGTTAATGTAAAAATGAGTTCTCTCAAAATAGGTGGCATCAAATTTAGCAGGTGACATAACAGAACGACACGTCTGAAAGCTTCAAGTGTGTTGAACGTTGTGTCTCTAATATTTACATTGAAAATTCCACAAGAGAGAAAGGGAAACGAGAAGAGGAAGGGAACTCACAGTTATTTAGCACTTCCTGAGACAGATCCTGTGCAAGAAGTGGTAAATGCATTATCTCATTTACTGCCCTCAAAACTCTAGAAGGCAGATTGTACTCTTCTTCTTCCGTAGCTGAGAAAACTGAGACTCAGCTTAGTGGTTGTGTCCATACTGATGCCCTTGACTTCAAGTAAGGAAACTTCAACTTAACTGGCTGGAACAACAGGGACATTTATTATCTCACATGCTGAGAGCCAGGAAGCAAGAAGAAAAGACTGATAATATATCAGTGACTCTGCTAGCTCTGACAATACGAAGATGAGAAAGCTTAGCTGCTGCTCATGGGGAACTCACAGTAGGAGTAACACTGAAAAGGCAGACCCAAAGACTGTGGACTTGTTCAGTGTTGGCCATCAGCGAGTAGTCTGTCTTGATCTTTTTAGGCACATGTGGTTATTATTAAATGAACACATGCCTTACAGATAGCTTTTAAATAATCATTGCTTTTAAAGAGGAATACTTGTGCCCCAAACTAATGATGTATTTTCTCATCAGGACTAATATCATTTCTGTGGATTTACATATAATTTTATTGGCTTACATTTTCCGTACTCTTGCATCATTTTGCTTCTTGGCCTTATTTGCAAAGAGGATAGTTATCAGGTCTGAAGAATCACTTTCATGGTAAGTCAAAAAGAGTTTGAG
Source organism: Bubalus bubalis (assembly GCF_019923935.1). Taxonomy (NCBI): domain Eukaryota; kingdom Metazoa; phylum Chordata; class Mammalia; order Artiodactyla; family Bovidae; genus Bubalus; species Bubalus bubalis. Next base: position 76,425,892 of record NC_059158.1, on the reverse strand, counting down.
TCATTGTAACATTTCATTATTAAAAATATAAAAATAAGAATTACATTAATTTTCTTGTGGGCACATCTTTCCTTTGCATGAAAATATTATTAGTGTTATGAAAAATAGATCTATTTGGAATCAGCACTACAACACTTCACTGACATTCTTCAAAAGGTCGCATCCCATTAAAATCTTTGATTTTTTTTTACCTTACAGTCTTCTGCAAGCCTCTCTTTATTAGACTGTGGTTTCAGTTTCTCCCTACTCCAGTTTTCTGAAACTTATGTTGTGAAAAGCACATTGCATTAGCACCATAGAGACGTCAATACTAGTTTCAGTTTAGCTACTAACTGTTCTGCACTTGGGCCTCAGTTTTATAAAATAAGGTGGCTAACTTGGGCAGACATGCAAGACAGATATTATCTTAAGGCCTGACTCTGTTAGCGGCTGTCTGAATCACCGTGAAATCGATTGGCCATGTCTGCCGTGGCTGAGAGGATGGTGGTAACGCTACCATGTATCTTTTTTCAGGCTAGATAATATGTGTGTATTTTATTGGTTCTCTTGATTAAAAAAAAAAAGCTTTATTGAAGTATAAATGATATGCACTAAACTAAAAATTAAAGTATAATTTGATGTTTTCCATATGTATTGTATTAGTCATATTCTCCAGCAACAGAACCGATTATATATTTTCTCTTTATCTTTTCTTTTTCTTTCTTCCTTCCTTTCTTTTTAGAAATTGATGTGGAGGCTGAGAAGTCCCACGATCTGCCATCTGCAAGCTGGAGGCCGAGGAAAGCCAGTGGTGTAATTCAATCTGAAGACTTGAAAACAAGGGAAACCGATGGTACTGAGTCCCCTGATGCAAATGCTAATCGTACCTAGAAATGCCCTCAGAGACACCCAGAAATAACGTTTAATCTAGGAACCCTGTGACCCAGTCAAGTTGACACATAAAATTAGCCATGAAGAGTATATACCTATGAAATCATCACAACATTAAAATAAATATGCATCCCCCCCAAATTTCTTCATGCCCCTTGGCAATCCCTCCCTTCAGCCCATCCTGATGGGGATGTCAGCATTGAATCTGTAGATCAGTTTGGGGGAAACTGGCATATTAATAATTTTGAGACTTCTGATCCATGAACATGTTATCTTTCTATTTATTTTGGTCTTTCATAATTACTGTCAGCAACATTTTGTAACTTTAAAAAATAAATACCTTACACTAATTTTGTCATACTTATCTCTAAGTATTAATTTTAATGCTATTATAAATGACATTTTATAATATAATTTAAAAGCACTAGAATGCTTTTAAAATTTCAGTTTCCAGTTTTTCTTGCTAGGATGTGGAAGTACAAATGATTTCTGTATATTGACTTTGTATCCTACAGTCTTGTGAAATTCACTTTTAGTTCTAATAGCTCTTTTGTAGAGTCCACAGGATTTTCTACATAGATGATCATGTCATCTGGAGATAAAGTTTTACTTCTTCCTTTCCAATATGGATAAGTTTAAATTCTTTGTCTTGCCTTATTGCACTAGCTAGAACCTCTGATACGATGTTAAACTGAAATGGTCAGAGCAGGCATCCTTGCTGTTTTCTTGATCTTAGAGGAAAAGCCCTTGGTCTTTGCTGTTAACTGTGATGATAGTGGTAGGTTTTATTTGTTTGTTTTGGTTTTTTTGAGATGCTCTTTCACACTGCTTCCTAGTTTTTGAGAATATTTATCAGGAACGGAAACTGGATTTTATCAGTGTTTTTTCTGTATCTGTTGAGATGGTCACATGGTTTTCCTTTCTTAGTCTATTAATACAGTGAGTTACACAGACTGATTTTTGAATGCTGGAACCAGGTTTGCTTCCCTAGGACAAAACCTATTCAGTCAGAATATATCATCCATCTTATACATTGTTGGATCAATTTGCTAAAATTTTGATGAGAATTCTTGCATCTTTGTATAAAGACTACAGGTCCACAGTTGTTTTTTTTTATATATAATATCTTTGTCTGAGTTTTGTTATCAGACTAATACTGGCCGTATAGAATCTTGGAAAGTATTTTCCCTTTAATTTTCTGCAAGAGTTTGTATACCATTGATATTATTTCTTCTTTAAATATTTGGTAAAATTCTCATATGAAGGCATTTGAACCTGGTGTTGACTTTGTGGGAAGGTTTTAAACTACAAATCCAATTTCTTTAATAGGCTATTCAGGTTATCTGTCTCCTTCTGAGTAAGCGTTGTTAAACTGAGGCAGTGTTTAGTCTAGGGTTAATTTTTCCTACTACCAAGTTAAGACCTGTCTGAGTCGTCTGCCTCACGCCCTGTGAGCTGTCAGGCTTTTCACTCTGGCTGGTGGGAACGGGCACTATCCCAGCCCGCTGTGAGCTCTCTGCTCCTGTCCTCTCTAACCCTTTCAGGTAGTCTTTTCTCCACCCCTCACCAGTTTACTCTCAGGCAGGCACTGAACGATACACAGCTGAGCGCTCAGGGGGATCCTCCGCCCGTCTCAGAGTCCTCTCTCTGTGCATCTCTTCCTTTTCCACTCTGTGGATTCGAGCCACCTCGCCCTTCCCTGTTCCTCTTTTCAGGGAGACAACCAGACTCCATCTGGGTTCCCCCTTCTTGTGCTGTGTGCTGGAAATTCTCTCAATGCCAAAAGCTGGGGCAGTCTTAGGGCTCAGCTCATTCATGTCTTGTCTCTCAGGGATCACTGCCTTTCATTGTCTGATGTCCATTGTGTTGAGAACTATCTACATATATTTTGTCTGGCTTTTTAGTTGTTTTGGGTGGGAAAATAAATCCAGTTTTTGTTTTCCATCTAGGGCCATGGTCGAAGTCGCCGGGTTTACAGATTTATTTAATGTTGTAATTCTAGATCTCCAACATCACCTTCTTAAGGTGTGCTTTGGAACGGAATTTGACTGCTTAAATTCTTATTTTAAAAAAATGTACTTGGCTGCACTAGATGTTAGTTGCAGCACTTGGGATCTTTAGTTGAGGGATATGAACTCTTCGTTATATGTGGGCTCTAGTTCCCTGACCAGGGATGGAACCCAGGCCCCCTGCCTTGGGAGCACAGAGTCTTAGCCACTGAACCACCAGGGAAGCCCTGCTTAAATTCATATTATGTTTAACAGTTTCTTCATTCTAATATACTGCATCTTATAGACAGGTTTTACCATTCTGCTTGGGCAGAATAAGTATACTTCTGAAGGAATAGTAGGAAGTTTCTGACCCACTGATTCCTAAAATTTCACCATTAGCCAGCCATTTCTTTGGGTAAAGCAATTCTCTTCTAAGCTTCTCTTTCACAATCCACATATCTAGGAGAAAAATAATATCTTGACTCCTTAACATTCTGATATTAATTAATGTTATTTTTTCCTCTGATGAATAATATAAAGAGGTGAGATCCCTAATGTCAGGAAATATGGCATGAAAGGTGAGGGAAAGGGTACAGAAATGGAGTTTCCTGTGGTTCAGCTTAATTTGCAGACTGAATGCCAGCAAGATTAAGATGTCATGAATACTCCGAAAGATAATTTCATGTGAAGAGTGTAGCTCAGTTATCTGACCCAAGGATCAGTCACCTTAAATTAATTACTAGAATTCTGCTTTTACTTAAGTGCTCTGCCCTGGACATATCACACATTCCTTTGGCCACAGAAGGATTATTTATGAAACAGGGTGGTAACTGCCTTCCTCCATGACAAAGCACACACAGAAGTGCTTTGGGTTGTTTAGAAGCAAGATGCAAACACATATACGTGTAGACGCACTGTCAGCTTCTTGCTCCTGGTTGTAAAAGGCTGCAGATCTACTATTGTCACCTCTCCCACAACAGACGAAGAGCCATCTTGGGCACAAGGATAAGATCTCATTTAGTTATCTTGGTATTTTGGCCAGCAGTAGGGAGTGGTGCCTTCTGTATTCCTGTGGGCTTTTTAAAAAAATAAAGCTGAAATGAGTTCTCAGAATCGTCATGTTATATTGTTTTCTAAACATGTAGAATAGAAGTCAGTGGCTCCAGGCAACTTTGCTACACAAAAAAGAAATACCGTAGATGTGTGCCCCCAAATGACCATCAAACTTCGAAATGGATCTCATGGGATTGGGGGCGGGGACTAAATGTTCGATGTGGAGCGAGGGATGGAAGGTGGTTAAGGTATCCTCCATGGGCAATTATCTGACGATAAGGGCTTGAAAAGGTGAAGTCCAAGAGAAATAGACATCTGCCTCCAAGAATCATAATCTTAGTCATTAGTTGACATTTTCAAAGTTCTTTATACTTTTTTTTTTTCCCCCCACAGAAAAGACCTGTGGAAAGAAAAAACTTGGAGAACTTAGGGAAGGAAGTGACCCAATACTGCTAGGGGTAACGAGTCAGATCCAGTGGGTCAAGTGGGTCTTACCACTTTAGTGCATATCACATTCATTGGGGAGATGGTTAAGCAACATGATTTCCAGCTCCTGCCCTGAGAAATTCTAAGTCAGAAAGCCTAGGATGGGGTGCGAGGCCTTCATTTTTAACAAGCAATGGCACCCCACTCCAGTACTCTTGCTTGGAAGATCCCATGGGCGGAGGAGCCTGGTAGGCTTCAGTCCACGGGGTCGCTAAGAGTCGGACACAACTGAGCGACTTCACTTTCACTTTTCACTTTCATGCATTGGAGAAGGAAATGGCAACCCACTCCAGTGTTCTTGCCTGGAGAAGCCCAGGGACGGGGGAGCCTGGTGGGCTGCCGTCTATGGGGTCACACAGAGTTGGACACGACTGAAGCGACTTAGCAGCAGCAGCAGCAGCAGCAGCAGCATTTCTGCCTCAAAACTCACTTAGAAACATTGGCCTAGATTTCTTAAGCTAGTTAGTAATTTTACTGGCTGCTTCAAGTGTTTCCTAGGAAAGAAGCTTTTCAGGATATGGGAGAACTGTAATAATGGCGGCACAAGAGAATAATTTAAAAGAGCCAACTGGCAGGGAAATGCAGAGGGTGATTCTGGAAAGAGGAGCCTGGCGCTGTGACTCGGGACCCAGCCTCCCCCTCTACCTTGTGCCCAAGCTTCAGGCCTGGGCCACCCTAGGCCCTGGGTGACTACGTGTCAAGGCAGTGCAGGTTTCACAGTCGGGGCAGGGATGCCTGTGTGGCAGCTGTGGGATCCAGAACTTGACCGTGCTTATCAAACAAAGGCAGGACCTGTGACTGAACACACCAGCAGCCAAGCTGGTACAGTTGGCCCACAAAGAGAGGTGGCAGCGGGGCCAGCCAGAAAGTCATGGGAGAACCCTGCAGGCAGATAACGAGCCAGAGTGGGGCCTGAGCTTGGCAACCTCTCTGCTGGACATTTATGAGGCCTGTTGGCAAAAACTCACGTGCGAGGCCTGGGAGTGGGGCCAGGTTGGCCTGTCCTAGGAGATTGGGAAGCAAAGAATAGCCTGGCCAAGCCTAGGGGGTCCTTGGACTAAGGCCATTTTTGTGATAACCACACCCAGCCTTTGTATCATCTGGAAATTGAAGGAGCTGTATTGGAAGGGGGGTCCCTGAGGTCCATTCAGGTCACCTCGTTTTGTGATTGAATGAAGTCCTCTCCATGACCGAGTCCATGTAAACTGGAAGCTGTTCCTCATGGACATGTCTCTAAGGTCTCAGACATGATCCTTGGTCTCTGTGGTATTTAATGGGTCCGTAAACTACTTAAGATGTACATGTTGAGTAGTGATTTAGGGGAACTCTGGGAACATGTGGTAGAATATGTGATGCTGTGTGTGTGTATGTGAAAAAGAGTGTGTACGTGAGTGTTTATAACCTAATATTACTCATCAGGGAGCTGCCAAGAGGAAGAGGAAAGGACTATTTTGCCATGAGGAAAGCTTGGGTTAAACAAAGAAATCTCTCTTAATGCAATTGGTGGACTCTCTTTCTTGGGATAGGGGGCCTAGCAGGCTTTGTAACCACAAGGCCAGTGTTCCTGCCACCCCTACATGCTGCTGCACCTGTTCTCCTGGGCCAAATGAACATTCAGGCTCTCTGAAATAGTCTTCCTTCCTGCGATGGTTTTTGTTCCCATGGATCCTTCTTCAGGTTCCTTTGTACTTGGCTCTTCCATCAAAGTTTCTGAACCACACTGGAAACCCTCTCTGGCCAGGAAGTCAGCCACAAGGGTCTTCTTTTGCATGTCTTTTAGGCATTATTTGTTTTATAAATTATCTGAGATGTGATGGTAAACTTTTTCTAAAAAGAATCCACTGGTTTTCCTTGCCTCCTCCATCATTTTTTTCAGGCAACCATCTGTTCCGCTTGATACTTTCAGAAAGGGCCTTTCAAGGTACCTCCCAACATGTGAGGTCCTCGGCTGGTCATAATGGTGGCAGCTATGGGTCTGTGGGTCAGATGGGTAGGAGGAGCGGGGAAGGGGTGGTGCTTCTTCATCCTGTGAGGGCCAGAAATCAGAGGAGAGCAGAGCCCAGAACAGGACGAAGGAAATGGACAGGCTTTGCTGGACTCTGCCAAGCAGGTTTGCATTGCTGTGGGCTTGCATTTTGATTCAAGGTGTTAAGAATTTCAGCAGTTTAAACATACTCATTCCAAAAAAAAATAAATAAACATACTCATTCCATAATGTCCTGCAGGGCCGAAATGGCTTTTGGACTTTTGGCTGTTATGGATAATCTGTGTCTCTTTTATATGAGGAGGGGTATGTTAGTGATCAAGGTCTAGTCAAGGTAGCTTTGAATGTAAGCAACAGCAGCCAGCTCAAGGAGAAAGGGGAAAGTTTGATAGGAAATAAGCATGTTTCAGGAAGATAGGCATGCCAGTGGGGCCCTATGGGGGCCGGGTACCAGAAAGGGCAAAGCTATTAGCAACCAAGGCGGCCAGCTGTCTTCTCAGTCTCTGCGGCTGGGAGCACACAGGGGCTTGGGCTGCTCCTCTCTGCTCTCTTTTGTCTTCCTTCCTCTTCTGAGGTATAGCTACCCTAAAATGTCTGGGTTTACAGGTGCTCCGAATCACGATTTCAACTCCCCAGGTCAGAGAATTTGGTTCAGCTTGGTCAGGTGTCCACCAGCCATGGACAGCTGGTCCAATCAGCCATGGCTGAGACAGTGGTGAGTGATGGTGTATGAACATGGCTGTGGACGAGGTTTCTGGGGGAGGAGGCCCTTCTCATAAAACGCTGGGTCACTGTGTATTGGAAGGATGTCCCGATGTGTCCACTGTGGCTACTTATATTTTGTGTGTAAGCTATGCATCCTTTTCCTTTCTCTCTTAATATCTATTGTAGTTATTGTTTCTCCTCTATGTTGTAAGTTCTTGGAGCCTTGGAGACTAGGGAAATAGTCTTCCCAGTTCTATAAATCAGCAAGTTGCCTTATACAATGTCCTGCATCTTATAAGGATTGCAATCGAGAATGTAAATGGGATATTTAACATTTTCTCAAACTTTTCCTTTGCCAAGTTTGGGTACACTTTGTTCTGTTTGAGGGCTTAGAATAAATAAGATTTTAAGAGGCTTGTGATGAACAGAATGAGACTTGTCCCTAATCCAAAGGTAAAATAATATTAAGAAGGTTATTTTATTAATTTAATAAACTAAAGAGGATTCCTTTGATATTAACTGGGGGTGGGAAGGGGCAGCTATTACTAGAAAAGACTTCTCAAGATTCTTTCTGGTGGCCAGATTCATGGATCCACGTAAGAAATTATACATGAAGAAATTAAGTCCTGGAGTAATTAAGAGACATGCTTTGGGGGCAGTCCTTGGCAGAGTTGAGATAAAAAAGACTCCTCTGTTCAGATCCCTGGCTTCAGCCTTTGGTCTGCCCCTAGTGAGCTGGTGGTGGACATGTGTGTGTGTTCCTGGTAGACACAGTGCCCTCATAGGCAAGAAAATGACCTTTAGGGCTGCTGACCCTTGCACATTTTGTGACCTTTCCAATTCCATACAGCTAGCAAGTAAGTAGAACTCCATTTTTTAAAAAATGAGACAATGCAAATTCTTGCAGCTTTTCTTACTGGGCTGTTTTGTGCTTGGTGATAGCAATATTATATCACTAAGACTTACAGAAATTATTTGACCTTTCAATATGTGTTCCCTAAACCCACTTAAAAGAGCAAGATACAAGGGATGAGCTAATAAGGTCTATGTAATTGAGAATAAACTGGTGATATTGCTAAAGACTATTTGTGTGTGTGTCTGTGTGTGTATGTGTGTGTCATTGAGTGGTCTTCTTGCAAGTTGGTTGCATCTTAAAAAACTTGGTTTTGAATAATAGGCTTGGCATATTGACCCTGTTGAAGAGTATGAATACTTCCATGATTCCATGGGAAGTAAATTTAGACTCATTTAGTCTTAGGTCTGGAGAAGGCAATGGCACCCCACTCCAGTACTGTTGCCTGGAAAATCCCAAGGAGCCTGGTGGGCTGCAGTCCATGGGGTCGCTAGAGTCGAACATGACTGAGCGACTTCACTTTCACTTTTCACTTTCCTGCATTGGAGAAGGAAATGGCAACCCACTCCAGTGTTCTTGCCTGGAGAATCCCAGGGACGGGGGAGCCTGGTGGGCTGCCGTCTATGGGGTTGCACAGAGTCGGACACGACTGAAGTGACTTAGCAGCAGCAGCAGTCTTAGGTCAAATCACATCCCCTGAAGCATAACTATATATAGCAAAGGCTGACATCAAACCCTTTGCTGATAAGGCAGGTGTCTGTCCTGTCCCCCAACACCACTCCCATGTCTGTGACCCCTTGCACACAACCCTTGGGAACTAACACTTCTCACTCCTTCCTTGCATTACCCAGATCACCTACATGACCCTGGTGGTGTTTGCTGAGCAGTCACCATGAAGATACCTGCCCCTGCCTGTCCCTGTGGCAGGCCAGGAAGCCACAGATAGGCTTCAAAGCAGCAAGAGACAGCAGAGGAGCATCACTGCAAGGCTGTCATCAGCTCTTGGTGACTTAGGCTCTCTCCATCCTTGCCCCACTGGTCCAGGCTTAGGTCGCTCACACCAATTATCATATTTGGCCCCATTGATAAGAGCCAGAGGTTGCTGTCTTCTGGTCATTTTAAAGCCTGTAAAGAGTGATTCAGGCTATTCTCCTTGACAGAAGATAGTGAGAGAGATGGTATGGCCTTGGGTGGGGTGTTGTGTGGGGTACTGGCCTTGGGGATATCCAGAGTAGGAGTGTTGCACAGCCTGTGGTCTTGGGCAGCAGAATGGGAAGGTGGAACAGAGACAGGCACAGCGGTTCTCCCTGGCCACATCTGCTTCTCTTTTATACTCTATTATGTGCATCTCGAGGAGTTGAGAAAGGGTCTGAAATGTCAAAAAGTCTAGCGACCACCCACCCCCATGCTGTGTCTTATCTCTTTCATCCCTGTGATGGAATATTTCAAGAAATGGGTACGTCATTGCTTTCCAAGCCTCACCCTTCTGTTTCTGGAGATGACGGCTAAAATTTTCTATTAATGTTAAAGGAGATAATCCTCATGTCCAAGAGTAGAGAAATGGTTGAATGTGGACTAGCATAAGGATATTATACAACTGCTGAAAATTACATTTTCAGAGAATTTCAAAATATTATAGAAAGGTTCTCAAAATATTAAGTAATAAACTGGAAACAAAACTGTTTGCAGTACACCTATGTGAGTATAGGGGTTTCCTTGGTGACTTAGATGGTAAAGAATCTGCCTGCAATGCAACAGACCCAGGTTTGATCCCTGGGTATTCTTGTCTGGAGAATTCTATGGACAGAGGCTACAGTCCATGGGATCACAAAGAGTCGGACATGACTGAGCAACTAACACTTTGACCTTTCACTTTCATTTTCTATGTGAGTATATGTGTTTATTTAGACATATTTGCATTAAAAACACTAAGATAATCTACAGGTAGTTGATTTACACTTGAGGTTTATCGTGGCAGATACTACTGAGGGCTTCTAAACGTCATTCCCTTCCGCCTTGCCAGCCTCCCACTATATAGGCGGGAAAAGCTGCTGCTGCTGCTGCTAAGTCGCTTCAGTCGTGTCTGACTCTGTGCGACCCCAGAGACGGCAGCCCACCAGGCTCCCCCGTCCCTGGGATTCTCCAGGCAAGAACACTGGAGTGGGTTGCCATTTCCTTCTCCAATGCAGGAAAGTGAAAAGTGAGAGTAGAGTCGCTCAGTCGTATCCAACTCTTCGCGACCCCATGGATTGCAGCTTACCAGGCTCCTCTGTCCACGGGATTTTCCAGGCAAGAGTACTGGAGTGGGTTGCCACTGCCTTCTCCCCTGGAAAAGCTAGGTATTCCTTTGCCAATCTTCCTTGTGGATAGAGTTGACTGTATAACCCAGTATGGCCAATGAGATACATATATGAAAATTGTTTCCCTTTCTGAAAAAGGACAGCACCATTAAAGAAAAGATCCTCTGTGCTACATTGGTTGCCCCCTTATTATCGAACCCCTCCATTGCTTTGAATGCTGATTTGTGTTGTTAAAGCTTCAGCAGCCATGCTGGGACCTTGAGGCAACAGTTGGAGGATGAAACCAGAACTCTGAAGTTGGTGGCAGAAAAGATTAGAAAAATCCTGAGGCTTTAAGCATGATCTACTTCTAGGCCTTTTTTATTTATTTTAAAAATGAATAAGATTTTTACTTCTTTATTTTCGGCGGTGCTGGGTCTTCACTGCTGCTTGTGGGCTCTCCCCAGGTGCAGAGAGTGGAGGCCACTCGAGTTGTGCTACGCTGGCTTCTCACTGCAGTGGCCTCTCCTCTTGTGCAGCGTGGGTTCTAGGGCATGCAGTCTTCAGGGGTTGCTGCACCTGGGCTCAATAGCTTCTCCAGATACACAGCTCTGTTCCTGCCTTATGTGGTTTGGGGTTCTCTGATCACCCTGGTTTGCATTTTTTATGCATTCTTCAGTTGGCTTCCTTCTTAATGTACGGCAGGCAGACCTGAAATTGACATTCCAGGGTTCCAAACCAGAAAGGAACTGATAGCCTGCGCCCTCCTCTGTGTACTTCTTTTCTCCTTGAGGTTTCTTCTTTTCTGCCTGCTTTTGGGGTACCTTCATCTAAGTCAAATCCCTGACTCTTTTCCAAGTGCTTTGTACCAATAGGTTTTTATCTTCTATCATCTCAAGTGTAGGACATTCCCTTCATTCTTATTAAGTTTTCTATTATTAAATTCAGAGTGGTATTCCAGCTTGTTGAGACTTGTGGGTTCTAATTATGTATTTGCTGTTCCTTTCAGCTTCCTGTCCTCTACAAATTTGATAAGCATGACTCCTGTGTCTTCATTTCAACTCCTTGATAACAAGTGTAACCCAGATGTCAGTTGACGTCACCACGTCCTCTGAGATAGAAATAAAATTAGCTCAAGCCCTCATCACACATCCTGTGGGAAGTCGGACACCCTCCCAAAGATCTTTGCAGACTCCCAGCACTTTGATGGCCATTTGCGGTTCCACTTTCCTCCTCCTGCTGACCTCGGGTTCACCCACATCCCACCCCTGTGGCTGCTCTGTCCTCTCAGGTTCATACGGACCAGGTCCTTTCTGTGATTTCTTTAAAGAAATAAGACATTTAGAGGTGTGGTGGATTCTGCTCAAGACTTGCAGCGATGGTGTGTGTGTGCACACACACGTGTGTAGGGGGTGGTCCATGTATGGAACAGGTAGTCAAACAGATTTAATAGATCTCTTCTTTCTGTTCTTGAGAATCCCTTGGTAACACTACCACTAGGACCTTCTTCCTGGTCTCCTTTTCACCATGTGCTCCTCAAACTACTGAGAGAATCAAGAGTCTAGAATTTCATTAACAGCCCTTGTTCTGGCCAGGGTTGATGGAGGAGAGTACGGCATGGGGAGACAAAGGCAGACCCTGGGCAAATCTGTGAGGAGTCGAAGTTTGTCCAAGTTGTTCCCCACACTTCCTCTTAAATTAAATTTTTGGACTATATTTTATTTAACCCAAAGCAACCAAAATATTATTTCACCATATATTATGGGCTGAATTGTGTTCCCCCAAATTCATGTTGAAACCCTAACCTCAGAATTGACCATATTTGGAGATACGGTCTTTACAGAGGTAATCAAGGTAAAATGAGGTCATCAAAGTGGGCCTAATCATCAAGGTGGGTGATCAAGGACACCTGACTGTTGTCTTATGAAAAGAAGGGATTTGCACACCCAACAGAGATGTCAGGAGTTGTATGTGCACAGAGAAAAGATCATGTGTAGAGTTGGCAAGAGGGCAGCCATCTGTGAACCAAAATGAGAAGCCTCAGAGGAAACAAACTCTCTGCTGGCACTTCGATCCTCGACCTGTAGCCTCCAGAACTATAAGAAAATAAATCTCTGTTGTTTAAGCCACCTGCTGCTGCTGCTGCTAAGTTACTTCAGTTGGGTCCAACTCTGTGCAACCCCATAGAAGGCAGCCCAGCAGGCTCCCCCGTCCCTGGGATTCTCCAGGCAAGAACACTGGAGTGGGTTTCCATTTCCTTCACCTAGTCTGTGATATTTTCTTGTGGCAGCCCTAGCAAATTAATGCACCATGTTACTAATGTAAAAATGAAGGAGTGTAGTGGGTTGTAAGGTGGTTACCCAAAAGTTCGGTTCACATCCTAATCCTTGGGACCCACGGATGTGACCTTATCTGGAAAAATGATCTTTGCATATGTAATTAAATCAAGGATCTTGAAATAGCATCATTTAAAATGTCTGGGTGGGCCCTTAATCTAATGACAAATGTCCTACAGAGGAGGAGAAAACACAGCCACAGAGGAGAAAGCTGTGGACTCCAGAAGCAGAGATCAGGGGTGGAGCCACAAGCCAAGGAATGCTTGAGCCTTCTAAGGGAGTGTGGCTCTGTGAATACCTAGATTTCGGATTTCTGGCTCCAGAGCGGTGAGAGAGTAAGTTTATGTTGTTTTAATTCACCAAATCTGTGGTAATTTGTTACAGTGGTACTAGGAAACAAATATGAGAAGGTACTTTATGTTCTTTTTTCAAACTTTGAAATGAGGTGCTGTTTTTATATGCATTACACAGCTCAACTAAGAGTAGCTAAGTTCATGCTAGCTTATTTGGAAAGTGATTCCAGATCGAGTGAGGGATGGGGGGAAGCACAAGGAAGGGGGCAAGATGCATTCTCATGCTGGCCACCCCTACCGGTACCCTTCTTTCTGTATCTGGTATCTGTATTCTAGTGCCCATAATGTTCAGCACTTTCCTGGTAGAAGCTGACTTCCAGGGCCGCTTATACTGGAGTCTGCTTCCAGGGCAGTGACTCTTTCATTTACCTGGAAACTCCAAACTCTCAATGAGCTAATGCTCAAAGCTGGATGGAGTGACTGGTATACTGTGAAGTTTCTTCAGTGATGTTCTCATTAGCAAGGAGTCCACATCCACACTTCCCCGTAATTCCTTCCCTCATGTGTTGGCTTGCTTCCATAACGAAGTACCACAGACTGAGTGGCTTAAACAACAGAAATTTTATTGTCTCAAATCTGAAATCATGGTGTTCACAGGGTCAGTTTCTCCCATGGGCTGTGAAAGAAGGATTAGCTCTAGGTTTCTCTCTTTGCCTTTTAGATGCTTGTCATCTTATATGTCTACCCTCTATGAGTATTTGTCTCTGACCGGTTTTTTCCTTTTCATAAGGACACCAGTCATATTGGGTTAGGGCTACCTTAATGATCTCACTTTAGCTTGATTACCTTTGTAAAGACCCTATCTCCGAAATAAGGTACTTGAGGTTAAGACTTCCATGTATCTTTTTTTGGTGGGGACACGGTTCAGTTCATAACACCGCCTTTGATGTTTCACCTTATTATCAAACCCAGTGTCCCTTGATTTTACCTAACATGTATGGGTTGTTTTATTTCTATAAATCTAAATTTATTTTCCTCATTTCTAAAATGAGAATAATTTTTATGTATAAATTGGTAACTGGTTTATTTTTCGCTGTGAGTTTTAGTCAAGGTCATATTGGAAACTACAATCTGGGAAACAGCCTCTGCATAGCTCTGAGAGAACTATTCAAAAGAGGGAGGTGGGAAGCCAGTTTATATGTGGATTTTTTTTTTTTTTTGGCTAGGGAGTATGTGCAGTCAAGCATAGCTCATGGTTAAAGATTACTGCTAGTCACAAGAATATCTCAAGTTAATGATTTTAGTTCCTTGCTATGTATGGGAAGAGGCAAGAATCTAGGTTCACTAAAATTCTTCCTGAAGTATACATCTAACTATCTGAGAGGCCTGCTTGCCCAAAGCACAGAGCATACTGTTAATGTCTTCTTGTTTCCTATTTTTTAAGTTACTTGTTTTTCTTCCATGTATATCTTTATACAGTTTTTAAAGGTTACATTCCATTTCAGTTATTATAAAATGTTGGCAATATTCCTTGTGTTGTATAATACATTCTTATAGTCAAACTTAATAGTTTGAACCTTCCACTCCCCCACCTTTATATTGCTTCCATCCTGCCACTGGTAATTACTAGTTTATTCTCTGTATCTATGAATCTGTTTCTTTTTGTTATATTCACCAGTTTGTTGCATTTTTTAGGATTCTACATATCCAGGATATCATAGAGTATTTGTCTTTGTCTGACTTATTTCACTTAGCATTCAGTTCAGTTCAGTTCAGTCGCTCAGTCATGTCCGACTCTTTGCGACCCCATGAATCACAGCACGCCAGGCCTCCCTGTCCATCACCAACTCCCGGAGTTCACTCAGACTCACGTCCATCAAGTCAGTGATGCCATCCAGCCATCTCATCCTCTGTCATCCCCTTCTTCTCCTGCCCCCAATCCCTCCCAGCATCAGAGTCTTTTCCAATGAGTCAACTCTTTGCATGAGGTGGTCAAAGTACTGGAGTTTCAGCTTTAGCATCATTCCTTCTAAAGAAATCCCAGGGCTGATCTCCTTCAGAATAGCCTTCAAATCCATCCATGTTGCTGCAGATGGCAAAATTTTGTTCTTTTCTATGACTGAGTAGTATTCCATTGCATATGTGTGTGTATTTAATATATCTTCTTTATCCATTCATCTGTTGATGGACACTTAGGTTGGTTGCTTCCATACCTTGGCAATTGTAAATAATGCTGCTATGAATGTTGGGGTGCATATATCTTTTTGAATTAGTGTTTATGGTTTTTTTTGGTATAACACGTAGAGAGGAATTACTGGTTCATGTGGCAACCCACTCCAGTACTCTTGCCTGGAAAATCCCATGCATGGAGGAGCGTGGTAGGCTATAGTTCATGGGGTTGCAAAGAGTTGGATACGACTGAGCGACTTTACTTTACATGGTAGTTCTATTTTTAGTTTTCTGAGAAACCTCTATTCTGTTTTCCTTAGTGGCTGTACCAATGTACATTCCCACCAACTATGTACAAGGGTTCCCTTTTCTCCACATCCTTGGCAACATTTGTTATTTGTGTTCTTTCTGATAATAGCCATTCTGAAGGTGTGAGGTGATGTCTCATGTGGTTTTGATTTCAATTTTCCTGATAATTAGTGATGTTGAGCATCTTTTCATGCGCCTGTTGACCATCTGCCTCTTCGGAAAAATATCTGTTCAGCTCTTCTTCCCATTTTTAAATTGGGTTGTTTGACTTTTTGATGTTGAGTTGTATGAGCTGTTTATATATGTTGGATAAGAAAACAATAATATTTGTTTTAACGTGTTGTAGGGTTAAATGTGATAACATATGGGAACCTACTATGCAATCTAAGCTGGTGTTATTAGCACTTTTCACCACCACCCCTGCCCTTCATACACTCTGATCAAGGAATGGAACGGTGCCAGCTGCCCTGTGGAGTCTGTCACCAGCAGTAAAATAGCCAAAGGAAGGCAGTATGACATAAATCTGAGCCAAACATTAAAAATCTTCAGAAGAAACTTTTTAAGGAGCAAAATAAGATAAAGCAAAATACGAAATCATAGAAACAGATGAGTGTGTAGAATACCTATTGTGATTTTAATATAGGAAGGCTGCCCCTAAACTGGTTTGACTGAGGTGTGGCTTAGTGGCCCATTCCAGACCTTTCTCTCACTACCTCGCCCATCATGGTGGGAGCCCTTGGCTGAGCTGATGGCTCAAGATAAGCCCAGTTGTCCAATCCTGAGGCTCGATTCATGGCTTCCCCACAGAAGGGACTTAACCCAGTGTGGACTGGCTCATTCCTCACTTCCTTTCCTAGATCTGGGCAAATCCCTTAGAGCCTCATGGTCCAGCCCAAGGGGGTTTCAATAGAGCCTACTCTGTGTAGACATCCTCTGTCTAGGATACTTTCTTGGGTGAATGGGAGAAACAAATTCTTATTTTCTTAATCACTGGGAAGTCTCAGCTCACCAGTTTTGTTGAGACTATGGTTTCATAAATTGAAATCTTGAGTGGGGAGACAAGAGACAGGGTTGAGTACTAGAGATGTTTGGTGAACAAGTGTTGGGGGAACTGACTGTCATGATTTTATTTAGTTATTTTTATTGAGATGCAGTTCATATAACATAAAATTAACCATATTAAATTGAACAATTCAAGAGTACTTAGTGCATTCACAGTGTTGAACAGCCACCACCTCTATCTAGTTCCAACACACTTTCACCTTAAAAGGAAGACTCCTATTTATTAAGTGATCATTCCCATCTTCCCTCAGCTGCTGGCAACCACCAATCCTCTTTCTGTCTCTATGGATCTACCTATTCTGTATATTCTATATAAGTGGAACCATACCATTGGTGGACTTTCATGTCTGTTTTTTTTTTATTTTTTCCACTCAGCATAACGTTTTCAAGATTTATCCATGTTGTAGCATGTATCAGTATTTCATTCTTTTTTTAATGACTGAGTAATATTTCATCATATGACTATATTACTGTGAGTTTATTTTGCTAAGTGGAATATGCAAACAGAGTATCAGAACTGATTTCCTCTGGAGAAGCTATATTGGGAAAGAGAAAGTGAAAGGAAAGTGAACTGGTGACTTATTGAGAGAATTTTTGAGACAAATTATAATTGTTTAAAGAAGACTTTCATGAAGGTTTCAGTGTGTAGTATAAGATGGAAGTCTTTTTTTGTCTTCTTGTGAAATCTTCATTGAAATATTGATGTCACTAATGTTTGTGGCCTTGGATCTATTTTTTCTGACATGACAAATTGCTGAGTGCAACCTCAAGGTATGATCAGGGCAAGAGTTGAAGCTACTTAAGCCAGTCCCAGGTGATGTGATTACCTGAATTCAACAGTTTGGTGTTAGAATCTGACTTTCCTCTGGAAGGTTACTAAAGGTTTAGCATCTCAGTAGAGTCAATGGCACCCCACTCCAGTACTCTTGCCTAGAAAATCCCATGGACGGAGGAGCCTGGTAGGCTGCAGTCCATGGGGTCACTAAGAGTCAGACACGACTGAGCGACTTCACTTTCACTTTTCACTTTCATGCATTGGAGAAGGAAATGGTAATCCACTCCAGTGTTCTTGCCTGGAGAATCCCAAGGACGGCAGAGCCTGGTGGGCTGCCGTCTATGGGGTCGCACAGAGTTGGACACGACTGAAGCAACTTAGCAGCAGCAGAGTCAGTATAGATGGTGATTCTGCTGCAGTCTGCATCCAGCCTGCTTGAGAACTGAGCCCGACTTTGGCTTAACAAAATGTAATTTTGCTGCTAAACAGCAACAACAACAAAATTTGACCATGAGTCAGCTGATCTCTAAAGTGGATTTTCATTTTAAGCCTCTGTAATTTCCCCTTTTCTCCCTACTCTCAGCCCCAGTATAAAAGACATCTGATAAGACCTCATATGAGGAAAGACCTTCCTGAAAGTCTTGGGCTGCTTCACCTCATTCCCTGAGATAAGTTAGACAAGAAAGAACTGACTTTCTCATTTAGATTCAATCATGGGTAAATTCAGCATATCAGAAAAGCACAAACTTTTGGCCAGCATGAAGGTTTTCTTAAGCTGATTAGGTGCTTGGCATTCAGAGTCATTTAGTGCCTATTGTACAAAATGAATAAGAACGTGCTGAACTTCAGCTTCTTACTAGAACAAATAAAATTATGAATTACTAGGCAAATAGCATCACAAGAAATAAGGCTATTTCCCTAGGGAAACCTATAAACCTGTGATTCAGAGTGCTGTGCCCAGAGACTCATTCAAATCTGAAGAACCCGTAACAACAGATTACAAACAGGTCAGAATCCAGAAAATAGAGCCGTCCTTCCCCAGCTTCTTCCTCTTGTCTACCACATCTGGAACACACCAGTTCTGACAGTGTGTTTTCTTAGGACTGACTTGAAAGGCAATAACCTTACAGCATTTGACTTTTACTAGCCAAGCTAGTCCATCTAGAATATATAAAAAGACATGGGAGACTGCATCCAACTCCACCTTCCCAACCCTGATTTCCTTTCTGTCTATTCAGTTAATAGATCTCAAGAGATTACTTGAAGACAGTATGTTCAGAAGCTCTCAGTTTTGTGCATTCTGTTTAAAACTTTTCCCTTCCCTGATCCAAAGTATCACTTTTCCACCCAAAAGCAACAATTAAAGGTTGGCTGTGGCTTTTCTTTAAAAAGAAAGAGGAGTTATATCTCAACAGAAAAGAAAAAAAAAGCCCAGTCACTTCTGCAGTTGTTCAGCTCAGTTCACATGGGACTCTTTTTTCTATTGTGATAGTATATTAGTAATTAAAATCTGTCCTTGCTGCTTAAAACAAAAAAAGAGGAATGAGATGGAAGCAAGAGTGGGGCAGAGAGGGGCACACGGGGTTGGAACTTGGTGAAGACACGTGTGGCCAGTATGAACCTAGAGACAGCAGGGTGAGATCTACCCCACACATTCCAGTCTCTCCCTTCCAGGGCTATCTGCCTCTGAGCATGGAGAAGAGACATGAATGTCTGTCACAGAGATCATGAGGGTGGTGTGGTGTTTAGTCTCTAAGTCGTGTCCAACTCTTGTGACCCCGTAAACTGTAGCCTGCCAAGCTCCTCTGTCCATGGGATTTCCCAGACAAGAATACAGGAGTGTGTTGTCATTTCCTTCTCCAGGGGATCTTTCTGACCCAGGGATTGAACCCACATCTCCTGCATTGCAGGTAGATTCTTTACTGCTGAACCACCAGGGAAATTTGTGAGATTCACACCTAAAGGGTCATCTTGGACTTGATTAAATATTGATGTTGATTTTCCAGACTCGTTCTGAGACTCTATTTCCCAGCTGCTATATATTTGTTCCATCATGTTCTCAGGTCTTTGTTCAAATGTCATTGCCACAGAGAGTTCCATACTTCCTAACTCCCTGGCACCTCCATTAAAAAAAAAAAAATTGTAGTTGATTTACAATATTAGTTTCAGGTGTACAGCATTGTGATTTAGTATTTTTACATTATACTCCATTGAAAGTTACTATAAGATAATGGCTATAATTCCTTGTGCTATACAGTATTTCCTTGTTGCTTGTATTTTACACATGGTAGACTGTATCTCTTAATCCCATACTCATAATTTTGCTTCTGCTCCATTTCCTCTTCCTTTGATAACCAGATATCTGAGTCTGTGTGTTTTGCATATACATTCATTTGTATTATTTTTTAGATTCCACAAATAACTGACACTATTCAGAATTTGTCTTTATCTGACTTATTTCACTAAGCATAATATTCTCTAGTTGCAGAGATTTTAACAGCACCACCTAGATGGTGGCATTTAAAAAAAAAATGATTCTTAAAATTCTATAGTACTTTACAATTTTCAACAGTTTCATACAACATAATTTCATTTAACTCTGTAATAACCTGTTTTCCCTCTACTCCTATATTGCCCCAACCACCCCTCTCCCCACTGGTAAGCTCTGGTTTGTTCTCTATATCTGTGAATCTGTTTTTTTGTTATTGTTATATTCACTAGTTTGCTGTATTTTTTAGATTCTACATATCAGAGACATCATATCTTATTTGTCTTTCTCTGACTTGTTTCACTTAGCATAATCTCTTCCAAGTCCATCTATGTTGCCACAAATGGCAAAATCGCATTTTTAATGGCTAAATATAGTATTCTGTTGTTTATATGTACCTCATCTTCTTTATCCATTCGTCGTTGATGGACACTTACATTTCTTCTGTGTCTTGGCTATTGTAAATAATGCCACTATGAACATTGGGGTGCACGTACCTTTTTGAGTTAGTAGGGGCTTTTGGGGTGTTACCCAGGAGTGGATTTATTGGGTCATGTGGTAGTTCTAGAGACCCAGGTTCAATCCCTGGGTCAGGAAGAGCCCCTAGAGAAGGGATTGGCTACCCACTCCAGAATTCTGGCCTGGGGAATTCCATGGACAGAGAGCCTGGCAGGCTATAGTCCATGGGGCTACAAAAAGTCGGACATGACTGAGCGACTGACAGTTGTGCTTCACTTGCATGGTAGTTCTGTCTTTAGTTTTCTGAGAAACCTCTGTGCTGTTTTCCACAGTGGATGCACCGATTCTCCCCCTCCCAGTGTATGAAGGTTCCCTTTTCCTTGTCACCAACATTTGTTATTTGTCGGCACCTTCATTTTCTCTGCACTTTTACTTATTTGTTTATTATCTCTCTTTCTTCCCTAGAATATAGGCTCCCTGAGGGCAGAGCAGGGGTTTTTGTCTTTTTTGCTCACTGCTGTATTCTCCTCACTTAATTGGTCCCTGAAACATAGTATATACTAAATAATCATTTGTACAATGACTGAATGAAGGAATGTCCTCCTAAAGCTCCTTTCCTTGGGGGGGAAGGACATGTCTTCATTTCATCAGCATGTTTTAAGGAGTTTCTCATCTAGGGCCTGTAAGTTACTTTTGTTATTTCTTATAACAATCTCAGGCAATGCTTTAAAGACGTATTTATTTTCTGGATGAAACTAACAGGACTATGGGAGACTCACTTGATCATTTAGCACTCTTTCACTCAACAATTACTTGATTTTGTTTTCTATCCTGACAGATCTTTATGATTCTCTATCATCATACTTAATCATGTCTGACTCTTTGTGACCCCACAGACTGTAGCCCACCAGGTTTCTCTGTCCATGGAATTTTTCTGGCAAGGATACTGGAGTGGGTTGCCATTCCCTTCTTCAGGGTATCTTCCCAACCCATGGGTCAAACCAGAGTCTCCTACATTGCAGGCAGATTCTTTAGCACTGAGCCACCAGGGAAGTCCTCTTTATGATTCTAACAGAAAATTAGAACTGAGGCTTCAGTTTTACAAGTCATAAGAGTTAATGGTGTGCACTTTCTCCATTCTGATGTTCCCCTAGGAACCTGGAAGTGGATATGTGCTTCCACTTTGGGAAGCATGTAGATCTTGCTCCCCGGCTCTGTAGCTCCTGTTGTGATGCAGAAAGGAAACGATACTGAAAGAGTATCCCTAAACTAAGAAATGGGGGTTATAATTTTCAACACCTTAATTCTTGGGCAGTAGAAACATATTGGGAGAAGAAAATGGCAACCCACTCCAGTACTCTTGCCTGGAAAATCCCATGGATGGAGGAGCCTGGTGAGCTATAGTCCATGGGGTCGCTAAGAGTCGGGAACGACTGAGCGACTTCACTTTCACTTTTCACTTTCATGCATTGGAGAAGGAAATGGCAACCCACTCCAGTGTTCTTCTTGCCTGGAGAATCCCAGGGATGGGGGAGCCTGGTAGGCTGCTGTCTATGGGGTCGCACAGAGTCGGACATGACTGAAGCGACTTAGCAGCAGCAGCAGCAGAAACATATTACACCTTGTTGAAAAGGGACTTGTTGTATGGGAATCATGTCCCAAATAGCTGGATGGACTGACACTCTATTCCATTGCCCAGGTAAACAGTCCCATCTCCTGGTAAGTCCAATAGTATGGGCTTTCTCTGTTTTGGACTCTCTCTGCTTGCTCCCTCTCCCAGGCCTGGCTAGTGAAAGCTGGAGTCCCTATTTTAGGTGGCTTCCTGATCTTTATTCCTTTTAAGTGTTCTCCAGGGGAGAGAGCTTTATAGGGAGATGAAATCTATGTGGCGTCAGCAGAATCCAGTCCCAGATGACCCTACACTGGAAGAATTGGATCAGGCAGGTGTTGTGATGTGTCTGTTTCACTCAGTGTCTGATAAATCGGATGTCTCACATCTGAAACCATCAGCAAGAAGTCCAGATGCGATCTTCACTTGGGATTCCTGAACTCATCTTCTCGAAATCTTATAAAACTACCCAACCTTCAGTACACTAAGCCAGCCAAAGTAAGTAAACAGGGAAAATCAAAGCTCCTTATAAGTGCTTTGGGCTTCCCTGGTAGCTCAGCTGGTAAAGAATCCACCTGCAGTGCAGGAGACCCCGGTTTGATTCCTGGGTCAGGAGGATCCCCTGGAGAAGGGATAGGTGACCCACTCCAGTATGCTTGGGCTTCCCTGGTGGCTCAGACAGTAAAGAATCTGCCTGCAATGTGGGAGACCTGGGTTCTATCCCTGAGTTGGGAAGATCCCCTGGAGAAGGAAACGGCAACCCACTCGAGTATACTTGTCTGGAGAATTCCATGGACAGAGGAACCTGGCAGGCTACAGTCCATGGGGTCGCAGAGTCGGACGTGACTGAGTGACCTTCACACTCACAGTTCACATAAGCACATTGTTTTCTACATAAAAGTTCACTCTTCATGTGAATTTTCTGTAAAGCTTCCCCTGTGATATAATATGCTTGGCAGCTAAGCCAGGAAGATGGGTAGAAAAACATGCTCACTCTCAATGCATCCTCTAAGCATTTGGAAGAAATTCTCAGAACCCAGCTTTCAGACAGTGCTACCGGCTGGTTCCCCTCTGACAGTTCTGCAGCTCCTGAGGGAATAGAACAAAGTGCGCGGGCTTCTTAGGGGCTGATGTTGCTATACTTCTGTTCTTGCAAGTCCCAGGGCAGGAGGCCCACTGGTCTAGTCTAAGTCCTACACCCCTGGAAGGAGAACAGATGCTGCATAGGTAAAATCAAAGCATGTCCACCACAGGATGCTCTGTAGTGGTGAATAAGTTTAAAATTAAGGCTATGAAAATTCTTTGAAATACTACCATGTAGATACTACCAGCTTGTAACATTTTTATTGGTCTGTATTTTTACAATTTCTTAACCCTCATGTGAAATTTTACACAAATGGTCATCCCTTGTGCCCACCTCGCTCTCTTAATCTCAACCTCTCTCTTATCCAGAATTTCACAAATGCTGCTTACCTCTCTGAAGTCTTTCCTTATCAATTCCTTGAACACAGTGTTCCTCCAAGATCCATAAGGAAAAGTCAGGTGGTTTTAGCTTTGTTTCTTTAAATTTCCAATCTGTCCTGCCTGATATTTTAAATAATATACAATAAAATTAATTACCAGGAAAACTAAAATTTTTAGAACAAAGTACACTCCCCAATTTTTAATGATTAGATTCAACAGACATAAAATGACTTTTCCCAAATGTTATAAAAGTTTCTAAATGTTTACTTCTCAATTTCTGTAACTACCCAGGGAAGACTGTTAACATATAGACTTAGCAGATACTTTGAGTAGCTTTGTTCTAGATGACTCTGACCCTCTCTTTCATTCAAAGCAAAGATTCACTTCTTCCACAAAGTCTTCCTGACAGCTTTCCTCCAACCCCCATTCAGCTAGATGGTCTCACAGAGTTCTGTGTGTCTTATTAAAGCACCCACCAGTCAAACTCTGTCCTAAATGAATCTGTGCTAGTGGATAAGGGGTGCTTCTGGTTATCTCTGAATGTCAACCTCTTACAGAAGTTCAAGGTTCCAAAGCCAGCAGGACCACCACAATACCTTCAGCAAGCCATTCACTGGAAGGAGTTAAGTCTATGTAGATCTATCTGTATAAGCAAAAAAAGAAATGCTGTGTCAGTAAATTTAAGATGTCATGAATTATAAGATGCATACCTACTTCAGTGATGTGAAAATAAGAATTGTAAGACACATCCAGATTTCAGAAATGTTAAAATGTGGACGAATAAGTGTCTGAACCAATGAAATGAAGTCGTTAAAATCTCAGCCTTCTGTCTTTTGAGTAATGAAAATCTTAATTGTCTCTGTGGAGAGAAAGGTTTGTAGAAACGGTGAATACTCATATGAGGCATATTTACATTTCTGATTGTGTATAACCCTGACGGGAGAGGTTACTGTGGCTTCTTTTAATCTTTTGTCATAGTGTCACTAGTCTCTCCTTCATTCTTTCAAATTATGTATGTACTTGGTATTCTATTTCCTCATCCTCATTCTGTCTCTCAGGTAAGTGGAGCCCAGGGTGGTTGAGTTACTCAAGATGCTGTGGTAAGTGACTCAGTGGGAAATGGAATTTCTGTTCTCCTTACCCCCAGGTTATATTGCCTAGAACCCTGTAAGGCAATTCAGGACTTAATGAACTGGGCAGGCCTGGTCCCGACTTCATTGCTTTCTTTTTTATAGAGATAACTGATGAGTAAGGGCTGTGACTGAGGTATTGCTTGGTCTGGGAAACAATTTATTTTAAAATTTCATAAATTGACCTATAACTATTATCAATATTCCAGGACTAAAATAAAGCTGTAGCTATAGACTCCAGTGATGCATAAACATGAGTCTATGTTAATTTGAATGTCAAAGGATCCAGAAATCTCCCTGTGGCCAAATTTTACTTATTTTTGCTCACTTATGACAACTGATCTTATAACTTCTTTTACCTACTAGAGATCATTGTGAGTTAATTAAAGTGTATTTTTTGTATATTAAAATGTCTGTTAACTAGAATGATTTGAGATTTATCCAACTTGATCCAAAATCAAGTTTGGCCAGGGCATGGGTAATCCATTCATACTAGGGATATATACGTGTGTGTGCTCAGTCGCTCAGTCATGTCTGACTCTTTTGCAACCCCATGGAGCCCGCCAGGCTCCTCTGTCCATGGGATTCTTCAGGCAGGAATACTGGAGTGGGTTCCATTTTCTTCTCTGAATCTAAAGGTATACATATTTCCATAGTGTATCAACTCTGTTTTTTATTTGTCAAGCAGGAGAAACAAATTTTGAGTAAGAAACAGAAAAGGCATTTATGTGATGAATGTGGAGTAACTCCCAGAACTGAAAGGAAAGTTAAAAAAAGTAGACTTGGAACATGCAGAAATTGTGGAGTTCGAGCAGAAGCGTGCCCTAAGCAGCAGAACCGATGGCTGCTATCTTAGTAGGAGAAAGCAACTCCAGAACTCATTTTGTCACTTTGTTCAAAAGTCAGATTCCGGAGAGAAAACATATAAATAACCCAGCTTGAGTGAGAGACCTGTCCGTGGCTGGGTGTGAGGAAGGCACCTTGATTGATTAAGGACGGATGGTAGTCCACTAGGGTAAAAACAGGGTACTGTTTCCAGAAGGATGCATGGACACTGGCCAGGAGTCTCACTCCCTGTACTCCAAATACCAGCCTCCTTGACCAGCCAGGCCGGGGTGTGCCCTTGGGCTCAGTCCCTTACTCGCTACTTTTCACAGCCTCTACCCCTTCTGTGTTAGACCCCATGCTTCCTAAGAGATCTAAATCAGTTCACACAACAGCTCCTGCAGTAATAGCAGCTCATTAAAGGGCCGGTCAGCCAGCCCTGCCCAGTGTCCTCAGTTCTCAGCATGTTCAGGTCATCAAAGGTCTGCTGCGGTCCTGGGAGCACAGGGTGTTGGGCCCATGCGGTTGGCAGGTGCAGCACTCTTCACTTAGGTCCTCTGGCCAGTGTTCCAGTTAAAATAAGAAAACTGGGACTAAGTCCAGTGACATCCCCGCTGCCCCTTAAAACATTTTTGTGTTCTTCATTTGTGACTGTCAAGTGTCTGGCTTCTTAGAAATAGAGAAACCCTTGCTTTACCCAAGGTGGCCTTCCTGGCAGGTGACTCTCAGAATTATTCATTTAAACAATGTCTAATTAACGCCCAATGGCAGGAACAGCGCCACAGGTTAATATTTAACCAGTTGGAATGGTAACTGTGTGTACGAGGTTTAGTAACAGATCTGCTGAGTGGGTTGACTAGGTCTCCGCCTCGTCAGCGTCCCTGGAGTCTTCCTGTCTCCTAGACTGCATTCTCTGCTTGCCTTCCCACCCCCACTCTCAAACGAAGAACCTGAGGGGAATCATGGGAGGCAAAGTCTCAAGCCCTGACCTGCTAACCAAAGGCGTAGCTGATTTTAAGTTTAATATTTACTCAGCCAGGAAATGCTCTAATTAAGACTAGCTCTCTAAATCTTAAAGCCCCACCCTGAAAGGGCAGAAAAAGATTACTCATCCCTCAGGGCAGAGCCCTCTGGGAAAGCACTTTTCTGCCCTACACCCAGATGTCTCAGAGACGACTTCGGCCGATGTTCTTTCAAGCTCAAGCAAGAGCATAACAGGGGTGGTTTATTGAATTTTCGTGGGATGTCCATTGGCTTTCAGAATAAAAGCTGGCTGTCTAGATCTCTGATCCCAGATAACAAAAAAGGGAATGGCCAAATATCTGGAGCAGAAAGGAGATTTTCCATCTAGGTGAGCAGTTTAGTAAGAGCAGGAGTCTGACGGCCTGGGTCAAATCCTGGTTTCACCATCCTTTCTTGGGTAAACTTTCTTGGGTGACTCAATCCTCTAAGTTTTCATTTCCTCAGGGTTAAATTGTAATAGTAGCATCTACTTCATGGGATTGGTGCTTAGAGAATGTCTGATTTGATCATTAATTTGATCATTTATGCAATAATTCATTCAAATAATATGCCAAACATCCAAAATGTACTAAATAAAGTGCAATGTAATGATAATACAGGAAACTGTTCCCTTCCTGAAGGAGCACACAACTTAGTAGGGAAATGTATAAATTATTCCTCTTTGTTGTAATAATTGTAATCATAAACATGTGAACTCAAGTGTTATTAATGTGCAAAAAGGAAGCTCTTTCCATGGAAAATTTTAGGAAAGTTTCATGATGATGCTTAAACTGAGTATTTTTTTTTCGAGAAGAGAAAAGAGGAAAAGTTATCCCAGAAACTTTTGAACATTATGAACAGGAGAACATCAATGAGAAAAATCCTGGTGTGTTTGGAAAACAACAGAAAATTTGGCTAGAGTGCGGGGTGGGCATGGTAGGTAATGAGGCAAGGATGTCATGGGCCATATCAAGACATTTAAACTTATATGTTGCATGGTTAGATTTCCAGTTAGGATGATAGTTCCTATAGTAATACAAAAGGGAATGAATAAAGAAGACATCAGAACCCAGAAGAACAGAGAGAAGACTATGACCACAGTCTGGGCAGGAAATAAAGAGGAGTCAACTCAAGGTCATGGCAAATGATGGGAAGGAAATGAAGGCAGAATTAAGAGATATTTAGATGGGTACTCTTATCTAGTCTCTGCATAAAATCACTATGAACAAGTCACTTCTTCTGCTCCTGCTTCCTTACATGCAAAACTTGTGTTAAGAAAGGATTTATGAAAAAATATCTGGAAAGGCTGAGTGTTTCAGAAGAATATTTGTAATGATTTTTGGAGGGGTAAGGATTCATAAAGATTTAGTCGAAAATATATTGCCAAGAGGGCTTCCTCGGTGACTCAGCAGTAGAGAATCCGCCTGCAATGCAGGAGCCACAGGAACTGCAGGTTTGATCCCTGAATTGGGAAGATTCCCCTGGAGGAGCGCACGGCAACCCACTCCAGTATTCTTGCTTGGAGAATCCCATGGACAGAGGAGCCTGGCGGACTACAGTCCATAGGGTTGAAAAGAGTTGAAGACGACTGAAAAACTTAGAACACAAGCAGCACATACTACTGAGAATCTGTTAGGCAGATCTTCCAACTACCTCCCACACATGAATATTTTATTTAAATTTGATTCTCCCTTATTTATCTTTTTGTTGTTTTCCCCCTTCTTTCCTCTTTCCTTTCCTTCCTTTCTCCTTTCCTTCCTTCCTTCTATCCATCCTCAATCTCAGTAATTTTAAATAGAGGGTTTCTTGGCCTGTTCCAGTCTCTTTATTAGTTGCAACTTCCTGGTTGCAAGTGACAGAAACCAACCAGCATAAGTAAGAAGGATGAGGAAGAGGCGGGAAAGAAATTGACTAGCTTGTGTAGCTGGGACTGAGAAGACCAGGGACTAAGCTAGTCTCAGCTAGATTCAGGAAGTCAAACACAGATGACATGGACCAACTATTGTTCCCAAAGTGATGGAATACTCTAACGTGGCAGACCTGGGTCATAAACCCATGTCTGTGGTCAGGAGGACTGGATCAGTTGCCAAAACAAGGGTGTGTGTGAAGGTTTTACAACAACAACAAAAATATGTGACTGTAGTCCGCTGCATGAAAGAACCAGCCAATGAGAGTGACAGCAGCCCTTGTTCTGTGCTCTTTGATACACAATAAAGATATTTACAGAAATACATTTTCTTTGCTAAAAATCCAGATACTGTAAAGATAAACAGTGTTCTATGAGTAATTAGTTGAAAAGTTTGTACTAAAATCCTGTGCTGTGAGGTGACATCAGCCGAAGTGAACCCATATTTTCATTTTTGGCTTGCCATTAATGTCACCCAAACTCTTGGGGAGTCTACAATTCACACTCTGGCTAATAAATACTCAAAAGTCTGTTACTTCCTGATTATATATGATATCTGTGTCAAGTGACAGTGAAGTTCTGGGGACCTACAGAGTGAGCCATCTCCACATGGAATTATCCAGACAAGAACACTAGAGTGGGTTGCCATTTCCTCTTCCAGAGAATCTTCCTGATCCAGGGATCAAACTCTCATCTCCAGACCCCCTGTTCTTGCCAGGAAAATCCCATGGACAGAGGAGCCTGGCAGGGTACAGTCCATACGGCCACAAAGAGTTGGACATGACTGAGCACGCATGCATGCACACACACACACATGATATCTGAGTGCTGGGAATATTATATAATAGTGTGCTACTATGCTCTTCCCAACTGTGTTCAGTGAAGTCTTATTGGGACCTTGAAATCTGCTGTGGTGGGAGTATTTACATCATGGAAATAGGCAAATGCTACACACTAGGGCTTTTTATTTTTATTTCATAGGGTTGGTTGTTAAACATTTCCCAGCATACTAGTGTGCACATGCGTGCACACACATACATACACACACACACCCTCCCCCAGTGTGGACTTTTCGTATGCTTTTTAGCACAGATAACATCTCCTATGTCTCAGCATCAAGTGTCAAGGAAAACTTTGTCATGCACCAAGATATTGTGGCATATGCATCATTCACAATTGAAGTTTCTTATCAAGATACTTATCAGCTTACTGAGGCAAGTAGAGAAAATACTAGACATCAGTGTGTAGATTTCTCCCTCAACTCCCTTTTAGGGATTCCATTGAGAGGTTTAGTAGCTCAGCCATTTCTGACTCTTTGTGACCCCATGGACTGTAGCCCGCCAGGCTTCTCTGTCCATGGAATCCTCCAGGCAAGAATACTGAAGTGGGTTGCCATGCTGTCCTCCAGGGGATCTTCCTAACCCAGGGATCGAACCCAGGTCTTCCACATTGCAGGCGGATTCTTTACCATCTGAGCCACTAGGGAAGCCCTCCATTGAGAGAGGCCTCACCCAAATAAGATTCCTGCATCTACTCTCTTAAGTGTAGCATTTTTTTTTTCTGTTATAAAACCACATTTAAGAACATTGCTGGCACAGAACCAGAAGTCTTGCCAATTTCCCAAGTCCTTGAAAGAGTAATCACTCAGTAGCCGAGGATAAATTTACATTGGATGACTTTTTTGGCCTTTCTTGCTAACAGAAATGTATTTATGAATTCAGTACCTTCACTGTCCTATTATTTCCTTGCTTTGTAAAATTAAGCCAAGCATCAGCTCAAAATAGAACCAAATCCTGAATAAGTACTGTTTTAAGGCTGATGTAATTTCTTGCTTTTTCTGCAAGATGCAGTTGAACGTACATATCTGACAGGCCAGCTCTATACAGGAGGCTAGCCAATGCTTTAGACTTTTAATCTACTTAATGGGATAAAGGTTAGGCATAATTAAATATCTTTGCCATTGAATCTCTCAATGCAATAAGCAAATGACTGAATTAAATCCATCAAGGGGATAAAATAAAAACATTTATCAAAGTAGTGATTTTGAGGGAATAGCTCTCCTTCCAGTCAAACTCAAAATGGCTTGGTGCTTTGGCCAAATGCCTGAAAAATACATAACAATTTTAGCGTATTCTTAGTAACAGCAGTCACAAAGAGTAAATGGAAAGATGAATTCCCTCATCTCAGTCTTCTGTGAGCCCCAGGATTTTCCTTTTTTGAAAAATTTCCATATTGTCCTGTAAGCTTTCTGGAAGAATGTTGGGAGCCCTGAAGCAGTACGTATCTTAGAACAGCAAGGGTCAAGCACTCTAACTTTGACACACTGAAGATTTTCCTACATCTGATAAACTAAAAGCAGCACTGAGAACAAAGACTATTTGCTCCCAGAAGAAGAAAGTGCTCAGCTCCAGATGACAGGGGTCCCCGTGGTCAGTGAGAGTTCTGCTGCCTTAAATCCTATCCAGAGCCTCTGCTCCGATGTCCTGGTTCCAGTTCAACACGGGATTTTCAGTGTTGGTGACGGCTTACATCACCTTTTGCTCTTCACCTGGAAAGACAGGTGGGAACAGCTGCCTGGGCAAACATACCTTTGCATCCGGGCTCACTGCTGTTCTCTTCTGCCTGTTGACCAGAAAATAATTCATCTACCTGCTATCCAGTACAATAAACCAGACTGACAGGATTCCATGCAGATAATTCCCTAAGATAGTCTGTACTATGTCTGAGATCAGGGACATGAAACCGAAAGGAAGGGAGTGAGTGAAGGCACAGGAGCGGAAAGGGGCTGGTAACCAGAGCCCCGTGTAAGGTGAATCACATGGTGTCATGTGATAGGAAAAGCAATTCCCATTAGCTGCTCTGATGCCCTGATTCTAATGTCCCAGAGATTTCCTCTAACCTAAAACTTTAGTCCTAAGGGCAAATTTGTTTGCTGCTTAGAAATAGGAAATGGAAGTAAGAATGGTGGTCAAGAGATCTTGCCTCATCTCCACCACTCTCTCTTTGTACATATAAATGTATGTGTGTGTGTTCACATGTATGTGTGTACCTATAAACACACATGCATGTACACAAATACACATGTACACACAAACCTACACTTGTATGTCTTTATGTGTAAGTCCTGATATCAGCATGTTTCTAACCATGTTTTGCTTTTAACAGACATTTTTCTGGATCTCTGCTTTCAGAACATGGTATTATGTGTTTCAATTGTGACCTATATTCTGTGATCTTTCACCTCCATGTCTATTTTGAGGCATTAATCCTTGGCATTAAGTTTTAGATATTCTACATGTTAAATTCCATCAGTATGTTCCATGTAACAGAACTTGGGTCCAATATCCATAAAGACAGCGTTTGCTTAAGAATAGATTCTGTCTCCTTGTTGACTCACTTTGAGGCCTGGAGAGTGGAATGTCTTGCTCTCAGAGGCTCCCTGATAAGCATCAGAGTTGCCCTGTTTGACTAGGAGGATGGGGAGTGGACACAGGAAGACTCCAGTACTTAAGCTGTGACGACCAAGTCAAGCCCTTTCCTTGGCTCAAACTGAGAGACAGTCCTTTGTGAGAAAATGCAAGCGTAGAAATTTTCAGTGAGACCAAGAGGAAGAGGAGGCAAGTCCATGAACCATAAATGCTAGGGAAGGCCAGGCAGAACTGCAGTTTGAAGGAGCTGGGCCTGAGACCACGGGCTCCTTGGGTGGGAGCCAGTGGAAATCTGTGTGGCTGACATGGGCCCGGAGGTTCTCCTTGGCTATGAGGTCCTTTGTCTAGACCAGTGGACATCTCTGTGCCTCTCCTGAGTCCTGTGATGCTTATGAACTCCAAATGGGTGGGCCTGTAAGAGACAGATCTGGGGGCTGAGCTGCTTAGGAGAATCCAGACACCACAATGAGCACAGACCCTGAGTCTGTTAAGAGCCTGTGAGGTAAAAGCTACTCATTCCCAGCTACAACTTTCCCATATCCACTGACCTTGAAAAAATAGCAGATGGAACACGAACAGCTGGGCTCTTTCATGCCACAGCCCCCAAAACCCGTGAAAGCCTTCCGTGCAGTTTTCCCCACTGGCGGGTTTTGTGCCTAGAGGTGATGCCCCTGAGCTTGCATCATCTGTGATTTCTATTTAAAGGCAAATCCCAGACAGAGAAATGTTTGTCGTAAATTATTACAGCAATGTGACACACGGCTTTTCGGCCACTGAGGTCACTCTGCCATAGGCCTCTAGCTTCCTCCTCAATTGCTGTTCATTCCAGGAGGCTTCCTCAATTTCAGCAATTCCTGTGCACAACTGCCCGCCCAGCCATTTATCACTGGTAACAGCCCAGAGAGCTGTGATCTTTTACATCTCCACACAATGGTCTGAGTCTTGGAAGCCTTCCTAAACTCCCCGACCCCCTCTGCCTGGCCAGGGCCTCTCTTCCTTTCCGAGTGCCACAGATCCCTCTGCTAGAATCCTGAGGTTGACCATCCAACAGATTCATTAACATAGCAATCGCAGGAAAGAAAAGAAGGCTGAGTCGTCCTGGTGAATGCTGAGCCTTGTTCCAAATCCTCACAGAGAATCTTTTTTTGTTTGTCTGTTTTTACCATTGCAATTTATTTATTTACTTATTTTGAAATACAGTTGATTTACATGTTGTGTTCGTTTCAGGTGTACAGTGAAGTATATGTAAGTAAAATGTATATTTCTTTAGATTCTTTTCCCATATAGGTTATTATAACATATTGAGAATAGTTGCCTATGCTATACTGTAGGTCCTTGTTGATTATTTTATTTATGATAATGTATACATGTTACTCTCAAATTCCTAATTTATCCCTCTCCCCCTCCTTTCCCCTTTGGGACCATAGGTTTGTTTTCTATGTTTGTGAGTCTGTTTCTGTTTTGTAAATAAGTTCATTTATATTATTTTTTAAGATTCCACATGTAAGTGATATCATATCATATTGGTCTTTCTCTGTCTGACTTATTCCACTTAGTATGATCATCTCACATAGAATCTTGATAGACCCATGAGCAAGAGATTTGAGATACTGTTTTGCAAAAGAATTTCAGAAAGTCAGAAGCACGGAAGGGAACCATCTGGACAGAAAGGCATGTGTTGCAAAGCCCTACTAGAATAAGCTCCGCTCTGGGGAGAGGTCTTAACTGAAAAAAATAGCACACAGCTGTCAGTCATTCCAGCTCCATTCCAGCTGGTGAAAGCATTTGAAGATTTTGAGTGGGACTTCCCTGGTGGTCCAGTAGCTAAGACTGTGCTCCCAATGCAAGGTGCTGGGGTTTGATCCCCAGTCAGGGAACTAGAGCCCACATGCCACAACTAAGACCTAGGGCATCCAAATAAATAAATAAAAGTAAATATTTAAAAAATAAAAAATAAAAATTTTGAACCAAGGCAAGAAATCTTTTTCTCCCTGTCTGTGGTACCCATTACTTCTTCTCTTAGGACTCAAAGCTTTCCTTTAGATCTAACTTTTGGAGCCAGAGGATCCTCTTGCATCTTGTAGACATTTCCCTATTTTTTGATGGACCCACCCTGGATTTGAGGGTGGGAAGCAGGGTGTGTTAGTTAAATACAAAGTCCCAGAGGATGCATTTCTTGAGGAAACAGGCCTGCATGTGCCTGCCTCTATCCCAGTTTTTTCCATGGATGCGTCCCGCCTGTGAGTGGCCCTCCAGGCTGGCACCCCCGCCAGCTTGCACGATGGCCTGTGAGGTGTTGCTGGCCAGAGCCAGGACTCTACGGGAGTCCACAGCAAACAGAAAGGTCTGAGCATGTGGGATCTGGACAATGGACCGTCCTGAACTTAAAATTACGTGTTGGGAGCAAAAACTATATTATATAGAGATTTAAGGAATTCAGTATTAAGATAAAAGACCAACAGTGCTATGAGGGGAAAGCTGATTTTTGTCCCACCTACTTTTTTGGGCCACAAATTCCAGAAAACTTCTGGAATTGCTTATTCTAAAAATCTTGATCAGAAAAAAATCTAAAACACATTTCCCTTTCCCAACTACTTACAAGTACTAGATTTGGAACATAAAACCCAATAAACCAATTGCCTCTTCCTCCTTTGCGACTACACAAAATCAAACACACTAATAAGGTGCATTTTTGCTTCACAAAGTGCAGTCACAAGAGTTTCTTTCTCTTTACAATTTATTTTGGTAATGAGTTGCTACAGAGAAATTTAGTGATAGATGTGCTTGCTCTGCACTGATCTTCCTCCTTTAGCACCCCAGTTTCTTCTGATCAGAGAGCAAAACAGGTGCCTACATAGGAGAGGAGCACCTCTCCTGAGTAGCTGCCCCTGCCCCCTCCTAAGATCACAGGCTCCTTACTCAGAGGGAGGAAGAGTTGCCATTTCTTTTCGGTCAAAAGTCATGGTCAACTCATGCTATTGGTCTGGGTCCCTCACATCACAGTAACAGGGGCTCTCATGGGAGCAGACTCACTGGAAAAGACCCTGATGCTGGTTAAGATTGAGGGCAGGAGGAGAAGGGGGCGACAGAGAATGAGATGGTTGGATGGCATCACCAACTCAATGGATATGAGTTCAAGCAAACTCCAGGAGAGAGTGAAGGACAGGAAAACTTGGCGTGCTGCAGTCCATGGGGTCACGAAGAGTCAGACATGACTTAGTGGCTGAAAAACAACCACAATGTGGGAGCAGGGAAAGGGGGACTGAGCCAGGTGACTTTGGGGTTTGAAAGTTGGAGGCACAATGAAATAGCACAGGTTGGAGGGTCAGGGATGGGGAGGGGTGGGCTCAGGGTCTGCAGATGCGGAGGGAACCAGCTTTCCTACTTCTGGCCCCTAAAGTGCTACCAGGCAGGGCTGACCTGTACAATCCTGGGGGCCCCATTCACCCTGGCTCCTGGGTCTGTGTCTTCCCAGCCTTGCTGCCTGAGGGGAAGAGGTGCTGAGGACTGGGCAGATCTATGATTCTGCCCCGACTCCACCTGCTGTTCCAGTGTGCTTCCATTCAGAGTTGTGTGGCAGATTGTGCCAGAGTCCATCTCTGAATGCCCCATGTGGGCGAGAGTCTCTTTCTGGTTTGGAGATGCTCTCAGGCTGCCCCAAGTAATGGGGGATTTTGTAAGGACACAACAGCGATGCAGAGATGGGGGTCCTGCAGGAGCCCAGGCTAGAGGACAGAGGGTCCTCATGGAAGAGGGAATAGAGTTCGGGAACTGGAAAGAGCTAAGATTTCTCTGGGGTCTGTTTTGTTGCTCCCTCAGGATGACATTTTGAATCCACAAGGAATCACAGTGGCGGCACTCTTCCTGTCTTTCCTTGGATTTTCCCAGCGTCTACCTACCTCCTGTATCATCTTCCATCCTCTACATCTTTTTTCTACCTTAGGGACTTCAGTTCAGTTCAGTTCAGTCGCTCAGTCATGTCTGACTCTTTGCGACCCCATGAATCACAGCACGCCAGGCCTCCCTGTCCATCACCAACTCCCGGAGTTTACTCAGACTCACGTCCATCGAGTTGGTGATGCCATCCAGCCATCTCATCCTCTGTCGTTCCCTTCTCCTCCTGCTCCCAATCCCTCCCAGCGTGAGTCTTTCCCAATGAGTCACCTCTTAGGGACTTCTGCTAGTCCCAATTCAGGGGTACTCGTGACTTCAGTTAACCCCTAACTTTGCTTAACTTGTGGACTCTCACTGCCCACTGCCAATCAGCACTCTTATGTCTCATTGTCAAGATGCTCCAAGAGACAGACTCTAACTGGCCCCGGGTGTGTCACCAACAATCCTTTGGGCAGAAGCTTTCATGCTGGGCCATGCAATGAACCTTCTGTGACTTGCCTGTTCCTTAGCAAGGAGGGGTGGGGGTGAGGAGGGGATGTCAGTGAGGGATTTCCAATGAAAGACTGGCTTGCAGTACTTGACAGTTCCCTCCAGAATGTAGGACAAAATGTGAAAAGGCTGAAAATGAGATTTTTCTCTGATTCCAAAACAACTCGAAAGTCCCCCTGATACTGAGGCATTGTGGGAACCTGCTCTTAGCAGAGAGGTTCCCAGAACATCTCTGGCATTTCTGCCAACAGCAGAGCCTGTAGATTGCTGGCCTGAAAGCAGCTCTCCGTTTTCTAAAAGCAAAAGAAAAAAACCCCAAAACCCAAACAAAAACGCCCTCCCAAACCTTTGCTCAAGGCTATGAATACTAAAATTTGCCAAAGGAAGTGGTGGCAACTGCATTACTTAAATCCTTTCAAAATTGCCTGAATAAAGCACTTCACTCAGACATAAGGAGAATAGGCTGGCACTAACCCTGCAGGGCATCCGTAAGATGACCTCAGAGGGTTTTTCTTTTTCTTTTTTTCCTGTGTCTGGTTTCTATGAAGGAGAAAGCGTGGAGCTGAACCAATGAAACAAAGAAGTAAGTTCATACCCCATCCTGCCCCCAAGCCCTTTAATCTTCAGTTGGGTTCTGATTCCAGATTGTCTTCACCAAAGAAGTTTTAAAAGCGTCCACACATCATGTCATCCTAAAATATTGTAAGATCATCCTTTCCACTTTGAAGAGAGAATTCATTTCCAAAAGCTGTTCGTGTTTCCATTGCTCCTTCCATAATTACTTCAAATGTCATGGTGAGTGGACTCTGAATAATGCTCCAGATTCCCTCTGGTGCCTCAACAGGCCCTCCAGCTTACAGCCGCCAAATGGAGCAAAATGCGCCTTGCATGGCTTTACTTCATCTGTTATGAAATAATGGTGGTTTGCTCTTTGAGATCCAAATGATCACAGCGCAGCATCTCAGGCAACAGCTAGAATTCTGAAAAGGAAAAGTAGATGGAAATAGGCATATTTTGCAGAAAATGTGGCTTTGCTTTCTTTTCTTCTTCTTTCATTCATTCTTCGGTTAGAAAGCAGATAAGGAGGTATTGTTTATTGAGAAGGAAGTGTATGTATTTGCTACCATGGTAACTTATGTTACTGTTGGCACTATCCAGGCCAATTAAGAGCCTTTTATAATGCTCATTTTCTTTCTAGGGGCTGGAAAGCCACTCAAGTCAAGATAGATAAGTATCTTACAAGCCCTGAACATCAGGCTTCGAATGTCCCTCTGGTGACTTTGCTGAAAATCTTACTGTGCACATGGGAGTCCAATTTACTCCCAGCCTGTGCCCTGGATGGCACCCAGCTCTGGGGCTGGGCAGGGAGACAGCATTTAGCAGGGGTCAGTCTTACCATCACACCCTTCTGCAGCTGCTGCCCAGCACTCTGCAGTTAGATTTTAAGCCTCACTTTTTTGATTCTGTGAGATTTTCCTTTCCTGGCTCTTGGCCCTCAGTCCCTGGGTCAGACTTCTTTGGTGCTAAAACTGCTGGTCTGATGATAACTGCGAGTTTATCCATCTGCTCATCTACACAGTCACCTACCCATCCATCTGTCCATTTATTGCCTTCCTACTACACACCACATGCTATATTTGGTGCCACAGATACGGAGGTGAATGGGACATAGTTTCTGCCTTCAAGGGACTCATCGTTTCATGGACCAGGCAGACAAATGAAAAGGCCAGTGATTTTATATGTGGAGGTCTGCCCTGGTGGCTCAGAGGTTAAAGCGTCTGCCTGCAATGCAGGAGACCTGGGTTCAATCCCTGGGTCCGGAAGATCCCCTGGAGAAGGAAATGGCAACCCACTCCAGTACTCTTGCCTGGAGAATCCCATGGACAGATGAGCCTGGTGGGCTACAGTCCACAGGGTCACAAAGAGTTGGACACGACTGAGCAACTTCACTTCACTTCACATCACTTTTATATGTGGACATACAAAAGTCACATTATATGAAGGATTTACAGTGAAACATTTCATGCCCACTCCTGCAGTGCAGAGCCTCAGTTCCCTTCCCCACTAACTTCAACCAATTTGTTAACATCCTTCCAGGGATACCGTGCACACCCAGATGTCATGGTAAGGCAGGCATATGGTGGATGCCTTCTGGACATGGGGCCTCTGGCTGAAGCAATTAGTGTACAGGCACATTAGCAGGGCCCACGGGGCTCCATCCCACTCCTGGCACACTGGCAAACACACTCATTCTTTCAACTCTCATTCTTACAACTGTGGGTTATTCCTCCCAGGCTACTATATTGTGTGTGATGTGCGCCAGTCCCTAACTATCTGCTCATCTGGATACTTTCTTGTTTCCACAACCACTTCTTTGGAGGTGACATGAGGCGCCCTGGGACTTGCATTTCAGATCCTATGTGCATCATTCCCGTTGCCTCTTGGGAGGCCCAACTCCTTCATTCATACTTCATTATCCATGAGGGGTGTTCACCGTCATGCAAAATGATGGGCAGGAAGGAAGGTCACACAATCAAGTTAAAAAGTGATTGTTTAGCTCAGGGGAGTATAGCTGAGTGCTCGTGATTCATAGTCTGGAGAACATACACACTAATGGAGGATTTCTAGTGGAAGGATTTTGTAAGTGTTCAGCGCTTACATTCATCTAGTATGCAGTGGGACAGCTATATGTTGGCTAATAGCTGGTATATTTCTGATTAGCTGGTGTGCATGCCATACAAATTGGAACCATTTCAGTGATTAATAGTGTTAATATAAATAAGTACTTCACTGGATAGTTTTAAATGAATAATGCATGTATTTTTATGTATAATCAATGGTATAAATTAGTTCTGGGATTTGAAAAGCATTTTCTGAATCCCTTTAGCTTTCCCTTGGAAATTTCTCAGGGTGACCTCCTTGAGTAAGCAGTGGGGCCAGGCAGGCAGGCCTTGGGTCTCCCTCCTTCTCCTGCCTCCACTTCCTCAGACATCTGCTCTGAGATTTTGCCTTCAGTTCTGAGTTAAGATTTCTTTTGAAGAAATTAGAAATAAGCGTGAAACCCTTTGAGACATACAATCCCCATCCTCTGGTGGTATTTCTAAGAGGGCCATAGGAGTGCATGGGGAAGGACCCCTAATCCAGTCTTAGGGTATGACATGGATCAGGGAAGGCTTTCCATGAAAAGTGATTCCTGAGTGTGTGTAGGGTGTGATCAGGTGATTATGTATCTTCTGGGCAGAGGTAGCAACACATGTGAAGTCCCAGAGCAAGGCAAAGAAAGTTCAGGTTCTTCAGAAAAGTTGCAAGGTGTTCAGTGTGGCTGGAGCATTTGGTTTAAGATGAGAGTGAAGGGCTGCCTCCTGCCTACTCCTCCTTGACAGTTTCACATCCTCAACCAGTGCTCTGGCCATGGGCAGTGCCTCCCAAACTCTGAACTTCAAGCCTGTGAGAGCACCAACGACCCCCGCCTGTCTTCTCAGCACTGCTGAACTTTGACCCAACCACATTCTCAGAACCTGCATCCGACCTGACTCAGTCTGAAAGACCAGACATTGAATGCAGTTAGCTCACCTATGCATTTGCTTTTTTTGGAAGTCTGTGTATACTCATCAACTTTGCAGATTCCTGAGCCCTGGCACTTGATTTGTTTAAATCGAGTGCTGAACATCCACTGGCCATGACCTAATTTTTGGACTCTCATTTGGTTTCTTAGTTGAGTCTTTGGACAAGAATGTTGCAATGGACTAATGCAGCAATCTTCTAAATGCTCAGCACCTTACAGCAAGAAGGGGCAGCCTGCTTAGGAAGATAGCTTTTGGTTTCAGTCTGAAGTGAAGTGAAGTGAAGTTGCTCAGTCATGTCCGACTCTTTGCAACCCTATGAACTGTAGCCTGTCAGGCTCCTCTATCCATGGGATTTTCCAGGCAAGAATCCTGAAGTGGGTTGCCATTTCCTTCTCCAGGGGATCTTCCCAACTCAGGGATCAAACCTGGGTCTCCTGCATTGCAGGCAGACTCCTTACTGGCTGAGCCACAAGGGAAGTCTAGCCAACCCTTAACAATTATGGTGCTTGCTTTTGAATAACCAACAATTCACAGAAGAAATAAAAAAAGAAATAAAAATATGCATAGAAACGAATGAAAATGAAAACACAACAACCCAAAACCTATGGGATTCAGTAAAAGCAGTGCTAAGGGGAAGGTTCATAGCAATTCAAGCTTACCTCAAGAAACAAGAGAAAAATCAAATAAATAAACTAACCTTATACTTAAAGCAACTAGAAAAAGAAGAAGAACCCCAGGGTTAGTAGAAGGAAAGAAATCATAAAAATTAGGGCAGAAATAAGTGAAAAAGAAACAAAGGAGACCATAGCAAAAATCAACAAAGCTAAAAGCTGGTTCTTTGAGAAGATAAATAAAATAGATAAACCATTAGCCAGACTCATCAAGGAAAAAAGTGAGAAGAATCAAATCAACAAAGTTAGAAATGAAAATGGAGAAATCACAACAGACAACACAGAAATACAAAGGATCATAAGAGACTACTATCAGCAATTATATGCCAATAAAATGGACAACTTGGAAGAAATGGACAAATTCTTAGAAAAGTATAACTTTCCAAAACTGTACCAGGAAGAAATAGAAAATCTTAACAGACCCCTCACAAGCATGGAAATCAAAACTGTAATCAGAAATCTTCTAACAAACAAAAGCCCAGGACCAGATGGCTTCACAGCTGAATTCTACCAAAAATTTAGAGAAGAGCTAACACCTATCCTACTCAAACTCTTCCAGAAAATTGCAGAGGAAGGTAAACTTCCAAACTCATTCTATGAGGCCACCATCACCCTAATACCAAAAACAGACAAAGATGCCACAAAAAAAGAAAACTACAGGCCAATATCACTGATGAACATAGATGCAAAAATCCTTAACAAAATTCTAGCAAACAGAATCCAACAACATATTAAAAAGATCATATATAATGACCAAATGGGCTTTATCCCAGGGATGCAAGGATTCTTCAATATTCGCAAATCAATCAATGTGATACACCACATTAACAAATTGAAAGATAAAAACCATATGATTATCTCAATAGATGCAGAGTAAGCCTTTGACAAAATTCAACATCCATTTATGATAAAAACCCTCCAGAAAGCAGGCACAAAAGGACCATACCTCAACATAATAAAAGCCATATATGATAAACCCACAGCAAACATTATCCTCAATGGTGAAAAATTGAAAGCATTTCCCCTAAAGTCAGGAACAAGACAAGGGTGCCCACTCTCACCACTACTATTCAACATAGTTTTGGAAGTTTTAGCCACAGCAATCAGAGAAGAAAAAGAAATAAAAGGAATCCAGATTGGAAAAGAGGAAGTAAAACCCTCACTGTTTGCAGATGACATGATCCTCTACATAGAATACCCTAAAGACTCCACCAGAAAAGTACTAGAGCTAATCAATGACTATAGTAAAGTTGCAGGATATAAAATTAACACACAGAAATTCCTTGAATTCCTATACACTAACAATTCAGACTTAAACTGAAGAAAGTAGGGAAAACCACTAGACCATTCAGGTATGACCTAAATCAAATCCCTTATGATTATACAGTGGAAGTGAAAAATAGGTTTAAGGGCCTAGATCTGATAGACAGAGTGCCTGATGAACTATGGAATGAGGTTCGTGACATTGTACAGGAGACAGGGATCAAGACCATCCCCATGGAAAAGAAATGCAAAAAGGCAAAATGGTTCTCTGGGGAGGCCTTACAAATAGCTGTGAAAAGACGAGAAGCGAAAAGCAAAGGAGAAAAGGAAAGATATAAGCATCTGAATGCAGAGTTCCGAAGAATAGCAAGAAGAGATAACAAATCCTTCCTCAGCAATCAATGCAAAGAAATAGAGGAAAACAACAGAATGGGAAAGACTAGAGATCTCTTCAAGAAAATCAGAGATACCAAAGGAACATTTCATGCAAAGATGGGCTCGATAAAGGACAGAAATGGTATGAACCTAACAGAAGCAGAAGGTATCAAGAAGAGGTGGCAAGAATACACAGAAGAACTATACAAAAAAGATCTTCATGACCCAGATAAACATGATGGTGTGATCACTCACCTAGAGCCAGACATCCTGGAATGTGAAGACAAGTGGGCCTTAGAAAGCATCACTACAAACAAAGCTAGAAGAGGTGATGGAATTCCAGTTGAGCTATTCCAAATCCTGAAAGATGATGCTGTGAAAGTGCTGCACTCAATATGCCAGCAAATTTGGAAAACTCAGCAGTGACCACAGGACTGGAAAAGGTCAGTTTTCATTCCAATCCCAAAGAAAGGCAATGCCAAAGAATGCTCAAACTACCGCACAATTGCACTCATCTCACATGCTAGTAAAGTAATGCTCAAAATTCTCCAAGCCAGGCTTCAGCAATATGTGAACCGTGAACTTCCTGATGTTCAAGCTGGTTTTAGAAAAGGCAGAGGAACCAGAGATCAAATTGCCAATATCCGCTGGATCATGGAAAAAGCAAGAGAGTTCCAGAAAAGCATCTATTTCTGCTTTATTGACTATGCCAAAGCCTTTGACTGTGTGGATCACAATAAACTGTGGGAAATTCTGAAAGAGATGGGAATACCAGACCACCTGATCTGCCTCTTGAGAAATTTGTATGCAGGTCAGGAAGCAACAGTTAGAACTGGACATGGAACAACAGACTGGTTGCAAATAGGAAAAGGAGTACGTCAAGGCTGTATATTGTCACCCTGTTTATTTAACTTATATGCAGAGTACATCATGAGAAACGCTGGACTGGAAGAAACACAAGCTGGAATCAAGATTGCCAGGAGAAATATCAATAACCTCAGATATGCAGATGACACCACCCTTATGGCAGAAAGTGAAGAGGAACTCAAAAGC
Organism: Bubalus bubalis; assembly: GCF_019923935.1. Lineage (NCBI taxonomy): Eukaryota > Metazoa > Chordata > Mammalia > Artiodactyla > Bovidae > Bubalus > Bubalus bubalis. The sequence continues at coordinate 76,383,105 of NC_059158.1, read as the reverse complement.
CTCTTGATGAAAGTGAAAGTGGAGAGTGAAAAGGTTGGCTTAAAGCTCAGCATTCAGAAAACGAAGATCATGGCATCCGGTCCCATCACTTCATGGGAACAGTGTCAGACTTTATTTTTCTGGGCTCCAAAATCACTACAGATGGTGATTGCAGCCATGAAATTAAAAGATGCTTACTCCTTGGAAGGAAAGTTATGACCAACCTAGATAGCATATTCAAAAGCAGAGACATTACCTTGCCAACAAAGGTTCATCTAATCAAGGCTATGGTTTTTCCTGTGGTCATGTATGGATGTGAGAGTTGGACTGTGAAGAAGGCTGAGCACCGAAGAATTGATGCTTTTGAACTGTGGTGTTGGAGAAGACTCTCGAGAGTCCCTTGGACTGCAAGGAGATCCAACCAGTCCATTCTGAAGGAGATCAGCCCTGGGATTTCTTTGGAAGGAATGCTGCTAAAGCTGAAACTCCAGTACTTTGGCCACCTCATGCGAAGAGTTGACTCATTGGAAAAGACTCCGATGCTGGGAGGGATTGGGGGCAGGAGGAGAAGGGGACGACAGAGGATGAGATGGTTGGATGGCATCACTGACTCGATGGACGTGCATCTCAGTGAACTCCGGGAGTTGGTGATGGACAGGGAGGCCTGGCGTGCTGTGATTCATGGGATCGCAAAGAGTCGGACACAACTGAGTGACTGATCTGATCTGAACAATGAGAAAACAAAGAGAAATTAAAGAAACAATTCCATTCACCATTGCAATGAAAAGAATAAAATACTTAGGAGTAAATCTACCTAAAGAAACAAAAGACCTATATATAGAAAACTATAAAACACTGATGAAAGAAATCAAAGATGACACAAATAGGGAGAAATATACCACATTCATGGATCGGAAGAATCAATACAGTGAAAATGAGTATACTACCCAAAGCAATCTATAGATTCAATGCAATCCCTATCAAGCTACCAATGGTATTTTTCAGAGAACTAGAACAAATAATTTCACAATTTGTTTGGAAATACAAAAAACCTCGAATAGCCAAAGCAATCTTAAGAAGAATGAAACTGGAGGAATCAACCTGCCTGATTTCAGACTAAACTACAAAGCTACAGTCATCCAGACAGTATGGTACTGGCACAAAGACAGAAATATAGATCAATGGAACAAAATAGAAAGCCCAGAGATAAATCCACGCACCTATGGACACCTTATCTTTTACAAAGGAGGTAAGAATATACAGTGGAGAAAAGACAATCTCTTTGACAAGTGGTGCTGGGAAAACTGGTCAACCACTTGTAAAAGAATGAAACTAGAACACTTTCTAACACCACACACAAAAATAAACTCAAAATGGATTAAAGATCTAAATATAAGATCAGAAACTATAAAACTCCTAGAGGAAAACATAGGCAAAACACTCTCTGACATAAATCACAGCAGGATCCTCTGTGACCCACCTCCCAGAGTATTGGAAATAAAAGCAAAAATAAACAAATGGGACCTAATTAAACTTAAAAGCTTTTGCACAACAAAGCAAACTATAAGCAAGGTGAAAAGACAGCCTTCAGAATGGGAGAAAATAATAGCAAATGAAGCAACAGAGAAAGAATTAATCTCAAAAATATACAAGCAGCTCATGCAGCTCAATTCCAGAAAAATAAACAACCCAATCAAAAAATGTGCCAAAGAACTAGACAGACATTTCTCCAAAGAAGACATACAGATAGCTAACAAACACATGAAAAGATGCTCAGTATCACTCATGATAAGAGAAATGCAAATCAAAACCACAATGAGGTACCATATCATGCTGGTCAGAATGGCTGCTATCAAAAAATCTACAAACAATAAATGCTGGAGAGGGTGCGGAGAAAAGGGAACCCTCTTACACTGTTGGTGGGAATGCAAACTAGTACAGCCACTATGGAGAACAGTGTGGAGATTCCTTGAAAAAACTGGAAATACAACTGCCATGCAACCCAGCAATCCCACTGCTGTGCATACACATCAAGGAAACCAGAATTGAAAGAGATATGTGTACCCCAATGTTCATCAGAGCACTGTTTATAATAGCCAGGACATGGAAGCAACCTAGATGTCCATCGGCAGATGAATGGATAAGAAAGCTGTGGTACAGATACACAATGCAATATTACTCAGCTATTAAAAAGAGTGCATTTGAATCAGTGCTAATGAGGTGGATGAAACTGGAGCCTATTATACAGAGTGAAGTAAGTTAGAAAGAAAAACACCAATACAGTGTATTAACGCATATATATGGAATTTAGAAAGATGGTAAAGATGATCCTATATGCGAGACAGCAAAAGAGACATAGATGCAAAGAACAGTTTTTTGGACTCTGTGGGAGAAGGCTAGGGTAAGATGATTTGAGAGAATAGCATTGAAACATGTATATTATCATATGTGAAATAGATCGCCAGTCCAGGTTCGATGCATGAGACAGGGTGTTCAGGGCTGGTGCGCTGGGATGACCCTGAGGGATGGGATGGGGAGGGAGGTGGGAGGGGGGTTCAGGATGGGGAACACATGAACACATGTACACCCATGGCTGATTCATGTCAATGTATGGCAAAAACCACCACAATATCGTAAAGTAATTAGCCTCCAATTAAAATAAATAAGTAAATTAAAAAAAAAAAAAACCAGTTATGGTGCTCTCTCTCCAGTTTGCTAAGATGTCTTTGGTAAAATTGTAGTCCAGCCTATGACATTTTAGGTTAAAGTCTAGTCTTTCATTTGTAGGAAATGTTCTATCCTTTTTTCTTCACATTGAACATAGTCAAAGGGGATCTCCAGGTTATGAGAATTAGCAAATGCCAGCAATGTCTTCCCTTTGTGCAGTGTTGAGCATCATGGTGGGTGCCAGGAAGGGAACTTTGGGCTTGTCAAGATCAAAGAGCTCAGTTCAGAGTCTTTCAGGAGCACTTTCTAATGAAGAAACCATCAGGTCCTACACTGCTTATTATGGTCTCCAAATTGTTGATTGTGACAAAGCCAGTTTTGTGTACAGGAAACAACCGCTTCCCTTCTCCCTTAGGAGAACCTAAAAAAATTTGATCTTAGATAAGAAGCCATAAATAATTAGATAAACAATTACTCAGCCTTTGCCTTTTTTCTTTTAATCCTATAATGGTACTTTAGCAAAAACATCAAATACCACTCTTCCTCTTCAGTTTTCACAGTGGATAAAAATAGGAAGAGAATTCAAATATTGTAAGTACTTGGTCTTTAAGACTTCATTAGTTGTGAGAAGACGCTGTTATGGATGCATTGCTGACTCCTGATGTGCTAACCCTGCATGACTGCACAACTGAATGCAAATTTTCCCTGAGCAGAGAATAAGACCATTTTTACAGTATGCCATTGGGAACATAAATTTCCAAATATATGAAGTGCTTAGATTAAAATGATGCTTTTTGATCTAAACCCTAGCTCTGATATTTAGTGTTAATTATCTAAACTTTAACTTCTCCCAAGCCATGAAGAAGTTAAAAGCCAGGCCACTCTCTAAACAGAGGTTGGGCTTTCTAATATACTGTAATCTTTAATGGGAAGAAAAGTATTGGCAAGGCTCCATACATGTTAAGCTGAATTATCCTATATAGCTTTCTAGGGGAAGTCAGGAATAAAAATATGACCTGTCAATGTGGACAATAAATATTTGCCATGTACTTAGTGATAGATTAGGCATTTACTATTTGGAAACACTCTTGAAAAGAAAGTAGAAGTCATTTGACCATGGAGAATATGACTATCCATTAACAAGTGAAAAGAATTTCCAGGATTTGAAGTTACTCAAAACAATTGATTTAATATTTAACATTAGCATTGTATATATTTTAATATTTTATAGCCATGACAATACCTGCTTGTGATCTGAATGGTTAAATACTGGATAATGTGCTGTGCCTAGTAAAGCCTATTTCATGAAAAGTATCAAGTGGGAAGCTTCGTTTAATGCCCTAAAGTAGTTGTGTAACTGTCCCTTTTATTTTATTAAGCCTGTTGGTGGTAGTAGAGTTGATTGCACAAACACCCTCCTCTGTGCCTTCCTGTGGTGCTTTTGTCATTCATTTATTCACTCTATTTAAGTGGTTCATTATTCATTCATTCTACTTAACAGCTGTTGAGCACCTAGAGCTGCCAAGCTACTCAGTAGGTGCAAAGACACAAAGTGAGGAGGCCTGCGTCTTCACTCTCCAGGAATAAAAAACAATTGGAACCAGAGTGTTTGACCTGCTCTGACTCAAGTGTGAACAGAGTGCAGAGGAACAGTGGGTCTTGGGTCTTGACAGGGGCCTGGTCTACATAGTCCTACTTGATGCAGGATTTACCACGAAATGCAGACGAGAGGGTATCATGAAAGAGTCCTGCCCTGGGCATTAGGAAACTTAGGTCTGCTGGCTCCATGTCCAGCTACTTAACTAGATTTGTGACCCTGAGCAATTCATTTCAATTCCCAGAGTTTTCTAACCTGCAAAACAGAAATGATAATAGTGCTTCACTCATCACACAGAATGGTGGTTTAAAGGCTCAAATGAGCTAATGCATATAATTGTATTATATAATATTATTTGCATTATATATACATATATAATATTATTTACATTGCATAATTATATACACTTACCGAGGGCCGAAGAACTGATGCTTTTGAACTGTGGTGTTGGAGAAGACTCTTGAGAGTCCCTTGGACTGCAAGGAGATCCAACCAGTCCATCCTAAAGGAGATCAGTCCTGGGTGTTCGTTGGAAGGACTGATGTTGAAGCTGAAACTCCAATACTTTGGCCACCTGATGTGAAGAGCTGACTCATTTGAAAAGACCCTGATGCTGGGAAAGATTGAGGGCAGGAGGAGAAAGGGACAACAGAGGATGAGATGATTGCATGGCATCACTGACTCAATGAACGTGGGTTTGGGTGGACTCCGGGAGTTGGTGATGGACATGGAGGCCTGGTGTGCTGCGATTCATGGGGTCGCAGAGTTGGACATGACTGAGCGACTGAACTGAACTGAACACACACATGTATATATACACACACATATCTTTCCTACATGGGGACTACATATTATTATAACCACTTCTCTTCCATAATAAAAAAGGGGGATAAAGAATTTGAAGAGGACTCAGAAGAGGTGGATAAGAAGGTAAAAAAAGAATAAAATGGGAAACTTGAGACAGTTGTGCAGTAAACACAGGAGGGGCTCCAGGTGTTTCCTATATTTACCAAGGCCAAACAAGAAGAAATGGATTTAAACTGCAGCGTGAGGGGTTTAGGTTAGGAATAAGGATGATTTGATTTTCTCTAAAGAGCTGTTAAAATACTAAAATGGCCAGTGAAAGAAGGTTCTGCTGCTTCTCCTCTGGGAGTTTTTAGAAATAGAAAGAAGAGAGCCATCTTACATTGGGTCAGTGGTCAGTGCAGAGGATCCAAGCAGAGTTCAGGTACAAGGAATGTCCAGGTGATGCTTGGAACATGTGCAGCTTTATAGTATTCCTCTGGAGGAGAATCAGAACGTGGAGAAGTACATCAGGGCCCAGTTACCTTCTGGACGAAATGGATGGAAAAGAGACACTTTCTCTTCTGCAGACCTGTTTCTGTTATTCTTTTTTCCTTACTTGGTGTAATTTCAGATGTTTCACACCTATACAGCCTGAGGGCCATGAAAGATTTGCTTTAGGACCAACCAAACACACAGCTGGTTTCTCTGAAGCACTTGAGTGGATCCTCACTTTTTGGTGGGATTCTCTGTTTTCATCCTAATGCTGCGTGGAGTGCTGCGCAGGCCTAGTGGACACTGGGTTAAGCTAAGTCACCAAATTATAGCTCTCAGCTTACTGGAGTGTATTTCAGGGACTCCTGGTATGTGGCTGGCAGAAAACCAGGTACACTGGGACCTAAAGACCCTACTTAACTTGGCTATTTTCCAGGCTCTATAAAGTGACTAAAATGAAACAGAACCTTTAAAACAGCCAGGTACAGACCTAGACCAGGCAGAAAGCAAAAGACAGCCCGTATAACTAGCCCCAATGTACTTCAGAGAAGCCAACTGTCCTATTGGAGATCTTCTGAAATGTTCTTGAACCCAAACTTGGCTTTCATCCCCCAAAGAAATGAGAGCCTGCAAACAAGCTGTGGCCTATGCTAGGTTTGTCCCTCTGGCTGTGGGTTTGTCTTGCCATTCCTTCCTTGGCTATGGGAGGAAGGGTTCAGTACCAGATGATGACCCAGTGGGTCCTCTATTCTCCAGGTATGTTATTTGTCATTCCTGAAATGGCACTGTTCTTTCTAAAACTTATTTTCGCTCAGATTATACCATAGCTTAGAGCTATAGTGATACTTTTTTCTACCTCTCATGTCTAGAGTCTGCCTCTGTATTTGTGTAGCCAACAGGGAAGATGGCAGAAGTCGGAGGGAGTTTCTGTTGTAACTGTCTATTTTTAGTGGCTCATAAACTTCCCAATATTCCTTTGGCCTGAAGCTGCACATGCTTGGTCAGCCCAAAGGGAAGTTGTCTTGGAAAGTCTGAGCAAAGTTCTCTCCATTGCTGCTTAGGCTGGGTAAGGGAGAGAGAGAGAAAAAAGAAAAAAAAAGAGCTTTTGCAACATCAGATCAGTAACTTTGGGGCTGGTGTGCAACTGGCCACTAGAATTCTGTGTGGTCCATCCTCCCCCAGCCCCCTATTAGAGGTGAAGCTGCTGGACTGAACACTTGAGGGAGGGGCCTTTTCATAGGCTGCTTCTTGTCAGAAGAAAGTGGCCACACCATTGCCCCTGAGTTAAGGGCAAATACTAGGGCAGTCAATAGGCTGCACTGTGGAATTAAAGAAAAAACTAGATCAGAACTCAGGAGACTCCCAATTTGCCTCTTACTGTGAATAGCTGTGGGGTCTTGGACACATCCAGTCCCTCCCTGAAGTTCAGTTGCCTCCCCTTTAAGATGAAGTAGTTAGGCCAGCTCTCAGTGCTAAGTGTGCTCTGGAATAAGTGGATAGAAATGTATTTCTGCTTGGGATGAAAGTACTCAAATAATTGTGGGGAAATTATCTTCATCCTTTAGGGGCATTGCTCGTAAGAAACCATTGAGACCAAAGGTAGGCTTTTCCTGTAAGGAGAATAAACATTTGAGGCTCTAGAATACAAATATATAGAGGATTTCTTGTTTTTGGAGGGTGGAGATGTAGGAAAGATATTAACAAAAGTGAAGTGAAGATATTTTTATATGGTCATTCTATGTAGTTTCCCAGAAGTAAAGCTATTTATCCATCAAAGCAGATGAAAACTGAGGTCAACTCTCTTTGCTCAAAAAATATGAAAACGTTCATTTGTTTATTTATTCATCTATTTATTTCTTCAACTAATATTTACTGAATGCCCACTAATTTTTACCCTTTCCTCTTGGTAGTGGGAAAGGAAATGAATAGGGGGGAAAATCTGGCTGAGCTTCAAGTCACAGAAGGTGGGCTTGAGGCCTCTGGAGTGCCCTGAACATGAGAATGGTGTCCTCCAGGGGGGCTTAAAGCATCACTGAGCAAACAGAGTGACCAAGTGCCTGAACTGTATGTTTGTGCTTCCGACGGGCTTCCGGGTTTCAGAGGCAAATCCCCCTTGCTGACTGGCCGAGACGATGCTGGGGCTTTGCACTCAGAAGCAATGGGCAGGATGCCATCACACCTACATCAACCTTCTCGCTTCCTTGCTCTGTCATCCATTCCCATGGGAAGCTCTGAGTTCCCACGTGTCCTCGGCCAGGAAGGTCAGTGTGGACACATCTGTGTGTGTCGTGGGGTGGGACTGATAAGCGCCAGCTGCTGGATCCTATTTGGCCCAGAGTGCCACATCCTCTTCCATATCAGCTATGGCAACAAAACCACAGATCCCAGTCTGCTGATCAGAGCCGGCTTTTAAGAAGGAGAAACAGGCATAATGCCAGGAGCTTGATTGATTTTCTTACCAACCAGGTGGGACCAGGTGTTGGGACTGCTGCTGGCAGGAGCCGCAGAGGGGAAATGGTGACATCTTTTTTCTGAGGCTTTGACATAAAACCAAGAGAAAGGAATACCTATATTCTCACTAATCTGAGAAACTGATAGCAGAGCATAGGGAAGTCCTTCTCAAGCTTTATGGGACCTGAGAATTTGCATGAGTAACAAGCTCATGGGTGATGGCTACATGGCTGGTCCATGGATTACACTTTGAACAGCAAGGCTTTATTTTAGTCTCCCCAGTATTCCTCCTCAGAGGAAGCTACATGAACATGAACCAAGCTAGATCAATGATAATATCTCAACACAGGTCAAGGGGTAACACATGAGCCAGAGTTTTGCCTTTTTTAAAAAAATTGAAGTTTGGGGATTCAATATAGACCCAAGGAAAGGAAGCCCTATCCTATTTGCTAAAGCATGAGCTGGAGCTGCTGCTGGCGATGAGTCCCACCTCGCAGAGGCAGTACCCTGAGAAGATGCAGCAGACGGGTGGGAAAGTGAGCAGGGAGCAGAAGTCTGTGTTCAGTGTCCTGGTTCCAATTGTGCCTATGGGCAGCTCCTCCGGGCCTTTCCTGCGGTTTCCTCGGTGAGCCTGCAAATTACCCTCTGTCTCTTAAACCAGCGGTTCTCCAGCTGGCTGCACGTTGGAATCTGATGTTGGGCCCCTCACCTGGGATGGAACTTGGGCAAAGGTCATTTCTAAAGGTCCCCACGGAGAAGGCAATGGCACCCCACTCCAGCGTTCTTGCCTGGAAAATCCATGGACAGAGGAGCCTGGTGGGCTGCAGTCCATGGGGTTGCTAAGAGTCGGACATGACTGAGCGACTTCACTTTCACTTTTTACTTTCATGCATTGGAGAAGGAAATGGCAACCCACTCCAGTGTTCTTGCCTGGAGAATCCCAGGGACTGCGGAACCTGGTGGGTGGCCGTCTATGGGGTCGCACAGAGTCGGACACGACTGAAGCGACTTAGCAAAGGTCCCCAAGTGATTCTGATGTGCAGCCAGGATGGAGACCCAGTGTTTTTTTTTTATTTTTTAAAGTTAAAGTGTAGTTGATTTATATTATTGTGTTAATTTCTGCTGTACAACAAAGTGATTCAGTGATACATACACATTCTTCATGTATGTTTTTACACACATCAGTTCAGTCGTTCAGTCGTGTCCGACTCTTTGCGACCCCATGAATCGCAGCACGCCAGGCCTCCCTGTCCATCAGCAACTCCCGGAGTTTACCCAAACTCATGTCCATTGAGTCAGTGATGCCATCCAACCATCTCATCCTCTGTACACACATACACACACATGTATGTATATATTCTTTTCCATTATGGTTTATCACATATTGAGTATAGTTCTCTGTGTTGTACAATAGGACCTTATTGTTATCCACTCTGTATATAATAGTTTGCATCTGTTAGCCCCAAACTCCCACTCCATCCTTCTGCTTTCCCCACATCTCCCTTGACAGCCACAAATACGTTCCCTATGAAACCCACTCTCTTAATACTCATTCAAGTTGTGTACGTGTCAGTAGCACCTGAGAGAGTCCTAAACTGGGTTCTTAGGAATCACTGAAGCCGAAGAGTCAGACTGAGCAAGAGGGTTGGGATAGACTCCTGGGTGAACAGCATCTACAAAGGGCCTGAAGAAAGGGAGACTTAGGACCGCTTTCTATCCTCCGGTGATTTCTCTGCTTCCTAAGCTCTCTGAGTGCCATGGGATACCATCTCTGAATTATGTGCACTACTGAGTCTTATTTTGGTCTTTGAATCCAAGGGGTTAGCCCTCATTCCAGATTGTATGCTCCTCTAGGGCAAGGGTTGCATCTTATGCCTCCTTCGTTTCTTTCAAAACACCAGTCACTGTACATGTACTTGCTAACATTCCCAAATTCAAGGTGATAAACGGATATCCAAGCATGCGCCATAAATGGCTGGCCACATCTTTCAAACCCAAGTCTCACTGACTTCCTCCTTGATTGTGAAGAATTCCTAAGGCAGTTCACCATGTTCTCAGCATGTGTTTTGGAGGCGGGCAGGGGAAGTGCTTATTTTATAGTCCAGACCCACATCTTAGCCCAGAGTGGCTGGAACGTGCCAGAAGTGGGAGATCAAGGGGTTGGCGAACTCTCTTGCCACTTCAGGTTCAACAACTTGTTCTCTTGAAATAGAAAGAGCTGCTCGGTTTATGGGTTGTTGTTTTTTCCCCCCCTAAGTCCATATCCTTTTCTCAGAAATGCAGTTGCCTGTGGAAAACTGACACTCCCTAATGAGCCCTTAACAGCTGTTAGCCCCACAGCAATAGTAATTATTCTGCAGGCTTCTTGCTAAATTCCAGCGATGGTCTCTGCCAGAACCGGGGTGCACATGCGCACTGGAGGTGGCGGGAGATCCCTGGGCTCTTCGGGAGGGATCCTCTCCCTTCCCTGGGGAGGATTTGGCCTGGGCGGCTTCCAGGCAAACCTTCTGTAATGGAGGTGAGGAGACCAGGGAGTGTATGCAAAGCTCTCAGGCTGCGCCTTAAGGCTGTTCTCCCAGAGTCAAAGAACCTGAGGCACATCAGAGACTGAGCCGATGACCCCAGCCTTGCCAAGAAAAAAAAAAAAAGGTACATGAAACCTGTCAATATATAGAAAACCTTTCACAAATTAAACTCTATCATTCTTTCTCCTTCAGTATTTTGTACCTTTTGACCGAAGCCCTCGGTGAGGAGTCCAGCTCTAGGCTGTGGTCTTCTAGGCCTTCTACCACCAACTTCCTTTGTGACAATTCAGCTGGTTGGCCCGGGCCTCCGATTTCTTACATCTGGATATCCACCTGTTCTAGCAACAAGATTTTTACAGTTAGGCAGAGTGTTCATTGGAGAAGGCATGGACGGTCAACAGTCCTCAAATCATGTGTGGGAAAATAATTACAATTATTGGCAAGAATCAGTTCAGTTCAGTCGCTCAGTCATGTCCGACTCTTTGCGACCCCATGAATCGCAGCACGCCAGGCCTCCCTGTCCATCACCAACTCCCGGAGTTCACTCAAACTCACGTCCATCGAGTCAGTGATGCCATCCAGCCATCTCATCCTCTGTCGTCCCCTTCTCCTCCTGCCCCCAAATCCCTCCCAGCATCAGAGTCTTTTCCAATGAGTCAACTCTTCACATGAAGTGGCCAAAGGATTGGAGTTTCAGCTTTAGCATCAGTCCTTCCAATGAACACCCAGGACTGATCTCCTTTAGAATGGACTGGCTGGATCTCCTTGCAGTTCAAGGGACTCTCAAGAGTCTTCTCCAGCACCACAGTTCAAAAACATCACTTCTTCGGTGCTCAGCTTTCTTCACAGTCCAACTCTCACGAAAGGGGCTATTTCCAAGTGACTTGAATTGTTTGGGTGTCAGTTATTTATTTCGAGGAGCCAAGGCCAAAATAAAGGGCTAAGTGGGGAGGACTTGTAGCTCCCTGGTTGTTGCCTTAGTGTTTTAAATGGATGCTCTGTGGCTTAGTGAGCTAGAGAGTTCATTTTTCTAACTCATCTGAGAGTTTCCTCTGGGCTCTGTTTCTCTCTCCCTTCTCCTTTCCCCAGTTTTTACAAGAACACCTGGAAAAGGCACGGGGGCGGGGATGTCCTAGATGGGTCAGCTGCTGCCCACAGCACATGCTGTAAGGGCTTTAAGCAAACAGTGCAGGATGCCTATCCAGAGGGCTGCCCCTCCCAGGCCATTCCATAGAGCTGGAGTCCAGCCAGTTCTTTCCAGCTGGCTCCGAAATCCGATGCTTCAGTGATTGATCTCACCATCTGACTCCAAAAGCCTTGCATGCTGGGGTGAGAGGGACATCTCTCAAGAGTGTGTTAATCCACACTTCCTGAGGAGGTTTCCAAACACCAACTTCAGTTTTTTTCTCATTTGGTTGTAGATCTTTCTCTTGATCATCTGAAAACATCATTCGGTGTTACAAAGTGAGTTTTGTACTCTTTTTCCCTAGAATGTGAAGAATTCAAAATCTGTGGTTTTCACGCCCATTCCTCTCTGTTGCCACATATCAGAAGGAGTTGTAATTGTGGTGGTGGTGTTTAGTCGCTAAGATGTGTCCGACTCTTTTGCCACCTGCCAGGCTCCTCTGTTCATAGGATTTCCCAGGCAAGAATACTAGAGCAGGTTGCCATTTCCTTCTCCAGGGGATCTTCCTGACTCAGGGATCCAACCTGCGTCTCCTGCATTGGCAGACGGATTCTTTACCACTGAGCCACCTGGGAAGCCCAATTGTTGTGTGTGTCTTCATTTAACAATGATCTCTTCATAGATGACGGAGAAGGCAATGGCACCCCACTCCAGTACTTTTGCCTAGAAAATCCCATGGACGGAGGAGCCTGGTAGGCTGCAGTCCATGGGGTCGCTAGAGTCGGACACGACTGAGCAACTTCACTTTCACTTTTCACTTTCATGCATTGGAGAAGGAAATGGCAACCCACTCCAGTGTTCTTGCCTGGAGAATCCCAGGGACGGGGGAGCCTGGTGGGCTGCCGTCTATGGGGTCACACAGAGTTGGACACGACTGAAGCAACTTAGCAGCAGCAGCAGCAGCAGCTTCATAGACAAAAGCTGGGCTATATTTATTCTCGTTGATTCAGCACCTAGCAACAGTTGGTGTTAACAGTAGGTGTTAACCAAATGTTTTTGAATGGCTGCTTTGCACAAACTACAAGAGGGCATTATGATGATTTCCAGGAAGAGTGGAGACCATCAAAATCAAAAGTCAAAATGTAAAAAACTGCATGGGGTTTTAAGGTATCAGTAGGGGAAAGAACATTTGACTCGAATTCAGAACCTGAGATAACTTTTGATGTCAGTATAATCCAACTGTTGGTTAAATTGTTTTTTTCATAAATGACTCCAAAATCTTTTAAGATAACATGAAATCCCATGAGGCCTTAAACATGTAGATGTAAAGAGACTATCTTCATTTACCCATTCATAAGTTTTTGTCAAATGAATGAATCTCTTAATAAACAGAAGATACATAAATTCCCTTTAATTTTCTTTGAACTCCATTATTAAAAAAAAAACTACCTTTAAATGAGATAATATACACAAACCTACTATGATGTGTGGCACATAAATGTTATCTATTTTGGTTATTTTATTCTGGATAATGAAGTGTTATTCTTCCAATCATTCAGTACAAGTCACAGCTAATGCCAAGAACTTCCCCACCCTTATGTTTTATTAAAAGCAAGTTAAAAATAACTTTTGGAAAATTCTGTAGCTAAATATACAGAATAATTTCTTATATCTGAAGCACTTTCTGTTTTTCTTTAGAAACACTTTGATATAGCAAGGCAACAAATATTACCTTCAATTTGTAGATGAAAAAAAAAAAATGGATAGTTTAGGAGAAGAATTTGGCTAGATCTCAGGTCCCAGTCTCTCTCCAGGGACGTCTGAGTTGGTAGCTTATTGTTGTTGTTCAGCCGCTAAGTCACGTCTGACTCTTTGTGACCCCATGAACTGTAGCACACCAGGCTTCACTATATCCCAAAGTTTGCTCAAATTCATGTTCATTGAGTCAGTGATGCCATCCAACCATCTCATCCTCTGTTCTGCATCATTCCCTTTGCTTTGCATGGAACCAGGTGAGGACAATTCTGTTCATGGCGTTCTTGGCCCCAGAGGCTCCTAGAAAATGGGGCTGGAGTAAAGGACTGAGGAGAGAGGAGAAAGGGAGGGAATTGGGGAATTTCATTACTTACTGCTGTCTTCAAAACTCCTGAGAGGTTTTGGCTAATCCCATCAGGGAACTAGAGAAGGTCATCACCGCTCAAGAGGGTCTAGTGTTGTTTTTTACTTATTTAAAAAAAAAATTATTTATTTATTTGGCTGCATCAGGCCTTAGTTGCAGCACACCGGGTCTTTATTGGGTCATGCAGGACTCTTTCATTGTGGCACCAGGACTTACTTATCCCAAGGCATGTGAGAGTCCCTGGTGGCTCAGATGGTAAAGACTCTGCATGCAATGCAGGAGACCTGGGTTCAATCCCTGGGTCAGAAAGATCCCCTGGAGAAGGAAATAGCAAACCAGTCTGGTACTCTTGCCTGGAGAATTCCATGGAGAGGGGAGCCTGGCAGGCTACAGTCCACGGGGTCGCAAAGAGTTGGACCTGACTGAGAGACTCAGACACACCCACATACACACACACACACACACACACACACACACACACACACACACGTGGGATCCCCGGTTCCTGACCAGGTATGGAACCCATGTCCCCTGCATTGCAAGGCAGATTCCCAACCACTGGACCACCAGGGAAGTCCATGGTGTTGTTTTAAATAATCCTGGTGAGCGAGGTCTTCTCACAGGACACACAGTCTCCTCACCCTCCACCCAAGCCTTCTCCATATCTCAGTGGTGAGGCTGGGCTCCACCCCCTTTGCCAGCCCCCATGGGTGCAGGGGGGACCTCCCTTTTTTCCTCCCTCTCTCCATAGGAGGCACAGGAGGCAGTTTCTGACTTCACACGATCCTGTTGTCCCCAAATATGGGCACATGAGTCACACCCATTTTAAGGACAATTTTGCTATTTGGGACAGGAAGACAGACAGGAGATGACGAAGCTTACAAGATCCACAGAACCCCCATCTCCGGAGCAAGGCTGGAGTTAAGAGGGAGGTGAGTGAGGGTGAGTCATTCAAGTGCAGGGTCTGATCTCATCTTTATTTAAAATGTGGATATTTTGTTTATTCTGGATTTTTTTTTTGCATTAAAATTGCCTTGATTACTGGCTTCTTTGCCCCCTACCCTCCTTACATTTTGACTGAGTCAGTAGTATTTAAATCACCAGGACTGTCAGACTGGTTAGCTGTTTTTTCTTGAAGATCTCAGAGCATGTCAAGGCCCTGGTACTTCCATCATGTCACAGAGCACCTTGTCACCTGAGTTAACACAGAGGCGTAACCATGCCCGGCGTGGGGTGGGAACTTGACAGGTACAGCTTCCCCTTCTTCCACTTGAGTGTGGAAGTGTCTCAAAGCCTGAGCCATAACTAACACGCTTCAAGTGAATGTGGTGGTTGAGCATGTCTGGGATCTATTCTCCACTGAAACGGAAGGGCTGTCTTTACTTCGGAGGGAAGGAAGCTGTTTGCTTCTTCCTTTGAGCTCCCACAGCACTTTGTTTTCCCTAAATGACAGCTCTGACTGCTCGTGTTCACATGTCTGTCTCTCTAGACTGTGCCTCTCTCTGTGTGTGGATGCTGTTTCCTCCCAGGACCCAGCACAGTGCTGGCCCTGGACCTGCTCAGTAAGTGCTTGTGGACTGAAGGCATCAGTTGGCCATGTTTCTGTATTTGTATTATTGTTCTCCAGTTTGTAGTCACCTACCCGACGGGTATAGGATTTTATTTTATCATGATTGTGCCCTCCTACTGTCTCTCTGCAGCTTCTTTGCCTTTGGACACGTGGTAACTTTTTTGGTGGATTCCAATGCTCATGGCACCCCACTCCAGTGTTCTTGCCTGGAGAATCCCAGGGACCAGGGAGCCTAGTGGGCTGCCGTCTATGGGGTCGCACGGAGTCGGACACGACTGAAGCAACTTAGCAGCAGCAGCAGCAGTGTTGTCCTGTTGATGGTCGTTCAACAGTTAGTTGCAATTTTGGTGCTCTTGCAGGAAGAGATGAGTGCGCATCCTTCTACTCTGCCATCCTGAACTGGAAAAAAAAAAAAAAAAATTAGGCCATGTTTCTGACTCAGAAGTTTTTGAGTAAATTTTGTATAAATTTTTGGTTCCAGAAATTCTATAATAAATCAGAACTTAGTGCTTTCTGTGAATGCTCTCTCTGGCTCTCACTTTCAGTATTGCCATTTGGGAGAGTTCAGTATATGTAGGATCTAGCCATTAAGGGATGTTATTAGGAACTGTCCACAATGCCTGTCACTGAAGATCATTATTTTAGCAACTGAAAATTTTTTTGAGTTAATCAGGAACTTTTCAGTTGCAAGCAACAGACTCCAGTTGAAATTAGCTAAAATGGGAATTAGTACAAATAACAGCGGTGCAGAGTCTGAAATGATGTAATTAAAACCCCATCTCTCACTGATGAAGATGGTTTTCAGCATCTCAAGGTTCACATGCAACCTGCTTTCAACTTCCAATGAGGAAGAGCTCCTTCCCTTGAGCTCCACCAGGAAAGTGCTGGCAGAGACTCAGCCAGGCAGTCTCTGCCATGCTGAGATCACATGCTCATGATCACATGCTCACCAGAGAACCCATCCCTGGGGCCCGAGGGATGGGCTACCTTGAACAGGCTTGGGTCATATTCCCACACCTGTGGCTAAGGGCGGGCGGGCAATCAGGTCCACTTGAACTGCATGGCCTGGGAGGCAATGGGGATGGGTCTGAGCTGGCAGAAGCAATAGATGCTTGCTACACTTGTTAACTGGGTATACTCATTTTCCATGTTTACATTCAGTCTTATTATCTTATCTTTATTTAAGTTGTGAATTCAATTATAATTGGATCCTTTTTATGGTTCGGTCTTTACCTTTTTTTTTCCACTTTGGTAAATGTTTTCAGGCCTGTCCTGAGGTAGCCTGCTTTCTTGTTTCCCACTCTCCATCCTTGGTCTGCTTCCCTTTATTTACCATATCTCCCCCATTTTAGTCCCCAGCTCAGGGTTGGTCTTCGTTATCCAGGGTGTATCTTGGGCTTCTGGTTGTAAACAGCAGTACCGTGGGTGTGTGTTTTGTTTCCAGTCCTGATTATCTTCAGATGTCACTTCTGATGCCTTCTAGATGGCTTCTGTCTCATTTCACAGAGCCTGCTTCTGATAAGCCCCCGGGATGCTCCCCGAGCCTGTGTGGTGAAGTTACGCCCCTTCGCCTGGATGTGCAGCGTGCACTCACTCTACCAAGCATTGGTGCTGTTATCTCTGTCTGAAATGACCTTGCCTGGCTAATTTCTACCTGTCCTTCAAGTGTCTAAGCAGGCATCACTTCCTTCAGGGAGCCCCCTGTCCATCCAGACTGGGCTAGAGACAAAGTTCTCTCCTCATCAGCTGGTATAGTCATTGATGGAGCCAATAGTTTATGATTGGAGTCAGTTTGGATTGGTCAGTTATATATCTTGAATCCCCCTATTATGTTGTGTATTATGCTGTTCTGTATTCATCTGTTTATCTTGCTCTCCTGGTAGACAGTGTGCAACTTGAAAACCAGGACTATCTTTTAACTCCATTCCTAGTGTTGGGAACAAACTAGGCCCTTGGATAAATTTCTGGAGAATGACCTAACCCCTCCACCTAAGCTCTGCCTTAGGTCCCCACTGTCCTCAGGGCTCACACTTGTTATAGCATCACTGCTATTTGTTTATGCATCTCATTTCCGCTGAGACATTGTAAAGTTCCTGGGCTAACCAACTATGTCTTCATTCAAATCTGTTATCTGCCACTGAGTCAGCCACCTGCCATGTATATAGTAGGTGCTAAAAAAGTGTAACAAAAATATTTTAAACTCTAAAAAGTTTCAAAGTGGCAGTTTATTACATATCCTTTTCTTTTTATATCTACTGAAGTGCTTGGCTAGTTTCACATGAGGTGAACCATGTGCTTTTTGTCAGCACTTGGTTTGGATGTTCCTTAGATGCTCTCAGATGCCACACTGTGGAGTAGCATGACTAGACTTCGGTTCCTCTTGATATTATGATGACAACAAACTCTGAGAGACAGTGAGCACAGACTGGACATTCTGAGCATCCCATGTCCTGAAATGTGTCTTTATCAGGCATCTTGCAGATGGGACTTCAGTCTTTGAACTGGATTCCAAGACCTCAGGCTGGTACTGGATGTAAACGGACTGGAATTTGTATCCAAAGCTGAAGGTGGGGTGGGATCAAGTACAGGTGGGTAGAAGGAGAACAAGAACTGGTTTGCAAGTAGAAGATCCAAAGGGAGCCGAAGCTAGAGAGACCCCGAAAGGAAGTACTGGAAAGACTTCAGAGGCAATGAAATGCAGCAAGGACCTTCTCTCTGCAAACCTACAGTTGGGTCTGTGGGTGGAGAGGGATTGTTTCGGGGCCATGGGTGAGCTCTGAAAGAGCCAGAAGAAGTTGACCTCTTGGCTTTATGCAGCAGCATGCTTGAGGGCCACCACAAACATACCATGTATGTCAAAGGACATGGTACAGATGGAATGATGAGTTTCCCTGAATTGGTCTTAGCCTGGAGGCCTTTGGGGCGCGATGAGGTGGAGGAAAGATGGGTTTGTTGTTCTCTTCTGTGTTCTGAGCAGCCCAGTCTCTGACAGCCAAAAACTCTTCCTTGTCCCAGAATGAGGCTGAACTAGCTTACATAAATATGATAAATAATGTGTCAGAAGGGTCCAGATAAAGGAGCTCAGACCCAGCATTGGTTACCCAGCCTGTGATTCACACTGGCTCAGTAGCTGTGGGCTCACAGCCTGTGCTGGATAAATGAAGGGAGACTGGGACAAAACTCCAGGGAAGTGAAGATGGGAAACCTTGATTCTGCATTTTTATAATACCCATCACGGGGAGCAGGATTAGATATGGAGAAAACAGACTCGATCCACTTTCCTCTCGGGAAGGAGACACTTTATTTCTTAGCCAGCTTACGTCAGAGTAAAAGAAGAGAATTTGATAAAAACAATGTCTTTATTTCCTATGTATATTTCTTTGTTCCAAAAAGAGCTCTAACGTGTTTTCATGTTAGGTTCAAAGAAGAGATTGTCCTGGAAAATCTCAGCTCTTTTGGAAGGGCAACTGGGATGTGAAAGCCCTGCTGCTAAATCTTCACCCTGTTAAGCTGAGCTCTCTGGCTCAGGTGGTTTTTAATTAAAGCAATTTATATTCAAAGAATGTGCACGCATGCAGGCTCACACAAAATCAATGAAGTCAAGAGAGGAAAAACAACTGATGTAACCAAGAAGTACTTACAAAGAAGGGCAAAAGAAATTTTTTTTGGTTTAATTTCTGTTTAAAGTATTTGTACACATTGCTTTATTTCAGCCAAAATCCCAAGTGTGTTGCACAAAGTTTACTATTCTCCCCCTCCCTCACTGTTCTCCTTACAATGTAAGGCTAAGTTCATCCTGGATTCTGCATGGCTTCTTGTTTTTCTTACATTTAAGAAAGCACACAGTGTGGGTGCTTAGTAGAGCTCTTGGAATCATTTGCTGCCGCTCTCCTTCTACCAGCTCAACGGGAGTGAGGTATTAATGAGAGTGTCCCCTTAAACAAGCTGCACAGTTTTGTCATTTCCATGAGGTTTGCTGGCATATGAATATATCCCCACATTCTTTTATGAAATACATAAGTGTAATCAAATAGTTGCTTTGGTTCTTTTCTGGAGGCATAAGGAGAAAAATGTCAAACTCTCATTGTTCAGTGTTTCTAACAGACCCCTTTTGTATAACTGCTGACTTTCCAGCACAAAGTTCCAAACTGCAGATAATAGCTTAAAAGGCTATCTGAACCCATTCTGTTATATAGATGAAAGGAAGTCTTTACAATTAATCTATGGCATCTCTGAATAAAAAAGAAGGGCACTCATCCAAGTCATTTCCTTGGGCCAAGGCAGTGAGTGAACAGAATGAAAATGCCAAATTTTGCTGCTTGAAACCAGAGTTTGACATGGCACAGGGGCAGCCGATAGCAACCAGATTTTTGCTTCTGACCTGTCACTGTTTGGAAATCTGAAACAATGTGTTATTATTCAATGTTATCAGTAAATTTAATATAATGCATCTGACTAAAGAAAGTGTAGCATAAATATTTAGAACCTGTTACATTGCTGGTTTACAATAAAATATCTTACGAGAAAACATATTTAAAAGGAGATGAAATAATTCTAATTAAAAAATTAGAAGATTATCTTAGAAGTTCCCTGGTGGGCCAGTGGTTAGGACTCAGCACTTCACTTCTATGGCTCAGGTTCAGTCCCTGGTCAGGGAACTAACTCCTGTAGCTGCATAGCATGGCCAAAATAAATAATTCAGAAGACTGTCTAAAAAGCAAGGGAAGCAATTGAAAACCTATGTTTGTCAAATTGGAAAGAACATACTGGGAAATATGAAGGACATGTCATCCTAGAAAATAAATCTTATAATAAAATTGTGTCTCCAAATTGTATATTACAACAAATACAATATCAAGGAATCAAATGAAAGTGATAATAGAATAAGAAATTAAAAAAAAATTTCAGTTAATAACATCAGTTAAAATGGTATCTGCCATTCAGGGCATTTGGGTGAAATGATTTAGGATTACTCAATTATCAGAACTAATAAGCATTTAGGGGGATCAGCTATAAATAATTATGCAGATCAATACTGTTCTGTATGCAGGCAATTAATGGAAAATGTAATAAAAAAACAGATCCCATTCACAATAAGACAGCTATACACAAAATATATAATACATGAGAATAGAAATATTCTAGACCTATATTTAGGAAAAAACCTATTTCCTTTTGACATACGGGAAGGAGGATTTTAATACATGGAGAAATATGTTCTAGATTTCTACCACTAAAGACACAATATTATTAATAAGTCAGTCTCCTCAGTTAAGCTTTGATTACTGCTGCTGCTGCTGCTAAGTCGCTTCAGTTGTGTCCGACTCTTAGTGACCCCATGGACGGCAGCCTACCAGGCTCCTCCGTCCATGGGATTTTCCAGGCAAGAGTACTGGAGTGGGGTGCCATTGCCTTCTCTGTAAGCTTTGATTACTATCACATTCCTAATGAAAAATGCCAATGAAATTTTAGGGAGAACTTGACGAAAATGTTCTTTTTAGTTTTACGACTGGGATCCTATCCATTGGTCCTTATATTGGTTGTCCAGTCAGTTTGGCACATTGCCTTGTATACAATGTGTGCACAGTGCTGTATATAGCTCTGTTTAGTGCCTGGTCTCTTGGAGGCACAAATGCAGGTGTTGAACTCTAGACAGTATTTGGTTACAAGGTGGTCATCCCAATAGTGCAGAACATTCTTATATTATTTTTCTTAGATCATAATCTTAAGAAAAACCCCAAATCAAAAAATTCTTTCAGAACTTGTGAATCTCAGTTTGAGAAATATTGCCCAAACGTATTTCAAGTTGTAACTGATTTTTTTTTTTAATTCAGGATAACAGAAGGCATTGGGCAATCTTTCGTGATTGCTGAAATGAGATTCTGTGACCTTTGATCCATATTTTCGACATCCGTCTTGGGCTTGAACCAGCTGTTTCTCCTTTGGAGATGGGCACTGAGAACTCTATTCTGCAGATGAAGAAAGTCAGGCAGCAAACAGCACTGCAAGGCCACAGAGACCATCGTGGGGAAATTTAGATTAGAGGTCAGAGTTGTGTCCAACTGAGAGGAAAAACGAAGGGTAATCACACAAATTGCTCAACCTTGGTAGGCGCTGACAGTCACTTAAGCTGTACCCATCTCCTTCTGCCTAGAAAGGACTCATTGGTATCTTAAACCACAGTGCACAGAGCCTCATCTAGTGCTTGTGCTAAATACACACTCCCTGGGTCTCGTGCCCTTGTGTCCTATTCAGTTACAAGGGACTGAATGAAAGCTAATTGCTTTCTGAGACCTAGTTACAGGTCCCAAGTTTAACAGGAGCTACCAGTCCTTCCCAAGTACAGACGTTCCTTCTTGAGAAGCTGCCAGGAGCTCAGCGGCTTGGGAGCCCTTCAGATAAATAGCACCTGAGGTTATGTTGCGTCAATCACAGCGTGTATGGGCACAACCCTCAGGTATTTGGGCTTGGACTTGCCTTACAGTCAGACTGGAGAGAATGTTTCTTCAAATCAGACCAAGTTATAACCACCTCTCCAGATATCAGGGTAACATCACCCTAGCCATGCGTGCTAAAATTTTGTCCATTTGCTTTAGCATTGCTTCTCTCTCTCAAAATCTCTCTCTCCATCTTTGTATATATATTATTTTTTTTCTGAATCATTTGAGGGTAAGTTGGTGATGATTCCCATAATGTTTATTGTTGTGTCCTCGGTCATTCAGTCATGTCCGGCTCTTTGCAACCCCATGAACTGTAGCCTGCCAGGTTCCTCTGTCCATGGGTTTCTCCAGGCAAGAATCCTGGAGGGGGTTTCCCCCCTCCGAACCCCCTCCAGGGGATTTTCCTGACCCAGGGATTGAGCCCACGTCTCTTACATCTCCTGCATTGGCAGGTGGGTTCTTCTTTACCATTCTCGCCACTTGGGAAGTCACCCTAGCCATAGATACTCTTTTAACCAAAAGAAATCAGCAGAGAACATAGAACATCAGAGAGACTGTGCCAAGTAGATTCCCAATGAGTGTTAAAGAAGATACCATTTAGTATAAAATAGAGCTTTCTTCTGTAGAAACCTATCTGTAATTCAGCAGAATAGTATTAGAAAATAATTTCAGTTCCACAGTTCTTCTTAATTCTAATAAGAGCTGGAGTCCTATTTTTCAATTACCAGATTTGATTTATTTTCACGTTTGGGGTATCCTTCTGAAGTTTGTCACAGCAAGGCAAGAAGGTTACCCTCTTCCATATTATGTTATTTTGTTTGTCTTTAGTATCCCCACAGTAGGCTAATACATTAATTAGAGGGATTTGACCTATGGTCTTTAATAGGGAGCTTCTTAAGTTAGTCAAAGCTTGAAAGACAAATATTTATAAACATGTTCCTACATGTTTAAAAGGGAGGATGTAAACTAAATTGCTAACAATGAATGTCTCAGGGGAGTGGTATTGGACAGGGTGGAAAATGTCACTTTCTGTTTCTTACATTTCTATTGTCCAAGTGTCTTTGTTTAATAATGACTCATATTTTAACTTTTTAAAAACATTGTTTTTATTTAGCATAACTTCTTCATTCAGTTGTGAAAAATTAAACTGGCTTCACACACATGCCAGGAACAAGTACGATTCGAGGTGTATTGGAGTAAGTTGATTTGAATTGACTGACTTTAGGAGGAACTGATATATCCCAGGGTAGAGTCTCTGCTGTGAACAGGAGGGTTGCTGTCACCCAGTGTTTTTCTCATCTAAACCTCTGGATTAGAAGTGTATGAAACCAGGAAGACTGCAAGCCCGTGTGTGGATCCTGCTGGCAGTGACTGGTGGGCACCATGTTCGGCTGAAAGTAGACAGGACCCAGCCCCAGTGGAACATGATGTCAGGACATAGTCACAGCATCTCCTCAGCCTCTACCACTTTAGGATTTCTGGGCAAATAGAACCTCCGTGGTTGTGTTCTACTACACAGCCTGCTGAATTCTAGTATGTTGGGTTGTTTTTGAGAAAAATAACATGTCACTGATCTGGTCTGCTGGGAAAAATACTTGGTGAGATTTGGGGGGCTCCTGATCCCATCCTCTGCTGCCCCTAATCCTTTACGGGCCTCAGTTTTCTCAGCTCCACACACATGAGAAGATTGAATTTTACATGCTGCCCAAGGTCTATTTTTGCATAAAAACTTTATGGCCTCTATAGTGGTCCATAAACCAAGAATTCTGAGTAGTGAGTACCACATAGTTCCTCTCTCTTCCTTTTTTATTTTAAGCCCATCTTTTTTCTTTTCTTTTTTTTTTTTTTTGCTGTGTTGGGTCTTTGTTGCCGTGCAGGCTTTTCTCTGGTTGTGGCAAGCAGGGGCTTCTCTTCATTGTTGTGCGGATTCTCATTATGGTGGTTTCTGTTGTTGCAGAGTACAGGTTTTAGGCACATGGGCTCAGTAGTTGTGGCTCGTGGGCTCTAGGGCATGAGGGCTCAGCAGTTGTACTGCATTGGCTTAGTTGCTCCACAGCATGTGTGATCGTCTGGGATTAGGAGTTGAACCCGTGTCTCCTGCATTGGCAGGCGCATTCCTAACCACTGGACCACCAGGGAAGTCCCTAAACCCAACTTTGACAAAACACAGAAACTCAGTCAGATATGTCTGTTATGTGTCCTATGTAGGATATCATGTCTGTTAGAGGAAAGTCAGTCTAATCTGCTTTGTAGGAATGGCAGTGGGAGAACTGAGAGCAGTAGTGTGCTCAAGGTTTCTCATGCAATACACACGGATTTGAGATTAGGATGTAGCCCTCCATACTACAGCTCGGAGACAAGGCTGCCTTCAAGTCTGTCTTCAACAGTGCAGTTTCTTAAAAATAGGGACCACATCTCCCATTTTCCTTCAAGCTCCAAGAATAGGGATGTATGTAGCACAGTCAGGGCAAGGTGGCGCCATAATTGATATTCTTCTGGCCAAGGCATTCCCACCCTGGTGGGGGCCACTCTCAGATGGGTTCCTGAAGTGAGTTGGTGAATCAGTCTTGGCCGGTCCCTTGTGGTGTTTGAGCTGTCCCCAAGGAGCTCTTGTGGAGAGTAGGGGAGCAATACTGCATTCAGAGTGAGCGCCTGAAACTCTTGGCTATTCTGTTTGTCATGCTCAACTTGGGTGATTTCTAAACGAGCATGGCATTTGATGATGACAAGTCTATTACACTCTATATTGTGCAAAATAACAGAGGTCAGAGTGACCTTCAGAAGTATCTGATAGGTGAATGCTAACTTGACCACTTCCTCAGATGTACATTCATATTTATTTCTTCTTCTTCCTCTGTTTTTCTTCTATAGTCTTTATATTTCTTCCTTCTTATCTGACTGACGGCTTCCCATGGTACTCATGGATAGGCACTGTGTGTTTCTGTTGGCAGCTCAGATTCAAAGATGCTACTGAGCTCTATTTGTCAACCATCCATGACTTCCAGGTATTTTCTAAATTTCTTATTGAACATCTCTAGGACTAGACAGTCCTTGGCCTTCTTCTGTAACTGGCCAACAGACTCTTCCCTTGTGTTCATTACAAAAGCTTTGACTGAAGGTCATTTCTGTTTCTATGAGTACAAGACATAACTGACTGAAAACCTTCCATATTCCTTACAACAATAAAAAGTCACTCTTAGCTTTCTTTTCTCTAAGCCAAATATCCCCAATTTCTTGCTACTTCTCTTGTAAGTCTTACTTTAATAATTTTAATTATTTTTGGAACCCATGCTAGGATTTCTGTATCTCTTTTCTTAAAGGGTGCTAAAATGACCATGTATATGAAGAAAATTTGATTAAAATAAAGCAAAAAGTTTTTTTTAAAACCTACCTCTTTAAAAATCACAATTTATATAATACACTCCTTTTCATTTAGACCTAATCATTGGATTTTTAAACAATGGTTTCACAGAGGTAAATTATAGTTAATTATGCATAATTTTTCTTATCAATATTTCCATAATCTAGTTTAAAGTAGAAGGATTTTGTCTAAAAGCAAACTACTTTTCACCCGTATGCTTCTCAGATTAGGTTTTTCTGTTTGCAAGGAACTTGAGTTAAGTAAGTCCGTGGGGTGTGTCCAAGTCCCTGCAGACCACAGTGGAGCCTGAGAGCCACCAGCAAGCGCAGCCACTGTCTCGTCTGCTTCTCATGTTCACCCATGAACACATCCGCTCTCCCTTTTATTTCTGCCTCATTCTCCCCTCTAAACTGACTGCCTTGCTGTGCTCACTCAGAGTCTACTTCCATGTGCAAGTAGCTGTGACTTGCCCATGACATGGCCACAGTGGTCCTTTCTTTCCCTACATCACAACTTTTCACCTTGACTTCTTGTTGCCACTGGGTCATTCTGTATTCCAAAGCAAATTCCCAGGAGTGGGAATCTGATAAGCCCAGCTCATCTTTTTCACTCTAGCCTGTGGACTCACTGTGCCCCAAGGGTGACCTGACACCCTGGATCAGGTACTCACCCATGTCTAGTCATCTGTGCTGGGCGTGGGAGCTGGTAATTCAAGGAGCACAGTGGGGAGTAGATATTTGGCACTGTGATTGATAAACATCTGGCACATCTAAACTGAATGATTCTTATAGAACTACTTCCCCCATTTTCTGAGAGTTAGTTTGAATTTCTATTGTTTTCCCTGATATTAATTTCACTAAAGTCATTATCATATAAAAATTGAGGGCATATATTCTAACTTTTTTCTACCAAATACAGATATCCAATGAAATAGATTCTAAGAATGAACCCCGTGAGACTTTCTCCACACCATCACAGGTGGACACTGTTCCTTCTGAGTTCAATCTGTAAGCCCCTACTCTAATTCAGACCAAAATAAAATCAGAAGATAACACTTTTTCTTGATTGATAAATAGTCATGTTACTGGTCGAGCATGTGGGTCATGCATGCTGTCTTTGGAGCCAGCCCACCTGGGATCAAAATCTGGCTCCAACTCTTCTGATTTATGTAACCTGGGGGACTTATGTGACCCTGCTGCTCATGACTTTTCTCATGTATTAAACGGGATTACTGAGGATATTAATGATACAGGTTTTTGCAAAGATTAAATGAATGAATCAATGAAGATGTTTGCTGGAAATGGTACCTACTACAGGGCAAACATCCCATGAAGGTTAGTTATTATTGTCACAACTAGTTCCATAAACTTTGTTGAACACTAATTGTGTAGCTTAAGCTAGTTTCAGGTGGGAGTTTGTGAATTTTACAACTCTGATGGTCTTAAGAAAATGTACATAGACTTCTTGTCACTTTTTACTAGTTTATGAGCCTGTAATTTTATTATAGAAAGAAATTAGACTGATCGGTTATGCAAAGCTTTTTACAGAATCATCTGTCATCTTCATACATATTATTTCATGAATTTTCTGTTATGAATCTTTTCAAATGCCTGGGATCAAATTGAGAGCAACTGCATGATTTTTTGTTGCCTTCCAGAATAGTAGGTATGTAATTTATTCCAATTTAAATTCCCTTATTTTAATATGAAGTGTTTTACAAAACCAATTCTTTGACTCCTATAGAGACACTGCTCTTTGTATCACCTCCCTGCCCCGCCTCGTATTACCTCTGGGTATAGTAACTTGAAGCTGAGAGTATATTGGTGTGAAAGTCTACACTGAAATAGACACAAGAGTCACTCTTGAATCCAAGTTCATGAACTGTGAGAAGCCTAATAAGCAAAGAAATGCTGTATTGCTCGTGTTAATCTTGAGCTAAGCTGCGCACGTTCTGCTCCAAGGTTCTGTCACAGTGAATACACTCGTCTTGTTAAATACACATCCCAGCTTCACTGCCTCTAAACAGGGAGCCTCTTCTAACCTCATGGTAAACATTTTGATTAGTGAGAAGTGTTTTCACATCTGCTTGTTTCAAGCATAAGTGTTTTTCTCCTTCTCACAGAAAAATGGGGATAAGGCAATTTCCCCCCATTCATTTCCATGGCAGTTTCAGCTAGTATGTAAATACAAGGCTTGGAGGAGCAGAAAATGTCTTAAATTAACACAGTGCTTAAACTGCATTGCCCAGCGCTGGGGAGTGATGGGAAATTGGCATTCCTGATGGAGCTGTGGTGAATATTCATTTTTCCATCTGGAAACGAAGCACATGCCATTTAGCAGATTGAAAACTGGTGTGACTTCGGCCCTGTAACTACATAAACTTTACAATCGTGAGAATGTAATGCACATTACAAAACGAATGTGTTGCTGTAAAAGTATACAGACGAGAAATAGAACTGAATTGGTTGCTGACACTAATTAAGTCCATTTTTCAGAGGTAACCACCACATTAAGAACACTCATGGATGGGGATTCAGGACTCCACTTTGATCACTATTCTGAGGGGCCAGAGGAACTTGGAAACCTTCTCTGCTCATTTCTCCACAGGATTCCAGTTTCTATAAGAATTGCCAGGATCTTCTTAGAAATATAGAATATTGAGGAAATGGAAAGAAATTGAGTCAGTCAAAGACATACCTTATGCCATAAATAAAGTCCTGTAGTTAGACCTTGGATTGAAAACCTCCTGGGGACTGACAGCTCGTTCCTCTGTTAGAACTGCTCTCTGGAAATTAATGGGCTTGGCTTTGTATCTCCAACTGTTCTGCACAAATGAACCAAACTGGGAATCAGTTGGAGTCACTGAAGCTTAACACAACTCCAGCTATTGTTTACATGCTCCCATGAAACCCCCAATGCCAAACTGATTAGATTTACAGTTCATTCGATAAGCTTGTCTGCTCATGGCACATAAGGCAGTGAACCTTTTCACAAAATGAAACTAGAGCTGGAGAGAGAGAGAAAAAACAAAGCCTTTAATGAAGAGGGAGGCTGAGAGACTTTGGTGGGAGAACTTTTAAGTTTCTAGGAGGCCTCTGTGCTGAGACTGTTCTACTTGGTGTTGGAATGACACTCTGCAATTTGCCCTTCTGCTTAACAGAAAGTCTCTGCTGCCATTTGCAAATTCATTGTGATGATGGATATGTATAATGCTGATGGGAACTGTAAAAGACTCTTTAAGATGAAGTGGGTCAGGGAGCATCATGTGGATCAGTGGAAGCCATCTCCAACCACACAATGGCAGACAGAGCTGCTTTTTGTTCTTCCCTTCTCCCCATACTAGAGGCTGTGAGAACCATAGAAAGCCCACTGTATTTGCAAATGCTTTGGACCTATTATTGAGTGATTGGGAATTAGTCATGGAGCCATGAAATCATCACTCCCAAATTCTTTCTAATCACCTTTTCAGCAAGTATTACTGATCTCATTTCTTTAAGTGCATGACTCAGTAGGTTAGTCAACCACATCCTGGCACTGTGGACTTGCTTCCACTGAGAAAGATGGCAGAGGACAGGTCAGCTGAGTGGAAGTTAACTCCCACCCCCAGAGGAATCCCACAGAGGAACTTTATACTACATCTCTTTATTTATTTATTTTTTTTGTTCTTCAATTTTATTTTATTTTTAAACTTTACATAATTGTATTAGTTTTGCCAAATATCAAAATGAATCCGCCACAGGTATACATGTGTTCCCCATCCTGAACCCTCCTCCCTCCTCCCTCCCCATTCCATCCCTCTGGGTCGTCCCAGTGCACCAGCCCCAAGCATCCAGCATCGTGCATCGAACCTGGACTGGCAACTCGTTTCATACATGATATTTTACGTGTTTCAATGCCATTCTCCCAAATCTTCCCACCCTCTCCCTCTCCCACAGAGTCCATAAGACTGTTCTATACATCAGTGTCTCTTTTGCTGTCTCGTACACAGGGTTATTGTTACCATCTTTCTAAATTCCATATATATGCGTTAGTATACTGTATTGGTGTACATCTCTTTAGATTATCTATTGCTTTGTCACAAACCACCCTGAAACATAGTGGTCTGAAACAATCATCACTTTATTAATATCTATGGGTCTGGAACTCAGGTAGGGCTTAGATGGGTGATTCTTCTGTTTCATATGGTCACAGTAGGGATTACTTGGTTTCTAGCTGGTGGCTGGATAGGTTTGTAGGGCCAAAGATAGTTGTAGGGCCCACTCCCACACCTGGCACTTTGGCACAGATGGGTAAAAAGCTGAGCTCAATCAGCCACCCCTCCTCTGCCCTGCTCCATATTCTTTTGTGGCTGTTCCATCATGGAAGGTGGACTTCTTACATGGTAGCTCAGGGTCCAAGAATGAGTGTTTCAAGAATGCCAGGAATGAATGAGCTATATGATTCATTATGCTTTAGTCTGGAAAGTCCCAGAATGTCATATCTGCTTTCTTGACCAATTTTTATTGGTCAAAAAAGTAACTCAGGCCAATTCAGATTCAAACGTAAGTGAAATAGACCCCACCTGTCAATGAGAGGAATGTCAAAAATTTCTACGGTCATCTCAAGTTTGCCTCAAACACTTTCTTGTGATGGTGTAGAAAGAATTCAGTATTATAAGTCATTTCTCAAATCCTTTACTCAATAAGGGGGGAAAAGTAAAGGAAAATTCTTAAGAAACTCTTATACACATACTGAGTATGCACTGAGTGCTTACTATTTAGTCAACCCTCGTATTCATTGAGTGCTTAATAATATTCAGTAACAATTGAGAGATCTGTACAGTGAAATATATGACTGAGAGTAACTGCACGGATTTCAAGCAGATAGCACTTGGCTGACAATTTTACTATCAACCTTGAATAAATCACAGAGAACTGATAAAACAGTATAGTCTGTATGTATTAAACTGGGACTTACACACTGGATGCCTTTTCCTCTTGTTTGCCTTGTAGTCTTTTATCTTATTGCTATAACCATATTCCCTCAGGCACTTCCCAGGTCTCCAGAATTCTACATAAGCTATAATTGTGCCTTGAAACCATATCCTATCACCTCTACAGATGCAAACAGAAATCCATTTCCTTCAGTGTTTTAATTTTCATCACAGTAAAAAGTATCACATCTGTAGCATTGCTTCAAGTTCAGAAACCTCAGCTCTGTCTGCTAGGATACTCCATGCATGCTTGTCTGAGAAACCTTTTCCTGAGAAGGCCTAGCTGGGATTAAGCATCCTCCCATGTAGGCATGTCCAAGTGTCATGGGAAGAGGGCAGGGGGCAGAGCTGGCCCAGTTATGTACTGTTGTATACTATTGGGGGGGTCAGGTGGTGGAGAGGGAGGTTACAGAAAGCCACCACCTGAATCTTTCCTACTTCGTGCCACCATGTCCTTCCTTTGTTTGGTGACTAAAAGACAAGGTAGACTGAAGGTGATAACATTGTTAGCATTTTGGGACAGTAAATCAAAGAGTGAAACAAACGTAGTTCTCAATTTCGGGAACCTAGCCTTTTTAGAACCTGGCTGCTTTCTTTGTTCAAAGGAGTTCTGGATTTGCAGCCATCATGCTCTCTTCTCTAATCCACCCTCCTCCTCTCCCCACTCCCTCCAGCCTCCCCCAAATCTTTTGCTCAGAATGTCCACTCCAGATTAGGCAATCCACTTTCACTTTTTCTAGCTATCTTCGAATTGTTGGCAGGATTATAGTATTAAAGAGCTTGAGTCTAAAATGGCACCTTGTTAAGTGGCTGACTTGATGCAGGGGTTTTCTATTTCCATGAAAATTACTGATCTTTAGAGGAATCTAGGTGGAGAGGATATGCCCTTTGAATAATGTGCATTATTGGCTATGCTCCTTTCTAAGTTCCCAATACAAGTATGACACACTTTCTTTAAAACCCCTCCAACTTCAAAGAAGTCTTCTGGCATAAAAGTTATGATTGGTAAAAACCCTTAGGTACCCTGGTGGTGGTTTAGTCGCTAAGTCATTTCCGATTCTTGCGACTCCATGGACTGTAGCCTGCCTGGCTCCATTGTCCATGGGATTCTCCAGGCAAGAATACTGGAGTGGGTTGCCATTTCCTTCTCCAGGGGATCTTGAATTGAACCCAGGTCTCCTGCATTGTAGGCAGATTCTTTACCAACTGAGTTATACGTCAGTCATTTTTTAGTAGCTTCCATGTTCCAGGCTTAGTTATTGGTACTGAAGATACAAAGATGAATAAAGCATGGAACCTACTGTGAAGGAACTAATAGTTTAACAGATAGTTGTATAAGCAGATAAATCATAATATTACTCAATATGAAGTAGAAGAGAGGTATATGACGAGTGTTGATAGAGTCTGAAAAGGGAGTACCTGGGCCGATGGATAGGTTGTCCACTTAATGCAACTATTCTCTTTGAATATTTATCCTAAGTGGCTGATGACTGGAGTGTGTGTATATATATATATATATATATATACATATATATATACACACACACACACACACACACATGTAATTTTCAGTTAACATTTGAAAATATTTCAATTTTGGAATATATTTTAAAAATACACATAACCCTGAAACTATTTTTCCTGCATTTGAATCATTAAAAAAATACAGATTGAAAACTGTTTATAACCCCTAAAGACATTGCTAGATGACTACGGTGAACACATAAAGAAAGTCTCAGAGAAATAGATGTACGAATTTTGGTTATTTACAGAGTGTAAATTAGGAAATTCTAATAGGCCTTCAAAATCAAAGAGCTGACTGTCTCCCATACTCTCTTAGCTCCTTCTCAACCAATGTGGCATTTACCTGAAGGTTTCTGTAACCAACAGCAACTAGGGTTGGGTTGGCTACTTGGGGAAAGTAAACTCTTTCTGGAGCAATGGGGTGGAGACTATTTCCTACTAGGATCCAAGGCTGAAAAATTCACCGTGGCTCATTGCACTTGGTAGAGCACGAATCCCCCTGGTTAGCCTTTCTATACTTCCATCCTCCTATGAGCAACAGGAATAAGAAGCATGTGTTCATGTATGGACACCCCAACCTATCTGATAAAGTGTGACTGCTAGTCTTTTCCTGCCAGAGAACAGCTTAGATTGAGATGATGTTTCATGAGCTGCTACAATTCCTTGTTTGGGAGGCAGGAAATTTGGTCTCGGTGGACTATTCGTCAGCCAAGGCTGAAAAAAGGTATGAAGGTGTGGTCTCAGTTATGAAGTCAGAAGTCGGGATATCCTGAATTTGGTGGAGATCCTGACATTCTCTCTTAGGAAAAGTCCCTGCTTAGATGCTTCCAGACAAGAAATAGAACAATGCCTTTTGTTTTGTGGAGATACATTGATCTTCTACAGGTTTTGAAAATGAAATGTGGTGTAAATATCAGTGAGTCCACTTTTCTGTCTTTCACCAGGGAGTATCTGGAAATAGCTTGTATAATGCAGGACTGGTTAGCCTCTTAGTTTGGATCATGTGATCTGGGACAGCAAAGTTATTGTTATAGAAACATTCTTGGCTGTTAGGTGGTCCGAATTTCTGCATGCTTTTTTCTCATTTCCTTGTTATTTGCTCTTTATAGTAATTCTTTTTTTGTATTTGTTCTTTATTCTTAGGGCAGAGTGTATTACATTGCCTTCATATGTGTTGTTGTATGTAGTAAGTACTAAATTATTTGTGTGCAAATGGCTTGTTTCCAGATTCAAACATTTTGAAGAAATTTTGAAGTTCAGGATCTGATTTCCCTATGAAGTGTCTGATGATTCATTTTAAGTGGTAGAAGCTGCTTTAATATAAGCAGCAAGATATGTTTGATAAGATAAAGCTAAAACAAAATAACAATGATTTTTATGTTGGCTATGACTTTTGATAATCCTTAGTACTAACTTCCCCTGGTCAATCAGACTGTGGAAATAAGAAGATAAGGATATGTTTGGAAATGTCCAGCTTTCATCTCTTTGTACTACTGGGATTCCTGGCTGGCTAGAGAAGAAGTCCTCTGAACTTTTTCTCTTTCAAACTTATGATACTAAGTTTAGAACCCACTGTTGCTCCTGCAAAGACTGGTAGTAAATGGAAGTGGTCCAGAGTCAGGGTTAAGCACAAATTTGCTTCCATCCAAACCTCAGGCACTGAGAAACTATGATATGACAGAGATTATTTGCCAAACTATAATAAGAAGGAATGGCTTATCCTGACCACTTACATCAAGTGAATGTGGGATGCAGGTGACCTCATTCACATGCCTCCTCTTCCTATGTATCTCTGACCTGGAGCCCTCTATTTTTTTATATTCTAGTATATTTTCTTCTTCATTTTCACAGCTACTATTTTATTCAGCCCATATTTAATAGCAGATATTGTGCTCTCACAATGTCTCACACAAGTAATCTCATTTAATTCTTACCACAATCTAGTGAAATAATATTTCTGGCCATTTTACAGATTAGAAAATTGAGTCCTAGTGAAGTAGAGAGACCTGCTCCAGGCCCTCTCCTGGGAAGTGGGTGAGGCTAAGCTGCTTCTCTTGAGTGCTTGCTTTGACCTGAATTAATACACTCCAGAGAACACTGGGTTAAGTTCTAATTCAGAATCAGCTTGTCTTTTTTTTTTCCATCCCCCTCGCCCCGTGAAGATATTTTTATAGAAAGCAAGAAAAAATTTTAAAAATGTCTCCTCTAAGTTCAGCCTGTCAAGACTGCATTTGTGTGGCATGAGATACACACAGCTTCATGTTTGTTTCTGAAGATGGTAGGGATGCAAAGCCAAATTTTCCAGTGGGGGTTTCACCTCAGCGTTGGGAGCTCAATTTTAAATTTAACTTGATTCATTTAAAGTCTGAGTTTATTTCTGGCTGGCTAGCAAAATGTGGCTTCTTGGCTTAGAAAAATTCCCTCAAAACAAATTTGAAAAAAGAATCCCACCTAAAGTGGCAATGTGAAATACTGTACAACATTTAATGAGTTAATAATAAGGGAATGAGAAGCATTCAATTTAAATTTACTTTAAAATAGATCTGGTGAACTTAAGGGTCTATTGATGGATGAATGGGTAAAGAAAATGTGATATATATTCTATCTATCTATCTATCTATCTATCTATATATCACAATGGAATATTAACCAGTTATAAAAAAGAAAGAAATGCTGCTGTTCGAGACAACATGGATGGACTTTGGGGGCATTGTGCTAAGTGAAATAAATCAAAGACAAATACTGTAGGATGTCACTTATACATGGAACCTGAAAAAAAAAAACAACACAAAAAACCTCAGAAAAACAAAGAACAGATTGAAGATTACCAGAGGTGGGTGGTGAGGGAAACGGGTGAAAGCGGTCAAAAGAAACAAACTTTCAGTTCATAAGATAAATATGTTGTGAGGTTGTAATGCATAGCCTGGTGACAATAGTTAACTATACTGTACTGGATATCTGAAAGTTGCTAAGATAATAAATCTTTAAGCTCTCCTCACAAGGAAAAAAACTGTAACTCTGTAAGGTGATGCATGTTAACTAAACCTATTGTGATCATTTCATAATACATACATATACTAAATCATTATATTGTATACCTTAAATGTATACAATGTTCTATGCCAATTGATGCAAAGAAATAGAGGAAAACAACAGAATGGGAAAGACTAGAGGTCTCTTCAAGAAAATTAGAGATAACAAGAGAACATTTCATGCAAAGATGGGCTCGATAAAGGACAGAAATGGTATGGACCTAACAGAAGCAGAAGATATTAAGAGATGGCAAGAATACACAGAAGAACTGTACAAAAAAGATCTTCACGACCCAGATAATCACGATGGTGTGATCACTCACCTAGAGCCAGACATCCTGGAGTGTGAAGTCAAGTGGGCTTTAGAAAGCATCACTACGAACAAAGCTAGTGGGGTGATGGAATTCCAGCTGAGCTATTTTAAATCCTGAAAGATGATGCTGTGAAAGTGCTGCACTCAATATGCCAGCAAATGTGGAAAACTCAGGAGGACTGGAAAAGGTCAGTTTTTTCATTCCAATCCCAAAGAAAGGCAATGCTAAAGAATGCTCAAACTACTGCACAATTGCACTCATCTCACATGCTACCAAAGTAATGCTCAAAATTCTCCAAGCCAGGCTCAGCAATATGTGGACCGTGAACTTCCGGATGTTCAAGCTGGTTTTAGAAAAGGCAGAGGAACCAGAGATCAAATTGCCAACATCCACTGGATCATCAAAAAGGCAAGAATTCAGAAAAATATCTATTTCTGCTTTATTGACTATGCCAAAGCCTTTGACTATGTGGATCTCAATAAACTGTGGAAAATTCTTCAAGAGATGGGAATACCAGACCACCTGACCTGCCTCTTGAGAAACCTATATGCAGGTCAGGAAGCAACAGTTAGAACTGGAAATGGAACAACAGACTGGTCCCAAATTGGAAAAGGAGTACGTCAAGGCTGTATACTGTCACCCTGCTTATTTAACTTCTATGCAGAGTACATCATGAGAAACGCTGGGCTGGAAGAAGCACAAGCTAGAATCAAGATTGCCGGGAGAAATATCAATAACCTCAGATATGCAGATGACACCACCCTTATGGCAGAAAGTGAAGAGGAACTCAAAAGCCTCTTGATGAAAGTGAAAGAGGAGAGTGAAAAAGTTGGCTTAAAGCTCAACATTCAGAAAACTAAGATCATGGCATCCGGTCCCATCACTTCATGGGAGCTAGATGGGGAAACAATGGAAACAGTGTCAGACTTTATTTTTTTGGGCTCCAAAATCACTGCAGATGGTGACTGCAGCCATGAAATTGAAAGACGCTTACTCCTTGGAAGAAAAGTTATGACCAACCTAGATAGCATATTGAAAAGCAGAGACATTACTTTGCCAACAAACATCCGTCTAGTCAAGGCTATGGTTTTTCCTGTGGTCATGTATGGATGTGCGAGTTGGACTGTGAAGAAAGCTGAGCACTGAAGAATGGATGCTTTTGAACTGTGGTGTTGGAGAAGACTCTTGAGAGTCCCTTGGGCTGTAAGGAGATCCAACCAGTCCATTCTATAGGAGATAAGTCCTGGGTGTTCATTGGAAGGACTGATGCTAAAGCTGAAACTCCAGTACTTTGGCCACCTTATGGGAAGAGTTGACTCATTGGAAAAGACTCTGATGCTGGGAGGGATTGGGGGTAGGAGGAGAAGGGGACGACAGAGGATGAGATGGCTGGATGGCATCACCGACTTGATGGACGTGAGTTTGAGTGAACTCCAGGAGCTGGTGATGGACAGGGAGGCCTGGTATCCTGCGATTCATGGGGTCACAAAGAGTCGGACGTGACTGAGAGACTGAACTGAACTGAAAACTGGAAAAATGAATAAAATGGATCTGGGTGTTAAAATAAAGTAGAGCTGACAATATGGATTCTCTTTATCCCAACCAAAGGCAGATTGGTTCCTATAAAATGTGCTGTGACTTAGAACAACAACAACAAAAAAGCAAAAATGAAAAGCATTAAGAAGGAAAACCCCTAAACACATATATAGAGACAAAGCAACCAAGGAAAAACTTTTTTTTTTCCCTGAAACAAAAAATAATCTACCACTGAACAGTTTAAATCCAAGTTTGGAACAGTTCACTATATATATATATATATATATTTATATTTATAAATATAATTTATATTTTAAATAAATATAAAGTATATATTTATATAAAATGAATAACATATAAACACATTTATTTTCATATATAATATACAAAATATATTAATATATGTTTATAAATATATAATAAATACATATTTATTATATTTATATATAAATAAATATAAGTTATATATTAAATATAAACTAGTTTTCAAAAGTAAAGGTATGCCACGGGTCAGCGCCTAACTTGTAAAAGCGAAATTTGTAAAGCTTGTACACGGGTGCAAGTTCTGGTTTGGACACAACACTCTTTTTATAATATTTATTTTTATTTATTTATTTGGCTGCACTGGATCTTGTGGCATGCTAACTTTATTCATCCCCAAGGCAAGGCAGTACTTTACCAACAAAAGTCTGTCTAGTCAAGCTATGGTTTTTCCAGTAGTCATGTACGGATGTGAGAGTTGGACTATAAAGAAAGCTGAGCGCTGAAGAATTGATGCTTTTGAACTGTGGTGTTGGAGAAGACTCTTGAGAGTCCCTTGGACTGCAAGGAGATCCAACCAGTCCATCCTAAAGGAGATCAGTCCCTGAATAAATATTCATTGGAAGGACTGATGCTGAAGCTGAAACTCCAATACTTTGACCACCTGATGCAAAGAACTGACTCATTAGAAAAGACCCTGATGCTGGGAAAGATTGAGGGCAGGAGGAGAAGGGGACGACAGAGGATGAGATGGTTGGATGGCATCACCAACGTGATGGACATGAGTTTGAGTGAACTCTGGGAGTTGGTGATGAACAGGGAGGCCTGGCGTGCTGCGATTCATGGGGTCACAAAGAGTCAGACACGACTGAGCAACTAATCTGAACTGAAGGCGAGGTGACTCTGTGTCGGGGGAGGGATGCTATCATCTCTACTTCGTAGCTGGGAAGCTGAAGTGGAGAGAGATTCAGTGATTTGTTTAAGGTCACCTGACTGGTGTGGAGCAGAGATGGGATTTGAAGGACTTGGGTTCTACAGGCCACGTGCTAATCACTCTGACAAATGGCCTTCAATAAAGGGCTGCAGGGAATATGTGAAGCTGTTGATATAGAACATAACCACAGAAGAAAAAAGAGATATTTTAATAGTTTCCATGTTGCCTAAATGCAGCAATATGATATCCTTGCTATTGGTGATGATGAAGTCAATAGAACAGGGAACCTGAGAGCAAAACTGATTAAAGTAGGTCCCAGGAAATGGAAAATATATCAGGCATGATGCGAGTTCCTCAGAATCTACAAGGTAACCCATAGTTTAAAATTATTGCAAGCTCCTCTACCAAAAGTGGGATATAGAACAACAAAATTTCTTTTGTAAAGTGTATTGGTAAAATACAAGAATTCAAAAGCTGTCAGCTAAGCAAATGCCTCTGTTCATTGCTTTCACTGTTTTTTTATTTAAAGTTTTCAGTTTGTAAAATTTCTTCCATGGTATCATCACAAAAGGCCTATGACACAATTTTGTCATAACTGGATTTGTGCCCTTTAGATTTCTTATCCATAAGTGTGTGTGTGTGTGTGTGTGTGTGTGTGCACACGTACACACACACATACACACATGCCATCTGATGGTCAGCATACCTTTATTATCAAGCTATCTTTCTCCCTTTGGTCCCAGACAAGTTTCCTCTTTTTCCAGATTCTTTTTCCTTATAACTATGTACCTCCCTCCTCAGATCTTTCCTTCATAGTTTCTAGATTTCTTGATTCTTTCATTTCTTTGGCCTTATAGGCTGACAGTATCCTCAGCAGATCCTGAAGGACTTCTAAGTCTCCCTTTTCTAAGACACTTCTTATTTCACTCTTACCTCTGTTTACCACAGAATTGACAACTAATTCACAAAACACGATTGTTAATCAAGAAGAGGGGACAATCTTCAAAGGGATTATTATTAAGAGCCCAAGTTTGACTCAACTTCAAGTATGTTTGGCATCACAGCCCGAGGTAGGTGGAAGGCAGGAGCAAAAGTCACATGTGACGGGCATGTGGCACACTCCAGAACAAGACTCTCATCCTTGTTTTCCTTTATCCCTCACTTCTCCTACACAAGTATTATTCATTAGTAGCACTATATTTTTGGCTTCCCAGGTGGCTCAGTGGTAAAGAATCACCTGCAGGGCAGGAGATGCAGGAGATGTGGGTTTGATCTCTAGGTCAGGAAGATCCTCTGGAGAAGGGAATGGCAACCCACTCCACTATTCTTGCCTGGAACACTCCATGGACAGAGGAGCCTGGAGGGCTGCAGTCCATGGATCACAGAATCAGACACGACTGAGCAACCGAGCACACGGCACTATATTTAAATTTAACATTATATAAAATTTCAGTTTGTGCTCAGTTGATATTTGTGATCAACTAGCTAACCCCGGCTATTCAAACATCATCCACTAAATGTATCTTGGAGAGGAAGCAAGATTACTCTTGGAAGCAGGGTGTGATATTCGGTATAGTTAACAGCTGTTATGACATGGGCACACCCAATTAGAAGACGCCCTTGTAGTGCCAGGCAGGGCTTAAGGGCTCAAACCTATTAGTTGCTGAATTGTGGGAAAGTTGGCAGGTCACAGCAAAGTGGCCAGGGTGGGGCCGATTGAATCTGGGGAGCTCAGGGCATAGCTTTTATCTACCAGTTTAGGAGTATTTCAGTAACCATTACAGCCCCATCAGTGCTCCTGCTGAGTACCAGCCCACACTGAGGTTGTGCTCTAGCTATAATAGCTGGGCCCTGTCCCTCTGGAATAGTATGTGTTTAACATGAAAAAGAAAGGTTAATTTGCATGAAAAATCACATTGCAGGTGTTTCTTAGCTTGCTAAATTATAATCTACAATAGTTTCTCAATCTTATCATGGTTACCACATACAAGTTAAAACAGTATGACCTTCAAGACTGTCTACTGAACTTGACTATATTTGACTGAAGGTATTGATTGCAAGAATTGATGCTTTTGAAACGTGGTGCTGGAGAAGACTCTTGAGAGTCCCTTGGACTGCAAGGAGATCAAACTGGTCGATCCTAAAGGAAATCAACCATAAATATTCATTAGAAGGATTGTAGCTGAAGCTCCAATGCTTCGGCCATCTGATGCGAAGAGCTGACTCATTGGAAAAGACCCTAATGCTGAGAAAGATTGAGGGCAGGAGAAGAAGTGGGCAGAAGAGGATGGGATGGTTAGATAGCATCACTGACTCAATGGACATGCATCTCAGCAAACTCTGGGAAATAGTGGAGGACAGAGGAGTCTGGTGTGCTATTGTCCATGGGGTCCCAAAGAGTTGGACACAACAACCAAACAACAACAACTGATTGGGAGAAAAGTGGGACATACCCCACTTCTAGCAGCTGTTACCATCTGTGGACCCTTGTCATGTTCAGGTGTCTTCTGTGTGTGGTACAGGCTGCTCCCTTGGTACAAATACCCCTTGAGGCCACATGGCACGTGACTCTGCCTCCTTCTCCCCACATGCATATTCAGAGCTCCAGCTTTCCCCTGGTACTCACTCAGCTTCTATTTCCAAAGTAGGGATGTAAGATCAAGGCAGGCTCCCCAAGGCATTCCAGGAATCTTTGAGCTAACACTTTCCGCAGATTGCTGAAGGCCATGGACCCCTTTACAGAACAAGGCTTTTAAATAAAATACATAGGAATATAAAGGAAACCAATGCTAAATATTAGGAAGGAAATACTAAATATTAGTTAAAGGATTAGGGAAAATAAAAATGTAAATTTTGTTGTCATCCAAATTCAGAGTAACGTGAATTCTCTTTCCTCCTAGGTTAAGAACCCCTGCAGGATAAAGTCACCCCAGGGGTCAACACCTCACTAGAGGCCCCACCCCTTGTGCTGGAGGCTGGAACCTTTAGGCCACCCACGCTGATCTCGGAGTAGTCTCTAGGCGGGGAAATTCTCCTCCCAACTAATTCTGGGAATTTGGGGCAGGAAGGAAGGGCTCCTGAGCGCCTGGGTGCCACTTTAAATAACTCTTCCTTCACTAATGTGGACCTTCTCAGCCTTAGGAATACCTGGAAATCAAGTTTTAAGTTGCCTACACTAGTGTGACTTTTCCCACAAACTCTCCTTTCTACCTGGACGCAGTTCCCTGGAGACACTGGGGCAAGGCTGAGCTAAAGTTTTCTCATCTGCAAAAAGAAAATACCCACCTCATAGGATTGTTAGGAGCATGAAATGAGATAATAGCTGTGCGTTTGCAATTGCACAGCCCTCTTAAAATCTGTGCTGTTATCGTTTTTGACGTTAGGTCTTGAGGACCGAGGACAATCTGTACAACTCCAGTCCCCAAGTACCGGGCCCGCGTTAAGCGCTCCATAAACACTTGTGGAATGAATGAACTCAGCCTTTGCACGTGGGTCGGAGAGCACCAGGGGCTCCCGGCCATTAGGGCCGGCGCATCACCACCACTTGTTTTTAGAACAGGTAGCAAATGCCTTTCCGGCTCCGTGCGGAACGGCAACCACATTTCAAGCGCTTTGCTCCTGGAGGACTCGCAGGCTGGGACTGCCCGGCCCGCAGCTCGCCTGCGGGTCTCCCCCGCGGCTTCCCGACCAGGTGTGAGGGTGGCGGGGGAGGCGCAGAGGGGCAGCGCTGGGTCGCACCGCAGCCGGGCGGGCCGCAAAGGTGCCGGCGGCTGGCGCGCGAGGAGGGGCCAAGGGGTGGGGAGGGCCGGGGCGGGGCCGGCGTCCTCGTCACTTGATAAAACGCCTGCGAGTCTCCAGAGAACAACGGGCTCATTCAGTGGTCGGGAGCTGCCCGCGAGGGGGAGCGGCCGGGCGGAGAGCGCGATTCGTCCCGGGGGTGGGGCCGGGCGCGGCGGCGAGAGGAGACCGAGGTGGCCGCGGCGGCAGCGGCGCTGTAGCCCCGAATCCGGCCCGAAGCGCGGGGCGGCAGCGCAGTTTCCCGCTCCCCTCCGGGTGCGCCGGCCCATGGCGGCCGCGGGGCGGCTGTGGCTGCTTTACCTGTCAGTGGGGCTCCTGCCGCGGCTCGGCACCGCCTTCAACTTGGACACCCGCGAGGACAATGTGATCGAGAAAACCGGGGACTCCGGGAGCCTCTTCGGCTTCTCGCTGGCGATGCACTGGCAGCTGCAGCCTGAGGACAAGCGGCTGTGAGTTCCCGACTCTGTCCACCCCACCCGGGCCCCGGCCCACGCGCGAACCAGGTCGAAGGCTCTCCGCGTTCCCGCCGGCCGGCCCTGTCCGGTCCGGCACTCCGCAGGCTCCGGGGGGAGCGGGGCCCGGCGCTCCGCGCGCTCCCCTCCGGCCCCGCCTGTCGCGGCGCCTTCCCCAGTTCAGCCCCGGAAAGAGAACCCGGGGGCCGACTCTGCACACCACGGCCCCGGTGCCAGGCGGGGCTGTCCTCGGACCCGGGAGAGTTTACTTTTTTTTTTTTTTTAAACAAAGTGCTTTCCGGCGATCCTTCCCTCCGGGCATGTTTGCTGGGAACCCGGCAGGTGGCACGCTTTGCTGAGTTTCACGTGTGTATTGAGCGGGCGCGGGGGTGACTTGGGGTGGAGGGGGGGTCGCTGTTTTCGCTGCGGTGAGATGACTGAGAGGGTCGTTAGGGAGATCCAGGCCTTACCCAAACTCACAGAGAACACCCGGCTCCCCAGCAGACTCGCGCGCCTCGCAGAAGTTGGAAAGCCACCTTTCATCATGTCCTGGGGGGCTTTCCCTGAAGGGCGGGTTCCCGGGTAGGCGAGACTTTTACACGCCTCCCCCGCTTTTAAAAAGATAGAACCAACCAAGCACCTGTTCCGCAGAACTAGATCAGCTGAGAAAACAAGACCCTGTTAGTGGTGTGGCCGACCCCCCACCCCCACCCCTCACAAGCCACAAAGCGTCCGGCGCCACCCGAGACCCGGTGGGCCCCAGCCCTGGGAGGCCCCTGCCGAGGGGTTAAAGCAAAATGTCCGATCTAGGTTGGGGGCTTTGCAAATGAAGTCTGGAAGTGACAACCCCCGAGCCCCCCAACACCATGGCACAGCGGTGCTTCTCCAGGGAGAAAGTGGAGACCGGCACTCTCCACTTCTTTTCTTTCTTAGACAGTGTTTGGTTCCCACATGATCAAACTGTTTAGGCAGGAGAGGGTATTTGGGAGCTTAGTGGCTTTAATCGCTGTGGGGCCGCATTCTTGATCTGGGCTACCGAAAAATAAACTCACAAAAGGTCCCGCACCTCCCCACCCCCAGCCCTTTGGTTGAGCTGAGGTCCTTCCAGGACCAACAGACGGAAGAATGCAAAGTACAGCTACAGAGGAGAGGACTTTATGAGAGGGGAATGGGGTTTTAGGGCCACAGGGAAAATCTTGATTTCAGTAATTAAGAACTTCGGAATTGGTGAAGGTTGTAGGTGCCTGAATCTTAAAGTCAGATTTTTCTAATAACACCTACCAGTGAAGCAAAGAAATTAGTACGGGGTGGGAAGGCTGGGGGGTGGTCTGCAGGCCTGAGCAGCTGCTTATACTCTATTTTCTCTCAGCAGAAATAATTGTGATGCTATAAATTTGAAATGAAAGGTGGTTTCTGTTAATGGATGTTAACTCAGTTAATGGATGATGTTTGGTGTCTCTGAGTACTTGAATGTGTAGATGAGCATTCACCCATATGGAGAATGAACTTGTTAGTGCAGAAATGACCACGGGCCAGCAGAGGGAATATATTCTCCTTGGCGTTCTCTGCACCAGTCCTCTACTGAAGCTGGTGGTTTCCTTGAAATACTGGTTCAGGCAAACATTGTGAAGGGGAAGTCGTGGGGCGGAAAGTTATCTGTGGGGGTGGAGATTTGCAAAAGGTAGTTTCAGCCAGGATCTCTGTTGTCACCAAGGTTAGCGGTGTGCTTGCTCAAACTTGTTCTTGCTGGTGGGCTTCTCTGCTGTTAGACCTGCTGCAGGTATGTAAGAAGAAGCCTGTGTTTGGGGGCTGATGCCTTCTAGAAATGCTCTTCTTAGGGACTGACAGAGAGGAGTGGCCCACTTTAAGGGAACTGTATCTTTCTCTGGACCTGGGAGTGTGGCAATAGCCCACTCGGGGGGCTGTGATTTCTGCTGGGTGCCACGCCCCCACCTTCTTTTGGTAAAGTAATCTGGCAGCACTGGCCTCACCCAGGAGAACCAGTACACACAGGCCATACCCATAGTAGTTATCACCTTTGTCAGTAAAGGATGTGGGTGTAAAGCAACAGCCAGTGAGGTCGAGACCCCACAGTTTATGGGCCAGCTTCCTAAACTCTGCACTTACTGGGAGTATTTCAGGGCACTG
Organism: Bubalus bubalis; assembly: GCF_019923935.1. Lineage (NCBI taxonomy): Eukaryota > Metazoa > Chordata > Mammalia > Artiodactyla > Bovidae > Bubalus > Bubalus bubalis. The sequence goes on along the minus strand of NC_059158.1, from coordinate 76,339,021 downwards.
GTGAGAGAGACCTAAGCTCAAAATTCTTTCTTGGTATTTTGCAGCTGTTACTTTGAGCCTTGGTGTTTTTATCTGTAAAATGGAGCTATTACTGCTCAGTAGGCTTGTGAGGATTAAGAGATAACATGCAAAGTGCCTAATTCCTGACTGGCATGGGTATTTGCTGACTAAATGGTAGTTGTTAATGGTGATGCATTTAGAAGCAGTAACTGAACTCCGGTGTGCCTGTGACTCTGCAGGTGTTAAACATCCTGTGAGTCTCACTCTGCCAAAGAGTAGAGTCGAAGGTTTATTGGCATTGGGTAAGTTAAACTTAATCACTTTTATGAACCCCATTTTCAAAGCATTTTAACTTGAATCAATCTTAGATTTACAGCAAAAGTAAATGTCTCAAACAAGAGACTTCATTGAGGCGGAAGAAGTAAAATATCAAAGATGTGTGAGCATATCAGATAAATGCAGTGTTGTGGGAACAAACCATAGATTTTTGTGGGTTAAACTTTCTACAATGCTGTTTAAATATTTCATATCTTGAACTCTAAGATTTTATAACAGAATAATATTGTATCTGAGAGCCTTAAAACAGTAACTAAAAGAGCCTTAAAACAGTTTGTTGTTTAGTTACTAAGTCGTATCTGACTCTTTCTCTTTCCTTAAGATTTTCTAGGCAAGAATACTGGAGTGGGTTGCCATTTCCTTCTCTAGGGGATCTTCCTCACCCAGGGATCGAACCCATGTCTCCTGCTTGGCAGGCAGATTCTTTACGTCTGAGCCACTGGCTATTCCTAAAACTTTCGGCACTGTAAAACTGAAATAGTGATCATAAAACTTCACTGGGCTTTTTAGGCTAGATATTAAAGAAGTTTGGCTGAGTTACTGAGGTCAGGATCTAAGGTTGAGTCACCCCCAACGAGGTAGAAAGTATGGGATGGTATCTGTGGGTATGTCCATCCTGTGAGTCAGCCCTTTTTACTCTTCTGGGAGGAGCTGAGTCTGTGTGATTGCAGGACAGAATCCAGAAGGAATAGATCTTTAAGTTATATCTGCGATGCTGGGAGTGATGCTGGGCTTATCCCAATTGACACTTTCTTTTTGGGAACTTCCTCATCTCCACTGTCTTCCTAAGGCCCACCAGCCCCACTGTCGCTTCTGTTTTGACTCTATAATGTTTACTCTTGGTTTTTCTCACACTTGTGATGCTCTTGCTCTTAAAATCAATTTTACTGAACTAGAGATCGTCTAGTCCAGCTAGATGAAGAAACTTTATAGATGAAGAAACTAAAGCTGAAAGTTAAAGAAATGTCTATAGTCTCATGAGTGCTTAAGCAGAATCTTAACAGAATCTGGATTTGAACTTGGCATTTCTGACTCATGCTCATTTCACCTCTAAAAGGAAAAGTCAGACGTGTCCTTCAGACCTGGAGAAATTGAGTTTTGGAAATGTACTATGTTAGGTTGATTTATTAAACCACTCCCCACGTGGGTCAGGGCTGTCTATTTAAATATCTGTGCCTGGACTCTCTTCCTATGGACACTTATTCCAGCTGGCCTTGAATCAGCTTCTGGGTCCTTCCTTCTTTGCCTGTCATTCCTTCCCCTTCTGAAAAAGCCCAATGAGGAGCCAGCTGGGGATCAGAACTACGTCCAGGATGTGTACCTAAGCACTCGCTTCCTTGCATTCATTCAGAGTGCCATGTGGCCCAGGGCCATCGTTCAGGGACTGTCTCGGTCACCGTGAGTCCTGAGAGTGGAGAAAGAGCCAAAATGGGCAGGGAGACTTAGAGGAGATCTTAGGACTCTGCAAGAAAGCAGAAATAGACAAGTTTAATTTTAACACAGGCTGGTCTCGTGAGTCCATCCAAGTCATGACTTAGGGTTTACAAAAAAAAAGTCAGTATTTTTGTGATATGAATAATAATGTCAGGAAAGTCAGGTGAAATGCTCATGTAAAAAAGCTTTACATTATTTTAAAGAATCAGTTACTATGTTCTTAGTTGTATAATTCCCTATTTTAGCATAACAATATTGTTGTTGTTGTTCAATGGCTCTAAGTCTTATCAACTCTGTGACTCTGTGCACTACCGCACGCCAGGCTCCTCTGTTCTGAACTATTGGAATTTGCTCAAATTCATGTCCATTGAGTTGGTGGTGCTATCAGTAATATCAGGATTTAAGCTTTGTCACCAAGTAGTACTGGAACTGTGATGCATGGATTCCCTTAGACCTTGACTCAGCCTAGGGACAGAGTGACAGGTGAATGCAATGCCCTGGCACTTTCAAGATAGATACAGAGACATAATAGAACATACTATCTTGTGCTTAGATGACAGGGTCAGTTTTCCCTGGAACGCTGGTTCCAAGTCAGTCCATCCTGAAGAACATCATCATGTTGTAAGAACCAGTTTGCCTTTCTCCATGAAAGCCTTTTGAGCCCAATCCATACTACATCACGTCCTCGTCCTTTGAGTGTCTGTAGTCCTTACTGTCGTGTGCCTGACAGCTCTGATGGTTTTGTATTATTTAATTATGTAATATTTAACTGTTGTCTGCCATTTTCAGAGTATGGTCCAATCCCGCCTAGGTGGATAATAGGTTATGTGAGGGCAGGGGTCTTATGTTCATTTCTTTGCCTGATAGCACCTTGAATATGCCTTGCAAATAAAATGGAGTCATAGCATACACTCTATTTAACTTGTGCAATCAACTTCTCTGGCTCAGGGTAGAAAGGGAGAAATCCCTTTATTTAATGGTCTGCGCTTCTGGAACTTAGTGTGGACATTGCTCTCTGCTGCCTCCAGGGAAAGGGGAGCTATAGTGGTAATGCAAAGAGACATCAAAGAGGTTCAGTTCAGTGTAGTCGCTCAGTCGTATCTGACCCTTTGCTCAAAGAGGTTAACTCTTGGTTTTTTGAGTTCTCAAGGGCCCAAGGCCCTGCTAAGGGATTTTTATGAGTGATTTTTAATTACACTTGACTTTTGCCTTAAAGGCACACTTTATAACTTAACCCCAGAAATACAGGCTGACCTATACTGCACTGGGTACTGAGATCTGCTAGTTGTTAAATCAAGACTACATAGAGAAGGGTGGCTGTAGACTAAGGTCCTGAAGCTACTTGACAAGGGTGTGAGGGTCAAATGGAAGTAAGCATGTGAGAGCACGTGTGAATTGATGGCTAAGTATTGGTTATTCATGGTCAGTAAGGGAGTCTTGGATACATGTAGCTCTTTAAGTGCAGTGGTGGGGTAGCTGCCAACCCCCTCCAGTGAGAGCTTTATGTAGAATGGTGATCCAGGTGGCCCACGGGTCAGAATCCGTTCTAACGGCCTTTTGAGAGAGTGGTCAAGGTTGAGCCCCCGCAGTAATGGGCCCTGGGAGCAGGGCCAGCCCCCTCCTGTGTTTGGGTACAAGTTTAGAATCAAATGATTTTGTCTACAAGGAACTTTCTGGGTTCTCAAACCTGGCTGGTTATCAAGGTAACTTGGAGAATCTCTTTGTAAAAATATAATTCGAGGCTCACTAAGTCGTGTCCAACTCTTGTGACCCCATGGACTGAGCCTTTCAGGCTCCTCTGTCCATGGGATTCTCCAGGCAAGAATACTGGAGTGGGTTGCCATTTTCCTTCTCCAAGTTTGAGCTCAGGCCAGATCTATTATACCAGTTTCTATAGGTGTGATCTGAGAATCTGTTCATAACATTTTCTTAGTTTGAGCTAGATGAGCTTTCCGTTTTTACCCAGAAGGAACATAATATAATGCATCAGAACAGATTCTAGAGCTGGAGTCTGGATCCCAGTGGATGAGATCAAGTCCTTCTCTACCATTTCCTGCTGTACATTATGCAGAATACTTAACATTCTGCTCCCCATGCCAGTGTGTAGGGGTTTTCCCCACACACCATCGAACCATCCTCAGATACCAGTCAGCTCAGTTCTGTCAGTCTCCCTGGAGATAGCAACAGATCCCGCAGATTAAGGGCTCAATGCTACATGACTGCCTCCCCCACTTCAGATGCCCATGCCAAGTCCAAGTTGTCCCCTGGGCTTCTGACAGACTGGCTATACATTGGAATTTCCCACGATCCCTGCCTTACTGCTACTGCTAAGTCACTTCAGTCGTGTCTGACTCTGTGCGACCCCATAGATGGCAGCCCACCAGGCTCCCCTGTCCCTGGGATTCTCCAGGCAAGAATACTGGAGTGTGTTGCCATTTCCTTCTCCAATGCATGAAAGTGAAAAGTGAAAGTGAAGTCGCTCAGTCGTGTCCGACTCAGCGACCCCATGGACTGAAGCCTACCAGACTCCTCCGCCCATGGGATTTTCCAGGCAAGAGTACTGGAGTGGGTTGCCATTGCCTTCTCCTACCTTGGATTTGATTAATTTGCTGTAGTGGCTCACAGAACTTGGAGAAGCTTTTTTTTTTTTTTTTTTTTTTTTAGATTACCAGTGTATTATACAACGATATAACTCAGGAACAGCCAGATGGAAGAGATGCGTAGGGCAAGGAATGGAGGAAGGGTTTAGAGTTTGCATGCTCTGTTCCAGCATGCCATCCCCCCTCCCAAATCTCCATGTGGTTTCCAACCCCAAAGTTCTCCAGACTCCCATCATTTTGAGTTTTTATGGAGGCTTTGATAAATCAATTAGGCACAATTGATTAAAACATTAGCCATTGCCGAGTGAACTCAACCTCCAGCCCTTCCTCCTCCCTGGAGGTCAGGAGGCAGGGGCTGAAAGTTCCAACCCCCTAATAAAGTGCCCCCACTCCTTAGGTGCAGGGGGAGCCACCTCATTAACATAACAAAGACACCTTTGTCGCTCTCCTTGCTTGGCAAATTCCAAGGTTTTTAGGAGCTCTGTGCCGGGAACAGTAGATGAAAACCAAACATATATTATTATAAATCACAATACCTCATCCCTCTAGGTCTCTTTCCTCAGCTGTAAAATGAGGATAATTGTACCTTAGACTAGTCCTGACTCAGAGTAAGTACTTTGTGCATGTTAAATAAATGTGGAAACCATGACAGTCAGAGGTGAAGTGCCCATGACATGTTGGGCGAGTTGGTTCTCAGTCCACAGCCTCCACGCTGCCTGGTTTGTGTGGGTGTACTTTCTCTTTGGGGCATCGATTGTGATGATGTTCAAGTGTCCATCCTCTGCCTGCATTCTACAGTGACCATGTTGGGAAAGTACATCTCAGGAGAACCATAGCTTGTGGTCTTTTGGTAGCCGTGGCGTCAGATGCACACCAGCAGGGTTTCCACAAGCATTGGAGGCGAATGGGCAGACTGGTGCAGGAATGACGGGCAGGGACTTTGGGCGTAGAGAACCTACAGAGGGTGGCTTGTGCACATTCAGGCTGGAGTTATTCATAAGGAATACCAAATGTCTGGTTTCCAGATCTTCTCAGACCTCTGTGACTTGGAAAGTCACACCCCTCCACTCCCATTCCTGGCAGGCTGGGTAGTGTACACTCCGCCTAGGGCTGGGCTGGTGATGATTTATTTTTCTTAGTCCTTTGTTTGGCATTAACGTATGATAGGAAGGAGCCTGTGCAAAGCTGGATCTGATTTGTCAATGATGAAGCTGCCTAAAGTTGAGAGATGCGTGGACAACGTGTGGAAGTCATGTTTTAGCAAATTTTTGTTTATTAAACTGGTATTTAGAATTGCACACAGATTTCTTGGAACTAAATTAAGAGGCTAATTGTTAACTGGTTGTGAACTTCACCAGTGTTGGTCCCTGTTAGTCTAGTAACAGGGTGGAATGATCACCATCTAAATGGATGCTGTCTGGCTTTTCCATTTCAATCAACAGGGCGAGACAGTTCTGAATCAGCTCACCTGTTGCATGGTTGGTGTGTTGGCAGAATGACGCCGTCCTTAGGCCACACTGTAGCCGCTGCCCTTCCCCACACCACACACCCACATCTACACGTGCTGGCTTCTACTGTTGGGTACTGCCGTCACTTCATCTAATCCCAAATTGGCGAAAAGACTGTAGGAAACTTTTAAGTCTAGAAAACCAATTAAGTGGTAAGGACAACTGTTCTGAATTAGCCGAAATGGGGAAAGTACCATGAAAGAAAGTGCAGAAGGCAAAAACAAGGGACATGAAGCCATGGTTGTCTGCTCACATGTTTATTTGCCAACCAGCTGGATATGTTTTGCATGTCATACAATCCGAAGATTACTTTTTTTGAAAAGCCTTTCAGATATGAGAAAAACCTTTTAGAGAAATAGGCTTTATAAGCTTGGGAGTATAGAAATAAAAATAAACCTTGGTATAATTTGCAAGGGGCATACTTCTGATACGTAGAATAAACAGAGCACAGGGTAATGCCTCTTTACCCTTGGTCTGTGCTTGCTGTGCTTGGGGATATCAGCGTTGCTCCAGTTTCTTCATTTTGAAAAGGACATTCGTTTGTACTGAGGTTATTTTAATCATGTGTGTGTGTCTAAGAGAGAGAGAGACAGACACATGATAATAAGTGTTTCAGACCCAGAGAGTAGAGTGTCACTGAACTGTACGTCTCCTGAACCAAATAACCTCTTCTTTTTAAAGAATCAGAGTCCTTGTCTTCAGGGTATACTGCCATCGATCAAGGGGTCAGTCTTCTGTGGTCCTGATAAAGCAACATGATATAAAGTTAACTGGAGGATCCCATCCATGGGAGCTGTGGTGTATGTGTGGAATGGTAGTTCCTTAGTGTGAATGGCTCACTGGGTAGCACAGGAAATTTGAAGTTTTGTATTCCCTCTCTGCTGAGGAAAGTGAAAAAAAATTTTTTTTCCTGGGTTCCCTTCCCACTGATATGACCCCTCCCTTCCACCCCACTTCCTGACAACGTAGTTCCATCTGTCCCTCAAGTACAAAGGGAAATGGAAGTGTTTAGAATTCTACAAGGCCCAGAGAGATTGGAGATAGATAGGACAAGATATTTAAAATACCTGGAGGAAATGTGCAGTGTTGAAAACCTGTTGTTTGGGCTTCAGGAATCCAGAGGCCTTGTGGTGCCTAGTGAGAGTAGGCCCACAGGCCAGCTTAGAACAGTACTCAGGAAAGTTGAGAGCTGGCTTTCAGATCTGGTGATAAGAGTCTTATGGAAACCCGCAAGTGCAAAAGGAGGTGGGTCTGGACTCTTTTGGATCTACTAGAGGCTCAAGGATAGAGTCCTGGGGAGAACCGAAGGAGAAGCCCCTGAATTAGATGGTCCAAACCTCAAGGGAGGACTTCGGGGGCCAGCTGGAGAAGTGTTTGACTGCCCAACACATAGTAAAGTCTTTTCAGATTCCATATCAGATCAGCCAGTTTAGAAAGAAAAGTACTTTCTAAGCCTTGTATTCAGAAAGGGCCCAAGGCTGAGAAAGGGTTTTGGGGAGTATGGAGGGGCATCCGTGGACCTTTGCTCACAGGATAACCGTAACAGATGAGCCCTGAGACACGAGGGTCCCCTCAGCTTAGCTGGAGTAGGAAATGCTTGGCTGTCAGGCAGCCAGGAAGACTTCATGAAGCAGGCACAAGCCATGTCAGTACTGAGGGGAAAGTATTTCTGGCACTGAGAACAGCAGGTGCAAAGGCCCTGGGGCAGAAGCATGTTCAGGAGCAGCAAAGAATCGGAGCCAGATTGTGGAGAGCCTTCTAGGTCATTGGAAGGCTGGTTTTTACTCTTGAATGAGATGGGAAGCCATTGGAGGATCCTGAGAAGAATATGACATATTCTGACTTAGATTTTGCATGGATTTGCTAGCTACTGTGCTAAGTCACTTCAGTCCTGTCTGACTGTTTGTGACCCCATGGACTATAGCCTGCCAGGCTCCTCTGTCCATGGGATTTTCCAAGTAAGAATACTGGAGTGGGTTGTCCTGCCCTTCTCTAGCTACTACATTATTGGAAACACTCAAGTACAGATGTAGTAATCTTAATGATGAAAGTCCTTTTAAATAATAGGTAAGTGATGATAGTGGTTTGGCCCAAGGTAGTAGTGAAGATAAGTGAGAAGTGGATGCATGCTGAATATGTTTTGAAAGTAGAGTGAATAGGATTTCCTATGGACCAGTTAAAAAGAGAAAAGCTAGAAGGATAAAGTTATCATTACAGTGGTTTAGAGTAGACGATAAAAATAGATTTGAGGAGAAGAGCAGGAGTTTAATTTTGGAGATCATAGTTTTGGGATGTCCAGATATCAGGTGGAGTTGTTGAGTAGGCAGTTGAATGAGTGTGAAGTTTGGATGGAAACATTTGGATTGAAAATACAGATGGCGGAGCCATAGTTCTAGGTTGTATTTGGAGCTGTGGACCGAATGAATGAGATCACCAAGGAGGAGAGGCTAGAGACTAAGGACAGACCTGCAGGGTATTCTCTCATAGAGAGTGGAGATGAGGGACCCAGCGCAAGGCATGAAGAGGAATGGCCAGCAAAGTAGGGAACTAGGCAACGTGCTCTCCTGGAAGCCACATGATGAAGGTGGTTTAGAGAGGGAGTAATCAATCAGTTGTGTCAAATAGCACTGAGATTTGATCCCTGGCACAGCAATATGGAGGCCATGGGTGACCTGATCAGAGCTCTTGTGGAGTGGAGCAGGAGCCATGCCTGGTGTGGGCTGGTGAGAGACTCAGTTCAGTTCAGTTGCTCAGTCATGTCCAATTCTTTGCGACCCCATGGACTGCAGCACGCCAGGCCTCCCTGTCCATCACCAACTCCCAGAGTTTACTCAAACTCATGTCCATCACGTTGGTGATACCATCCAACCATCTTATCCTCTGTTGTCCCCTTCTCCTCCTGCCCTCAGTCTTTCCCAGCATCAGGGTCTTTTTCGATGAGTCAGTTCTTCACATCAGGTATTTGAGTTTCAGTTTGAGCATCAGTCCTTCCAGTGAATATTCAGGACTGATTTCCTTTAGGATGGACTGGTTGGATCTCCTTGCAGTCCAAGGGACTCTCAAGAGTCTTCTCCAACACCAGGTGAGAGACTAGAAGATGAATTGGAGGTCCTGGAGAGGGGAGCAGAGCAAGAGCTGGAGGGGAAACTGGAGTCGAGAGGGAGTTTTATTTTAAATGGGAGGAAGTGACAGTGAGGGGGTTTGTTGATAAGGAGAGTTCAATAGAAAGGGAGAGGTGAACACGGGAGTGGGGAGACTTGCTGGTGTGATGTCTGTGCATGGGTGAGAGGGACACATTGTGGGGAAGGTTACCAGGTTACTGAAGAACCGGTAACTCGTCAACCACAGAGTAAAGGGGCACACATGCGTGTCGGTGGGTAGTTATCATGGTGGGAGACTGTGAGTGTTTTTTTTGGTTGCTTCTAATTTCTCAGTAAATAATAATATATCATTACAGTGGCTCAGTGATTAAGAATCCACCTGCAATGTGGAAGACTTGAATTCAATCCCTGGGTTGGGAAGATCCCCTGGAGGAGGGCACGGCAACCTACTCCTGTATTCTTGCCTAGAAAATCCCATGGACAGAGGAGTCTGGCAGACTAGTCCATAGCGTTGCAGAAGAGTCGGAGATGACTTAGTGACTCAACAACAAACATAAGTTACTCGGCATCTGTAGAGACATTTGCCTTATAGGAGTAAAAACTTTGTTCCTCAGGCAAAGAAATGTGGGGTTTGAATCTCAGCTGCTTCACACTCTGTTGATTTGATCTTGGGCGAGTTGCTTGTCCTCATCAGTGAAATTGAGGCAGTAATGAAAACTGCCTCATAGAATTGTCAAGATGAAACGTAGTTAGTAGGAAGCCCTGAGCATCGTGCCCATTACTTCCAATAAACACCAGCCTTTACTGTTGCAGGTGCCTTAAAGTAAAATAGTAGTCGGGATCCCCTCACATGGGGGAGTTCTATAGCTGTTTTTACAGTCTGGCAGACAGCGGAATTTACCCTTTGGGGGTCAGATCAAAGGTTAAGTTGCCCCCAGAGGTGGAGGGAAGTTCACAGATGGATGGGAACTATCATATTGCCTTAAAGAGGGGCGCTTGGAAGAAGGAAGAGGACATGACAACAAATGTAAACTCTGTAAGGATTTCCAGTTTCTTAGGCCATATTTGAGCTACAGAGAACCACAGCTGCTTATTGGGTTGGCCAGAAAGTTCATTTGGGTTTTTTGTCAGATGTTATAGGAAAACCTGAGCAAACTTTCTGGCCAACTGGATATTTTGTTAACCTCTTACAAAACTCACTTTATGTGTTGGATGGAGGTCTCTCATATGGGAGTATCTGCAGCTCCCACACCTAGTTCCGTCTCAGACAGCACGGCATCCGTGTATCCTGCGTGCCAGGTGGACACGCAGGGTGCCAGGGCGCGGCTTCCGGTTCCCCGCTCCCTGCCCAATCAATGGTCTTCCTGATCATCCTCAATGAGCACAGCGTTCACCGTGTGCGTTGAACAAGGATGACGTATGGCCTTGTTGAGTTGTCAGGGATGGAGAAAACTGAATGGCTCCGGGGATTCTAAAGTACTGGCAATTTTCGGTCTTCTTTCAAGATTAGTGGTATTGGCTAAAGAGGTGACGAGGTAATTCTGAATCTGAAAGGAAAGAAAGTATCTTTGCAGTTACACAAGAGTGTGACTCACAGGACCTTCGAACCCTTGTCCTGGTGTGTGCCACAGATTCATTAGGGAACATCTTCTGGAGGTGGTGTGGCGGTGAGTTACTTAAAATAAAAAAGTTGTCTCAGTGTAGTGCAGGTTGAAATATGAGTAAGTTCTTAAATATAAAGCATAACACTTTTAAAGACAGTCCAAGCTTTTGGTGATCACCTTGGGCTGTGCTCCTAGACTCGGTCATCTCCTCCCTCATTCAGGACTTCCGTGAAAATGATTGACGGGCTGACTGGCTCAACCCTTTATCTACAGAGGTATGACTGATCCCCAGGAAAGTTGAGTGACAGCTGGGTAGTGGCAGTGTGAGTCCTGAAACCTACCTGCTCCATGCCCAGTCCACTCAGTGCTATGCCATACACGTGAACATCTTGGTAGCCAATTCCTGGAACTAAATCTGTACTGGCTGATCTTGCTCTTAAGGGAACAGTATCTGACAGTTTGAAATGTTCTTCTCCCATAATGGCCTGGTATAGCGATAGCAAATACACAGCCACTGTTGCCCTTCCACCTGCTAACTGGGGACACTCCACACGACCACAGCACCTCTTCCAGCTGAGTCTCCGAATTCTCCAGGCCAGCGGTAGTTAGCTGATGTAGGTATGGGTGTTTGCACATAAGACAGCATAGCATCTTAGTTGCCCTCATGGCCTAGCCAAATTCTGTACGTGTGGAAGATACTCTCTTCATGTCTGTTGGAGGGACATTATTCCTCCTGGTTTGTGAGCTTATGAGGAAGGCCGATGGCTTGTCCATTTCTGGTTCCAATCTAATAGACAGAAATGGCACCCAAAAGGCATTTAAGCTCTTTGAAAGTACATGGAAGCCTTGTGGAAAATAGGAAGTAAGATGACAGTTTCTTTAGAATGATCCTTTATATCCTGGTACTAGTACTAATACTACTACTACTAAAAAAAATAAAAAAAACTGGTGAAATACACATGAGATCTATCATCTTAACCATTTTAAAGTGTCCAGTTCAGTATGTTAAATATATCCACATGGTTGTTAAATCCTAGCACCCCATAGACTACTAGAGTGCTCAGAAATGAGGATGGCCCTGTTATGAGACCATCAAATATTGATAAACCAAACTTACTTAAACATAGAATTGTGCTTAATTCTATCATCTGATGTGATATTCTAACATAGGTTACTGGCAATGGAATTAAAAGTTTAACAAATTTATGGTGTTAAAAATTCCATCTCCTAGCTTAGTATGTGTTTTTCAATCTGGTAAAGGATGCCTCCTGATTGATTTCAACCGTTGTGCCCCTGGCTCCATTTGTGGAGCCCTTGGGTTCCTCATGCGTGTTCCTTGAGAAACCAAGGTAATGAAAGTCTTTTGCTGAGTTATGAGAGAATTGCAGCAGATTATTAAAACAAACAAACAAACAAACAAAAAAAACCCCCAAACCTGGCTGTTCGTTTTGTCTTGCTACTTTTCCTAACTACCTCTTCAGTTCAGTTCAATTCAGTCGCTCAGTCGTGTCCGACTCTTTGTGACCTCATGAATCACAGCTCGCCAGGCCTCCCTGCCAATCACCAACTCCTGGAGTTCACTCAAACTCACGTCCATCGAGTCGGTGATGCCATCCAGCCATCTCATCCTCTGTCGTCCCCTTCTCCTCCTGCCCCCAATCCCTCCCAGCATCAGAGTCTTTTCCAATGAGTCAACTCTTCGCATGAGGTGGCCAAAGTACTGGAGTTTCAGCTTTAGCATCATTCCTTCCAATGAACACCCAGGGCTGATCTCCTTCAGAATGGACTGGTTGGATCTCCTTGCAGTCCAAAGGACTCTCAAGAGTCTTCTCCAACACCACAGTTCAAAAGCATCAATTCTTCGGTGCTCAGCTTTCTTCACAGTCCAACTCTCACATCCATACATGACCACTGGAAAAACCATAGCCTTGACTAGATGGACCTTTGTTGGCAAAGTAATGTCTCTGCTTTTGAATATGCTATCTAGGTTGGTCATAACTTTCCTTCCAAGGAGTAAGCATCTTTTATTTCATGGCTGCAGTCACCATATGCAGTGATTTTGGAGCCCCAAGAAATAAAGTCTGACACTGTTTCCACTGTTTCCCCATCTATTTCCCATGAAGTGATGGGACCGGATGCCATAATCTTCGTTTTCTGAATGTTGAGCTTTAAGCCAACTTTTTCACGCTTCTCTTTCACTTTCATCAAGAGGTTTTTAGTTCTTCTTCACTTTCTGCCATAAGGGTGGTGTCATCTGCATATCTGAGGTTATTGATATGTCTCCCAGCAATCGTGATTCCAGCTTGTGCTTCTTCCAGCCCAGCGTTTCTCATGATGTACTCTGCATATAAATTAAATAAGCAGGGTGATAATATACAGCCTTGATGTACTCCTTTCCCTATATGGAACCAGTCTGTTGTTCCATGTCCATTTCTAACTGTTGCTTCCTGACCTGCATATAGGTTTCTCAAGAGGCAGGTCAGGTGGTCTGGTATTCCCATCTCTTTCAGAATTTTCCACAGTTAATTGTGGTCCACGCAGTCAAAGGCTTTGGCATAGTCAATAAAGCAGAAATAGATGTTTTTCTGGAGCTCTCAGTTTTTCGATGATCCAGTGGATGTTGGCAATTTGATCTCTGGTTCCTCTGCCTTTTCTAAAACCAGCTTGAACATCTGGACGTTCATGGTTCACGTATTGCTGAAGCCTGGCTTGGAGAATTTTGAGCATTACTTTACTAGCAAGTGAGATGAGTGCAATCTTGCTGCTGCTGCTAAGTCGCTTCAGTCGTGTCCGACTCTGTGCGACCCCATAGACGACAGCCCACCAGGCTCCCCCGTCCCTGGGATTCTCCAGGCAAGAACACTGGAGTGGGTTGCCATTTCCTTCTCCAATGCATGAAAGGAAAAGTGAAAGTGAAGTCGCTCAGTCATGTCTGACTCTTAGCGACCCCATGGACTACAGCCTACCAGGCTCCTTTGTCCATGGGATTTTCCAGGCGGGAGTACTGGAGTGGGTTGCCATTGCCTTCTCCAAATGCAATCTTAGTAGCTTTAAAATGAAACCAGTTTTAGTGGCACACTGAATTCAGATGGAGCAGAGGTTTGGTGTGTCAGTAGCACGTTTGTGGTTGATGCTCAGGAGGAAGCGTGTGTTCAGGATGTCAGAGTAGACTAACAACTGACCCTGTTGGTCAGGCCAACTTTGGCTCGTCGTGCACTTTTCCTTGTTCATACCACCCTCCCATCTCCACCCACTTCCTGTGTTGCTTCTGCTGCTAAGTCACTTCAGTCGTGTCCGACTCTGTGCGACCCCATAGACGGCAGCCACCAGGCTCCCCCGTCCCTGGGATTCTCCAGGCAAGAACACTGGAGTGGGTTGCCATTTCCTTCTCCAGTGCATGAAAGTGAAAAGTGAAAGTGAAGTCACTCAGTCATGTCCAACTCTGCGAGATCCCATGGATTGCAGCCTAGCAGGCTCCTCTGTCCATCGGATTTTCCAGGCAAGAGTACTGGAGTGGGGTGCCATTGCCTTCTCTCACCCACTTCCTCTAGAGCCCTGTTATCTAATACCTGGGAACAGCTTTATCTTTTTTCTCTTTGGTTTTCTAATGATTAATTTCTCTATTGCCTGTTGAATTTAATAGGCTTTCTTTGTTCTTAATATTTTCATTATGAAATTTCTGGTAAGCTCTTTGGGAGCTGTCAAAATAGGAGTTTACTGACTGTTCTGAATTGTGGGCCCTCTGAAGGTGGCTTGGGTCTGATTTATCTGTTTGCTTAGAGCTTTAATGTGGAGCCTGACGTGTCATTTGTCAAAAATAAAACAAGAATGTGCTTTAAAAAGAAATCTGACCTCCACACGCAAACCCATAGGTGTTTTCAGCTGTACAGAGAGTAGTCACATAACCCAGCAATGCTTTTGCAGATTTCTTTTACCACTGAAATGACTTACCACCTGCAGAAGTTAGAAAGGAACCCGGGGAGTGATCTAGAAAGGTAGCCCATGTCTTTTTTTTAATAGATCGAGAACTGGAGGCCTAGGATTTGTCGTCGGTCACACAGCCAGTTCCTAAGAGAGCTGCCCCTCCACCCCTCTTCTGCCTGTGTCCAGAGGTCTCTCCTGACTTGAACCCCTGTCTTCTGCTTCCCCTGCCCAGCCCAGCAGGGATCCATCTAGCCAGTATGTCTATTTTTATAAAAGTGTCACTGGAAAGAAGCTTCAGCTGTTCAAGTTCTACCAAATTTCTTTGAGAATCTGTACTTATCAAAAAGAGTTGCCACCCTGAGTTCCTGAGATGGCCCTGTCTCTGTGAGGAGCCCAGCCTGGGCTTGCAGCTGAACATGCAGAAGTGATTGTGTGTTCTCCAAGTGGATCCCCACCCCCTCGCTTTAAATGAAAGGTGAGGTGCTGACTCAGGCTGTGACTCAGCCCTGCTCCTCCCCGAGACAGGTGACTGCTGCGGGCGGGGTCGGGCAGTGTCCACAGCATCTAAGACAAAGCCTTTTACTGGACCCTGCAGCTATTTATAAAAGGTGCTCACCGCACTTAAGCCTTGTGTACTGAGATGCCCCTGAATGGGGCGCATTCATTCCGTTCTAACCAAAGATGTGAGGGGTGAGCGTTTTGTATTGTTTCTTCATAGCTGAGACTTCTCCCTGAGTGTGTCAGTTTCCTGGACTTTTACAGCCAAGGCGGGAGTTCCCCTCTCTGATGTCATTGCATTTTATTCTGCACCTCACTTGATCGCGGTGGAAAGTTTGTCCACCCTCTCAGCTGGTTGGATTTCTTCTCTTCAGTATATTTCTTTCTCTTCTTTTTTTGGAGGAGTAGAAAGGGGTAGCTTTATTACTTTGCTCGGCAGAAAGGGAGACACTGTGGGCTCCTGCCTCGAAAAACTCTGTGTCCCTCCTCAGTATATTTCCACCTCTGTCCATTACAATAAATTTGCACTGTATTGAAATGCCCAGATGGCCAGCACGGTGCCTGGTACACAGTAGGTCTGGGTCTATATGCTTCTTTATCGATGTGTTGTCATGCCTCTGGAATGGGCTGTGAAAGTCAGTCTCTGACTCTTGCTTGCCTGCAGCTGCCTACAGAAAGATAGCACGTGTGAGCTTGTCTTATGCAATTATGAGGTTTGCCTTTCGTGATTTCTGGGCACTGATTTTTGACTTCCATGATCATCTATCTCTGTCATTTTCTCTGCAAGACTTTTAATGACCCATTGTCCATCAACCAACATCATTTTTAAAATTACATTTTAAATTGATCTTTGAATAGTAATACAGTCACGTGGTACAAAGATATGAAAACTAAAACGATCACCCTTGCACTTCTGGTTTCTAGTCGTCCTGCTCTTGGAGGCAACTGTTGTTTTGCCAGCTTATTGTATATGTTTGTATTTGTTTATAAATTTGCAGACAGCTGTGAAAGGATTTATATTTTTTTTACATGTGATAGCGTGCCACATGTATTCTGAATCTTTTTTTTTTTCTTGGCATGTTTTAGAGCTTGTTTGATGTAAGTAAAGAATTTCTTCAGTATTTTTAATGTCTACATGGTGTTCATTTTTAAGGATGAGCCATGATTCACTGAACCAATATGGATATTCCAGTATATTCTAATCTTTTGCTCTTAAAAGCAGTGCTGCTGTTAAGAATTTTATACCTTCCTTTTTTCACCTAGGTAGAAGATCAGTTCCTATGGCAGTGGCTTGCCCAGCACTGTTTAGTGATCAGGGCTAATTCTGGAGGCGTGACTGACTGCTCTTCATGACTTTCTATCACAAACTATATCCTACCATCTGATATTATAGGCTTCTCAGCTGGTCGGTTTGCTGGAATCTTTTCAACAGCTAGAGCTGACCGTCTTAAGCCTGAGCTGTTGGATTCCTGATGGCTTCAGCATTTGTGCCCCACCTGGACCTATGCTTGTTAAAAAGTGCTTGTTAAAATTAGAATGGCTTGTTGGAATGTGTGTTGACCGGATACTGATAAGAGCACATGTAGTGCTTCATCACTGCATTAGAGTTTAAAAGGTTATGTGACGTTTCGTTTGATCCTTGCAACACCCTATGAGAAATCTTAAGAGCATTTCACAGATAACCCATACTGATGACACCCAGCTAATAGGCGATACAGCCAGGACTTGAACCCACTAGGTCTTCTTGGAACTCCTTCACACTTCCGATTATGGTTTTGACTTACCAGTCTGTTACCGGGCAGGCAAGGCCTGGGCTAGCTGGAGGTATCTGCTATAAGCATGTTCTATATTTTCCTGATAATAACAGGCCAAGCAGGACAGATGTTCAGCTAGTGGATGTGGTGCTGGTGGTTTAGTTGCTAAGCTGTGTCTGATTCTTGCAACCCCATGGACTGTAGCCCAGTAGGCTCCTCTGTCCATGGGATTCTCCAGGCAGGGATACTGGAGTGGGTTGCCATTTCCTTCTCCAGGGGATCTTCTCGACACAGGGATCAAACCCAGCTCTGCTGCATTGCAGCGGATTCTTTACCGACTGAGCTGTCATGAAGTAGGGCTAGTTGTTAAACTATCAAAACACTTCTGGTTGGTTAAAAAAAAAAAGCTTCCCCGCGTCCCCTGAGTGTCCCTTGGCACTGCTTTGGCCGGTCTTCCCATAGGACACACTTCTCCCATGTTTCGCCACAATCCAGCAACTAACAGGGAAATGTCCTAATATGATGGGCAATCTGGGAAGTTGCTCCAGGGCTACAGTGCCATCTGTGCTGATTAATTGGTTTCCAAGCCATACTGATTGCTAAATATTTTTATTTATTTTTAATTTTATTTTTTTAATTTTATTTTATTTTTAAACTTACATAATTGTATTAGTTTTGCCAAATATCAAAATGAATCCGCCAATATTTTTAAATGCCATGTTTAAATGCAGGAGTAGGGTGGCAAAAGTGTAAATGTTTTAGCAGTGTAACTTGTCTTCTATAAATATATGTGTACACTTTTTTTTTTGCCTTTTAAGACTTTATTTCAGCATAACTGTGCTCGCAGAAATACACTCATATGGGTTAATAGAATACAATTTAACTCATTTTAACACAATTTGTACCAAAAACCTGGTACATGGTTTGCTTAAAAAGAAAAAAGAATTTGCAGTCTGCTTTTCCATCTATTAAAAGTGTATGTAAAAGATCCTCCATAAAATGCTGCTAAAATGAACAGCAGGAACCTTGAGAAATAAACCTTTTGTTTGTCTCTGAAAAATAATGTGTATTGCACTGTAAAAGTTTGTAAAACTGGCACAACAGAACATTGTTGTAATGTTTCAATGCCATTTTACCAAGTTTAATAACTAATGGATGTTGACAAGGGTGGAGAAAGCTTGTGTATACACGTGAAAATATAGAAGCTATCTGATCTAGTTAATATTACATGTAGATCCCAAATCTACTCAAACCAAGATTCAGATTTCTTAAATCTGAATTAACACTTATCAGTCCAATTCATCTGCTGAAGTCAACAAGGAAAAACTCTGCACAATAGCTTGTTTTTTTGTACAAAAAAGAAAATGGAGTTTCTTCCCCAACTTTTTAGTCTAGAACTACAGCAAAGTATTTCTTCATTATCATGGGGTGAGAAGCAATGAGGTTACTCAAGCTTTAATCTGAATTAGCACTCAGACACCAGAGTCCCCAGGGTTAAAGACCCTGTGATTTTAGAAGTGACTCTGAAAATAAAATGGCGCTTCTTGGAGGACTAGAGCAAAACATCCGGCAATAGTTAAAAGAAGCCTTACCAAAAAAAATGTAGCCCTTTATAAATTACACCTCAGTTTTTTTGAAAAGCCTCAAAGAAGCAGCTCTGAAAAGAGGAAAAAAACATAACTTAAAATATCTTGAAAAGCAATGTGAACATAGTTTCAGAAGATAGAGATGTATTTTACAAAGTTGCCTAGGATTAGGCTTATAATGTATTCGAAGTATTTCAACTTTCACTCTAATACTAAACATCAGTTTACAAACAACATATTTACTTTTTATTCCTTTATGAAAAGGGGAAAGTCTAGCTTCAGTCCTATCCAGTGGAAGGGAAACTGAGGGGGCAGAAAAAAGATTCCAATAGTCCCATGCAAATAGCACATTTTTAAATGGAAGAACTCCCAAGTAGACCAGAAGTTCATATCACTAAAGCACTTTTCAATGAAATGATTTTTTAATAAGAACAAACACATAGTATTAGCCTGACAATCAAGTCCTTGTTTTCTGGAGGAAAGGCCTCAAGTTCTTTCAATGTCCAGTAACAATGTTTTCATAGATCACTTTAATAAGGAGTTTTAATTTCTTTCGTATTTTTGTTTTTGGCATTCTAGTCTTAAAATCTAGATAAGAAAATTAGTCCAATTCTCCTGAAGTCAATTTTTTTTTCTTTTGAAGTATCAAAGAATCTTGACTGATTCCCAGTCTCCAGTTTGTACTTAATATGAATATTTTCATACGTAATATGGAAAAGGTAGCATTTTAATATGTCTTCATGAACATTAAATCTAGTTGTTAGAAAGGTTTAACTAGCTTTATAATTTAATTTTAAAACATATTTACAGCTTGATCTGTTTGTCAGATTGTCAGAACTGAGGATTCACCTAGAATTCAACATCATTTACAAATACCCGCTATGTATAAAAAAAGCACTGCAATAATATACAACTTATTCACGTCTTGAGAGAAATATGCTTTTTTCTTTAATCTTCTGCTTTAAATCTTTGGCCACCTAGTCAATTCCAGGTTCAAATATCTTTTACCTTAAATTTCACTCTTCAGATTAACTAGCTTTCCACCCACGCTTTAATACTTTTTCCTAATCTTTCTTGTTGCATTGCCAAACCCTGAAACCTGCCTCAGAGATCACCAGAAAAAACAAACAAACAAAATATAAAGTGATTACTTCAGAATAGAACATGGGAGATAAGAATCAAGATTCCCTTACGGAATCATACTTTATTGTGCTGTAATGAATAACTTACCAGCATATATATATGTACACTTTAAATGGTGTTTTTGTTGTGGTTCCCAGCATCTTGTTTCTAAATCCTTTTGTCACCTGAAAAATTTATTTTGGTTTTGCTTTTGTGTAGTTTTTGTTGTTGCTCCTGGATATGAAAGTCTGGGTGGCTGGTCTGAGGCATCAGGGACCCCAGGACTCATTCTCCTTGCTGCCCCACCAGGCCTCAAGCTCATAGTCTACGATGGTAGCATCTGCACTGTAGGCAGGATGGACAGGGGGACAAAGAAGGGAGCTGAGGCCCATATGTCCGCACTTTCAGAGACGGCTCCTGGAGGCAGTGCTGTGCCACTAGGTCAGAGTCCTGGTCAGCAGCACCAAGTTATACGGCACGGCCAGCAGGGAAGGGAGGCTGGGCTGAGTAGTCTTTCTCAAGGGTGGCCTTGTGCCCAGCTACAAATTCTTTTACTATGGAAAAAGGGGAAAACCGGCCCTGGGTACCAGCCAATGGTCTCTGGCACAGCAACTAAGCCTGTTGCTTTAGTTATCTCATTTAAAAAATAAACTATGTGATCATACTCATTTCCTTTTCAAAACATTGAAAGATCTGGATTTCCTAAGCTATTGAAATATTCAAATGGATATGCTGACCTACCAGGTGTGTACCTGTTAAATGTACCTTTTCTTGGTTTTTATTAAATGTATTTGACTGAAACTTGGTGGAAATGGAAATGTCGCTTTTTCCTTCGCAAATGAGCTATTTGGTAACAGCCTTTAAGAAATGAATCTTTTTTTTTTTTTTTTGAGTTAGCACTGACTATACACTTAGTCTACTGGCATAGAAAAACTGTATAGTAACAACATACTTGCATTTAAAATCATGAAATGCAATGATAATGATAAAATTTCATTTACCAGAAATTCACTAAATGCCTATGTACCGAGTACTGTGTGAAATGTGAAGGTCAAGGATAGAAGGGTGCACTCACGGTCCAGTTCAGACAGGTCCTCGGACTTGGTTTCTTGAAAGGACAATTCACTAGAAGGACAAACGTGATTTGATTTGGCAACTGGAAAGTCAGGTATCTGACAATTCAGAAGCATAGAAAGTGAGCCAGTGGCACTTTGGACAAGCAGCTGCTTTGTAAAACTGAAAGAACAGGATTGCTGGGAGATTTTCATTCTTCCTGTTCTTACTACAGTAGATAAAAGCATTTTATCAAAAGCATTTTTATCATAACTCCTTGAGTGATGTCTTACTGGTAATGAGTTGCTTGGTCAGCTTAAAAAACTGCTTTGCATCTGATGATTTAATTTTTTAAAATAACCTGGTTATATGTTTATACTTGTATCATTTTCTGTTGAAGTGGAATTCTTGGCCATTCTCCATATAGGCTAGTATCTGTTATGATTTTGTCTTACTGGGTGCTAATTATATTCTTTTTCCTTGAGATTATTTAAATCTTTGTTGTTGGGAGATTAGAAGCAAGTGTTGAACCAAGGTTATTCCAAAAATTGATGCCAGGGCTGGAACCAGAATTCCTTCCCCATCCCCTTCTCCATGTTGCTATCTGACTGCTCTTGTTGGCATTCCAGTTAAATAGTTGAAATTGGTGCTGGGATTTCACATTTTCCACCCCTGGTTGATAGTGGAGGTTTCTGAGCCAGAAGAGGAGTTGCATGTTGTGGGTGATAAAAACATGTTCTGCTTTGGGTGTTTCTTTATTGCATGAGCGCTCTTGTTCTTGGTCAGTGACACACCTGTTTAAAACCTACCGAGTCAGGTAATAACTAGACCCTCAGGCTCAGGCGTTGCAGGAGTTTCATAGTCACTGGAGACTGATTTTAGTAACAGCATGTTTCTCCAAGGAGACAGGAAAAGAGTCTCAAGAAATGTTGGGAAGGCCAAGAAAGAATGACTGGTTTCAAGATCCACATAATGGCTGCAGTATCCTTTGGGCCCCTGTGGCGTGGATCTCAAAGCACTTTCTAGACTTTAATTATAACTCTTGTAAAATACTTAAAAAAAAAAAAAAAGATGGATCGATCAAAGTGCTTTTGTGATGTTAGCTAATGAAGCAGAAAGGAGATTTTCGGTGAAGTGGTGTAGAGCAAGTTCAGGGAGTGCTGGACACAGCCCCAGTTTGATCATGTACCAGCTGTGTGGCATCGGACAAGTTACTTGTCCTCTCTGAACCTGCATCCGCATTTGTAAAATGGGTGGTAGTCACAGTGTCTACTTAAAGAACTCAGAGTGCCTAATGCATTGTAAACAGCACGAGAGATGATAGCTCCAGTGTATAATTGTGTGTGTGTGCGTGCTCAGTCATGTCAGAATCTTTGTGGCCCTATGGACTGTAACCCACCAGGCTGCTCTGTCCATGGGATTTCCCAGGCGAGAATACTGGAGTGGATTGCCATTTCCTTCTCCAGGGGATCTTCCTGACCTAGGGATCAAACCCACGTCATCTGCATTGGCAGGTGGATTCTTTACCCACTGAGCCACCAGAGAAGCCCCCAGTGTATTATTAATAATCGCTTATTTACCCTGATTTGTAGTAGGGTATGTATTTCTCATGAGATTTCTTAGCAGGTTATTAGAAATCTAAGTCTTTTGAAAGTGAGATTGTAGACCATAGAGAAAAAGGAGCCTTGGCCTTTAAATCACCTTTCTGTGTAAATGTGAAAACCCAAGACTAGGAGGTGAACAGATTTGTTCTACTGTGAATTTTGGCTCATGCTTGCCCTACTGGATCAGCCAGATGATATAGTTAAATAGGGTTTTGGTGTTTCTTGGTCAAACATCCCTCGAGGTTATGATTATTATTATTATTATTTTAATGGCACCAGATTCTTGCCCTCAAGGAATAGTCGATTTGAATGACGTTGGGAGAAATCCTTGTCCAGGCAAGTTGACTTTGGAGAGGTGAAACTTGAGGCAGAGTCTTGATGCATAAAGCCTAGAGCTGGAATTGGAAGTAGTTGTTGAGGACGATTTGGTGAATTGGGGGCGGGATGGTGTGAGCCAAGGCATCAAGACTTTTGTGTGCTGGGCAAGTGAGGGGCACAGGGGCAGCTGGGGCAGGTGGCTGGTGTGGGGCCAGACGGCAGGGGCTGGCTGCCACTGCAGTGAGAAGGTAATTGGGCTTGAAGCCCCAGCCGTGTCAGGTTGCATCTGAGCCTCAGTTTATTCACCTCCGCGATGCAGATACCTACCTCCCAATTGCTGAGACGTAGTTGAATCAAGGGAACTTCCTTGGTGGTCCAGGGGTTAGGACTTTGCACTCCCAGTACAGGGGACACGGATTTGAGCCCTGATCGGGGAATTAAGATCCCACATGCTACACGGTGTGACCTAAAATAAATAAATAAAACCATAGCTATTTCATTAAAAAAAAATGCTTATGTTAAGGACTTTGTAATTAGAGAGTTCGTACAAAGGTGAGTAGTTTGCTCCCTCCTCAGACGCGCAGTCTATTTGCTAAGACAAATCTTGGGATGTGTGAGCAGTATCGACCTGCCAGGTACTGCTCTAGGTGCGAGTTCGGGGAGTAAGAGAAGAGCCCTTGCATCCTTGGAGCCAATAGCATTCCAGTGCGAGGAAGACAAGCAGTTGACACAAAGCGCCGAACATCTTTTTCGGTGCTGCTGAGGGCTGCGACAGTCTTTACACAGGGCGAATCTGTAGAGGCTGACTTAGCGGAGAGCTCTTGCTAGTAAGGAGGGTGAGTTGAGAAAGTGACTTTTCAGTTGAGCCCTAAGGGATATAAAGGGTGCAATCCACAAAGGTCTGCGGCAAGAGTGTTCTCAGCTGAAGGAAGCAGCTGCAGAGACCCTGAGATGGAAACCAGGTGGGTGTGTTCAAATGACAGGAGCCAGGCCAGTGTGGCAGGAGTATTCACCTGGCTGAAGCCGCAGGTAAAGGGCAGTTCTGTAGGGCCTTGTGGAGCGTGGCGGGTGGTTGAATTCCATGCCAGTGGCCATGGGAACCAAGAGAGGGCTAAGAAGAGGGGTGATGTGATGTGACTTAAGACGTAGAGAGAGCAGAGATTGCTTTGTGGAGATGGGCTTGGGTAGGATGAGAGTGGAAGCAGGTGGACCAGCCAGAAGGGTACTACTCTTGTCCAGGTGTGACCAGATGGAGGCTCATGTCCTGATAGCAAAGTAGCCACTGAGAAGTGGGTGAGGGTAGAATAGAGTCAGAAGGGAGAGCATGCCCTGATGCCTTGGATGTGAGAGGTGAGGGAAAGTGAGGAGTCCAGGGTGACACCTGGGTTTCTGGCCAGAGCAGAAACTTGGGTGGACAGTATTTATTTATCAAGAGAGGAAAGACTTGTGGGGAGCATAGTTGGGTGGAAGGAAGCTGAGTTCAGTGTTAAACACAGTAATTGTGAGATGCTGGGTGTAGACATCCAGTAGACAGCTGGGTGTTGGGGTGTGGTTCTTAGTGGAGAGGCCTGGACAGAAAACAGATGTTCTGAGAGTCACCTGTTAATTGAAGGTGTTTCTAGCCCCAGGACAAGAGTATAGCCAGAGACATGGAAAGACTCCCAAGATCTGTTGGAGCTCCTGGCAAGGCAGGAAGATAAACCTGGCAAGTATCAGCAGGCTCAAACAGGCCTCCTGCCCTCTCCTCCAGCTGCCCCGTCTAGTTCCTGGTTAGATAA
Source organism: Bubalus bubalis (assembly GCF_019923935.1). NCBI lineage: Eukaryota > Metazoa > Chordata > Mammalia > Artiodactyla > Bovidae > Bubalus > Bubalus bubalis. The sequence goes on along the minus strand of NC_059158.1, from coordinate 76,314,801 downwards.
GACTAGAGGGTCAGCATGAAACTAGACATGGGGTCTCTGAGACTTTGGGGTCCCTCTGCTTCTCCATAAGGGAAGTGAGCCCACAGTTCAAAGCTCTGCATGTGGTGCCCCCCCCGCCCCCCGAATTATCACATAAAGTCAAACAGTGAAGCTCCAATACTTTGGCCACCTGATGCGAAGAGCTGCCTTGTTAGAAAAGACGCTTATGCTCAGAAAGATTGAAGGCAGGAGGAGAAGGGGACGACAGAGGGTGAGATGGTTGGATGGCATCACCGACTCAGTGGCATGAGTTTGAGCAAGCTAAGGGAGATGGTGAAGGACAGGGAAGCCTGGCATGCTGCAGTCTATGGGGTCACAAAGAATCGGACATGACTGAGCAACTGAACAATGACAAAGTCTTAACAGAAGAGGAGCCCCTAGCGCTCAATCTTAGATTGAGGTAAGATTGTGGAGGAATTTGATATTCTGGGGATTTCTCTCAGTGAATGAAATACGGTTTCAGAATTTGATTAAGAAAGAGGTGGAATGTAGTCCGTTTCCTTGTCCAGTTTCCCTTGATCTTCTAGTTCCTTTTTCCAGGTGATTACTTGTCTTGACTATTAAGGTCTGAAATGTAGGCTGCATAATTGACCAGGGGACCTGGACAGGTCCTCTTTGACCCTTGATTCCTGTTCCCCTAAAATTAGGAGCTCAGATGAGATCAAGCTGGGATCTGTGAGCTCCTCCAGGAACCCGGGGCCTGGTAGGGGTTGGTAGGCAGGGGATCTGCCCAAAGGGATACCAGCACCGAGCTTTGGTCCACCTGTGGCCACCAGCACCTGAGGAGGCAGAGAGGGCTGGACGTCACCAATGGAGATGATGCTGGAGTTGAGTGGGAGTGTAGGGAGGAGTTGGGGATGGGACAGATGTTCTGCAGGGAGTGGACAGCATGTGCCCAGTGTGGAAGCATGAGCCAAGAGCCTGGCAGAAGGGAGGCTCTCGGTGGGGTGTGGAGGGCAAGTGATGTGGTAACACTGTAGCAATGTCACAGGACTAGACACGGTGACTCCCTGTATAGGAACAGGGCAATTCTGTATTTTCTCATCTGTAAGTAATCCTGCTGAGAATCCAATGTGGGTCAAGTAAAGGCATTCACAAACGTTAGGTCTATAGATTCTATGTGTTTAAAACCAGGAGCAAAATTCAAGCTTCATTTGGTAAGTGATGTTTCTAACGCTTTCTCTCATAACACACTGAATGGGCTCATTTTGGTGTGTGTTGTTGCAGCTGAGTCATGGGTAAGAGCATGGATATAAAGCTACCTTTGAAACCCCCCAGCCCCTCTTTTGGTTCCCAGATGCAGTGTGGGCCATGGAGGCCAAGTGCTGTCTATGTAAGGTGTTGCTGAGCATTCCATGAGGGAAGACTAGGTTCCTTTAAGTCTCCTGGGAATGTGTTCATTGGTAGGAATCCTGGAAATTGGAACCACTGATGCCTCCCAATAGGTAACTGCAGTAGGGAGTTGTGTAGGCAGAGTGGTCCTGAAGTGGGGGCATGGAGATACTTCCTGAAAATGAACAGGTGGATGACTGAAAGGTCGTGTGCTCAAACTGGCTGCCTGCATTTCACCATCATTTATTCAAATTCGTTGGCAAAAATGTTTTAAAACAATGGTACATTATGCTTTATAATTCTAGCTGTGACATACAGTTTAGACATCACCGTACAAAACAAAATACAGACTTTTTTTGAAAACCAACTTGAGCCCTCTAGGAATGTCTGACTTGCTGGAATTCGGCCAAGGGGTGGGGAGTGTGGTGATGGTAGGCAGTGCTGTTTCCCCATTTTCCTCTCCTTTCTCAGGGCCACTTATAGAAACAGTGGTGGGGTTCTCTGCTGCTGCTGCTGCTGCTAAGTCGCTTCAGTCGTGCCCGACTCTGTGCGACCCCATAGACGGCAGCCCACCAGGTTCCCCCGTCCCTGGGATTCTCCAGGCAAGAACACTGGAGTGGGTTGCCATTTCCTTCTCCAATGCATGAAAGTGAAAAGTGAAAGTGAAGTCACTCAGTCGTATCCAACTCTTCGCAACCCCATGGACTGCAGCCTACCAGGCTCCTCTGTCCATGGGATTTTACAGGCAGGAGTACTGGAGTGGGGTGCCATTGCCTTCTCCGGGTGGGGTTCTCAGTTTAGTTTAAATCTGCTGTGTTGAAATTATTAAAAGTGAACTTTGCTTTTGTGTGTATTACTGAGATGAACTTGGTTCATTAGAAATACTTGTTGAGTGCCCTTTAAGTGCTGTGCCCTAAGCTGGACACTGGGGGGCCCAGCATGAGCTGAGCAGACGTGCCACCGGCCCCATGGGGCCCACCTTCTGGTGGGGCAGGTGGTTGGTGCGCCTCTCACGTTAGGATTGCTGACGTGGTCATGCTGTGGAGGCAAGTAAAGGAGGACTTCCAAGAGGTGGGACCTGACCTAGGCTGGAAGGTGCAGTAAGATTTTTAAGCAGTGACCTGAAGAGGCGAGTGGGAGGATTCCAGGGGGTGGGAGAGGAGCGTGCTGAGCCAGGAGAGCATAGTAGTTGAGGGGTTTGTAAGAAGCCTAGTGTAAACGGGTCAAAAGGGAGGGAGAAGGTAACCCCCGAGTGTGCTCTTCACATAGACGTAGCCTCAGCAAAAGCGTTTTAGGATGCTGTTCCAAAGTCAAGTTCTTGGTGTGTGTGTACAATTCAGTATGAAAGAGACTGTTTAGATTTCCTGCTCTGATAGGCAGAATAATGCCTACAGAGTCTGTGTCCTCACCACCACCCCAACCTGTGACTGCGTTAAGTGGCAAAGGGGAATTCAAGTTGCAGATGGATTAAAGTCGCTAATCAGCTGATTTAAGATCAGCGAGATAGTTCTGGATTATCCAGGCGGGCCCAGTGTGATTACAGGGATCCTTACAGATGTGGAAGAGGGAAGCAGGAAAGGGATCTGAAGGTGCTTTGCTGCTAACTTCTCAGATGGAAGAAGGAGCTGCGAGCCAAGGAGTACAGGCAACCGTAGAAGCTGGCGGGGTAAGGAAATCTAATCTTCAGAAAGTTGTCAACACCTTGATTTTTTTTTTAAGTCCAATGAGACCCATTCTAGACTCCTGAATTACAGGAACTGTAAGATAAGAAATCTGTTTCAAGCCACTTAAGTTGGTGGTAACTTGTTACAGCAGCCACAGAAAACTAACACACCTCAACTCAAGGTCTTGTTATAGATGGCTGTTGCCACCAGGTTGCTTAGTAGTAATGACCTCTGATACTTTCTTTGCCGTTCAGGGCAGTGGAGAGTGGTTCTTACACATCCCACCTGGAGGGGGTTGGGCTGTGGTCATTGTTCAGTGAATACGTGCATCCCCATGTGCCAGCACCTGCTCCAGGAATTTGGGATGGGTCTCTGGGTCAAAAACAGCAAGATCTGTGCCCTCATGGAGATGCATTCTAGGTGCCTCATGCCCCTGACCTGTGTGAGAGCAGAGACTTCGTGTCCAGACACTCAGCCAGGCAGAGGATCACTGGTGCATGATTGTGAATAGCAGTGACTTCCCTGGAAAAAGACCGGTTTGTTTCCTATTTGACTACTTCTTGGAAGGCTCGAGTTTTAGCCCACATACTTATACTTAGTTTTCAGGTTGTTTGGAAATGATTCTTTAGGACTAATAGTACATGTTTAATACAATAATATTTGCTAGCGCACAGCTGACTGCTGCTGGATGTCAATGCTTGTGAGTGCAGAGTTCTCGCATATATTTTTAGATCTCCAAATAACCAGTCATCAAAAAAAGAATAGTTTGTTTTATGACTTTAATAACATATATGATATACACTTTGTTTGGAAAGCCTAACAAGGGGGTTAGTCTGATGATTGACTGATTCTCTAGTTGAGACTGATTGACTGATTCCAAAAGAGAGAGAAGCAGGCTCTCTCTCCTCTGAAGGAATTTGTTTCAGAGGCAGAGTTTAGATTAAAGCACGGGTAAGACTCAGTGCTTCCTGTTCTCTTCACCTGGTGGAGAAGGAAGGAAGGGAGGAACGGATAAAACTCGAGCAATCTGGGCAGTTATCAGGTGTGATGATGGTGGCCAGGGGTGATGAGTGGGGTGTGGACATTCCCTGTTTATCACTGGTCCTTGGCAGAGGAGGGACAGTGCTTCTGTTGGTGGACACCTGGAGATTGAGTCTGGCCAGAAGAGGGGCTCTCAGAAGGCCAGTGGAGCTTTGGTGACCAGACAAGCTGTTCTCGGGTAGCCTGGTCACGTGGAGATTGACTGTAGGGCCTCCCAGGCCAAAATAAACTCCCCGGTAGCTGTATGACTGTGGCCAAACCCAGCCACACAGTTAGACTGTCAAGGATAGCATTATTAAATTCAGGCTGTTGCATCAGTCAGGTTCCATTGCTCTCCTTGTATCTGAGGCTGGGAGGACTGTATAATTTGTCTACCAAACTGGGACATTTTTGAGAATAAAAGGGGCCCAGGTCCCCAGGTGTGAGTCAGGCGTGTGCTGGGGAAACCTGCACCTTGTCAGCCCAGCTAAGGGCAGGAAGCTTTAACCACTTTGTGGACACGCTGACCAAAAATGACTCACTACAGTGTGGCCTCTGTGTGGAAGGGCCTAGACCTTTCAGAGGAGGAGAAAGTATGACCTGGGGCCTTTTGTAAGATGCCTGTCCGCCACAGAGAGCTCTCCAACTTGGGGGTTTTAGAGCTGTTTTCTGTATATCCTTAAATATAAGGCAAAATCTATTTTTTATCCCCAAATTATGCCACCTTATATTTGAGCCCTTATAAAATCATTCTCTTAATGAGAGCTGCACTCTTGATTACTTTACTTGAGCGACAAAGTTTTATTTGCCGAAAACACAGTAGCCCAAAGGGACCTCGATCAGTTATAATTGTGGGTGCTGATGGAAGTTAATTTTTTTTTAATATTTAAGTAAAATATGTTGATTTGAAAAGGCAAAGAAGTTTAGCTCACATTTAGTAATAATTCTCAGGATTTCACACCATAATTGCAAGTCTTGGATATGGTTATAAACTTGAAAATGTCCTAGAAATGCTTTGAAAAAACTGGTTAGACAGTGCCTTCAGAAAGTAATGTCAAAGCAGCTTTTGGAGTTTGAATACAATTAATTGCTTCATGAAATAAAACTATTAGATGAATATTAAATAAAATGTTATTCAAAACCTTTGTATAAATGATCACATGTCAGTGGACTGTTTCATCTACATTCATAAAGGCATAAATATACAAACTGATTAAAAAAGGATTCCCCCCCCCCCCATGCATGGAGTCTTATGAGGCATCCTTGGTATTCGAGGTGTGGCGGTTATAATAGAGATGGTGTGGTAATAGCTGGGAGAAGGACATTCATCTTCTAACTGCAAGGACTAGGCTGGGTGAAAAATCTGATTCCTTCAGATTCCTTCATTTTATTTTATTTTATTTTATTTTTTTTAATTTTTTTATTTTTTAAAATTTTATTTTATTTTTAAACTTTACATAACTGTATTAGTTTTGCCAAATATCAAAATGAATCCGCCACAGGTATACATGTGTTCCCCATGATTTATGGTTTCAGATGGCTGACTAGGTGTACAGGTTCCCCTGCAGGCTCCTCAAGGCTCTGTGATGGCTGAGAGATTATTACTAAAGGCAGAAAGCAGATTGGGATCTGACTTATGACTTCACAAGGGAGGGAGCCACACTCAGGAGTGTATCCTGCAGGGACAGCCCTGTGTCCACCCTGAGATCCCTCAGCTGCGGCAGGGACTGGGAGTGAGGGGTGGGTCTGGAGGTGAAGGTCTGAAGGCTGGACCGCAGGTGCCAGGTAACACCTTCATTCCCGTCTCTCTCGAGTATAGAATGCTGGCAGTTAACACTCTGGCAAAACAAAACATAGTACTTTTTTTGAGGGGGAAAGGGGATGGAAATGTTGACAGGTGCATGTTTTACGAAGCTTAAATGATTACATCTCAGAGATAAGAATGGACTCTTGTAGACGTAAGTGACGCAGTTACCGTATTTGAAAAACAGCTAGGGAAAGCTAGGTTTCCTTAGTGTGAATGCTGGCACCCTAGGAATTCAGCCTTCTTCCTCTGGCATTGGGGCTTCCCAGGTGGCACTAGTGGTAAAGAACTTGCCTGCCAATGCAGGAGGCACGTGTTCCATCCCTGGGTTGGGAGGACCCCGTGGAGGAGGGCATGGCAACCCACTCCAGTACTCTTGCCTGGAGAATCCCATGAACAGAGGAGCCTAGCAGGCTACAGTCCATGGGGGGGTGCAAAGAGTCGGACACAACCTAAGCGACTTAGCACACCTCTAGCATTGAAGACGGGTTTTCAGTCATGACAGCAGCTCCCTACTCAGCCTAAAGTGACTCCTCTGTCAGCAGGCCCCACCCAGAACTCCCTTTCAGAATTCCTGATCGAGGTGAGACGGAGCCAAAAACTGACCTTTTTTAGACAAGAGCAGAGCAAGGATTATCAGACATGTGATGAGAGCTGGCAGCATAAAAGGGAATGCCTGAAGTAAACCAGAAGGAAAATTGGAAGAAAATCCAGAAGCAGAAAGAACAGAGGGGGAATACCCTTCTAGGATATGTTAATTCACAAAACAAGAATAGGGTGTGTTATGTGAAAGGCACAATCCATCAAAGAGCTTTTGGACACTACAAATTTAATTGCTGAAACTTAAAAATTAGAAATACTAGAAAATTAAGTCAAATCTCAGAACTATAAAGAGGGAAGGAAAAGGTAAAGATTAATCCAGGAGGTCCAACACCTGACTAGCTAACAGAAGTTCCAGAAAGAATAGAAAATGGAATGAGTGATATGATGGATGCACCATGAGAATTCTCTGGAACTTGATGTCCTAGCTCTGTAGATTGAAAGAAGCCCCACAGCACACGGTGAGTAAGTAATGGTTCAACATAGGTACTGTTGTTGCGCTGTTCGGAGTGCCTCGGATAAAATGCAGAGCCTAAAAGTCGCCTTTAAGAAATGAAAATAGGACTTAACGTCAGAATTTTCATTGACAACACTGGATTCTGGAATAAATTAGAGCACTAATGTCAATGTTCTGAAGAATGTGTTGTCCAACCTAGATCCTACACCCAAGCTCTCAGTCAAGAGCAGAGCAAAATAACATTTCTGAATATGCAGGGACTCGGTTTACCTATCATATACTGTTCTTTAGGATGACATTTAAGAAAATCAAATAAGAGGAAAACATGAGCTCCTAGGTCAAAGGAGACCAACTTGAGAGGGCAATGAAAGGAAGGGCTAGGATGACCCCGTATAACAGCCAGAGATGACTCTGACCTTGCTTCTAGAAGAACACTCAGGAGCTCCAAGGGCCCTGAGGAGGACATCTGAGCAAAGACAGCTCCTGACTTCCACCCAAGGTATGACTGGGAGCTTAGAAACCATAGAGGTTGGAATGGAAGCAAACAACGGAAGGGGAAATAAAGGTCATGAGAACGCCAAGGAAAGCAGAAGTCGTGGTCCAAATGTCAGGCACACCAAACAATTGATAGAATGTAAGGAAAGCAAGTCTGTGTGACCTTGATGCTAGGAACAATACCCTTGGGGGCCAAGAGCTTTTCTCAGATTTTATTTATATTTTACTTTGGCTGCACAGACACTTTGTTGCAGCAGCACAGGCTTCTCTGGTTGTGTGTGTTCTAGGGCATAGGTTCAAGAGTTGTGCAGTCTTATCCACTGGACCACCAGGGATATCCCCCTTCTGATAGTGGTGCCTGATAGAGAGTAATTTCAACGCTGTTTGGTTCAGCACTGAATAACATTTACCTGGTTATATAAAAGAACAGGTGACCAAACTGGGGTTACAACACAAAATGTAAATGGGAATGGTTCTGATAATAGTGTAAAAATGGGATTTAGAGAAACCAAGAGGAAAGTTGGGGAGACAGTGCTGATAGCATCGTATTCCTAACTGGGGAATGGAAAAATTTTTTTGTCAAAAGTTGATGAAGGGGAAACAAAAGTTAAAATACATTACTTGAAACATAAAGGGTAGCAAATAGAAGAAATAATGTAGTTATTAAACATAGGAGGGAAAGTAGCTCGTAGTTTAAGCTCTCTCTTTTTCCTATTGTGGCATCAACAGTTAATTGTCTAAAACTGATAAATTGAGAAATAAATGTATCAGCATAATATCTAGAGTTACAGAGTTTTAAAAAAAATCCAGAATTAAAAAAAAAAGGAGTTTGCCCCGAGAGTAGGGTCTTGGGATGAATGTGGAATCTGTTGCTCTCTACTGTAAATTCTTTCATTTTTATTTCTTGCCATTTGTCATTATTACTGTTAAAAATTAAGGACTGAACTCGAAGATGGGCTAAATGTAGAGGTGACAGTTGAATTATTAATGTCATCTTCTAATTTAAGGCTTAATTTGGACAAACTAAGAAGGCTGTGTTTTAAGTTAAGCAATAATAGTGTCCTTGTTCTAATGAAGCAGTATTTCACATTTCCTGGGACAAAGTTGCATAGCTAGAGACAGAATCTTTAATCCTTGAGGAAATGAATTAGTGCCAAAAACAATGAAGCAAAGCTGCTATTGTCCTTAGAGTTTTAAAAGTACCCCAGTGTTGAGAACTTTTGGTTGCTGTATTAATAGTTATGCAAAAGAATACCGACTCTATTTGGGAGAGAACTTGACTATAGGAAACAGGAGTAAGGCTTATTTGAAGTTTGAAATAATTTTGTGATTAGCATGATAGGGTCCTGGATCTTTGTGCCAAGAATTTTGATCTAGACTCCAAAGACCTGAATTTATGTTACTGCCACAGTTGTGTAGTTTGACATTGTATTTCACTATTTCAAATTTTATTTCTCATCTTTAAAGATGATGTGGCTTTGCACATTTTGAGTTTTGTATCTTACAGGTAGGTTTCCAATATGTTAGAATCCCAAGGCGGTTTTTATGTCAGTACAGCTTGAAAACAGGGGAGGTGATCATCTACTGGCCCTGTGGAAAGCAATTTGGGAAGTAATTTTTCTTGTTCATTTTGGTGTCTAAAACAATCTAAGTTCAAACTCAGACTCTTGCCCTTCCTTGATTACGGTTTTTCTTTTGACCTGATAAGGGAATAGGTTTCTTGGACCGTGTTCTGTTAATTTCCACCATTTCCCTTTGAAGGCCATAACTTTTAGGTCCCTTGATCCCTGTCACTCTGAATGTGAGTTGCTACCGTACTTCTGAATTCTTCTACTCATCCTGGGTGGGTCAGTAAGAAGAGCAGCCTCTGCTGCTGCTGCTGCTGCTTAAAGGAAAATGAACTGCCTGGCAGCTGCTGCCTGGGTCCTAGGAGTTGCTGTGGGCATCCAGGCAGTGCCCAGACTGCCTGCTGCTCACTAAAACCAGCTTCACAGGGGGCAAAAAAGTAGGATTTGAGCAGAAAGTGGATTTGGATGCGGCCCGAGTCTTCCCCCCACATTCAAGCTGCCCCTCCTAGAGCTGCACTCGCTGTGCTATCCCAGGAGCTGGCTGGTTCCGATTGGCTTAGGCCAGTGCCCAGGTCCTAAAAGACTTAATTAGGAAGTAGAGGGGTTGCACCAGGCCAATGTCATTGACTAGGTACATACAGCTCTGTTTTCATTTCTTTGTCCTTGCCAGGCATAGCCTTAGCGAATGGGTTGTGATCTTTTGTGACGAAGGCTGGTTCTAAGCAGAAATCAGAATTTGCTTAGTTCCTGAACAAACAAGGGCAACTTTACCTTGAGGATTAAGACACCTGTCAATTGTTGACTTTGATGCGGGGGAGCGGGGGTACCGGGTTCTTCCATCAAAGTGCTTCCTTACCTTTTCTAGGACTCTGATATGATCTGACTGAGCTCCACCTGCCCTCCCCATTGTTTTCCTGATTTTCCTCTAAGTGTGGGTTTCACGGAATGGGGTGCAGTTAGAGCAGGGACCTGGGAGAAAGGACAGGGCTGGGAACACAGGAGACAATGTGACAACTGTTTTCCAGAGGCACGTTTCTCTCGTTTTGTCAAGTTCTCTCTTCCTTCCATGTTGTCCCCCCCACCCCAAAATCTTCTATAGGAGCTTGGCATTTATAGCACAAGGGAAATTTTTGCTGCCTCAGCTCCTATAACCAGCCAGCAAACTGGACTTGAAGGGCCAGTCTGTCTTGCTTGTGTGTTAGAGGGTCAGGGAAACAGGAAATCTGCAGGTACCCTAGAGGCAGAAGTCCTCCCAGGTAGCTGGGGGGCGGGGTGGGGGTGGGGTCATGGCTGGAAGGAGCTGGAGGGAGCAGCTTGATCTCAAGGATTGTCTATGTAAATGGAACAATCTCCGTAGCATTGTCAACAACAGGAAACCCGGAAGCACCTGTTGGGCTAAAGGGAAGCCAGCCTGCTCGGCAGGTGCGCCTCTGTGGCCCTTTGCACCAGAACCTGGAGCTCCACAGACCAGGATGCCCATCCCCTTCTTGTTGCATTGCCGATTCTTGTGCCTCCATTAACTCTGGCTCCTTCCCTGTCAGCCTTTGCACGTGCTATGCCCCTCACGGGGCCACCTCCAGCTCCTGACATCTCTAGGTGACACTTCCTTGGGGCAGATTTAGCGCCCTCTGGACCAGGCACAGCACTCTGCCCCACCTTGGCATGGCTTCTACCTCCCTGCAATTTAAAGATAATGGATCTGGCTTCTGCAGGGCCAGGGTTGGGCAAGGAGAGGGGGCAATTCTTACTCATCCTAGGAGGCTCTTAAATGTTTGTGGAGTGAATAAACGAAGGAATGAGCAAGGACGGTCAACAGGAAATAACAAGCCCAATACCTGCCTTTGGGGTAGCTTGCCAGGCTCCTTGGGTGGGGATGAGGAGAGGAAGTGGTCAGAGAAGATACACTGTAATAACCTTGGAACTCCTGGCCTGCTCTTTCCCTTGCAGTCATCATTACCTTTATAGGAAATCTCTTCCGGACCTTCACCCCACCCAGCTGCAAAAATGCTCTGCCTTCCCTCTTGCTTTCTGAATTGGTCTTAAATCTGTCAGGAAAGGAAACTGGTCTTGTTTCAGTGTTTCACTTGTGTAGGTTTTGCCCTTCCAGCTGGACTGTAAACACCTGAAAAATCCTGGGTTTTATTTCCTAGGAAGCAATTTAAAGGAATGGAGAGAACATGGCTCCAAAGTAGTTTTTTCCCTGACTCTCAGCTACCTAGGAGACCTTAGGGGCAGAGTACTTGCCCTCCTCCCAAAAGCCTCTGTTTGCTCATCTGTAGAGTTGGAGGGCTGAACACATTCTCCAGTGCTTCCAGTGCCCACATGCTGTGCTTCTGACCCCAGCAGTTTGCTTATCCTTTCCAGTACCTGGACAGGGTTCCGTCTTCACCCTTGCTGAGTCACTGAACTTGTTCACTCACAGGGTCTAGGCTAGTTGACCTTGCAGCTCTTGGTCTGAATCCCTGGGATCAAGCAAGGATGATGTTAACGAAATAGGTGTGGGATAGCAGCCCTTGGCCTTGCTCTGCCCCAAAGTCCTGCCCAGTGTGTCTTCCAGTTCTGTACCTTGGAGTGTGCTACTTCATCCTGTAAATGCTGGACGGATTGGAGGTAGAGGCTGATGGTGCTGCCATCCGAGGGGCTAGGGGGAAGGATGGTGCTAGGGCTCCGGGTTCACATGTGAGTGAGTCTGCCAGTGTTCTGTAAGGTCTGCTTCACTGGCTCTCCCTGGCAGAGTCTGGCACCCCTCTCTGTTTTCTCAGTGCATTTTTATTCCATTGTAGCTACTGCACTGCATTGGTTTTAAAAGAAAATATGTTAAATCCTTTATTGGGATCATAGCAAAGACAAAAGCAATAAGGCCTGTCTGTCGTTGAGCTGGGAGAGGGTGGTGTAATTATTTGTCTTAGTTTTTGTTATTTGCATCTGAGAGTTATGAGTTTCTTGAAGGCTGGGATTGGCTTTTCTGTTTTGGGAGTTGGCTGTTGGTTTACATTTGTGTTCCCAGCCATTTTTCCCAGCTCTAGCCTGGTTGCTCTTTCAGCTCTGTTTCTCTCTGTCCAGTGTCTGCTGTATATCCTTTTCTCTTTGTTTCTTTTCCTTGTTGTCAGTTAGCCAGACCCCAAAGACTGTAAAACTGATGGTAATTAAGACATTAGCAACCGAAAGACCTAAACAGCTGTTTCTACAAAGAAGACATAGAGATGGCCAATAAACACATGAAAAGATGCTCAACATTGGTCATTACTAGAGAAATGCAAATCAAAACCACAATGAGATGTCACCTCACACTTTTCGGAATGGCCATCATCAAAAAGTCTACAAACAATAAATGCTGGAGAGGGTGTGGAGAAAAGGAAACCGCTCTTGCACTGTTGGTGGGAATGTAAATTGATATAGTCCCTATGGAAAATGGTATGGAGATTCCTTAAAAAACTAGGAATAAAACCACCATATGACCCAGCAATCCCACTCCTAGGCATAAACCCTGAGGAAACCAGGGCTGAAAAAGGCACATGTATCCCATTGTTCATTGTAGCGCTATTTACAATAGCTAGAACATGGAAGCAACCTAGATGTCCATCGACAGATGAATGGATAAAGAAGTTGTGGTACATATACACAATGGAATATTACTTAGCCATAAAAAGGAACACATTTGAGTCAGTTCTGATGAGGTGGATGAACCTAGAACCTATCATACAAAGTGAAGTGAGTCAGAAAGAGAAAGATAAATATCGTATTCTAATGCACATATACGAAATCTAGAAAAATGGTACTGAAGAATTTATTTACAGGGCAGCAGTGGAGAAACAGACATAGAGAATAGACTATGGACATGGGGAGAGCGGAGGAGAGAGTGAGATATATGGAAAGAGTAACGTGGAAACTTACGTTATCATATGTAAAATAGGTAGCCAACAGGAATTTGCTGTATGGCTCAGGAAACTCAAAAGGGGCTCTGTATCAACCTAGAGGGGTGGGATGGGGAGGGAGATGGGAGGGGGGGTTCAACAGGAAGGGGATATATGTATACCCATGGCTGATTCATGTTGAGGTTTGACAGAAAACAACAAAATTCTGTAAAGCAATTATCCTTCAATTAAAAAAATAAAAAAGACGTTAGCAAAAGAACACAGCAGAAAGATGGTGGATCTTTAAAAATCCCATTGTCTGAGAAGCAGTCAGCTTTTAAGGATTGTGGGTTTAGCTTAGGATCCTGTCTTACTGGAGGTGGCAAGAACCCTGAGGTGGGAGGGGAGAGGGAACATTCTGGTGCCTACTGCACAGAAGGTACTCTCAGACCATCCCTGAATCCTTGGTGGAGACTGATTGGATGATAGAAGAGGAGCTTGTCCAGATGGCCAAGTACCAGAAAGTGAGAATTGATGCAGAAAGAAGCTACAAAACAGTAATTCAGTCGAGTTGTATCTCAGGCAAAGATTTGGTTCCAAATCTAAATTGTTAAAAGGTAAACTGAGGCATATTAAAAACTTGACAAGTTTATCTGAGCAGAAATCAGTGCAAACCTGGCAGTGTCGAACCAGCAGGAGCAGGGAAAGACACAGAGAGTAAGGACAGTAAGGAAGCAAAGCGAGGAAATGATTCGATTGGCTTACCATCTGGGTGCGCCTGTTTGTGATCGGTTGCCCTTGGGTTTGGTTTTGTAACCTTGAGACATTTACAGGCTGGGATTTCAGTTTGGTTCCATAGGCTGCCATAGCCTTAGACCCACCTCAGTCCAGTGGCCACCTGGTTTAATCAACTAAACAGTATATAAACTGGAAACCTGGGGGATATTCAAAAATTACCTTTGAACCCCACGCCCCCACCCTAAGAAGACACAGTGTTGGAAACAGATGTATTGTCATTTCAGTTTAATGTGACCATTTTTCTCCCCCAGTGAGGGAGTGTTTGTTTTGTCTGAGTTCCTTGTGATGTCCTTGGCTTAGGTGTAGGGGGCAAGCTCTGTGGAAAGTGTCTTCTAAAACACCAGACTCCTGCCCGGCAGAGAGCTGCTGATACTGTGAGAGGCGGGCGTATCTTTCACCTGTTTCAGCAACCCCTCTTCTTGTGCTTTGCTTGCATCTTTGTTTGTGTGCCACGGGCTCTGCCTTTGTTCTCCCTCACCACCTAAACTGGCAGAGAATTAGGCGGCTTTTTGACAAGAGAATAATTCAGATATCTCTCGGCTCTGGCTCTAAATGTTAAATGCACATTCAGCTCAAATCTCCAAATTCTCTGTTTCGTCAACAGATTGCTCGTGGGGGCTCCCCGCGCAGTGGCCCTTCCACTGCAGAAGGCCAACAGAACAGGAGGCTTGTACAGCTGCGACATCACCTCCCGGGGGCCGTGCACGCGAATTGAATTTGATAACGACGGTGTGTTCTGTGCTTGCTCAGTGTTCCTTTGGCCAGCCCACTTGCCCTTTCCAAGAGGAAGGATAGAGGGGGACAAGCATTTATTCTTGGAGAGAAGGCCTCTCTTAATTGCATGGGCCTTGACTGTTTCTTGCTTGCCCTGAGAACATTTACTTTTTAAGTCACTTTGGCTGCCCTGTTTTTGCTGTCTCCCCAACCCTGGTTTCCAAACTGGTATGGTGTATTGATATTGCCACCTAGTGATGTGTTGAGGTTCTACAGGAGACTGTTGAAAAATTGTTCAGAAAATTGAATGTGTATCCTGTACTCAGCAGCCAAAAGTTCTCATTTGCTGTTAAAATATTAGGGAGAAAGGCTGTTAAATATAAGATCTCTCTAAAGTGAGAGCTGGACGACGTGGATAAAATTTCCCTACTATCTCAGATAGAGGCTTGTTTTGTATAGACTGTGGTGGGCAGAGCAGTTGGTGTCCTGAGAAGCTGCAGCCAAACCTAATTTGGCGTTCTTGGTTGACGCAGATTTGCAGCTTCATGTTTATGTTCCTCTCTTGTTTGTTTGTTTGTTTTTTTAATCTTTTTAGCAACAGTTTTTTTTAACTGATTGGAAAATAATATATGTTAATTGTGAGAAATCTGTAAATGACATTGAACTGTAAAGAAAGAAACCTAAACCCACCGATATTGTAGAGATAATCCCTATTTATTTAACATTTTGGCATTTTTCCTTCTGCCTACCTAAAGTTGTTTAATTTTGATCTTTTCGTAATGATTCAAAATTGAAAATCATGCCTACATTTTGGATGTAGGGTTATACAGTAGGTTCAAACTGATGCTGAAGAGCACACGGTGAGATTTTTGGTTTTCCTCTCTCCTTTTTGGAAGGAGGAGGTAAAAATAAATATATCATTTTCCTTTTTTTCATCAATAGAAAGATAGAAAGTGGATCTGAGGCCTTGTTTTCCCATCTCCAGTACAGAAAAGCAAAGTTCATGCTATTATGTAACAAATTTGAGGGTATGTAGAGAAGTAACTCCCTTTTTGTTAGTTTGGATGGTCATTTCTGTACTTTGCACTCTGGGTGTCAGAGAAGGTGAATGGCCACCAGGTAGAATTACATATTTTTGTAAACAATTTGGTGAAACATTCATACCAATAACCACTCACCTGTTTTCTTAAGATGGAAAGCAATTTTTATGGAGTAACTGCACTTACTAAGTACTTGGAGTCAAGGCAGTTTAGAAGCTGTTTCTTACATTTTTGTTCATTAATTGGTTCATGGCCTGTTGCAGTAGCTTTGAAGTCCTAGCTGTGTGTGTGACCTATGCTGCTTTCTCCGCAGCTGACCCTTCATCGGAAAGCAAGGAAGATCAGTGGATGGGAGTCACTGTCCAAAGCCAGGGTCCAGGCGGCAAAGTTGTGGTAAGTATAGAGAGATGTGTCCATTCCGCGCTGAGTGCCTGTTGTGTGCTAGTGCTGGGCTTATAGCAGTGAACAGAGCAGACGGCTTCCGCCTGCCTAGAGTGTACATTCTAGAGAACTGACTGCTATACAGCAGGAATTGATGTCAAGAGGAAATCAAACCATTGCTTTTTCTGTGATTCCTGATTTACTTTGAAACGGCTCTACAAGCTGCTTTTCCTTAGAACGTTTAGATCCAAAAAAACTTACTTTTAAAAGCCTTTACTGAATGTCCCTACAACTTTAGGTGGTCTTGAAAAACCAAAGCAAAACCGTACATGGTTTTTGTCCTAGGAACTATGCAGCTATTATAGATGAGTTACAAAAATATGGGAATGGTCATGCAAAGTAAGGATCAGATCATTTTAAACTCTTTATTTTCTGGGCTACTTCAGATAGAAGTGGTAGCCGAGAAAAAAGGGTTGTTCGATGGAATGTGTTAGGTGGCCTTGGAGGTACCAGACTGAATCACGATGATCTTTCCGTCTCTTTCAAAATCTGGTTGCTGTAACAAATTTATGTAAAATTTTGAGAAAAATGAGAATTCTACCAAGTATTGGATTTTTACATCTAAGGAGATGCATTATAGGATATTGACTTGGACATTGTAAAGTATTTTTAGCCTGTGTTATATGGAGGGTGGCCATGAATACCCATAGGTGAAAATTAGAGTTTATTTAGTCTCTCCCAGCAGTATGATTTTTCTCTGCCTTTTTAAAAGGCTTCTCTCTGCCTTTTAAAATAAACTTAATCTCAGAGTTTAAAGGATAAGTTAAGATAGGATTGATTATGAGGAAATAGTATGGATAAAAGAAAAATGCCTTTGTTTTTAGCCCAATTCCTGTGAAAATATGTCCATGATTTCTCTCCCCTGGAACATGTTCCTTCTTTTCATGAACATAGTGATATGAAGGTTTATGTAGCCACTAAAATCCAATTAAATTGAGAAGATGAAATAAAGTGTTTCCCATTGTTTATGTGACAGGTAAATTTACACATAAATTGCCTGTGAATTGCAGACTGTTGTTGTTTAAACACTGAGTCGTGTGTGTGCTTGTGTGCTAAGTTGCTTCAGTCGTGTGCAACCCTGTGGACTGTAGCCTGCCAGGCTCCTCTGACCATGGGATTCTCCAGGCAAGAATACTAGAGTGGGTTGCCATGCCCTCCAGGGAATCCTCCTGACCCAGGGATCAAACCTGCGTCTCTCGTTTCCTGCATTAGCAGGCAGGTTCTTTACCACTAGCGCCACCTGGGAAGTCCCACTAAGTCATATCCAACTCTCTTGCGCCCACATGGACTGGAGCCTGCTAGGCTCCTCTGTCCATGGCATTTCCCAGGCAAGAATACTGGAGTGGGTTACCATTTCCTTCTCCAGGGGATTACAGATTGGCCTTCAATATTTAGATTGCAGCATTATTCTCTGGGTGACGGTAAGACAGAAGTCCTGTGCTAGATAATGGTCTCCTTCTTGCAACTTTGGGGAATATTTGCTGGTTTTCTGACCTGGTCTCAGGATGAGGGCACATTTAACATCCCATTTAGAATTAACCTCTCGATTGTTGACAGTTTCATTGGTTTGTAATGAAAAACGTCAGGTTTGCCAACACATGTGGGCTGCTTTATTCATCTGCTTGCAGACGTGTGCTCATCGATATGAAAAAAGACAACATGTTAATACGAAGCAGGAATCCCGAGACATCTTTGGAAGGTGCTATGTCCTAAGTCAGAATCTCAGGATTGAAGATGATATGGATGGAGGAGACTGGAGTTTTTGTGATGGCCGGTTGAGAGGTCATGAAAAATTTGGTTCTTGCCAGCAAGGTGTAGCAGCTACTTTTACTAAAGACTTCCATTACATTGCGTTTGGAGCCCCAGGCACTTACAACTGGAAAGGTATGCCGGATATTTATAGAAATGGAGATGAGAATGACTGCGTAATTTCTGCCTATGCACCATGATTTAGTACATTTTAAATTAAAACAGAATGTATCATAAGGCATTTTGATATTATAGAGGTAGAGTAGGATTATTAAAATATCTTAATTTTGATTTTTAAAAACAATCGTCACATGTATGTTCTAAGATTTTTCCCCCTCTGCCAGCAATTTACATTCATATAACTAATTAACTTCCTTTTGTAAAAATATAGTTAGCATTAGTTTTTGCTGTTTTGTATTTGCTTATCTCATGAAATTGAAAGTTTAAATTTTAACATAGGGATCTGAAAACTGAGAAGACTTGAGTGGTGGTGTATACAAATAATATTGTATTGATACAGACATTTCTTTAGTCATGTATTACTTGGGCTATGTTTTGCTAATAAAGCAGGGTAGTTAGAAAGACAGATGAAAAATTAGGAAAATTTGAGATGATCACAGATAACTTGCGGAAAGGTTGTTAAATGATATTGTTTAAATAATCTCGAGATGTAGGTGAAGGGCGTGACATCACATTTTTTGCCTGGAGGAACATGGTCAGTGCCCCCGTAATAAAAGTTCAACTTCTGAAGAAATTAAGCAGGTTTAGAAAACCGCTCTATTATAAAGGACAATTTACCTAATTCTAATTCGTAGTGAAGAGAAATACATCTGATTCAGAAATAAGATTTTGGGGGGGAGAAATTTATTATAATAAATCCTGTGTTCTAACATTTTCTATAGTCAGAAAAATCTTGGGAAAAATTTTAATTGTTCATTCAAAAATTTCGGAGTTTTAATTTCTGTTAGGAATGGTCCTTAAACACCTTCCTGGGTATGTCATTCATAGCAACCTTTGCAATAATTTCCTTAGGCTACCCACCCTCAGCTGAGTCTTCCACATAGCAGCATTTGTTGGGTTATCTTGACCTAATAACACACTGCGTTTAGAAATAGTTTTATTTTAGCACGAGATGCCATACATAGTAAAACAAAATAAAAACACCCACCAATTATGTATGTTTTAATTTATGGGAAATACCTCTTGCCTGCTTTGTAAATGCTGACTTAAAAATGTTACCACTTAAAAAAAATCATATAGTGGACTTACTATGTGAGATCTTCTCTTTTCAATATTAGGTCTGAAAATTTTTTGAAAATTTAAAATCTCTGGTTAAAAATGATTGGAAGAAAATATCAAAATACTAATCTCGCTTTCACACTATAGTAAAGAAGGTAAATTGATTTAGGATTACAGAATATGTAAAATATATCAGGTTCATATAATTAAAGAGTTTTCTGTAGGTTTAGTTAATTAAACATTCCAGTTTCCATCTATAGTTCCATTTTCATGGCATTATAAAGATAATTCATGAAAACACGTGGGCATTTTTTTATTACTAGAACAATTTTGTTTGATGTAAAAATCTATACAAACAGTATTTTTTAACTTTAATAACCTCAAAAGTCATCTTCTGCCTTTTGTTCCTCCAAACTTTTCTTTCTGAACTTAATGATAACATCAGGAATGTTTATTACAACCATCTATTTTATTTTGTTTCATCTTCATTTTTTTTTTCTTTTTTACCATTTCATTCCTTTAGGGATTGTTCGTGTAGAGCAAAAGAATAACACTTTTTTTGACATGAACATCTTTGAAGATGGGCCTTATGAAGTTGGTGGAGAGACTGACCATGATGAAAGCCTAGTTCCTGTTCCGGCTAACAGTTACTTAGGTAGGAACGAGAGTAGGTGACACGCCTGCCTCCTCAGATGCCTCTGTGTGACGCTCCTGTCACGGGACCCTGGACTGCGAGGCTGAGAAAAGGCCAGACTGGGGCTGGGGGCCTGTGGCTGCATTTAGTGGAATTTAAAGCTTGGTGATCCCTGAGGTATTCTGACTGATACTTGGGGTATCTGACCTGAGCTGCCTCAAAGCAGGAGGAAACCTACCGTCTCCTAAAATCTTCTGTCCTGCGTGGAGGTCTGTTTCCTGAGCTAATGTCAGCTTCTGTAACCCGCACCAGGCGGTCCATGCAGCCATGACACCATGCATGGTTGTAAGCAAGAGGCCGAGTTGTCTTCCCTCTCCGTTCAGAGTCTCTTTTTGCAGAGATACTCTTGAAGAGCTACATTTATGAAGTTACTCTTAAGTGGCAGGTCAAGACCTCCAGGTCCATCCTCTGTGACTGCCCCTCTCCAGGGGTTGGCCTTGCTTCTGGATTGTCACAAGGCCCCTGGCGGGTGGCATGGGGGCTTTCCAGCCGAGCCAGAGCCGCACTGCTAAAGCAGCTCCAAGGACACCCAGATTGTGGTCTAAGTGCCAATTCCTTAACTCCTAACGCTTGTTTTCGTTACTAATGGGTGTCCTAAATTATTCATGTGCATTATGGTAATTACACAAAGGCTTTTAAAAGCTTTAATTCTTGGTATGAGTTGACATAAAGAATAATTACTGTGTAATTCTTGGAAAAAAATGTAAAAAATCTACTAAATCTAAATAGTATCCTATTCTTTTTAAAAAATAGAGAAGTACCATATGCTGGAGATCTTACTAGAACAATGGAAGGTTAAAAAGGGGGAAAAAATGGGTGTAGATCTAAAAATAATTCTAAACAAGGTATTAATAAACATATTCTTTAAAAATTGTTCTAATTATATAGATATGTATGAACAATACTGTTAATTAAAAAAAAACTTTTCAGAAACTCCCCCACCTCTAAATTAAAAACTTGATGTGAAGACATAGAATGGAGAAAACTTATACTTACCACTTGTTAAGCACCTACTGTATGCCATAAATCACACACTATTACTACTTTGTAGGTTTTATTTGTTCTTTCCAACTATATTATAAAAAAAGTATTATTTTCCTTTTGCTAATGGGGGAAAAAATCCTGTAACTGAGGGAAATGACTTTCCTAGTCCAAGGTCACACAATTAATACTCCCCCAGCCAAGGGAAGAAATGCTCATGAAAATGATTGGGACAGGATAGGAAGCAGCTGGGTATGTGAATGCTGTCAGTGACTTTGCAGGATAGGAGGGGAACACAGGGCTGAGTTCTTTGCAGGCTCAATTATTAAATAGGATTTTCCAGGGTAAAATTCTTTTCAAGGTAAATATTAATACTATCAATAAACCAATATTTTATTTGAATAAATTTTAACAGACAACCTCTTCAAATGAGTTACTTAGGGATTAGTTTATGCCATATCAATTTAATGGCTCTGGTCAACAAGCCAACACTTTTGTGCGTAAAATAGATGCCCATGGATTTTTATCTTAGTGTCTACTGGAACATGTGAAACTATTAAACTTTTTTTTATTAAACACATTTGCCACTCTCAGAATGGATTTCCTCAAAAGCGGGTACTGGAATCTGGGTGGGGAGAATAGTGTCACATTTCTACTGTCACATTTTGGCTGTCTATGCATCTGTCATTTCAAAAAAATCCGCAGGTTTTAGGAGGAAAATGATCTGCATGAGGTTTGGAAGCTGGCAAAGAGGGTGGCTTGCCGGATGCAGCGGTGGCCTCATCATTGCGAGCACGGCAGTAGCCGGCGTGCCTCTTACCAAGCATAATTGCTTTTTCTTCAATCTCCTCCGTCCCGTGCATGTGTACAGGCCTGCTGTTTTTGACCAGCGTTTCCTATACAGATCCCGATCAGTTTGTTTATAAAACACAGCCTCCCAGGGAGCAGCCCGACACATCCCCTGATGTGATGATGAATAGCTACCTAGGTTTGTGACCTGTGAAATGACAAATAAATGGTCTTGGTCATGGTCATTTAAGAATTTTTTTTTTGATCCATACAGAGCATAAATCTTTTTATTTTCTATTTCATTTCAAGTGAAGCACATACAAAAAGCATGCTGCGGTTGAGGCTCTGCAGCCAGAATGGCTTCCAGAGCTGGATTCAATTGTGTCTCCTTTCTAAACTTGTATCCTGTTTTTCAACTCGCTTCACAATTTGAGAACTGCAACAGTAGCGGTGATGCTTTTCATAAATAAAACCCAATTAAAAGGGTGAGCTTATAGTACTCTGCATCTGCCTCGTCTTCACATAGGAAGATTTGCTTAATTTGGACAATTTTGATGTGGACATTTGTGTCTGCTTGCCCTTTAACCTCATACCAACCTCTCAGTTGGTAATCTGACATCCTACCTGATGCTTTATAATGAGGTTTCTAATGTTTTTCTGCCCTCCGAACAAGTGTGTAATTGATACAGATGACAACTTGCTCACCTCTATTGTTTCCGCTAGGTTCTCAAATCTCATCAGTCATGGTTTTGTTTGCATGTTTGTGTCTGAGAACTAAGTTGGCCCTAAGGAGTAAAATGCTGGCTGTGGTATATTAATGTTCGCATTCTTTTATTGCCTGATGACCAAAGAGATTGATGAATATACAAGTTACTAATCACTGCATTATAGCAAGACCCATAGGCACTCAATTATGCTATGTCGGGTTGCATCTTGGTGTACAGGATGTAACTTTCCCTTGATAATTTAGTATCTAGCTTGATCTCCTTTTACAGCAGTTTCAGTATTGGAATGGAGTTTGAACTGATTCTTAAGTAGCATGTATGCTTCATGATTGAAGTTACACAAATGCTAACTAGCACAGGTGCTTTTTTAAAATGCCTTAACAGGGAAATACCTACTATTTTGTGCTTGAGTCAAATCTCTTGGTTCTGTAATTTTTATCATAGATATGATAGCTGGTGGGGAGGGTCAGAAGGAGAGTGGTGGGAAAGGACAGGTAGTGATGAAGTAACCAGTGTTAGATACCTCCTGAAAAACAGAGTTGATAAGTACCATGTTTTGTTTTTCTAGGCTTTTCTTTGGACTCGGGGAAAGGTATTGTTTCCAAAGATGAGATCACTTTTGTATCTGGTGCTCCTCGAGCCAATCATAGTGGAGCTGTGGTTTTGCTTAAGAGAGACCTGAAGTCTGCACACCTTCTCCCTGAGCACATATTTGATGGGGAAGGGCTGGCTTCTTCATTTGGCTATGACGTGGCAGTGGTGGACCTCAACAAAGATGGGTAAGAGCCTCTGAGGTTATTTTACATTTGCAAAGAACTCATTGCTGCTCTGGCTTCTATAGGTGTTGAGAGGAAATACCCTTCCAGGTTAGTTGATGGAAAGAATATTTCTGCTGCAAAATTTTTACCATCCCATCAGTCTTCCTCACTTATATTTTGGTAGCAAACATTCGTTACCCTCCCTAGGATGTAGGATTACATTTTCAGTCTTCAGTTTTTACTGTGTCCTAGGACCATGGGTCTGTGAGAATTAAAATTTAACTTAAAAAAAAAAAAAAGACACCTACTTGGTTCTGTTCTGTGGTTTCTTAAGGGGATTTTGGAGCAGCCAGAATGTCCTCTAGAAAGTAGGGATTGGTGACAAAGTTGATACAAAGGTCTCTGGTTGGTGGTGCCAATCTGGGTCTTTGGTAGAAGGTCAAAGGTGGAAGGGAGTGGAATCTTTACTGGGAGTCTCTCTGCACTATAGATGTAACTTGGAAACTGGCTTCAAGTTCTTACAGTTGATGTTTTCCTTTGGGTGTTATTAGAGGCTACCTAGTTTTTTAAAAAAATACTTCAATTGATGAGATATAAATTCCAGATTTGAGGTCCTTTTTATCATATCTCTGTGTCCTTAGTACCCGTTCACGTGGGATTCTCCCTAAGCTTGCTGGTATTTTGGCCAGTGGTTCACAGTTCTTCCCCTCATTATGTTTTCAGGTGGCAAGATATAGTTATTGGAGCCCCACAGTATTTTGATAGAAGTGGAGAAGTTGGAGGTGCAGCGTATGTCTACATTAACCAGCAAGGCAGATGGAATAATGTCAAGCCGATTCGTCTTAATGGAACCAAAGATTCTATGTTTGGCATTGCGGTCAAAAATATTGGTGATATTAATCAAGATGGCTACCCAGGTAGACAAATAGATTGTGAAATGGTCATGATTTATAGATTATGTGATTGTCTAAAATAGTGAGTGCTCATGACATGTTTTAAAACATTGTATTGGAATGCTTTTAAAATGTGATGTTTGTTAAAACGTGGTGTTGTTAACAGATATTGCGGTTGGAGCACCCTATGATGGTAAGGGGAAGGTTTTTATCTATCATGGATCTGCGAATGGAATAAATACCAAACCAACACAGGTAACCAGATAATTTGGATTTCTATAGTTAAGGTCTCAGTAGTTGTCTTTCCAATGGATTGTTTAGGTTTACGTGAATTATCACACTAATCATGTGTTACTTACAAGTCTAAAATAGTATGAACTTTGGTTTTATAAAAAATGTATTAGAAAATAGCTTGTAAATAGATTTAAATGCAATGAGCTGCTTGTTTTAAACTGTAAAATTTCTTTGGTAAATTAAGACTCAAACTAAGCCAAAGGAAAAGACGGTTCTACCCTGGTAGCATAAAGAGATGGAATGTGATGTATTTCCTTTAGTAGCATATTAAGAAGGGATGAAACTGGACAAACATGAGATGATTGTAATTGCATAGAGAATCAGATACCAAAATCTAAAAATTGCTTTAGAGGAAAATAAGACATTTGGAGGGCAGGAAGAGAAGTTTGGTTTGAAATACACTGATTGACTTAATATGGTACATAAGGTTATCAAAAATTCTCTTTGTCTTTTGAGATACAACATAAATCAGATAACTTTTGCGAAAATAAAATGCATGAAATGTTTGATCATGTGTATGCGTATTTATAATTCAGTTGTGATTTAATATAATTTGTAAGTAAACTCTTTAACTTCAGTTCAAAAGAGACTTATCTTCAAAGCATAAATAAAAGGCTTATTTTAGTAGCCAGGTGTCCGTTCTGATGCCCTATTCCTTTCAGGTTCTTGAGGGTAAATCACCCTTTTTTGGATATTCAATTGCTGGAAACATGGACCTTGATAGAAATTCCTACCCTGATGTTGCTGTTGGTTCCCTCTCAGATTCGGTGACTATTTTCAGGTGTGTAATCTCTTGCTTTAAGCTTGTTTGGTAAATCTGCTTATACTAGAGTTGTTTTTTTTTTGACATTTTGAATTGAAATTTGTAACAACTGTACTTCAAAGGCAAAGTCTTATATGAGTTTTGAATATTTTTTTCTCTTGCGAGTAGTACAACAGTGTAATAAAAAGCTATTTTGTAAAGTCTTTGTATAATTTTGAACTAATTTTTTTAAAAGGTCAGAACTGGTGGAAATTTTTTACCTTTACATTTATAAAAACTGAAACAAAGAATTTGACCATATAAAGAATTTAAAGAAGGAAATGAATGTACTGTATTTTACCATCCATTAAGAAACTCCAAAATTTTGGTTTATATCCTTCTAGGTTTTTTCCTGTGAATATACACGTATGTTTAACAAAATTGAGATTGTAATGTACATATAGTTTTGTAACCTGCTTTTGCTGGTTTGTAATGAATAGTGGCCTTTTTCTGTGAGTGAGTATAATGCATAGTGGGTTATTTCCCTGTCATTGAGTACTTTTCTGAAATGAAGTTAACGGTTGCCTGAGACATCATATGGGTCATGTGTTTATTTAACAACTTTTGGGTTGTTTATTTTGGGTCATAGTTTATTTAACAACTGCCATACTGTCATACCGGAGAAGGCGATGGCACCCTACTCCAGTACTCTTGCCTGGAAAATCCCATGGACGGAGGAGCCTGGTAGGCTGCAGTCCATGGGGTCGTGAAGAGTTGGACACAACTGAACAACTTCACTTTCACTTTTCACTTTCATGCATTGGAGGAGGAAATGGCAACCCACTCTAGTGTTTTTGCCTGGAGAATCCCAGGGATGGGGGAGCCTAGTGGGCTGCCGTCTATTGGGTCGCACAGAGTCGGACACGACTGAAGTGACTTAGCAGCAGCAGCAGCAGCAACATACTGTCATTGGACAGTTAGGTTGCTTTCCAGGTTTGATACACAAAGCTGGTAAGCATCCTTACTTTTCTTCATGTCCTAGATTATTTCCTTAAGATAACTTCCTGAAAGTGAGTTGCAAAGTTGAAGCGCATGTGTGTTTTAGGACTTGTGATTCCTTCAACCAAAATGATCTCCAGAAAGGCTGCAGCGGTTTGCCCATCAGCTGTGTCTCAGTGGCCTTATCCCAACAATTCCATCACTGCTGGAAATTGCCAGGAAAAATTGTGCAAAACATTTTTTTTTTTTTAACTTAAAAAGTAGCACATTCTTTTTTTTTTTTTTTTATAAAAGGTTAATACAGAATTGCAGTTAAGTGCAAGTATTCCAATATTCTTTCCTTCCATCAAACAACTTTTAATAGTTTTGAGTCTCTCTGCACTTCTAGGGTATCATCAAACAGCCATACTGTAAGTGCTCTCCTCTATTCTGGTTTGTAAAAATTAACCTCTTCCATTTTCTCTCCTTGTTAATACAGATATATCAATCTTATTCTTTTTAAAAGCTCAAGGTTATTCCATAATATGCATTTAATGAGTCTTTGGTTGATGGAATTTTTAGATAGTCTGTGACTTTTAGCTATTATAAACAGTGTGTTAGATGGTGTATTGTATATATATCTCCATGTAATGGATTTTTTTTTAAAGAAAAAGTCCTAGAAATAGAATTGCTGGGATCAAGGTTAGCACGTTTTTGTATTCATCATGTGTGTATATGCATACACATGATATATGTGTATGCATATACACTCTGACTCCAACCACATGGACTGCAGCCTGCCAGGCTCCTCTGTCCATGGGATTTCCAAGGCAAGAATACTGGAGTGAGTAGCCATTTCCTCCTCCAGGGGATTTTCCTGACCCAGGGATTGAACTCTCATCTCCTGCATTGGCAGCTGGATGGATTCTTTACCACTGAGCCATCTGGGAAACCCTTACATATACCCACAGAAAAGTTGTAGCAATTTATGTTCATAGCAGCAACCTACCAGAGGGCCCATTTTCTCACACCTTTACTGACACCCAACAGGATGAATCTATTTAATTTTTGCCACCGTGGTGTGATCTCATCTTTTGATTGAATTTGCAGTTCTTTGATCATTGGTGAAAATGAACCATTTGGGTTCATTGGTTTTGTTTGTTTGTTTTTTAAAAAAACGATTTGGCTTTATAGTCATTTTTATCTGAAGAATCTTTTCAAAGAAATGGGCAGCGATGTTCAGTGAAACCCTAAACGAAAAATAATCTGTATGTCATGTGTACACTTGGTACCGTTGTTGCTCTGTATTCTTCTGGAAGGATGCCAAGCATAGATGTAGCCTCTATATCTAAAAGAGTAGACTAACCAAAACCCCTGCAGATAATAAAATGACACCAGGATACTTTTGAAGATAATACTACTTTAAAAAAGACAGAATATACTGTGCATTTATATAATGTTGTATAAAATACTATAGAAAAATAGTCTTCTAGTTAAATGGCAAGATCTATGAAAGTCGTTTTATGAGAAAGCTAAGAACCAGAAGAGACATTATAGATGGCAAAAGTGGGAGACGTGAAAGTAAGTGGAGAAAAATGTATCTGGAATATTAGGCCAAAGGAAGAAGATAAAAAAATAGTTTGAATGTATGTCTGTTACTGCCTTTATATGCCTGTTTCTCTCTGTTCATGTGTTAGGTATTAACCTTAAAATAGTCAACATTTTTAAAAGGTAGAAGAGTATAGTATAACATTCGATTACTTCAGCAGTTTCCATCAAAAAGCAATTTGAACTTCTAGTTTGAGATACATACCTCTGGTGTCAAGAAGACTTGAATTCCTGTAACAAAAGTTGGTTACCAAGACTTTCCCAGGAGATAATGTCTTTAGCCAGTTAAATATTTGTATCTGTATGTAACTGATATTTAATACCCTTACTTTCCTGTCCCCATAAGTAGGTTGACTGTGAATCCTGTATACATGTTCCTTCTTTCCTCATAGATAGCATGAAAATGAATTTCAAAAGCCTTTGCTAATAAGATAACTTTCCTATTTTACAAATAAGAAAAACAGAGGCTCAGGACTTGCCTGTGCTTTTGAGCCTGGATCCTGTGAGAGCAGGGCATGGTACCTAAATCTTCCCAATGTCAGTCTCCACTAAATCATGCTAGTACTATGATACTTAATAAGTAAATGCCAATTAAACACAAGACAGCTGAGCAATAAGATTTGCTTTATGTGTTAAAAGGCATTTTTACGATTCCGTATATAATGTGCTCTGAAAATTGTGTATATTGTATGTTTAAAAACAGGATTTAGGCAGAAGTGTGTGTTAAAATATTTATTTTGAAATGTGTGCAGTACCAAAGCCTTAGTACTATTATATGTAAAACACTCTAGCATCTGTAGCAACTGGTATTTAAAACATTTATGAACTTTTTGCCTTCTAAATATGCTCTCAAACTTTAGAAACATACCTACAGGCATACCTCATTTTATTGCATTGTTTTACTGTACTTCACAGATACTGTGGCAGTTTTTTGTTTGTTTTTTTAAAAAATTGAAGGCTGTGGCAAGGTGTCATTTTCCCAACATGTGTTTACTTCATGTCTCTCTGTCACATTGTGGTAATTCTTGTAACATTTTTCATTTATTATTATAACTTTTTCATTTATTATTACTTTAATTATGGTGATCTTGGATGTTACTGCTATGAATTCCTGAAGGCCCAGATGCTGATCAGCATTTTTTTTTTTAGCAATAAAGTATTTTTTAATTAAGGCAGGTACCTTGTTTAGACATAATTCCCTTGCAACTTACTAGACTACAGTATACTGAAAACGTAATTTATAGGAAACCAGAAAATTCAAGTGACTCCTTTATTGTAGTCTTCGCTTTATTGCTGTGGTCTGCAACCAAACCTGCAGTATCTCCAATGTAAAATAACAATAGAAAGATAAACAATTAAAGGGAAATGAAAAAAATGTGAGCATCATTTGGCTCCTGCATTTTATTGGCTCCTGCCTTCCCCATGAAGGTACTCATGCTCTGTCTGGCCTACAGACAGATTGATTCCAGAAGTTCAGACTGGCTCTTAGGAATTTGGAATACATTTTCCTGTGGAACACTATTCTCCAGAATGGCTGGGTTTACCACAAACCCACCGAAGTCAGTGTGACTGAATCCCTGTGGTAATGGAACCATAGAAGCCATTGTGAGTTCATGTGGGAAGTGCCAGAGGCGAGAGGTGTACCATCTGCCCAGCCCTTTCGCACCCCCAGCCACCACACCCTGGCGCTCCTGTTCCAGTGCTGCAGGGATCAAGCCATACGCCCTTGATGACCCCTTTGGCTGTGGCGGGTAGGGAAGAATATATAAGGGAGAAAGATGATGATTTTACATGGTGAGAAGGGCTAAAGGTGTAGGATTCTGCTGCTTGTGTGTCCGTGAGGTTGGGTTAAGGCAGAGATAGGAAAGGATAAAGGATTCCAGGCTTTGCTTATAGAGATATTGTGGGGGTAGTAAAGTTGTGGTCAGTAACTGGCAAGCACGTGAGGTTGGAGATAGCAGAGTCCCAGGGAGGATAGGAAGCTCGGCTGTTGTAAGATGGGGACCTGTAAGGTCAGGACTTGCCTAGATTACTAAAATGCACATATGTGTAGAAATCCTGGTAGTGAACACCCCAGAATGTTAGATGTATGTTGGTATAACCTTTTTGGAGCTTTTTTTTTTTGGGGGGGGGCAAGATTACCCAGAATAAAAAATGCATATATTGTTTGACTCAGAAATTCTGCTTAAGAATTATCCTACAGATAAACAGATGTATGAACTTAGGACACATATATGTACATAGATGTATATGCAAGGATGTCTGTCAGCTGAAAGCCTTACAGAATTATAAATGTCCACCGATTAAGGGACTGGTTGAATAAATGATGTTCCATTGGTATATGCAGCACCACCAGCTGTGAGAAACAACTAGATTTGTGTGTAGAGATATGAGACGACCTCTGAAATGTGAATGAGAAAAAGCAACATGCAGACCAATAAGCATGAAAAACTCCCACTTAAATGCTTGTTTTATATTTAATTTTAAATAGTATTTTTAACTGAACCAGACTGATATGTCTGGAATGACATGCAAAGCTCCTTGAGAGTTTGGGTGGGGATGAGGCATATTCACCTGAAAACTATGGAACTTTTTACATATTGCCCATATTATTCTTTCAGTTTAAAAACTCCATTAATATTAAGATTATTAATATAAAACAATTTATAATTTTGAATGTGTCACGTTTAAACAGTTTTATAAATATCATGTCATCGTGTTTTATGAAATTATGTCTGTTAACAGCTATTTTCTTTAGCAACGGGGGAGCAGGAATAACATCGGGAAACAGTTTTTCCTGTGGCTTTTAAGATGTAGCATCTGAGGATGCCTGTGTAGTACGTGAGCTCATCTTACATCCAGATAGCAAAAGGCTGAGCTTGTCTTCTCCTTTGTCTTCAGATCCCGGCCTGTGATTAATATTCAGCAAACCATCACAGTAACACCCAACAGAATTGATCTCCGTCAGAAAACGCTCTGTGGGGCGCCTAGTGGGATATGGTGAGCATTTGCACCGTGTCCACTCTTCCCCCACAGTTTCATATCTCTGCTTTATGCTGACCCGGTTGCCCCGAGGAGCCACAGGGAAGATTAAGAGAAATGGGGAAAGGAAAGAGGAATCTTGTCAAGTGGATATATAACATTTTACTCATCAGTCATCCCTGGGGGGATATGAGGATGAGGAACGTGTTGAGATTTTTTTTCCAGGGCAGTAAGGCATTTCTTAATGACTATGTGTTTGATTTTGTACAGCCTCAAGGTTAAGGCCTGTTTTGAATATACTACTAAACCCACCGGTTACAATCCTTCAATAAGTAAGTACCTAGTACTTTTTGTTTGTTTGCTTATCTGAACATCTTTATTTTGCTTAATTTTCTTTAATTGGAGTATGATTTCTTTACAATGTTGTGTTAGGTTCTGCTGTACCACACAGTGAATCAACTGAAATTAGATCTTTTCTGTCTGCCAGGTTGAAAAGTTCTGAATAAATAGCTAGAAGAACAAAACTGTAATGGCCAACATGGGTCCATAAATTCTGATGTAAAGAACTAAGTCTGTCTCTCATCTTCTTTTTAATCAGGAGGGTGAAGCACAAGAGGAAAAAAATGCATTTGGTCCCCATTTGAATTTTCCAGAGCAGATGGTTTAGGGCAGAATGAATGCCTTGGATAAGTACTCATTTGCTGCCACAACCATTTCCTCCATGTCTGTCTCTGAAAAGCAGGGTGGTTTTGTGGTTGTGAGGTGGCGAGTGGTAGTTGTAGAAGAGTGACCGCAGGAGCCCGAGTCCTACTTGAATAAATTGTCAGTTTCTAGTCTCTTCGCTGCTGGGTCCCTTCCCAGAGGCCTCTGTGGTCCAGAACACCCATGCTGTGTCCCTGGGGGTGGGCCCGGGGGGTCCTGAAGACTGGGCTTGAACTCAGAGACTTGGGCTCTGCTCCTGGATCCCGTGCTTCAACACAGAGCTAATCCCATAATGTTTGAGTTTTTATTTTCCTATCAGTTAAAAATAAATGCCTCTGGTGGGAATTAACTACGTAGGATTGTGGCAGAGTTCAGATGAGATAAGGTGGTGAAAGGGCTTCCCTGGTGGCTGAGACAGTAAAGAATCTGCCTGCAATGCAGGAGACCCAGGTTTGATCCCTGGGTTGGGAAGATCCCCTGGAGAAGGGAATCACTACCCATTGCAGTATTCTTACCTGGAGAATTCCATGGACATAGGGGCCTGGCAGGCTACAGTCCATGGGGTTGCAAAGAGTTGGACACGACTGAGTTTCACTTTTTCAAGGTGGTGAAATCAGGTTGTCATTTATAAGGTCTTACTCCACTTCACTTTTTTTTTTAATAAGAAAGACAGGAGTTTTGCCACAGGGTTTGACAAATTTTTAATGATACTCTCACAATAGTGATGATCACCGAGGCCTTCTCTGGTGTGTTTTAGTAGCAGCTGTACCTCTTCAGGAGTAAGCCAGAGTAAAGTTGGGGGCCTAGGAATCTAAAGACATCTTTTCCCCAAAGAGGAAGTGCAGAGCGAAGGTGGTTTCTTTTCTGGGTCAGCCATGGTCCCGGTGGCTAGGTGTACCAGTGCGGCAGAGCCACCAAGGAAACCTTTCTGGAAGGACAGGGCGGTGCTCAAGGTTTTCAGTTTTTACTCCTCTTTGAGATGGAATGAGTTTTCTTAAGGCTTCTCCATGTTACTTTGAGTATATCTTTTCTTTATGAAGAAAAGATGTCCCTTTATGATATCCCAGAACTTCATAAGTAGTCTGCCTTCACCCAATCCATGCTGTCTTAAACCCACTTGGCCTTCATCTTCCCAGATTTTAAACTGTCCTCAGGAGATTTCTTCATCTCCTTCACCTTTTTAGGCCCCTTCTTCTGGGCCGCCTCCCGCTCTATTGTCGCTCCGTGAGCTCTGCAGACCTTGCAGTATGGTGTGCACGTATTAGGACTTTCCACCCCCAGGGGAGCTGTGGCCTTTCGCTTTGCTCTTGAAGTAGCCGGTACTTTACTGAGTAGAGAAAATACTGTTCTTTGTGTGGCTTTCAGCAATAGAACATATTTTATGATTTCTCACAATCTCTCACCCTCTCAGATTTTGTGTTGTTTTTACCCAACTGTGGTCCCTTCCACTTGCCAGCTTGGATCGTGGGGCCTTTTACCATTGTGTCTGGAAGCAGCCTAGAGAGACCTGGAAAGACAGAGATTAGGCAGGGAGAGGGAAAGGAAGCATGTTTTTATTCTATTGGTCATCTTCTCAAACCACAGTGTTTGCCAAAGATGTGAAATCTCATCAGAACATTTCTTGTCTTCCCTCAGATCAATCATTTATACAGAATAAATTACAAACTTCCTTCTAGCATAAATGCTGCCCTTGATGCCATGTATATTAATTTTCTATAACTATCCCTACATTAACCAAGTATTTATGAATAGCCCACTATAGATTGGGCTTCCTTTGTGGCTCAGCTGGTAAAGAATCCACCCACAATGCAGGAGACCTGGGTTCGATCCCTGGGTTGGGAAGATCCCCTGGAGAAGGGAAAGGCTACCCACTCTTGTATTCTGGCCTGGAGAATTCCACGGACTGTTTAGTCCCTGGGTTGCAAAGAGTCGGACACAACTGAGCGACTTTCACTTCACTATAGAAAGAACTTTTTTTCTCTGAAGAAATTGAAAGAGAAATTATTGCCATTGCTTCCACGGTATTGGGAAATTCTAAGTCAAATAAAGCAAAACTTGCACAAAGCTGCACGAGTTAATACATCTAAAACTGTTCCCCATGTCCGAGTGTGTGAGCTTATTGTTCGGCTAGGCTGTTTTAACTCAGCAGTCCTTGGATATAGTGTTCCATACTTACAGATATTTATAATTGAGCCTTAATGACTATTCTACTTGGCTTGCCCCTGCAAAGGTCAGCAAAGGTGGCCAGCAAGGATTTTAAGATGATGTGAACTGTCTGGAGGGTCAGAAAAGGTTGGAGAGGGTTTGGTAGATAAATGGTTTTAATGCCCCCACGCACTCCCCTGCTTTTGGCATGAGGGGCACTCAGCATGTGAGCCTTCGTCTGGTTCATTGTGAAGTTAGCAGGTCACTGATAAATGGATGATGTCAAGGCTCACAGAGGGCCTAAAATGGAGGCACATTCCATTTGGCAGCCATGACATTTAAGAATTCTTCAGATGGACACAGAAATTACTATTGAAACAGTTGTTTCTAAATTTTGGTTTTACATATGGGAACAACCATTGTTTCAGCACAAGGATGACGACTGTATGTGTGTGTGTGCAAATGTGCGTTGGGTGTGTGCTGATGTGTTTGTTCATCTGTTCTACTATCCTGTTTGTGTCAGATGTTGTGCTGTTGCTGGGGAATACAATGGTGAACAGCTGGAGGTGGTCTCTGGAACGGCTTTTCCTGAGAAAGTGATTGGGCATTCATAGTGCAGCAGACTTAAGTGTCGTGCTGCTGCTGCTGAGTCACTTCAGTCGTGTCCGACTCTCTGCGACCCCATAGACGGCAGCCCACCAGGCTCCTCCATCCCTGGGATTCTCCAGGCAAGAATACTGAAGTGGTTTGCCATTGTCTTTTCCAGTGCGTGAAAGTGAAGTTGCTCAGTCGTGCCTGACTATTCGCGACCCCATGGACTGTAGCCCACCAGGCTCCTCCGTCCATGGGGTTCTCCAGGCAAGAGTACTGGAGTGGGGTGCCATTGCCTTCTCCAGTGTAGTGATGAGAGAAATAGAATACTGTCGGACCCTCCAGGAGGGGCCGGGAGAGCTTCCTGGAGGAAGTAGCATCCACATTGAAATCTGAAGGAGGAGTAGAGTTAGTCTGGCAATGAAGGAGAGGTAAAATGAAAAAGAGCGGGGTGGTCCAGCTGGCAGAAGCCTAGGGGAAGTGGGAACCTGCACATCTAAGAGGCTCTATAAGGCAGTTATCTTTTGTGTTTGTTACACAAAAGGAGCTGACTCCATTTCTTGCTATAGGACTCTGGGCCGGTCACCTAGTTCTGTGGGTCTCCAGTTCTTCATGTGTAAGTAGAGGGTATTAGGTGCTTGCAAAAAGGTCCCTTCCAAACTCTAATGTGATTATTAGAACATGGATTCATTTTCTGGAGCAGGTTTTTTCCCTGAGGCTGGCTTCTCTGACCCTGGACACACTGGTTTGCTTTCCCTTCTGATGGTTTTGTTGTTTAGTTGCTAAGTCATAACCTTCTCTTTTGCGACCCCATGGACTGTAGCCCGCCAGGCCAGGCTCCTTTTGTCCATGGGATTTCCCAGGCAAGAATATTAGAGTGGGTCTCCATTTCCTTTTCCATGGGATCTTCCCAACACAGGGATCGAACCTGTGTCACCTGCATTGCAGGTGGATTCTTTACCACTGAGCCACCAGGGAAGCCCCTTCTGATAGTTTTTTGTTGTTGTTCAGTTACTAAGTCAAGTCCAAATCTTTGCAACCCCATGGACTCGAGCATGCCCAGATCCTCTGTCCTCCACTGTCTCCAGCGTTTGCTCAAATTCATGTCCGTTGATTCAGTGTTGCCATTTAACTGTCTCATTATCTGTCGCCCCTTCTCCTACTGCCCTCAGTCTTTGCCAGCATCAAGGTCTTTTGCAGTGAGTTGGCTCTTGGCATCAGGTGGCCAAAGTATTGGAGCTTCAGCTTCAGCATCAGTCCTTCAAGTGGATATTCAGTGTTGATTTCCTTTAGTGTAGACTGGTTTGATAGCCTTGTAGTTGAAGGATGGTTGAAAGTGAAAGTGAAGTTGCTCAGTCGTGTCTGACTCTTTGAGACCCCATGGACTGTAGCCTATCAGGCTCCTCCATCCATGGGATTTTCCAGGGAAGAGTGCTGGAGTGGATTGCCATTTCCTTCTACAGGGGATCTTCCCGACCCAGGGATCAAACCCGGGTCTCCTGCATTGCAGGCAGAAGCTTTACCGTCTGAGCCACCAGGGATGGTTAGTGAGTGATTAATAAATGTAAGTCATTTAAGTATTAAAACATAGCAGCTATATCCAGCGAATTGGCAAAGAATGCATTCTGAAGTTAAGAAATGAGATTTTGATCATCCAAATCGTAGCTTATCTCTGAGCTCTGTTAGTGTAGGTAATCACAAGTAGGATGTGCCCTCTGGGGCTTTGGAAGTGGAAACCTTGATTCTGGGAGTTTTATTAACGGGCAAAGGGGCCCTCTAACCACTGAAAGGAAGTATGTTTTACCTTTAAATTCTTCATCAAGACATCTCCATCTCTAATATGTTTTTCCTTTTTTAGACAATTATTCTTTATGAGCGCTTTAATGTGTATAAGAACCACCTGATGATCTTACTAAATGCAGCCTCGGGTTCAGTAGTCTGGCTGGGCCTGAGGATCTGCATTCCTGACACCATCCAGGAGAAGCTGCTGTTGATCTAGAGGCCTTTTTGGAATTTAAGCAGCAGACTGTTGAAGAGGGAGTCAGTTTAGCTCCTTCGGCAGGGTTGGCTGCCCTCCTGTTTGTTGTAGTCTTGTGAGTTCTTGAAATGCAGTGAAACTGATTCTTAACGCGTCTCTGAGGTTTTGACTTATTCTTGAGCTCCCCCACGTGGCCCAAAGGAAATGTAGCTTTAAAAATTGTTCATAGTAATGGGCAGGAAAGGACAGCTTGATTTGAAGCTTCATAAGTCAGAATGTACATTGCCAGGAAATATGAAAGAAAACCATGGCAATGAGAAAAAATGTTCTAAGAGGAATTAAAATATATCAAAAACGAACTCAGTGTACTTATAGCTGTGTTGTGTATGAGTATGTTTTAAGTTCCTGTGATTTTCTTGATTTCATCTAGCCATTGTGGGCACTCTGGAGGCTGAAAAGGAAAGAAGAAAATCTGGGCTGTCGTCAAGAGTTCAGTTTCGAAACCAAGGTTCTGAGCCCAAATATTCGCAAGAGCTCACTCTGAACAGACAGAAACAGAAGGCATGCATGGAGGAAACCCTCTGGCTCCAGGTGAGGGCCGCAGGCAGATCAGTTCTGCCATGCAGGTACATGGTCACAAGTGTAGATGTGACCTTTTATATAAATACTAGCAACACATTATCCAGGACAAAGGAAAGCATTGTTTTGGAGTTCCCTGGTAGTGTTTATAGCATGCTTCAACTGTGTCTCTGCATTCTTCTCAGGAAAACATCAGAGATAAACTGCGTCCCATTCCCATAACTGCTTCAGTGGAGATCCAGGAGCCAAGCACTCGGAGGCGAGTGAATTCGCTTCCAGAAGTTCTCCCAATTCTAAATTCAAATGAACCCAAGTCTGTTCATACAGATGTAAGTATTTCTGATTTTCATTTTACTAATTGTTTGCCATTTTATTATGCTAAATCAAACATCTCTGAAGGCAATAGACTAGTGACTGATTTGCCCTAAAGGCCATTTCTTTGTATAGTAAATAAGCTTTTTAATATATGTATAATTTGGAGAAAATTTGCATCCCAAGTAAACAATGGATATAGAAACCTACAGAATACAATTTGGAGATGAGAATTGTTTTTCTTAATAATTTCTGGTCATTGAGACTTATTGAGACTATAATTGACAAAACTTATTATTCTCATGAGCTTCCCTGGTGGCTGAGATGGTAAAGAATCCGCCTGCAATGTGGGGAGACCTGGGTTTGATCCCTGGGTTGGGAAGATCCCCTGGAGGAGGGCATGGCAACCTACTCCAGTATTCTTGTCTGGAGAATCCCCATGGACAGAGGAGCCTGGTGGGCTATAGTCCATGGGGTTGCAAAGAGTCAGACACAACTGAAATATATGAGCAATGAAATAGTCAAAATTTAGTGTCTAATGTAGCCTATGTAATCTTAGGAAGTAAAATTTATATGGTGTGCCTTTCTGTATACCTCTTATTGAAGTGATGGGTGTGTGTTTGCTAGGGTTTAGGATGCCTGCATCTGCAGGATTAGGCTGGGGACCGGTGACATCTTGATTTAATGTTTTGTACTTGTCAGAATATAGTTGGTGGTGGAGTGTGCGCTCTGAGGCGCTGGTTCTGGTGGCCCACTGACGAAGCTTTGCATGAACGAGCTAGCTCATGCCTGCACGTGCACATCGCAGTATTTGTTGCCATCACATGTAGTTCCTTACGCGCTTTTCAGTACACTTTCAGCGTCATGTGCGCAGGTCACTAAGTCACGTCCACGGGCTGCAGCCCGTCAGGCTCCTCTGTCTGCCACTGTCTCCCAGAGTTTGCTCAAATTTGTGTCCATTGAGTTGGTGATGCTGTCTAGCCATCTAGTCCTCTGGTGCCCCCTTCTTCTGTTGCCTTCAATCTTTCCCAGCATCGGGGCTTTTTCTAATGAGTCAGCTCTTTGCATCTTCGCATCAGGTGGCCAAAGTATTGGAGTTTCAGCATCAGTCCTTCCAGTGAATATTCAGGGTTGATTTCCTTTAGGATTGGCTGGTTTGATCTCCTTGCTGTCCAAGGGACTCTCAAGAGTCTTCTCCAGCACCACAATTTAAAAGCATCAGTTATTCAGTGCTCAGCCTTCTTTATGATCCAACTGTCACATCAGTACATGACTACTGGAAAAACCATAGCTTTGATTATGTGTACCTTTGTTGGTGGAGTGATGTCTCTGCTTTCTAATACACTGACTAGGTTTGTCATAGCTTTTCTTCCAAGAAGCAAGTGTCTTTTAATTTCATGGCTGCAGTCTCCATCCACAGTGATTTTGGAACCCAAGAAAATAAAATCTGTCAGTGCTTCCACTTTTCCCCCTTCTATTTGCCACGGAGTGATGGGACCAGATGCCATGATCTTAGATTTTTTAAAGTTGAGTTTCAAGCCAACTTTTTCACTCTCCTCTTTCACTGTCATCAAGAGACTCTCTAGTTCCTCTTCACTTGCTATTATTAGAGCAGTATCATCTGCATATCTGAGATTGTTGATATTTCTCCTGACAATCTTGATTCTAGCTTGTAATTCATCCAGCCCGGCATTTCACATGATGCATTCTGCATATAAGTTAAATAAGCAAGCTCACAATATACAGCCTTGTACTTGTCAATGTCACTTATTGTTACATTAATATTTCTTCTGTATATTCCCATATACACAAGCTCCATAGTCATGTTAAACATAAAAATAAACATAAAAAATGGAGCTTTTTTTCTAATTATTTTCCTAATTATTGATTAGTGTGATTATCAAGCATCCCTTAGCATAGTGCAAGATACTCTGCCCTTTGCTTTCCTAACCTTGAACTCTATTTCCCCATCTGTGCAATGGGTCTCTGAACAGTATATGCATCATAGTCCCTTGTGAGGATTGCATGAGTTTAAATACGGAGTCATGTGTTACGTAGTACTGTCATTATTATTGTTAATTCTTACAGTAACCCTGTGTAGCAGGGCGGTGGTATCCCCACGTCTCCTGTGTTGAAACCTGGACTATGAAAGATTAAGTGACTAGCCCAAAGCCACACAGCTGAGCCAGGCTTACTCTTTACTGCCCTACAGCATCTCACTGCCTTGGTCAAAGTGTTCTGAAAACACAGTTTCATTAAAGGACAGAGTGGGCGTTCGATGCAAAGTATGTTTGTAGTTTGAATTCTGCTATGGTAATTGTCACAATGGGAAATGAACTGTATGGAAACAGTCACCTATTTAGAGCCCTAAATGGTGTAAATTACAATTTTGTTTTCCTACAGGTGCACTTCTTAAAAGAGGGATGTGGAGACGACAACATATGTAACAGCAACCTTAAGCTAGAGTATAAATTTTGTACCCGAGAAGGAAATCAGGACAAGTTTTCCTATTTACCAATGTAAGAATTGCGCTGTAGTACTAGCAAGAATGGCTCTGGCTTTGCAGTGACTTTTTGTGAAGGGTTATTGCCAATCTATTGAGACCTTTGTTGTTTTCCTTTTTTTTTTTCTTGTAATAGTCACAAAGGTGTACCAGAACTAGTTCTAAAAGATCAGAAGGACATTGCTTTAGAAATAACAGTGACGAACAGCCCTTCTAACCCAAAGAATCCCACCAAAGATGGTGACGACGCTCACGAAGCTAAACTCATTGCCACTTTTCCAGACACTCTGACTTATTCTGCATATAGAGAACTGAGGGCTTTCCCTGTAAGTATTTTAAGAGACCAGCTCGGAGGGGAAAAAAAAACAACATTGCGTGGTAAGTGAATGTTTTGTAATCTGGTCTGTTTTTCTACTACAGGAGAAGCAGTTGAGTTGTGTTGCCAACCAGAATGGCTCGCAAGCAGACTGTGAGCTTGGGAATCCTTTTAAAAGAAATTCTAGTGTAGGTGATGCCTTTACATACTGTATTTTAATTTTTAAAATACCATTGCAGTGTCAATATGTTCAGCCTATGGTAACAGCTATTTCTGTTTCTTAGGTTACTTTTTATTTGATTTTAAGTACAACTGAGGTCACCTTTGACACCACAGATCTGGATATTAATCTGAAGTTGGAAACGTAAGAGATTCTTTCAACCTTCCATTCAGAATCATTTCGTGAAAACACAGCCAGTCAATGAATTGGCCTTTATCTAACTCATAAAAGGAGTGTAATTTAATGAGAAAACTGACTGTTACAATAAAACCCTATTGTTTCCCTTTCATTTTTTCAGAACAAGCAATCAAGATAATTTGGCTTCAATTACAGCTACAGCAAAAGTGGTTATTGAACTGCTTTTATCCGTCTCCGGGTAAGTGTTTGTGTTTAGCATAACAAATCAGTGTCTGAAAGAACCATTTACAATTCTCACTAAAACTGGTGTTTTTTAATTTAACAGAGTTGCTAAACCTTCCCAGGTGTATTTTGGAGGTACAGTAGTTGGTGAGCAAGCGATGAAGTCTGAAGAGGACGTGGGAAGTTTAATTGAGTACGAGTTCAGGGTAAGTGGTTGCAGTTGGCCCTTCCAGTCTGTGTATCAGAAGCCAACCTATGCTGTGTATGATCTTGAATATGTAGTTTTAATAAGTAACAATAAATAAGCATGATAAAGAGAGCTTGCCAGTTTTTAAACAGCATACTGGCTTAGTGTAAAAGTTGGCTTTCAGAATGGAGAACCACAACTTCATTCAACATAGGACTTTGTTCAGAATCAAATTCAATTTGGTCTTTTTCTTCTTAGGGAGTTTTAATGTATTAATAATAAATGTGGTGTTGAGACAAAGAAATACTCGCTTTTTTTCTCCCCAGAGTCTGTCTATAAAACAAAAATCTCAAAATGCTATTTGGCTTTAGAATGTGTGAATGATTTATTTCTTCCTCTGTTATAAGGTCATCTCTCTTATTGCTTATGGTTAATGTTCACTGACCTTTCCCAAGCACAGTTTTGTGATGGTGAATGTGGGTTTGACATATACCGGTAAGGAAGACTAATGATTGCTCTGACCCATTCCAAAGTAGGTAGTCACAGTGGCTCTTGAGTCCAGTCAAATGAACATAAGTGCATGGTACAGAGGTGACTCATAACTCAAACGCAGGTTCAGGTCTGTGTGGCTCAAATCATACTCCTGAAAGCATAGTGACTGTTGTTGAGGTGGAAGTCTGAAATAGCAAAAATGGGTCCACCCTTGACTCGAGGAGGATGAAGAGGTGGAATTCTCCTCTGAAAGCATCTCTTAGCTTGAGACAGAACTGTGACAGCTAGTGGGTGGTGGTGATTATGACACCTGTGCAGATGTGGCTGCAAAGAGCTCTGTGGGTTCTGGAGCAGTCTTGCACACAAACTCTTGATTTCTGTTGCATGGAGTTGCTCCCTGCCCCGTCCCCAGCTTGGAATCATGGGTTCATGGCTGCCAGAATGGCCCTCCTCTGGGCCTCTCAGTTGTTATCCCAAGCCCCCGCGCTGTGGTCAGGACAGAGGCAGCTTCATTTGCAGTACGTGGGGCTTCCCAGAAGCAGGTTATGACTGTACTCTCGCCACAGTGGCTTTGTCACCTGCCAGGCAGAGTGGTTACAGAGCGAGACAAGAACACACGCGACTTCTCCCTGGGCATTTTGAGAGCCTGGCAGATTCTGTTGCACACAAAAGTTGATCCTGGATTGAGGGAACAATTATTTCTCTTTGATCTTTTTTTCCCCCCTGTTTTTATTGACAAGAATCTTTAAACACAAATCTCTATTTTGAATGTCCTATCCAAAGTCCACTTTTGGAGCCTGTGCTTTTATTGTTGGATTATGCCAGATATTTTGGCTTTTTTTTCTTGGCAATAGGGACTGCTTAACTTAATTTTATGTTGAGAGAATTACACTGAGATAATACATATTATTTTCTAACAGGTAATTAACTTGGGCAAACCTCTTAAAAACCTCGGCACAGCAACCTTGAATATCCAGTGGCCAAAAGAAATTAGCAACGGCAAATGGTTGCTTTATTTGGTGAAAGTAGAATCAAAAGGATTGGAAAAAATAACTTGTGAGCCACAGGGTGAAATAAACTTCCTGAAACTAACGGTATGTTGATGCATCTGTCTCATGTCTCCATAGATGTTAATATAAGAGAAAGGGGAAATCATTGCTTGCCTTGGGAAACTGACATTCTGGCATGTTGAATTTTTTTTTCCTTTGGTGTCCTAGTTTCTGTTTTGTTGTGAGTGACCAAGTCAGGCTGAGGATTTCTGCTGATTAGGGACCACTGTGGCATATAAGTCAGGGTCATTTTGTGCATGTTGAAGCAAATGACATTTTCTAAAGTTTGAAGGCCCAGTGTGACATATAAGGACACGCCCTGGGGATGGGCCAGCCAATGTTAACTCCCAGTGGAATCAAGCATTACAGAACATACTGGCACCTTAGCAAGTGACCTTGAAGACTTTTCATTCCTTTTAAAATAGAAAATATTTATTGAGTACTTGTTATGTCTCAAGCACCATGCTAAGCATTTGGTTTGCATTTTCTCATTTCATTCTCTTGATCGTCTGATGAGGTATTTTTCTCATCCCCACCATTTCAGAGATGAGGACATTGAAAATCAGAGAGATTAACCTTCTCAGAGTCACTCAGCAGTTATGAGGGCAGTGCATTCGTGCACAGCCCTGCTTGTTTGCAAAGCCTGCACGGTTAACCTCTCTCTGTACTGCTCCACACTTAAGTAACTATCTGGTCTATCATTTTTGCTCCATTTTGATAAAGACTTGCTTTGTTATTGCAAGTTTGTTTCTTTTAAATTGTAAGGTGACTGGGTATGACCAGTGTTCATAGTTGGTGGTTTATATTCATCAACTTGGAGAAACAAGATGGTCCATTATTCCTAATCTTTAAGAGAAATGCAGTTTATTTATTTGCTTTTGGTTTTGCTGGGTCTTTGCTGCTGCTCGTGGCTTTCTTCTAGTTGTGGTGAGCGGCGGCTACTCTTCCTTGCGGTGCGTGGGCTTCTCTTTGCAGTGGCTTCTCTTACTGTGGAGCACAGGCACATGGGCTCCCTGGTTGCAGTTGGCAGGCTCTAGAGTGTGGGCTCCCTGGTTGCAGCTGGCAGGCTGGAGAGCGTGGGCTCCCTGGTTGCAGCTGGCAGGCTGGAGAGCGTGGGCTCCCTGGTTGCAGCTGGCAGGCTGGAGAGCGTGGGCTCCCTGGTTGCGGCTGGCAGGCTGGAGAGCGTGGGCTCCCTGGTTGCGGCTGGCAGGCTGGAGAGCGTGGGCTCCCTGGTTGCGGCTGGCAGGCTGGAGAGCGTGGGCTCCCTGGTTGCGGCTGGCAGGCTGGAGAGCGTGGGCTCCCTGGTTGCAGCTGGCAGGCTCGAGAGCGTGGGCTCAGTGGTTGTGGCAAATGCGCTTTAGTTGCTCTGAGGCATGTGAGATCTTCCCGGACCAGGGATTGAACCTGTGTCCCCTGCATTGGCAGGTGGATTCTTATCCATTGTACCACTGGGGAAGTCTGAAAAATGAAATTTTAAAGCATCTTCCTTGGCTTAGTTTTCAGTATTCTCCTTTGAATAAACCATGCTCGATCTTTTTCTACTTGCCCTTTTCCTCATTCCGTGTCACTCATTCAGGATGTGCTTACTTTTTACAGTTATGTTAGGTACCAGTCTGAGTGCTTAGGGGTAGAGGAATGAGATTGGTTCCTGATCTCAGGATGCTCACAGTTTGGTGAGGAGACAGCAGAACAAAGAAAGCCTTTGTCTCACTCTGAGTTTTAAGGTTGGAATGAAAGAAAATTACCTTGAAAAATAAAGTTGAAATGAGGTTGGTAATTAATACTTTGTGATCTTACACTTAAATTATTTACGCACCTTGGTGCTGGCAGAAAGGTGAGGATTATCAGTCGTGAATTTGGCACAATCTGGGAGGGTGTGCTTTGGAGATTTGTACAGTAATGCCAAAAATTACACTTGGTGGAAGTATTTCAGATGTAATTCTTTTCAGGAGGCTCACAACTCAAGAAGGAAACGAGAAATTGCTGAAAGACAGACAGATGATGGCAGAAAATTTTCTTTATTTTCTGAAAGAAAATATCAGACCCTTGTGAGTATTTTTCAAGAGCTGTGAGTTTTCCAGGGGGTGGCGGGAAGGCCTTCCCCAGACCGTTGTGCTGTACCTCCTGTTCTTCTTTTCTCCCCAGAACTGCAGCGTGAACGTGAACTGTGTGAACATCAAGTGCCCGCTGCGAGGGCTGGACAGCAAGGCCTCCGTGGTTCTGCGCTCGAGGTTATGGAACAGCACGTTTCTGGAGGTGTGACCCCTGCCGCAGGCTGTGTCTCCCAAGCCGTCTGCCACCTGCTAGACCATTTCTCTTTTCACTCATGCTTTCACTCACTTTGTCTCCAAACAGGAATACTCCA
This sequence comes from Bubalus bubalis, assembly GCF_019923935.1. NCBI lineage: Eukaryota > Metazoa > Chordata > Mammalia > Artiodactyla > Bovidae > Bubalus > Bubalus bubalis. The sequence continues at coordinate 76,270,744 of NC_059158.1, read as the reverse complement.
AGATGAACTACTTGGACATTCTCGTGCGGGCTTCCATTGATGTCATTGCCGCCACCGAGAATATCAAGCTGCCCAACGCAGGCACTCAGGTTAGGATTCCATGGGCTTCACTTAGTTGATCTCTCTCCTGCACCCCACGCCCATGGCCTGAGGACACGCTGTTCTGGACTCATGTCTCTCACGGCACTGATACTCCCTTTAAAGAGAAAGCAGATCATGTCTTAAGGTGGTACCCACCCCAAGTTGTATTTCAGTAGAATCATGGAAGAAAGACGTGACTCGGGTCATCTCATTCTGCTGTGGATGGGACAGACTTGAGAGCTGTTGGCTCAAGGAGAGGAGGGGTGCACCTCCTAAGTCTAAAGATCCCACATCTTGTACCGCCCTTCATGCCAATGCCAATGTTGGCGTACTCCTACTGATGGTAACCTCCCTGCGCTATGGGGGAGCTCTTGGCGTGTATGGCCAGTGGCAGTTATTAGAAACCATCTCTATATAGGGATTGAGACTTGAATCTTCTAAGATCAGTTCCTGATTATGCCCCCTGGAACAAGTCCCAACGTAAGTTCTCCTTCTCGGCCATGTAGCAGCCTTTGAAATAATTGAAGGAAACTGTTATACTTTCTTGAACGTATCTCTCTTACTGTCTTCAAAGCTGACCACCCAGCTCTTCAATTATCTGTCCTGCCCGATGCGGCTGCACAGGTTCTAGATCTCTTCTCTTCCTGGGCCAGCTCCAGGAAGGAGAGCTGACGTGTGGTCTGCCTAGTTCAGCTTAACTTTATTCAACAGCCTCCCAGCTTCTGTTAGTTCAGCCTAAAATGTGGTCTTTAAATGGTTGCTGAAGATGGTTTGCATTTCTGGCAGCTACTATTTTTCTGTTTGTGTTCTACTGAAACTTCCAGGTGTTTTCATCTGAATGTGCTGTCAAACTATATTTCCCACATCACACCCTTGAGCAGTTTTTTAAAATGTAAATACACGCCTTTAAGTGCATCCTCACATCTTGCGTGGTTTACTTTTGATCTGTTGTTTGGGCTTACAGCGTAATTTTGAGTCTTGATCATTTACTCTCTGATAACTTTCTTTCCTTGCAAGCTTTATCTTTTTAAAACCGAGAAGCATGGGTGTTTTCCTGCAGGTAATTAAGAAAACTGTTGACCAGGACTAGCAGCAGAAGCTTGTGTATAGTAAAGGGTTCCTAGTTGGGGGTGGGGGGTCTGGACCCACAGGGACTTGTATCAGGCCCTCAAAGTAAATGACTGCAGGTCACAGGTGGGAGTGTTTTGCAGAAGAGAGTGAATGGAGAAGAATGACTGTCCTAAAGCTGATCTACTGATGTACTTAAGGCAAATGTCTAGGCTTCAGGCCTTTGACCAGCTGAAATCCAGTGTGTTTCCCTGATGACCTTGGTTTCTGGAATATAGTGACCCTTAATTAAAATTTACCATCTCAACTAGAATACAAACATTTGTCTGGGCACGTGCTAAATTGGGCAGGATGCTGGGGCATGTGGTGTAAACCGGGACTATCCCATACTTAACCGGGATGTACCCTCACCTTGACCTTATGTTGTCTTTGCAGGTTACTCCTACCTTTCTACATCTTTTTAAAAAGTTTAAATTAATTTTTAGGGGGCACTGAGTCTTCCTTGTGCGCAGGCATGTTGTGGCATGTGGGCTCAGTTGCCCCTTGGCATGTGGGATCTTAGTTCCCCAACCAGGGATTGAACCCATATCCTGTGCTTTGGAAAGCAAATTCTTAACCACTGGACCACCAGGGAAGTTCCTCTACCTTTACTAATAAGGCATCATAAGGACTGTCAAACCACACCGTTCCTGAGAATCCTTTCTCTGCCTCTCTGACTAAAGGCAGTTGCTATAACTTTATGTAGCTTTAATCAGCAATCCTGAGATTCACTGAGCTTCAAAGAGAAGAAAACTTTAGAGGGAAGAAACTAATATTAATAAAGCACTAATTAAATGTCTACCATCTACTAGATGCTTTACCCATATACTATCATTTAAACTGCAGGAGAATGCCAAGGTAGACATTGTACCCACTTTACAAAAAAGGAAGCAGGCATAGACAGGGGATGTCATTTGGGGTCCTGGATTGAAATCTATACCATTCTGGCTTCTGGGCCCCTATTCTTTGACTCTGTAGTACTTGCTCCCCATGAAGTCCCCAAATCTCAAGTTCAGATGAGAAAACGTGAGTCCAGGGAAGGTTGTCTGTCCCTCAGGGTCACAGGACCAGCATGTGGGGTAGAGGTAAGACCAGACCTTGCGCTCATGACTTCTCATCAACTGCTCTTGTTTTCTTGAAGATGATGGAACTGAAGGCCATGGTGTCTAGACAATGAGGTTCTCTTGGGCATTTCATGTTCTCAGGGCTTTGAGAGCCCATGCCTACTAATGGGAATTGGAATCTTTGCTATACTACTGTATAGCAAAGTATATACTATATACTAATACTATACTATTAAATAAATCATACTTGATTTATTTAATAATTGGTAGATTTGAAAATGGATTAGTCTCATATCTGGAACCCATTTCTTTTTAAAACAGAGACTTTTTAATCTCTAGTCTTCTGTTACCTTTTCTATTAACTGATTTCTGAGATATAATAGCTCATCTGTCATATCTACATGTTTCTTTAGAATTTTAAGGTGCAGTTTGGGGGGGTGGTCTAAAGATTTCAAGCTTAATTCAAGTGTCAAAATGCCTTCATTTTTTATTCCCTCACTTACTAAGGGTTTCAATTTCATTTTTAGCTTGATTCTCTGTCTTTTCCAGTGTCTAGATTATTTTTCTTTGGACATGAAGCAAAGGAGGTTGAATAATTCAGCCTTGTCTTTTGGTCTTAATGTTGATATGTTTTCCCATTGCTTTTACTCTAATCCTGACCTTAAAAAGATAAAAAAATCTTTGTTTCCTTATAACTCAACCAATTTTAAGAGTTTTGTGTTCAATTCTTTTTAAAATATTTATTTTTTTAATTGAAGGATAATTGCTTTACATAATTGTGTTGGTTTCTGCCAAACATGAACATGAATCAGTCATAGGTATACATATGTTCTCTCCCTCTTGAACCTCCCTCCCACCTGTGTTCATTTCTTAATAAAACACATTTAAGATATTGTTATAAGAAAAGTCAGGGAGAGCTGGTCACCCAACTGAACCAGATAAGATGGTTACTAAAATTTTAGCAGCAATTAAATTGATCCAGTTAAAAAGCCAGTTAACCATGGCACTGCAGAAGTGCCAGAGAAGCCTTCCTCACAAAAGTGCTAGAGAAGCAAAATTGAATAAGATAGTGTCAATTGTTAAGAATTTCATGGTCTAGGAGCCAGTGAGTGGGGCTCGCCACGTGGTGCAGTGGTAAAGAATCCACCTGCCAGTGTAGGAGACACAAGAGATTCAGGTTCAACCCCTGGGTCAGGAAGATCCCCTGGAGTCGGAAACGGCAACCCACTCCAGTATTCTTGCCTGGAAAATTCCATGGACAGAGAAGTCTGTGGGCCACAGTCCATGGGGTCCCAAAGAGTCAGACATGACTGAATGAACACAGAAGAGAGTGAACCAGGAGAGATTTGTTGAATTCAGTCAAGGAAGGAGGAAGTTTCTTACTGGTTGTACTTACATATCCCCACTTCATTCCTTCCCAAAGAAAGGCAATGCCAAAGAATGTTCAAACTACTGCACAATTGCACTCATCTCACACACTAGTAAAGTAATGCTCAAAATTCTCCAAGCCAGGCTTCAGCAATATGAACTTCTAGATGTTCAAGCTGGTTTTAGAAAAGGCAGAGGAACCAGAGATCAAATTGCCAGCATCTGCTGGATCATGGAAAAAGCAGGAGTTCCAGAAAAACATCTATTTCTGCTTTATTGACTGTGCCAAAGCCTTTGACTGTGTGGATCACAATAAACTGTGGAAAATTCTGAAAGAGATGGAAATACCAGACCACCTGACCTGCCTCTTGAGAAATTTGTATGCAGGTCAGGAAGCAAGAGTTAGAACTGGACATGGAACAACAGACTGGTTCCAAATAGGAAAAGGAGTACGTCAAGGCTGTATATTGTCACCCTGCTTATTTAACTTCTATGCAGAGTACATCATGAGAAACGCTGGACTGGAGGAAGCACAATCTGGAATCAAGATTGCCGGGAGAAATATCAATAATTTCAGATATGCAGATGACACCACCCTTATGGCAGAAAGTGAAGAGGAGCTTAAAAGCCTCTTGATGAAAGTGAAAGAGGAAAGTGAAAAAGTTGGCTTAAAGCTCAGCATTCAGAAAACAAAGATCATGGCATCCGGTCCCATCACTTCATGGGAAATAGATGGGGAAACAGTGGGAACAGTGGCTGACTTTATTTTTGGGGGCTCCAAAATCACTGCAGATGGTGATTGCAGCCATGAAATGAAAAGACGCTTACTCCTTGGAAGGAAAGTTATGACCAACCTAGACAGCATATTAAAAAGCAGAGACATTACTTTGTCAACAAAGGTCCGTCTAGTCAAGGGTATGGTTTTTCCAGTGGTCATGTATGGATGTGAGAGTTGGAATATAAAGAAAGCTGAGCGCCAAAAAATTGATGCTTTTGAACTGTGGTGTTGTAGAAGACTCTTGGACTGCAAGGAGATCCAATCAGTCCATCCTAAAGGAGATCAGTCCTGGGTGTTCATTGGAAGGACTGATGTTGAAGCTGAAACTCCGATACTTTGGCCACCTGACGTGAAGAGCTGACTCATTTGAAAAGACCCTGATGCTGGGAAAGATTGAGGGCAGGAGGAGAAGGGGATGACAGAGGATGAGATGGTTGGATGGCATCACCGACTCAATGGACATGGGTTTTGGTAGATTCCGGGAGTTGGTGATGGACAGGGAGGCCTGGCATGCAGCAGTTCATGGGGTCACAAAGAGTCAGACACGACTGAGCAACTAAACTGAACTTCATTCCTAAGGAATAGGAAGAGAGTGGGTAAACTTCCCGCCTGCTAAAGATGAGAAAGAGTGTGATAAGTGGAAGTAGGCATGTTATTCTTCAGGGTGGAGGAGATTTTCATTTTTTGGTTCTAAATTCAGAGAAGGACTTGAGATGTGGATTCCTCTATAAGATGAATTTCTTATATGAAGAACACTCACTAAGGGGATGGTTTCCTTAATAATTTTGTAAAAGATAACAAAAATCCCTTCATTGGGTGAATATCTTATACTAAAGTTCAATGAGAGTGGAGTATATTACATTAAAGAGTGATTTAGGGAAACAGCTTTGGCTGGGGGCAAGCTCATGTGGTCCCAGCACTCCTCACTGGTGATGCAATTTAATGCATTAGCAGAATTAAACCCTTTTCCTCTGATGGACACATGATGGATGAGGTTCACATGCACAGGTCATCCCTGTGGAAATGCCTAGATTTTAATGCAAGCAAAACAATTTTTTTGTTTGTTTGTTTTTGAAGTTGGAGTAGTTTCTACTCGCCTGAACCTGTCATTGTTCATCAGTAATAGTTGCTGTGACGAGATGAGACAAGGTGTCCAGAGCTCTGGGAATCTCAGCTCATAGTTTGTCTACCCGCTCCTGATTCTAAGGCCAGCTCCACTCCCCTCCTCCTGTTCTCAGTCCCAGCTGGAGAATGACTATCATGCGTGCACACGCACACACCACACAGAGTTGACAGTTTAAGGCAACAAACAATAAAATCTTGCTGACCGGGCTCTCTTGCCTTCCTGCGGTGTGGCCTTACACACGAACACACTGAGTTTGCAGAGCACATCTGAACCTTAAATGTGTGGCCCAGAGCCTAGCATTCGTCCTCAGTCTGATGCACAGTGACTTGTTTTAGTAGGCTCCAAGATCTGATTTGAATGGTAGCCAGACCTGGGGCTTCGAGCTCTCAGCTGAGTTCCTGCTTACACTGCACCCGACCCCTAACCCCACAAAATAAAAAACTACCTTGTTCAGCCCTCATGGCTGTCGGATTGCAGCAGTTTTGGGGTGTGCTTTCCCTCTAGGAGCATCCATTTGAAAGGCTGGTACCGCGGTGACAGGGCGGATCCCTCTGTCTGTGGACCAGTGTCCACTCTCCACTTCACAAGGCTTCATCAGGGCTTATTGTTGAGAATGGCCCTTCCAAGTCATCACCTTGCCCCAGGGATACTGTGTGGCTTGCCTGTGCTACATACTAGGGAAGCAGAGTTAAATGAGATAAAGCATGTGTGTGTGCATGCTGCTAAGTCGTGCCCGACTTTGTGCAACCCCATGGACTGTAGCCCGCCGGGCTCCTCTGTCCTTGGAATTCTCCAGGCAAGAACATTGGAGTGGGAGCTGTTCCCTTCTACAGGGGATCTTCTGGACCCAGGGATTGAACCTGCATCTTTTGTGTTTCCTGTACTGGCAGGTGGATTCTTTACCACTGTGCACCTTGGAAGCCAAGATAAAGCACAGGCTGGTTGAATTAATACTTTTTAGTTTAGGATTGTCTGATTTAGCACTCATATCAACTATATTATTTCTTTACTGGTCTCTCACCATTCTTTCTCCCCTACTTCATGGGTACCTCTCTGCTTCAACCAGTAATCTCAAGAAAGAGTTGATTTAGCTTAAAGCTAGGACACCTGTGGAGGTGATGGTATTCCAGTTGAACTATTTCAAATCCTGAAAGATGATGCTGTGAAAGTGCTGCACTCAATATGTCAGCAAATGTGGAAAACTCAGCAGTGGCCACAGGACTGGAAAAGGTCAGTTTTCATTCCAATCCCAAAGAAAGGCAATGCCAAAGAATGCTCAAACTACCGCACAATTGCACTCATCTCACATGCTAGTAAAGTAATGCTCAGAATTCTCCAGGCCAGGCTTCAGCAATATGTGAACCGTGAACTTCCTGATGTTCAAGCTGGTTTTAGAAAAGGCAGAGGAACCAGAGATCAAATTGCCAACATCCGCTGGATCATCAAAAAAGCAAGAGTTCCAGAAAAACATCTATTTCTGCTTTATTGACTATGTCAAAGCCTTTGACTGTGTGGATCACAATAAACGGTGGAAAATTCTGAAAGAGATGGGAATACCAGACTACCTGACCTGCCTCTTGAGAAATCTGTATGCAGGTCAGGAAGCAAGACTTAGAACTGGACATGGAACAACAGACTGGTTCCAAATAGGAAAAGGAGTACGTCAAGGCTGTATATTGTCACCCTGCTTATTTAACTTCTATGCAGAGTACATCATGAGAAACGCTGGACTGGAAGAAACACAATCTGGAATCAAGATTGCCAGGAGAAATATCAATAACCCCAGATATGCAGATGACACCACCCTTATGGCAGAAAGTGAAGAGGAGCTCAAAAGCCTCTTGATGGAAGTGAAAGTGGAGAGTGAAAAAGTTGGCTTAAAGCTCAACATTCAGAAAACGAAGATCATGGCATCCGGTCCCACCACTTCATGGGAAATAGATGGGGAAACAGTGGAAACAGTGTCAGACTTTATTTTTTTGGGCTCCAAAATCACTGCAGATGGTGACTGCAGCCATGAAATGAAAAGACGCTTACTCCTTGGAAGGAAAGTTATGACCAACCTAGATAGCATATTCAAAAGCAGAGACATTACTTTGCCAACAAAGGTCCATCTAGTCAAGGCTATGGTTTTTCCTGTGGTCATGTATGGATGTGAGAGTTGGACTGTGAAGAAGGCTGAGCGCCGAAGAATTGATGCTTTTGAACTGTGGTGTTGGAGAAGACTCGTGAGAGTCCCTTGGACTGCAAGGAGATCCAACCAGTCCATTCTAAAGGAGATCAGCCCTGGGATTTCTGAGGGAATGATGCTGAAGCTGAAACTCCAGTACTTTGGCCACCTCATGTGAAGAGTTGACTCATTGGAAAAGACTCTGATGCTGGGAGGGATTGGGGGCAGGAGGAGAAGGGGACGACAGAGGATGAGATGGCTGGATGGCATCACTGACTCGATGGACGTGGGTCTGGGTGAACTCTGGGAGTTGGTGATGGACAGGGAGGCCTGGCGTGCTGCGATTCATGGGGTCACAAAGAGTCGGACACGACTGAGTGACTGAACTGAGGACACCTGTTGGGGAAAGGGGAGGCAAGAGGAAGTGAGTCAGGAGGCCCTCCCCTGGGCTGAGAGCTTAAGTGAAACTTCATTGAGACCATAACAGGAAACATAGTAGCTGATAAAGGTGTTTATGCGGTTAGAGTTTAGAAAACTCTTAATGTGAATTCTGTTCCTGTTAAAGATGTTTAAAGAAAAGCAGTTCCTGCTTTTAAGTATATTCTGTAAGAGCAGGTTGAAAACTTGTTTTCTAGTATAGATAGAAGTACTTTAAGAGTTTTTTTTTTTTTTTTTTTTAAGTGTTCTAGTATAGTAGTATTGGATCACAGTGTAGACATGGAAGCATTTTAGGCAGCATCCAGAATTCAACACTAATGTAGAATACTTAACTAGAAACACTTCTCAGGAGTTAAATTGTTCTCTCTTAAGTTTTCTTTACCCTTCACTTTATATTCTTTAAATTAAAAAATAGCAGAAACCTCAAACTGATAGATGACTAATCAGTATAGTTGACAAAATCATATTTGTAGCTTTCACCAGGTCTTTTATAAGCTTTGAAGATTTGTTGCCTGGAAAAAACCTTCTGGCATCACAGAAATCCGCTTGAATTCTAAGCTCACATAACCAAATTGTTGCAAATTACCATAAGCAACTTTTTAGATTTCTGAATAAACACATCTATTCAATTGGTATTTGCCAGCTATCAAGTGTTTAGAGCTTAAACTTCTCATCAGCTGCCTCTTAAAGCTGTAAGCTGCCTCTGAATGAATCCAGAGTCTCGTTTGTCTGTACACATTGTCGTAGTAAATGACTGCAAGCCATTTCAGGAAATTTTATTCTTTACAAGCGTCTTTAGTTTGCTATCCTGTTGCTGAACTCAGGTTTGGCTTCTCGTAACCCAAGAATCCAATACTGAGAGATAAATGTTAGGTAAAAGAAAAGAAAGCTTTATTGAGGAAGCTAGCAATCCTGGGGAGAAGGTAAACTCATGTCCCAAAGAACCAACTCCCCAGGTTTTGTTCTGAAATTACTTAGGGAAGAGAGGAAGGGGCTATGTGCTGGGGAAGAGGTAATCTGTTTTCAAAGATGACCATCACAATCCTGTGGTTCCAAGTAACTGTCAGGTTTGAACCATAAAGCTTTGGTCTGCTGAGAGGGCCCCACTGGGTCCTGCTTGCTTTTAACCTTAAGGGAAAATTAGAATGGTATCAGTAATGCAGCTCCATTCCTCTTTTATATTTCATAACATCTTTAAAATATGAGTGAGGAATGTAGGCTAATTGTGCATAAATGGACCGTTTTGTTGCCATTGTTGAATGCTTGATTAAGAGAGGGTGGTTGGTCTCAAAAAGATACCAGGTTACATTAATGTAGATATAACAAGATTGGTTGTATCCCTCTGGGTAATTGTTGAAACTTGCTGTTGATTAACTGATGGTTCATTATACAATTTTCTCTACTTTTATTGATTATAAAAATTTATAAAAGATAAGTTAGCACAGAAGCAATTATTTCATCAAAACATATTTCAGCATTTTCCAGGTTCTGGCAAAAGAGCTCCAAGAAATGCCTCTTGAAGCAATATTCCATTACTAAAGGAAAGGAACTCACACCAAAAAGACATGTCATCCATCTGTAGGCTGCATTGACCAAGTGTATCTAGAAGCAGAATTAGTGATACAAACTCAGGGTTTGATTCTCACCCGAGTTTGTAATGGTATTGCTTTCCTTTATGCCCCATAGGTTCGCGTGACTGTGTTTCCCTCAAAGACTGTAGCTCAGCATTCAGGAGTACCTTGGTGGATCATCCTCGTGGCCATTCTTGCTGGGATTTTGATGCTTGGTCTATTAGTATTTTTACTGTGGAAGGTAAGTCATATCTGGGACTTGAGTTTTGTGATATAAACGTTATTTCAGGTTTTCTTTTTAAAGTAAATTAACACTGATAGTACATACATGTTTCATTGCTTCTTTTTCCCAACATTTTATTCTATGAAATTTTTCCAAAATACAGCAAACTAAAGAATTATATAATGAAGATCTGAATACCTATCTAATATTTTGTAAAGGAATACTATTTATATAAGAGGTTTCTTAAGTGTGTAAATTCAGTGTTTTCACATATAATATAGCATGTTTGGCAGATAATAATTTTTAAAATTTTACCACTATGACCGTTTCTTTATTGCCAATCAAATTCTGAATCTAAGCCAAATTGGTTATCACCCTAATCAGAATCTGTATTCTTATTAATTTCAACTTTTGTAAAGAAATGTTCATGGCAGCAATGGGGGCTTGTTACCGTTGCAGCTAGATTAGGAAATAGGAAAGCATGAAATCAGTGAATCTCAAAGTGGTCACCATAGCCTATGTCAAGCATAAGGAAGATCTGTGTTTAATATGATGTACTTCATTATAGTCTGGTCCTGTAAATATAATGTAGTATCTTCCCTCTGCTTTCTACCAGTAAATAGTCGACATTACAAAAAATGTATGAGATGTCACGTACTTTTCTTGGCAAAAATTATCACCTATAGATCTTGGGTTATTCTCAGGTGGTAATGGAGATTCACAGACTTTTATCAACAATCCCAAAAAACTCAAAGTTTGTAATGACTTATTTGCAACTCAACTTGACATGATGTGAAGAGAGGATATTTATAGTCTCTATCCTTTACGCAGTTCTAAAACATTAGGATAATTACCGTGACATTATGTATGCAGTGTATTACTTTTCTAAAAGGCCAGAAATTTGGGGTTTCCAAACATGTCTGGTCTAGAGGCAAAGGATGATGAAACTCAACTACTAGTCCCTAGGATCAAACTATCCTTATCTTTTCTTTGGATCCAAGTATAATGGACAAGGACTTAAGATATTCTCACTTTCAAATATTGGGCATCTCTTTTTGCTTTATTTTTCCAAGTAACTTCCTTTTGCCAAGATAATTTTGAGATAGTTTTTGGGCATCCTCCATTCGTGTGATTGAAGTTTGGTATCTGCTCATGCCAAGACCCATCCTCCCAGGGGAAGTCAGCCAGCCCTACCTGATGTTTACTTCAGACAGTAGGTTTATCCGAGTGCAGCCAGCTGATATAGGAGATGCTCTGGAAATTATTTGGATATCAAAAGCTGAATGTGAGGTTTGATATTTGAGGATGGCCTTCTATTGCTCTCCAGAAGAGGTCCTATAAGGACAGTCTTTTCCTATACCTCTATACTCATTTAGAGTGACCTAATCTGAGGAGCACAGATTACTATCACTTAAACATTACGTGGTGGCTCAGAATTTGGGAAAGTGATAGTAATCATTATTTCATGATGGTATGTTCAAATTTATATTGTGATTTACCCCACAAAGGCCTCAAGTAGATGGCACTTATCCCTTCAAATTCACTGAAAAGGACAAGAATATATTCAGTGTTTCTTTATTTGGATTTGTGCTAAGTCTTAGAGAATTAATTCTTACACTTTGAATCAGTAATCTACAGATGTCAATCTTTCATAGTTAGACTCCATATCCCCTGCAAGAAGAAAGTGTGTGCTGAGTTGTGTCCAACTTTTTGCAGCCCCATGGACTATGGCCCATCAGGCTCCCCTTTCTGTGAAATTTCCCAGGCAAGAATGCTAGAGTGGATTACCATTTTATCCTCCAGGGGATATTCCTGACCCAGGGATCGAACCCCTGTCTCCTGCATTGGCAGGCAGATTCTTTACCACTGAGCTACCTGGGAAGCCCTGCAAGAAGAAACTACCCAAAACTATGATCAGATGTGTAAATATTTTTCCTTTTAGAATGATTTTGGCCCTTAGGATTTGCTACAAATAGAAAAATCAATTTGCTAGTGTCATCCATATAAATATTTGACCAGAGACCCATGGTAATTGACGTCACTGGGGCTTCCCAGGTGGTGCCATGGTAAAGAATCTGCCTGCCAAGCAGATCCCTGGGTCAGGAAGAGTCCCTGGAGAAGGAAATGGCAATCCAGTCCAGTGTTCTCGCCTGGAAAATTCCATGGACCGAGAAGCCTGGTGGGCTATAGTCCATGCAGTCTTTATAAAGAATCAGACAGGACTTAGCAACTGAGTACACAGCACACTGGATGTCACTGTCATACGGTATGGGGTCTGTTCCCTTTTGGTTGATCCATGTGGTCTCTTTGTAAGCAAGCTGTAAGTAGGAAACAGGTTAAACTTTGAGATTTTTCTTTTGTTTAGCTTTTATACACAGAACTGTAACACTGACTAAATACCTTGCTTCCTTGTAGTGTGGTTTCTTCAAGAGAAATAAGAAAGATCACTATGATGCCACATATCACAAGGCTGAGATCCATGCTCAGCCATCTGATAAAGAGAGGCTTACTTCTGATGCGTAGTATTGATCTACTTCTGTAATTGGTAATTGATCAATGTTTTTTAATTGCTAGCTGTGGACCCCGCTATGGTTGTGGTGGCTAACTTTAAAAGCAACAGCTTGCTGTGTGTGTCCCATTAACAGACGTTTTCCAAATGTCCACACTGGCTTGCCTTGCTTGAATTTATTTCATTTATTTCACTTGAAAGCTTAGGTTTTTTTTTTTTTCTTAAGTGCACAAAGAATCTTTCGTTGCAGGTGAGTTACTTTTTGTTGTTGTTAATAGACATCACCCACAGCAATGAAGAAAACTGCAATCTACGTACACGTAGGAGGTGTTAGACCTCTACAGTAGACCAGTTTCCCACGTGGTGTTAATCTAGTATGTAGCTTACCACTTGGAATTTCAAAGATGCATAAGAAATCATCCCAGATTTCTTGTCCATTTTGGAATTTCCCACAGAAGCTTGTGTTGACTGCCTGATTAACCTGTTGCATGTTGGAAACAGTGTGTTTCTCTTGAAGAGAAGGCTTTCTCACTGTCATCTTTTTGATTTTCGTGCTATAAAATGATGGGGCAAGGCTTCGGAATGCTTTTATTGTTGCTCAGAAATTGTTTTATGCTGGCTAAGCATGCAACTTCTTTCCCTGCATATCTACTACAAGTCAAAGACCATTACAACAAACTTCACTACTGGCGTGACAGACATTATGGTCAACTTCAGAAGATGATTCTTTGCCAACATGGCATTCAGTTTACAAAAGTTTAATATAAAAATGCTGTGGACAGTTTATTCAAAATGTTGTAATGGAGTTTGATCTTGTTCCATGTTCCTAGAAATTTTTTTCAGCCCTGGGTCTCAGCTGATTTTAAGTTCATGTTTGGCTTCTCTTATTTGTAACTCCATGGAAACAGGAATTGGCAGCAATTCCTTTTTCCATTTCTGTGGGCACCAGAGGGTAGAATTACCCCTGTAATCCCTTTCCATGGCCCTGTCATGATGAATCCCAGCATTTCCATTTCAGGTTATGTATCACCCCGATTTCTTCTTTGTTTAAATGGGGCAATAGTCACACTATGTGACAGATAGGTATTTTGGCTTTTTTGCAGAAAATAGAAAAGACCTTAGAACAAAAATTCTTGTCCCATTTTCCTCACCGATTTAGTGATAAATTTGTGATAAATAGTGATAAATTTGTACATAATTTTATTTTGCCCTGTGCCATTTTTATAGCTTAACATCATTCAAAACAAATGTTCTGTGCCTATTGATGTCACATAGTAAACACATTAATCAACTATTCTAAGTATCTTCCTCATCCATCTTTTATCTGCATTTAAAAATTAAAGACATATTTTTTAAAAATACATATATATTCATTAAAAAAATTCAATCTGACTTAAGAATTTCCAGGTATGTTCCCAATAAAAACCTACTTTGGATCAGATTGAATATGTTTTTAGAGATTAATAAAATATATATTCATTAATAATCTAAGTGTAAGTGCTGTATTTTTGCCAAAAAGAAAAGAAATTAGAGGATGCTCTGAAATTCAATCTAGTGATAGTTTCTCAAATTCTTTGTGGTACAGGAATGATTTTATTGCAGGACACAGTCACTGCATGATTTATTAATGAAACAGCTTAGTTTGGAAGCTTCATTTGGAAATCCAGGCAGTATAAATTACATCTTAGCTATTAAGAAAGATGTACTGGAGCCTCGAAGGAGAGGAGATTAAATCACCCATTTCAAGTAGTAATTTGTAAAATATTTGTGACCTGATTTCCATTTTGTTAGTGGAAGAGGGGCATGGAATAATCTTTGGTTTATGACCTTGAAAAAAAGTTGTTCTTGAAATTAACATGATGTTCTAGTAATCTGAAAGTTAGATCTTTTACATATAGTATGGTGATTATAAAAAAATGGAAGCACTGTTTCATAAACTCTTCAACTCTTAGAGGTAACTAACATTGCTATAATAGGACGGAAAGACAAGATGGGAAAAGGGACTTTTCTTCCAGTTTTACAGCTGTTCTCTTCTGTTTATCCTCACCGGCTATTACTATTTTTGACCTATTAGTTCCTTCTTAAAAGAAAACCATGTCTTTTATTCTTTGTCCTAGTCCAAATTTAGGCATAGCTGAACAGAAAGCTTAGATATTACCATCTAGTGGACTTGCCCTTCTTGGAATTACTTAATTTGTGTGTGTTTCTTTCTCCCCCCGTCTCCAGTGTGGATTCTTTAAACGCTCTAGGTACGATGATAGCGTTCCCCGATACCACGCTGTAAGGATCCGGAAAGAAGAGCGAGAGATCCCAGATGAAAAATACAATGATAACCCTGAAAAAAAACAGTGGATCACAAAGTGGAATGAAAATGAAAGCTACTCCTAGGGAGGCCAGAAAAGCTTCACAGTATCCAAACTACTTTATTTTTTCCCCAACCCAGACACTCAGATGGATTGAAAAACCTGTTCAATATCTGAATACTGATTTCAGACAGACTGCACAACAGTACGGGCCTACAGTTTTAACTGTGGACATTGTTACGTAGCCCAAGGCTCCTGTTTTGCACAGCCAAATTGTTGGAATGGATTTTTCTTTAACTGCCTTAATTTAACGTTCCGGGTCGCCTTTGTTTTTGACTTACTTGTGCTGGGGAAGGGCCTGCCCGGTTACTCTTACGCGACATCCTTCCAAAGGTGTAGCTGGAAGAAGGCACCATGACCCCTGCGCCAGAGTGACCGTCCCAGCCTTGGCACCACCTCTGCCAGCGTTCTTCTCAAAGGATGGGAGAACATGCCAGTTAACTGTCCTGCATCACAACCCTATGCCATCAGGGTAACTGTGTTCAAACTAAAGTGCTCCCATAAATTAAATGTGCAATAGAAGGTAATGTTGCCATCCTGCCATCTTTTTCCATTTCCTAGATGTGTGAATACCTGCTCATGCCAAATACACACGGGTTTCATTTCCCTTTCACTAAAACACACAGGCATAACAGATTTGAATGCTAGTTATACTTATTTGTATATGGTATTTATTTTTCTTTTTTACAAACCATTTTGTTATTGACTAACAGGCCAAAGATTCTCCAGTTTGCCCTTCAGGTTGGATTAAGCAATCAGAATCAGAACATAAGAGGTCACTGGTTGGACCTCAATTACTGACTGCCTAAAGAACATAGTAAGTCTTTATAAATATAGCAGAGAGTTGTTATACTTTACAGATAAAGTATAAGTTTAAGTTATTAACTGCCTTCATGACAGCACTCATCCTCTCCCTCCAAACCCAAAACATTTAAGAAATAGAATTTAACTGTGAGATGTTTAATTCTTAAACACAGAAGATATTTTTTAGTTTAGAGCCCTGTGTGATATTTCTGATTTTCCTGCTGTAACCATCAGGAACTCTTGGAAATAATGGGATTGTTTGTTGGACTTTAGTGCAGTTTAGTCACTGCTGAAAATATTGTATATTCAGGACTTGAAAGAAACGGTGAGTGCTGATGGTGGACCCAAACCGATCCAGTGTAAGACTACTGAATACCTGATACCCAAAGTCTGAACGTCGTGGCTTTGAAGTTTTAAAATATTATTGGAATCATTTAATCAATGAGTCCGTGCTCTGTTTTTTACTTTGTTTCCTCCCCTGTCTGTATCCCCCAAAATACTTTAACTACTCTGAAAAGAACTTTAAATTGTTTAACTTTAAAGATGAAGGGGAGGGAGGAGGAAGTTATTATTATATACATTCAATAGAGATTGAATAGCTGGAAAGCTAAATTTTAAAAAATTACTGTACTTCAAAATGTTAAGTTACGGGGGCACAGCAACAAACAGGTGCTAATTTGTTTGGCTGTGGGTATAAGTAGCGTCTCAAAGGCTTTTAAAAGAACAAAATACAGCTATATGTGACATTGATGCTTTTGCGTTTTTTTTTTTTTTTTTTTTCCAGAAATCTTATGCCCTTAAGATATTAGTTGTGCTTTGGAATTTTCAAAACAAAAATAGTTTTACAAATGATATTTTGTTTACAGAAATTTCTCTAAAATAGGTCATAACAATGTTTAAAATCTCAGTTTCTTGCTTAGATAACTTGGAACCCAGTGCACTGGCTTATAGGTTGCTGAGAAGCTGATATTTTGAAAGTGTTTATAGACCTTTGTTATAAAAATGAATGTCCTAAAAAGGGGGGCGGGGCGCAAGGGTGGTTCACCAACAAAAGAAACACGAATGTAGTGGTGTTTATAGTTGTTAAAAACGTCATCTCAAGTCAAGTCACTGGTCTGTTTGCATTTGATACATTTTTATACTAACTAGCATTGTAAAATTATTTCATGATTAGAAGATACCTGTGGATATTTGTATAAAAGTGTGAAATAAAAATTTTTTTATGAAAGTGTTTGTGGCTTAGAAACAGCATTGTACATGTGAAATTATAAATAACCTGACTTGCCTTTCTTTTTATTGCATTAAGCTGAACTATAAAGGTTTTGGTGTTTTTATTTATGGGACACTAAGAATAATCTCAGATCAGCCAAAGATATTAATGCTCCACAGAATGCAATGTAAATGTGATTTTTTTCCTCTCTTGGCTTTACTGTTTGTTGAGAATATTTTCAAAAGAAAATGATCTGAAAGGTGGTTTGTTCAAGATACCTGCAAATTGGGAGTTGTGTGTAAGCACTGATTGATCTGCTTCAAAGGCTTATTATGCCTCTGAAGGATAGGGTGTCAGCTAGCAATGACACATGGCTCAAAGGAAAAAGTTCTTATGGCTAAGTTGCTTTCTTCTTAGAACACACTTTCACTGACAGCAGTCCAGCTGTGACCTGCCTCATCATACTGATCACCAGGCACTGACTAGGCAGAATTGACAGGTCAGAACATATTTTCTTCATCAGTGGATTTCATTTAAATTTAAGCAGCTTTTTGAAACTTCTCTAGCCGGATTGTCACAATTGAATAAATGGAAGGCATGTATATAGTGTGCAGACAATATAGCATGCCCTGGCCTGAATAAATTTTCCATCATAAAATGTCCAGTCTATTAGGGAATAGTTTTCCATTGTACTTGGTATTACACGTTATGTCTTAGCCTTGTTGCTTCTTTGAAGGTCAGACCGGTGATGTTAACCATCTAAAGAAATGAGTGATAGGTACTTTTTAGACAGGCCAGTGGCTGGGACTCGATTAACCACAGTCCCATGGGTATACCCAGTGTAAGTCACTGCAGTGATGTGTAGTCAGTGGTTAGGAGCATCAGTAACTGGTTTCGCTAGGGCTGTGGCATAAATGCCCTTGGCAGAGGTCATGGTAGTGCTTCATGGGACTCCTGGGACTCTGCTTCTCTTCCTCACAAAAAACAGAGATGCCTCAGAGTGTGATAGCGTATTCATACAGGGGACCCTTGGACCTGTCTGTGAACACTGACACGTAATTGTTGGTTGCAGATTACTTGCTACAACCTCGCAGCATATCATGCAGAGTTATGGCTTATGTCATGCCCCTGTGGTTGAGAATATTCTAGAATGTGGGGTAGATGTTGGTGGGAAATGCCTTACATTGTCTGGACCAGGAAAGTAAGGATAAGCTCGAGCCTTCTACCCTGGATGAAAACATCTTAGTAAGAAACTTAGCCCTAGTACAATGAGGACATTGTGGGAAAACAGGCTGGGACTGATGGGCTATTGTGTTTTAAAGGAGAAAAATGGTAAAATGTTGTAGGTGACTGGCTTCCACATAAATACATTTCCAGGGCTAAGAAAACAGGAACGTGGAAGGGTTATTTGATGAGCTTGAAGCCGAAGTAAATGATTAAAGGCAGTTCCTCGAGCTCAAAGGATGAGTGGTCTGTCCTTTGGACTTCTGTGGTCCAACCTCTTACACTGAGCCTCAAGGAGAGAAAATGAACTTCAGGATGATTTCAAGAGTGGCTACTGCAGTGAAGCCAGGGGGCATCTGTTCCACCACTTGTTCTGATTGTGGTCAAGTGGCAAGTAACTTTTCTTTCTCTTAAAAATAGGTTTTGCCTTCTCTGGCCCAGCTCTCTGAGAGAGCTGTGAGCCAGTGGCTGAGGCCAGGTCTGCAGAAGTGTTACCAACAGACCCATTTAGGAGGGAAATGTTACAAAGGGATTCCTGGTTAAATCCTTGACAGGTAAGTGAACTCGAAAACAAGTCAGGGCGAGAAAATGGGTCTAACACAGTTCAAAGTGGACCACAAAGGGAAAAGCTAACCGGGTGATGGCTGATGACTACACTGGAGTGAAGGAGAAATGTGACTTTCATAGTAGTCAGCTAAGCTTAAATGCCCTGACCCTGGAGCATCTCTTTGTCAGGCTGCTTGTGCTGGGGTCATGGAAGTGGGCAGAGACATATCCATGTTAGCAGGGGTCAGGTAAAACTTCTCAGACGCTATTGACACACTGTCCTTCCAGAACATCCCCAAGAAATCTCAAACTCTAGGAAGAGAGTATGCTGCTTTCCCTATCTCAAAGCCTAGCAGATAAGTATTCAGTTCAACAGTAACCAGCAGATTTGAGTGAGTGAGCTGTCAAGATCTTGTTATATGGAGATGGTTAGATGTGGTTTCATTATTTCCTTCCCAGTTGGAAATAAAACTTATAGGGATGTTACCAGGCTCTGGGGACACACATACAAATAAGACACTGGCTCTGCCCTTTTACAGGAAGTTTATCCAAAACAACAGATGGTACTGACAAACAGGTCATCTACTTTACATAAATGTGCTCAGTCAGTCAGTCATCTGACTCGGCAACTCCATGGACTGTAGCCCACCAGGCTTCTCTGTCATGGGATTTTCCAGGCAACAATACTGGAGTGGGTTGCCATTTCCTTCTCCATTACATAACTAGCAGAATTAAAAATCTTGTGTCAGGGTATCAATGGTTGACACATCAGGTTAGTACCTGGTCCTACATGGGTAGAACTTGCCTCTAGAACCAACCCCATTCCTATAAAGTTGGGAGTAGTCTACTCTCAATCTGGGCTGCCTATTTGAATTCCTAAAAAACATTAAAAAACAACAACAACAAAACCCAGTGCCGAGAATTCATGTCAGACTGACTCCATCAGAAACTCTTCAGTGTAGAATCCAGGCATCCGTGCTATTGAGGCTTCCCTGGTGACGCTTAATGTATAGCTAAGGTTGAGAGCTGCTTCTAAAGCACTGGATGGCTTCTTCAATATTTATGGCAAGGGCTCTGCCCTCTGTGTGTAAATGCCTTATTGCTGCGTGTGAGGTTTCCAGCGCACCAGTAACAAGAGCTTGGAAGTTAGAGACATACTTGCCATAAAGTAGGAGGCAATGAATAGGATGTGTAAGAGTGAGGCTGCAGTCAGACTGCCAGGGTGTGAAACAGCTTCCCCTCTTATAACCCCCACCAGTGACTGACACATCTGTGCCCCAGTTTCTCTATTTGTAAAGTAAGATTGATATTAGTACCGATCTCATGAGTTCTTAAAAGGAATAATGAGAGGATCAGAAAATGTTCACTAAATGTTAGTTTAATAATTACACTTGTTATGTAGAACCATAAAATGTTAAAATAGGAAGGAAACATGGAAATCTAGTTCTACTTTCTCATTTCACAGATGGGGAAATAGAGTTTAACTGTTGCTGACCTGTCTCCTCATCTAGGTTTTCATACCCCTGGGTTCACCTGCTATAGCTACAGTCTGCAAGTGCAAGTAAGCTTCACTAAAAAATGCTGTGAGCCTAACTCGTACGTTTAAACTGCTCATCAACATAGGTCATTTTGTACAAGACTGACTTATGTCAAACTGTTTCAAACCCTTAATACAATGACCATAATGCAGGCTTGGGGCATGCACACAAAGTCCATATGTAGGTATCTTGAAATTACTATGTACTGACTCATTGACTTTTTTTTCCCCCAGAAATGGAAGAGTGTAAAAAGAGAGGATTCTTTTTTGAACCATTCCTCAGTCCTCCACCCACACGATAGATTGTTTCGTTTCCTGCAGTGGAAAGGCATGTTCTAGTTTTGTTGCTTACGTACCTTTACTGCTGTGCAGAAGAGGAAGTGCTCATAGGCCCATTCATGCTCGAGTTACATCACATATATTAGACCAGATTTGTCAGTGGAAGAACAGTTGAAAAACTCCCTTTTATTCTTTCCACGTGTCACAGTGCACTGACTGAAAGACTCTAAAGTCCATAAAAGGGGAACCTTTCCCTAGAAAGACTGGGCGTCTGTTTGATTCCAAGGTGTCATCAAATTGCTGATGGAACTCAAGTTCTAGGGCGCTTACAGCCACAGCCACTTTGTTGCTGCTGCTGCTGCTGCTAACTCGCTTCAGTCGTGTCCGACTCTGTGTGACCCCATAGACGGTCTCCCACCAGGCTCCCCCATCCCTGGGATTCTCCAGGCAAGAACACCGGAGTGGGTTGCCATTTCCTTCTCCAATGCATGAAAGTGAAAGTGAAGTCGCTCAGTCGTGTCTGACTCTTAGCGACCTCATGGACTGCAGCCTACCAGGCTTCTCCGTCCATGGGATTCTCCAAGCAAGAACACTGGAGTGGGTTGCCATTTCCTTCTCCAGCCACTTGGTTCAGTTCAGCTGAGTTCAGTCGCTCAGTTGTGTCCGAGTCTTTGTGACCCCATGAATCGCAGCTCGCCAGGCCTCCCTGTCCATCACCAACTCCCGGAGTTCACCCAGACTCAGTCCATCGAGTCAGTGATGCCATCCAGCCATCTCATCCTCTATTGTCCCCTTCTCCTCCTGCCCCAATCCCTCCCAGCATCAGAGTCTTTTCCAATGAGTCAACTCTTCGCATGAGGTGGCCACAGTAGTGGAGTTTCAGCTTTAGCATCATTCCTTCCAAAGAAATCCCAGGACTGATCTCCTTCAGAATGGACTGGTTGGATCTCCTTGCAGTCCAAGGGACTCTCAAGAGTCTTCTCCAACACCACAGTTCAAAAGCATCAATTCTTGGGCACTCAGCTTTCTTCACAGTCCAACTCTCACATCCATATACGACCACAGGAAAAACCATAGCCTTGACTAGATGGACCTTTGTTGGCAAAGTGATGTCTCTGCTTTTGAATATGCTATCTAGGTTGGACATAACTTTCCTTCCAAGGAGTAAGCGTCTTTTAATTTCATGGCTGCAGTCACCATCTGCAGTGATTTTGGAGCCCCAAAATATAAAGTCTGACACTGTTTCCACTGTTTCCCCATCTATTTCCCATGAAGTGATGAGACCAGATACCATGATCTTCGTTTTCTGAATGTTGAGCTTTAAGCCAACTTTTTCACTCTCCACTTTCACTTTCATCAAGAGGCTTTTGAGTTCCTCTTCACTTTCTGCCATAAGGGTGGTGTCATCTGCATATCTGAGGTTATTGCTATTTCTCCCGGCAATCTTGATTCCATCTTGTGTTTCTTCCAGTCCAGCGTTTCTCATGATGTACTCTGCATAGAAGTTAAATAAGCAGGGTGACAATATACAGCCTTGACGTACTCCTTTTCCTATTTGGAAACAGTCTGTTGTTCCATGTCCAGTTCTAACTCTTGCTTCCTGACCTGCATACAGATTTCTCAAGAGGCAGATCAGGTGGTCTGGTATTCCCATCTCTTTCAGAATTTTCCACAGTTTATTGTGATCCACACAGTCAAAGGCTTTGGCATAGTCAATAAAGCAGAAATAGATGTTGTTCTGGAACTCTTGCTTTTTCCATGATCCAGCGGATGTTGGCAATTTGATCTCTGGTTCCTCTGCCTTTTCTAAAACCAGCTTGAACATCAGGAAGTTCACGGTTCACATATTGCTGAAGCCTGGCTTGGAGAATTTTGAGCATTACTTTACTAGCATGTGAAATGAGTGCAATTGTGTGGCAGTTTGAGCATTCTTTGGCATTGCCTTTCTTTGGGATTGGAATGAAAACTGACCTTTTCCAGTCCTGTGGCCACTGCTGAGTTTTCCAAATGTGCTGGCATATTGAGTGCAGCACTTTCACAGCATCATCTTTCAGGATTTGGAATAGCTCAACTGGAATTCCATCAGCTCCACTAGCTTTGTTCGTAGTGATGCTTTCTAAGGCCCACTTGACTTCACATTCCAGGATGTCTGGCTCTAGGTCAGTGATCACCCCATCGTGATTATCTGGGTCGTGAAGATCTTTGTACAGTTCTGTGTATTCTTGCCACCTCTTCTTGATACCTTCTGCTTCTGTTAGGTCCATACCATTTCTGTCCTTTATCGAGCCCATCTTTGCATGAAATGTTCCTTTGGTATCTCTAATTTTCCTGAAGAGATCTCTTGTCTTTCCCATTTTGTTGTTTTCCTCTATTTCTTTGCATTGATCTCTGAAGAAGGCTTTCTTATCTCTTCTTGCTATTCTTTGGAACTCTGCATTCAGATGCTTATATCTTTCCTTTTCTCCTTTGCTTTTCACTTCTCTTCTTTTCACAGCGATTTGTAAGGCCTCCCCAGACAGCCATTTTGCTTTTTTGCATTTCTTTTCCATGGGAATGGTCTTGATCCCTGTCTCCTGTACAATGTCACGAACCTCATTCCATAGTTCATCAGGCACTCTATCTATCAGATCTAGGCCCTTAAATCTATTTCTCACTTCCACTGTGTAATCATAAGGGATTTGATTTAGGTCATACCCAACATGGGTGCATCATGGTGGAGACGTCTGACAGAATGTGGTCCGCTGGAGAAGGGAATGGCAAACCACTTCAGTATTCTTGCCTTGAGAACCCCATGAACAGTATGAAAAGGCAAAATGATAGGATACTGAAAGAGGAACTCCCCAGATCAGTAGGTGCCCAATATGCTACTGGAGATCAGTGGAGAAATAACTCCAGAAAGAATGAAGAGATGGAGCCAAAGCAAAAACAATACCCAGCTGTGGATGTGACTGGTGATAGAAGCAAGGTCTGATGCTGTAAAGAGCAATATTGCATAGGAACCTGGAATGTCAGGTCCATGAATCAGGGCACATTGGAAGTGGTCAAACAAGAGATGGCAAGAGTGAATGTTGACATTCTAGGAATCAGCGGACTGAAATGGACTGGAATGGGTGAATTTAACTCAGATGACCATTATATCTACTACTGCGGGCAGGAATCCCTCAGAAGAAATGGAGTGGCCATCATGGTCAACAAAAGAGTCCAAAATACAGTACTTGGATGCAATCTCAAAAACGACAGAATGATCTCTGTTCTTTTCCAAGGCATACCATTCAATATCACAGTAATCCAAGTCTATACCCCAACCAGTAACGCTGAAGAAGCTGAAGTTGAACCGTTCTATGAAGACCTACTAGACCTTTTAGAACTAACACCCCAAAAATATGTCCTTTTCATTATAGGGGACTGGAATGCAAAAGTAGGAAGTCAAGAAACACCTGGAGTAACAGGCAAATTTGGCCTTGGAATACGGAATGAAGCAGGGCAAAGACTAATAGAGTTTTGCCAAGAAAATGCACTGGTCATAGCAAACACCCTCTTCCAACAACATAAGAGAAGACGCTACACATGGACATCACCAGATGGTCAACACCGAAATCAGATTGATTATATTCTTTGCCACTTTGTTAGGAAGTCTTAAATCAACAAAGTGGTTAAAAGCCATCCTCCTCACACTTTAACATGCCTGAGAATCACCTGCAGACATTAAGCTTCAGGTGCTGCTTCAGAGAGCTTGGGAAAGAGCCTGAGAGTCAACTTTTCTATTGAGCTCCAGACACTGCAGTCCACAGATTATACATTGGGTAGCAAGAGTCTGTGGAATCGATCTTCATTCAAGGTTCAAGTCACTTATCTGCCACTTTCTGTTTACCCCTACTGGTTTAATTTCTGCATCTGTAAAACAGTATATGGAAGGATTGTAACCTAGGCTTTTAGAAAGGAGACACCTGTCTACTCACCTTTAACAACTTCCAATCCCTAACATCCTCAAACTTGCGTATAAAGAACAATCAGGGCACATTTTAGTCTTTGTTATATGTGAGGATGACAGGATAGATAACATTCCTTTTAGGCTACTCTATGGGCCATGCCTTTAAGACCTGCTAGAAGCAAAATCCCATTTACAACTGAATGGGGAATAATCTGCCAGTTCTAGTAGCTGACCCACAGAAGCAACGATATGTTGGTCTGGTTACAGTGACTTCTCTAAATCAGTAACAAAACAGAAAGACTGCAGTAAGAGTCAGCCAAACTCTTAAGAGTTAAACTTCGGCAATCTGACAACTTCTTTCTTAAGCAGCAACAATTCTTCAGTTTCCCTTTGCCTGTTGCCACCGCAAAAAACCCAGCTACTCCTCCTAGGAAACAAATGAATACTGCCTAAGCCCACTGAGATAGATATCTGTGGATTGGCTTGCTAACTTCTAAAAGCCACCCTTTTATTAGAAGGGCTGGAAAGCTAAAAATTCTCTTCCAGAGTCCCCTTGCAGCTAGGGGCTTTGCACATGAACTGGATTCTGTGAATTATGTGCCTTCATTTGCGATCTGCAAGGTGGACGCAGTGAGTGTTTCTACTAGCAAGCATGGTTGTGGAGACCTAAGGTTCAGTGTTGAGGGTCTTCTAGCTTTCTGAGTATTAGAAAGGGTTAACTGATGGTGGTCTCATTCCCTGTTTTTGACTATGGATTGTAGCTACAAGTATTTTTCGTCACCTAAATTTCCAGAAACCCCTAGATGAGTCATTGTTCTAGATACTATCCCCAGAGGCCCTGTCTAGAGCCTACTTTAGTCTGTGTTGTATACATGTAATTTCCTGAATTAAATCCCTTCATGGCAGTAATACCTAGAGTGGTTTTTACTTTACGCCCTGAACCCCAACTGATATGGCCACTCACCCAAAGAAAATGTTAAAAGAGCTAGGAAATTAAAAGAGAAAATGCATGGGATGTAACTGCCTTCTAGCTAATGCTGGATTTAGAATATTTTTATTGCTTTTGACATCAACTTGATTCTCCAAGATATTAAATATATGTTATGTTAGGGTGAATCTTGTTTCTTTTTTCTTTTTTAATTAATTAATTTATTTTAATTGAGGGCTAATTACTTTACAATATTATAGTGTTTTTTGCCATACATTGACATGAATCAGCCATGGGGGTACATGTGTCCCCCATTCTGAACCCTGCTCCTATCTTCCTCTTCCCCATCCCATCCCTCAGGGTCATCCCAGTGCAACTGGTCCTGAATGCCCTGTCTCATGCATTGAACCTGGACTGGCAATCTATTTCACATATGGTAATATACATGTTTCAATGCTATTCTCTCAAATCATCCTACCCTTGCCTTCTCCCACAGAGTCCAAAAGTCTGTTCATTACATCTGTGCCTCTTTTGCTGTCTCGCATATAGGGTCATTGTTTCCATCTTTCTAAATTCCATATATATATGTGTTAATATACTGTATTGGTGTTTTTCTTTATGACTTACTTCACTCTGTATAATAGGCTCCAGTTTCATCCACCTCATTAGAACTGATTCAAATATATTCTTTTTAATAGCTGAGTAACATTCCACTGTGTATATGTACCACAGCTTTCTTATCCATTCGTCTGCTGATAGACATCTAGGTTGCTTCCATAAAAATATGGAACACTTTATAAATTTGCATGTCATTCTTGTGCAGGGGCCATGCTAATCTTCTCTGTATTGTTCCAATTTTATTATATGTGCTGCCGAAGTGAGCACCTGTTTCTTTTTTCTAAATCTCCTCTAAAAGAGAGTGGAAATGGATATGTACATGATCTGACTTAATCAGGAAATGAAGGGAATAAAAACACAAAAATGTGAAGAATCATTATTCTGTGAGAGAATGTCATATTTCATGGACTGTCTTCTTTAAATATTAGTGATTAATAGGAAAACATGCTACCAGTCTATAGAACATGGAAATAATGTGTTGTTTTTACCTCCAAGCATCCCTTTTTCAGGTGAAAGAAACTGCTGTTTCCTTGGGGATCCTTTCTTCTAATTCAGTCCCTGATGTTAGGTGTGTGTGTACCACCTCTCCACACCTACTCCTATTTTCCCAGGCTGGAAACATGGCCCCTGCCTGGCCAATCAGGGACAATCCCCTAGTGTTTTTCTGAAGCAATGAGAGGTGCTCATTAGAGATTTTTCCCATTGGAAACTAAAGCCTGCTGCTATTCTGTCCATTTCTGAAATAGGAAAGGAGTCAGCTTTGTGAAGTTCATAAAGTGTCACAAGAAGCCCCAACACAAAGAAAAGCAGAGCTGAAACATGGGGAGGAAGGAAGAGGGAGAGGAGAGCAGGACACACTGATGTTTTGGGTTTACAACTTGAAAAGTTTTTCAGTGACTTCAGAAAACAATGGTCTTTTACTTAAGGAAGTTTGAACTGGGTTTTCTGTACTTGAGTTGGCAAGAGTACTGCTTTGAGGCATAGAAGGAACATACCTCAACATAATAAAAGCCATATATGATAAACCCACAGCAAACATTACCCTCAATGGTGAAAAATTGAAAGCATTTCCCCTAAAGCCAGGAACAAGACAAGGGTGCCCACTCTCACCACTACTATTCAACACAGTTTTGGAAGTTTTAGCCATAGCAATCAGAGAAGAAAAATAAATAAAAGGAATCCAGATTGGAAAAGAAGAAGTAGAACTCTCACTGTTTGCAGATGACATGATCCTCTACATAGAAAACCCTAAAGACACCACCAGAAAATTACTAGAGCCAATCAATGAATATGTAAAGTTGCAGGATATAAAATTAATACACAGAAATCCCTTGCATTCCTATACACTAACAATGAGAAAACAGAGAAATTAAGGAAACAATCCCATTTACCATTGTGATGAAAAGAATAAAATAAAAAATAAAATTGTGATGAAAATGTAGGAATAAATCTACCTAAAGAAAAAAAAGACCTATATGTAGAAAACTATAAAACAATGATGAAAGAAATCAAAGATGACACAAATAGATGGAGAAATATACCATGTTCATGGATCGGAAGAATCAACATAGTGAAACTGAGTATACTACCCAAAGCAATCTATAGATTCAATGCAATCCCTATCAAGCTACCAACAGTATTTTTCGGAGAACTCGAAGAAATAATTTCACAATTTGTATGGAAATGCAAAAAACCTCAAAGAGCCAAAGCAATCTTGAGACAGAAGACTAGAACTGGAGCAATCAACCTGCCTGACTTCAGACTATACTACAAAGCTACAGTCATCAAGACAGTATGGTACTGGCACAAAAACAGAAATATAGACCAATGGAACAAAACAGAAAGCCCAGAGATAAATCCATGCACCTATGGACACCTTGTCTTTGACAAAGGAGGCAAAAATATACAATGGAGAAAAGACGATCTCTTTAACAAGTGGTGCTGGGAAAACCAGTCAACCACTTGTAAAAGAATGAAACTAGAACACTTTCTAACGCCATACACAAAAATAAACTCAAATGGATTAAAGATCTAAATATAAGACCAGAAACTTGTGGCAGATTCATTTTGATATTTGGCAAAACTAATACAATTTTGTAAAGTTTAAAAATAAAAAAAAAAAAGACCAGAAACTACAAAACTCCTAGAGGAAAACATAGGCAAAACACTCTCTGACATAAATCACAGCAGGATCCTCTATGACCAACCTCCCAGAGTGGGACCTAATTAAACTTAAAAGCTTTTGCACGACAAAGGAAACTATAAGCAAGGTGAAAAGACAGCCTTCAGAATGGGAGAAAATAATAGCAAACGAAGCAACTGACAAAGAATTAATCTCAAAAATATACAAGCAGCTCATGCAGCTCAATTCCAGAAAAATAAACAACCCAATCAAAAAATGGGCCAAAGAACTAGACAGACATTTCTCCAAAGAAGACATACAGATGGCTAACAAACACATGAAAAGATGCTCAACATCACTCATTATCAGAGAAATGCAAATCAAAACCACAATGAGGTACCATCTCATGCTGGTCAGAATGGCTGCTATCAGAAAGTCTACAAACAATAAATGCTGGAGAGGGTGTGGAGAAAAGGGAACCCTCTTTACACTGTTGGTGGGAATGCAAACTAGTACAGCCGCTATGGAGAACAGTGTGGAGATTCCTTTAAAAACTGGAAATAGAACTGCCATGCGACCCAGCAATCCCACTGCTGGGCATACGCACCGAGGGAACCAGAACTGAGACACGTACCCCAATGTTCATCACAGCACTGTTTACAATAGCCAGGACATGGAAGCAACCTAGATGTCCACCGGCAGATGAATGGATAAGAAAGCTGTGGTACATATACACAATGGAATATTACTCAGCTATTAAGAAGATATTAAAAAGAATGCATTTGAATCAGTTCTAATGAGGTGGATGAAACTGGAGCCTATTATAGAGAGTGAAGTAAGTCGGAAAGAAAAACACCAATACAGTATATTAACGCATATATATGGAATTTAGAAGATGGTAATGATGACCCTATATGCGAGACAGCAAAAGAGACACAGATGTAAAGAAGAGACTTTTGGACTCTGAGAGAAGGCAAGGATGGGATGATTGGAGAGAATAGCATTGAAATATGTATATTACCATATGTGAAACAGATTGCCAGTCCTGGTTCAATGCATGAGACAGGGCGCTCAGGGCCGGTGCACTGGGACAACCCAGAGGGATGGGATGGGGTGGGGGGAAGTAGGAGGGGGTTTCAGGATGGGGGACACATACCCCCATGGCTGATTCATGTCAATGTATGGCAAAAGCCACCACAATATTGTAAAGTAATCAGCCTCCAATTAAAATAAATTGATTAAAAAAATAAACCAAAAATAGCCTTAGCCAACTTACAAAAAAAAAAGAGTCCTGTTTTGTTATTCTTCAGTCACTTAGTCATGTCCAACTCCTTGTGACCCTAAGGACTGCAGCAAGCCAGGTTTCCCTGTCCTTCACCATCTCCTGGAGCTTGTTCAAACTCATGTCCACTGAATCAGTGATGCTATCTAACTATCTCATCCTGTGCCAACCCCTTATCCTTTTGCCTTCAATCTTTCCCAGCCTCAGGGTCTTTTTCAGAGAGTCGGCTCTTTGCATCAGGTGGCCAAAGTATTGGAGCTTGAGCTTCAGCACTGATCCTTCCAATGAATATTCACAGTTGATTTCCTTTAGGAGTGACTGGTTTGATCTCCTTGCTGTCCAAGAGACTCTCAAGAGTCTTCTCCAGCACTACACCTTGAAAGCATCAATTCAGCCTTCTTTACAGTCCAGTTCTCATATCTGTACATAACTACTGGAAAAACCATCACTTTGACTATATGGACCTTTGTCGGCAAAGAGATGACTCTGCTTTTTAATACACTGTCTAGGTTTGTTATAGCTTTTCTTCCAAGGAGCAAGCATCTCCTAATTTCATGGCTGCAGTCACCGTCTGCAGTGATTTTTGGAGCCCAAGAAGATAAAGTCTGTCACTGTTTGAATAAGTAAAATCCGTCAACCCTAACACATCTCTAGAAGGATTATCAAAAGACATGTGGTTATTCAGATTTCCTTTCCTTAGATGGTTTATCCAATAAATTTCTCCCATCTTTTCCTTTAATTTCAAGCATACTTTACCTCCTACTTCACACACACAAATACGCAAATTATTACAGAAGAAGTTTCTCAATTTCCTGCCTAGATTTGAGCCCTAATTTAACACATGTTCTCTTCATTAGGCTAACAGCTTCAGCATTGTCTATAAAAGTAACCATTTCGTTGGTTAGTGCCTATCCCATAGAAAGTGCTCAGTAAGATCATCAGTAAGAGTGAGCAACTTAGCCGAGGTGACGCATCTAGAAAGTGATGGAGCCTTGATTCCGGCCCAGGTCTGCCCACATCAATTGCACACATTTCTTTAACACACTGACAACACATCCCGGTCAGAGGAATGTCCTTCCTCCCATCTGTGGGAGGAGAACTCTGCCAGTCCTCCAGGACCCTATTCGGGCACTTAACCTCTCCCTCTTCTTTATATCCAGCTTGCCTCGTAAGTTCTTCACCCCCAGCATTTAGACATACTCAAGACTTTCCCACTGTAAAACCTATAAATAAACCAGCTCCACCGTCGTCCTTTCCAACAACTGTGTTTATTCACAGTTGTCATCTCTACTTCCTCACCACTGTGCTCATGAAGCCCCTTGTTCCAAAGCCACGACCCACCTTTTGGCTATTAAGTCTAAAGCATACTTCTCAGTTCTCATTTTACTCGACTGCTGGAGGATATTTAATGATAGCCAATATCCCTTCAATTTTGAAAGTGCTTTCTTCTTGGCTTCTACTATTGTCATCTCAAATATTTCTGCTGTGAGGGATTCTCTCTGGCCTCTAACATCCTTCCCAGGTGATCTCAACAATCCCAATTACCAGTAGAATTAGAGACAGTGGATTATCTCCCAACAGTCCTTCTAGTAAGAATTTTAAAAGATTGCCAATGACCATGTTTTCTTATTCTTTGAAAATTTTATCTTAAGAGCTTGTAGATACCTTTAGATGGATGTTAATCATCTTATTCCTTGTGCATATAACAGGAAAATGTAAGTGAAATAAATTGGTTAAGATTCTCCAAGAACTTTTTCTTTATATTTTGAATCTTTCAAATTAACATTTAATTCAGAATAATATGCTTGCCCAAAAGTATTGTGGTGCATCATTTCTGAAGAGAGTGCTCCACTGTTCAGGATTTTCTCCCAGACAGTGGATACCCAGTCTGCAAGTTCTGATGATCAAACATCAGCAGTGTCAATACCTGTACTGAGAGGAATTGAGGACCCTGACGATTTATGAAGTGTTAAAATGTGAAACAAACAAAAAGGTATCAATGAAATATGGCAACTCCCATCGCTCTGAAGAGGACATGAGCTTTTTACGCAATTTCAGTTACAGGTTCCTGACAGACAGTGGGGGCACCCCCTCAGGCAGAACAAATGGAGAAGGACCTTTCCATGAAAACTTTCAGTTGGTCTCCTGACAGTGGTGGAGGTGGCTGGATGGACTGGACAGCGGCCAGGAAGCCAAAGACAAGCACTTCAGGCTTAACGCTATGCATGGCCTGTGGTTATTGGCAACTTGAGGCGATGACTGCAGTCAGCTCTCTGCTTTGAGGGAATCTTTAACAATCATAATCCAAAGTCCCACCTAAAGACTTTCTTGGTGAGTTATGAATGAATGAAGGCCAACGAGCTTAGGGGCTTTGTGTCTTGCAGTAGGGAGGATAGGGTTTTTTGAGGCTCATGGTGGGAGGAGTCACATCTTTTTTCATTTTAGGGCCTCTGAAGGTCCTAATCTCAGAGTGACCTTTGCTGACCTCTGTAAAGTAGCCTCCATGCAACACACACACACACACACACACACACACACACACAGAGTGGTCTGTTTTATTATTGTTATAGCCTGTAGCACTCTCTGAAATAATCGTATACATTTATTCTGTCTTTAGCCGTTAGAATGGACGCCCTGTAAGAGCTGCAACCTGGATGCCTTGTTCAGTGCTAACCTAAAATCGTGCCTGCCCAGCACACAGCATGTTCAAGGAAACATTTACGGAATGAGTGAACCCCAGAAGTAGGTACCTAGAAAACTCAGAAGAAATGAAATGAAATAAATAAAGGGAAATTGATGGTGAAACTAGAAATTTGGACTTCCCACTCCAACAAAATTTTAAAGAGAACAACTTGAACTGTGCTGATGGCATATATAATTCAGACATCTGCAGACTTCTTGCCCCCGGAATTAGTTGAAATGGCAAATTCCAGCGTGTCCAGATCCAGAGACAGTGGACAGTGGACAATTCACACTGTCCAGGTCTGTAAATTCTTAGGGGTTTTTGACCTCAGAGTCCCCTTCAACCTAACCACTGCTTAGGCTCCTCAAGTGCAAATATTGCCCCAATTCTTATGCAAAATTCACCCTTTTTACCAATTTGCACAAAGGCACAAAAGACCCAGTCTCAACAATTTTTTTTTTTTTTTTTAGTGAACTTTACTGAGGGTTCAGGAAGCTCCCTCTTTCTGAAACAGCCTTTGCAATCACCACCTCCCCTCTCCCTAAGCTCTGCAAAGTGGGTTCCTCTTCTAGATTCCTGCAAGTCTGTTCTAAAAGCGGTCCCTGGGGATCTCCCTCTCAACTCCAGCAGCTTATCAAATACCTCGTCCAGATAAATACAGGGTTTTCCTTGAAACAAGTCCTGGTAAGCAGGATGGCCTCCATGTCAAGGCACAGGTAATTACTTGAACGAAGGTCTTTTTTAAACACAAAAGGCAAATGTAGGTAGAATACAATGCACTGTTCAGAGCACAAGTTTCTAGGGTATCTGATTCTGATTCACTGTGTTTGAGCTATTTACAATGGTAAATTGCAGGTAATTCTTGCCTTATTCAGTTGCTAAGCTGTATCTGACTCTTTGCTGCAACCTCATGGACTGTAGCACGCCAGGCTCCTCTGTCCTCCACTATCTCTCGGAGTTTGCTCAAACTCATGTCCATTGAGTCAGTGATGTTATCCAACCATCTCATCCTCTGTCACCCCCTCCTCCTCTTGCCCTCAATCTTTCCCAGCATCAGGGTCTTTTCCAATGAGTTGACTCTTCACATCAGGTGGCCAAAGTATTGGAGCTTCAGCATCAGTCCTTCCAATGAATATTCAAGGTTGATTTCCTTTAGGATTGACTGGTTTGATTTCCCTGCTGTCCAAGAGATTCTTAAGAGTCTTCTCCAGCACCACAATTCAAAAGCAATAATATTTTGACACTCAGCCTTCTTTATGGAGAAGGCACTGGTGACCCACTCCAGTACTCTTGCCTGGAAACTCCCATGGATGGAGGAGCCTGGTGGGCTGCAGTCCATGGGATCGCTAAGAGTCGGACACGACTGAGCGACTTCACTTTCACTTTTCACTTTCATGCATTGGAGAAGGAAATGGCAACCCACTCCAGTGTTCTTGCCTGGAGAATCCCAGGGACGGGGGAGCCTGGTGGGCTGCCGTCTATGGGGTCACACAGAGTCGGACACGACTGACATGACTTAGCAGCAGCAGCCTTCTTTATGGTTCAACTCTCACACCTGTACATGATTACTGGAAAAACCTATATTCTTGCCTATATCCATGCAAATATGTTCTATCAGTTAGAGGTGGAGGGTTCCTGACTCCTAAGGGGAAAAGCCAGTTTTATAGCCCTTTACAAATTCATTTCTGTAATCCTATGTTTTTTTTACCTTCCCCTTTGAACTGGTTGTAGTATCTTCTCTGAGTTTCTCATTTAATGAATTAAAATTTCAGTGTGTTCATTTTATTTTTTTCAGCTTCAATGAGATATAATTGATAAAATCTTAAGATATTAAAAGTAGTACACACCATGATAGAGATGTGTTCATTTTGTAGTTGCATGAAAGTCATGATTTTATCTCTTTTGAAAGTTACCTTTGTAAAGCAGCAGTCAGGGGTCTGGGGCAGGAAATGGTAGCACACTCAAAGGGGAAACTGAAGAGTGTTTTCAGGGACTATTTACAGAGGTGTGGGCAGAGCAGAGATGGAGATAGTGAAGCACCCCAATCAACAGGAGAGGGAAACTGGTACCACCTCTAGGGCTCCCTGGGCGCAGGACGGGAGCTGTGGCCATACTTAAAAGGGACACAAGTCATGGCCCAGCAGGAAGGAGCAGGAGAATGAATAATCACTTTTCTCTCCTCTTGTCCGCTGAGCCCCATGAAGCCACAGGATAAAGGAGACAGGGTGGCATAGTTCAGCTTGTTTTCTATTGCTTTCTACATGATTTTCAGTCAAATCAATCCGACAATAATCACAAAATCTCAGGGAATTTAGAGAATCCAGCCCAAGTCTGCTATAAAGAATTTTTTAGAGAGCCTTAAATTACAATTATACTTTATATGTACATAGTTAAATAATATAGCCCTATGGTAAAAATTCATGAAAGATATACCACCCTTTGATCACTTTGTATCTTTGAATACACATCTTATGTATTAATATCACTTCATTCATATCTTATTCATTCATATCGCTTCCTCTAAAATATTTTTACCATAGTCTTAATAACCATCAAGTTAACAGATACCTAAAAAACAATCTAACATTCTCTCCAGTTTCTGGATCCTCAGCCTTTGACCAAGAAGTGAAAAGCTGATGCAATTTTGTATCTGTTTTTATATACTCATTTGCTATAAGTTGGGTGGAAGTTTGGTGAATATCTTTGGAGAAAATAAAACTTGGATTGGTTTCTGGGTGAACGAACCTTGACACAATAAACCCCAAGCTTCTGCCTGGCCTTTGCACTTTCACACAAGTTAATGTTCAGTTGGGCACCTCAACATGCTCAGGTGGAAAGCAGCAGAGTTGCAAAACAAGGCTGAGGAAGCTGATTATACTGTGCATGATCGTGTGAGGAGAATTCAGAGCTCAGGGAGTAATCTGGAAGGAAGGGGAGGAGGAGGAAGGCCACATGACTGGAGGCTGCAGGAGAGCTGCGGAACAGTTGACTATTTTAAGGATGGCTAATGTTCAGTTGTAAATTGTCTTCTACCAAACCTTTGGTAAAGTTGGCTTCATGAAAAATGTGTGTGAGCGGTTCTGATTAAACCTTAATAAGGAAATAATTTTTTAAAAAACAGCAATAATGGTTTTTTTTAAAAAAAGATGGAATCTGAGTGTTTAGTATATCCTGGGCATTGTGCTAACAGATGGCTACACTATCTATTCATAGTCACACCCAATGAGACAGCCAGTATCCCCCCTTTCTAGGGAAGGAGGCTGATGCTCAGAAAGGTAATTCACTCAAGGTCACATATCCAGTACATGAAAGAGGATCTGACATCAGAATCCAGGCTGTGTTCATAGCACCACATGGCTTTGCAATCACCCTCCCCAGCCTCCTTAAAAAGCTGTCCTTTAGTCTCTGTCATTGACAAGAACCCCCTCCTCCTCTAAGGTCGCCCATTTCACAAAGGGCTGTAACCAAAGTTTTTCCATGTGGCTGAGATCTGTCTCCCTACAGTTTCCATCCCCAAGTCTTCCATCTGCTGTCTGGGTCACTCAGAGCAAACATAATCCTTCTTTTACGGAGCAGGCTGTCTAATATTCGATGGTGGACTTTAAATAATGTGCGTTCAACAAATATTCATAGAATAGATGAAGGCCACATTTGGAGGGTACAGAGTATGGCTGGTAGGACAGCAAATATATAAAAATGATTTGATTACTTTCTCTGCTGCTGCTGCTAAGTCACTTCAGTCATGTCCGACTCTGTGCGACCCCATAGACGGCAGCCCACCAGGCTCCCCTGTCCCTGGGATTCTCTAGGCAAGAACACTGGAGTGGGCTGCCATTTCCTTCTCCAATGCATGAAAGTGAAAAGTGAAAGTGAAGTCACTCAGTCATGTCCGACTCTTAGTGACCCCATGGACTGCAGCCTCCCAGGCTCCTCCGTCCATGGGATTTTCCAGGCAAGAGTACTGGAGTGGGGTGCCATTGTCTTCTCCAACTTTCTCTACCTATCTCATAGTCTTATGTTCAAACTGCTTCCTCTAAGAAATTTTTACCAAAATGGTAACAACAACCAGGTTAAGAGATATCTGAAAGAACTCTTAGAGGCACCACTTTTGGAAAATATGTTTAAGTGCTGCTTCTACCCCAACCCTCAACTACCTACACCTGTAAAGGTGCTCAGTGTTTTTCTTCAAGCAAAACCTGTGGGACTAATGAAACTGAGGGCAGTCATCAGTTTGATCCCTTAAACTGTAACTTTTGCTTAATCAGTAATACCAGTAACTTCACTGATGAAACTTGCCTTAATTGTTCCTGCACACTGCACACCCTTCGTCAGGTAGCTTAGACAGTCATAAGACTCCTTTAGCTGGCCTCTAGAGGCAGTACCTCTGATGGGTGGATCACTATAGTAATGGTTTCAAAAGTTGTTTTTCAGGAACATGGAGCTAGTCTTGCCCAGTTCAGATCAGTTGAGACCACCAACCATTCAGCTGGGCCTGCTGGAGTGCTGGATGGAGAACCTCTTGACATCAGAAGGCCAAACACTCCACCCTCAGATGATACCACCCTGCCATTTTCTTCACCTTTTTCTTATCGCCAATCACCTTTCCCCAGGCTTCAGGTCACCCAACTTCTTTGTCCCATAAATATCCCAAGCTCTTTCCCTTAGGGAAGGTGAATTTAAAATTTGGTCTTCCTTCTCCTTTCTTGGCTGCTTCATGACTTATAAACCTTTCCCCTGCAAACCTTGGCATCTCAGAGTGTGGCGTGCTGCATGCTGGGCAAATGAATGCAGTTTAGTAACACTGCTACTGCTGCTAAGTCATTTCAGTCGTGTCCGACTCTGTGCGACCCCATAGACAACAGCCCACCAGGCTCCCCTGTCCCTGGGATTCTCCAGGCAAGAACCCTGGAGTGGGTTGCCATTTCCTTCTCCAATGCATGAAAGTGAAAAGTGAAAGAGAAGTCGCTCAGTCATGTCCGACTTTTAGTGACCCCATGGACTGCAGCCTACCAGGCTCCTCCGCCCATGGGATTTTCCAGGCAAGAGTACTGGAGTGGGTTGCCATTTCCTTCTCCAATGCATGAAAGTGAAAAGTGAAAGAGAAGTCGCTCAGTAGTGGCCGACTCTGTGCGACCCCATGGACTGCAGCCTATCAGGCTCCTCCGCCCATGGAATTTTCCAGGCAAGAGTACTGGAGTGGGTTGCCATTGCCTTCTCTGTTAGTAACACTAATACACCCTAAAAAGACATTCATCTCATTCTTTACGCATACATTTTTATACAATCCAAGATCCGAATATGGAGAAAAGAACTGTTCTTCTAGACCAATAACTGCTGTAAATATTTATGTATATACATACACATATATATAAAATCTTAAAATTGTATAATATATAAAATATATATTTTAAATTAAACTACACACCCAAGGAAAAGTAATTTTGTTGGCATCTAAGACATAACAAACCACTGGGATTAGATATATGTAGAAGGAGCAGTGGCGAGAAGGGACAGTGGTGATTTTCACTGTAGAGAGCCTTCGCAGCTCTGAAAGATTAAATCGAAATTAGAAATTCTCTAGTCTTATATTCACTATTTGGAAACTGCAAAGGTTGGAGCAATCAAACTGTGACGCTAAGACAGTTAAAGAGAAGGGCAGTCGGAGTTGTGGGAGCCTTTATATACAGTGCTGTCCAGGCCGAGAATGACAGTAGATAAAGCTTCAAGTTGAGCCGCCAATTCTCTTCTCTTGGCACGGGAGTCGATAGTGCTCACCATGTGTACTTATGTACCACTGTTTGGCAAGGGTCTGCTCTGAAAATTTTGAGGGTCTCAGTTTGCTCCTCCGTAAAATATGGGCTTGTTTTTTGGAGCGTTTCTGGAACACGCTCTAAGCAAGACACTGTGGTGCCTGGAAGCGGATGTCGATCCTGTGCTAGAGGTTTTCGGCGGAGGACAGAAGACCTGAGGAAGCAGGAAAGTGGGATTTGTTTCCAAAGGGCTGTGACTGGGCGCGCCACACCAGGAGAGGCTCGTAGGTGCCCGGCCTCCACGCGAAACCCCGTCCTCCCGCTCTCTGGGCCCCGCCCCGCGGCACGGGGGGCGGGACTTTGGCTCGGGGGCGGTCCGCACGCGATCCCCGCCTCCTTCTCCTCCCCGGGCCCCGCCCAGCGGCGCGGGGGGCCGGGCTCCGGCAAGGGGGGCGGTGGCCGCGGCGGTGACAGCCGCTCCCGGCCCCCGAGGCCGCCACGTCCCTCACGTACCACCCGGCCGAGCGGCGGAGCTGCGACCTGGCGCCCGGGGCTCCGGCTCCTCCGGCGCGGCTCGGCATGAGGCTAGCGCGGCTGCTTCGCCTAGCCACCTCGGCCGCCCCGGGCCCCGGGCTGCGCGCCGCCGGCCCTAGCGTCAGCCGCAGCCTCACCTCGGACTCGGGCTCCGGCCCGGCGCCCGAACGCGGCGTTCCCGGCCAAGTGGACTTCTACGCGCGCTTCTCGCCATCCCCGCTCTCCATGAAGCAGTTCCTGGACTTCGGTGAGTAGGGCCCGGGCTTTGGGCCTTCCTGCGCAACCCTAGCCGGGAGCTGCGGCCGCTAACCCCGGCCGGGCCCGGCCCGCGCGGGTGCCCTTTCGTCTCCGGCGCTCCCGCTTCCTCAACGTCTCTCCTCCGGCGCTTCGGGCTCCTCCTCCGTCCCTCGCGGACGGATCCCTCTGCTCAGGTGCAGGCGTCCGCGCCCCCGAGAGATAACTGGGAGAGTGTGCGCCTTTTCCCCGTGTATTGTTGAAAACAATCCCGGGGCCCGACCCTCTTTTCAGCGCACGTGTGCACCTCTGCGCTCGCAGCCAGGCCCTTTCGGAAGAGCCCAGCCCCAGTGAGAGGCGAGTGTGCTGACACCTCCGGGAGTCGCGTTCAGATTCTGCAGAGTGCTGATAAATGCTTAGTTTTGCATATGATGATTACATAAAAGTGGCGTGCTGATAGGGGAAGCAGGTTCTGACTGGCCCGGTGTTTCATAGAATGTTTTCCTTGCCACTGGCTTAAGAGTTTCCACCAACCGTACAATTCATTTCGTCAACAAGAGTCCGCAGCACGTGTAAAGTGCATGGGTACAGTATGCTGTGGGGTTTGTTTACCGAAGTGACTCTCCACTTTCCTCTTTCTCAAATGAGTGCTTCCTGGTTTTCTCTAGAAAAGATGCAGAGGAATTGTAAAGTCAGGCATTTAACTTTGACTTCTCATAGCAGGGCGCTAAGGTGAAATGGGAAAACTAGTCAAGTCAAAATTTCAAATAGACAAGAGTTATCTTCTGCATTGTGAGTGCGGTTTGGTCACCAACGGATCACTAGTGGCCTGAAAGATAGCAGCGTAGTTAGCCACTTAATCTTAAACTTGTGGTTTACAGTGTCGATTTTGTTTGGTTCAAAGCTGTTGGTTTTTGTTTTTACCTTAAAATGACTGTAGTGTTATTAAGAGGGTGAATTTGACCTCTTTCCCAAGTATGCCATTAAACTTCCACAAGAAAATGTTTTCTTTCAATACGATTATTCCTATTGACAATCTCGTTTTTGCTATGGTTGTCTCTTGCTAAAAGAGCAAATCAGTGAGTTTAAAATGTATCACTGAAATAACATGACTTTTTAGTTTAACTTTAAATGGAACTGCTTGCCAAATGCGATTCTACAGCTGTTCTGTTTAGCATCTTGACTAGGAGTGGAGGAAGGAGCAGATTGCTTTCCAGGAATCAGACAATTAAATAGAACCTACTGGGGGAGAAGCTTGAACATGATCGCAGGGCAGGCATTGGCAGCTGTTGCTTTCTCTTGCCGGAAAGACTACTCTTCATTTACTCTTTGCTTATGGCAATTAGTATAGTGGTTCTACCTGGACTCAATGAATCGTCTGATGAACATGTCAGAATTTCCACTGCTTCTTAGACAGGTTTTTCTTATAAACCTAGTTAGGAAACAAGTTTTTAAAATGATAGCAACAGGTTATATAGGATAGGCTTTATACAGGTCCTACGTTAATCAGACGGTGCCTTGCTCAGACTTGCCTAGGTTGTCTTAGTTCTAAGATGGGAGATGTGAATAATGGAGACAGGAAAATAACCTCACTGATGCTCTACAGTGTGGTTGGAAGGTGGTTCAGAATGTCGCACAGCCCTAGAGACTGGACTGTCTTGTCCCTTGCTCCTCTTCTTGCCTTGTCATTATGGTGATGATATCACTTGCCAAATAACTCTGTGTTTCTCTCTGCCTTATGGCTTCCACTTACTGCTGTTCACACTGTATTTGGTTTCAGGATCTGTGAATGCTTGTGAAAAGACCTCATTTATGTTTCTACGGCAAGAGTTGCCTGTGAGATTGGCAAATATAATGAAAGAAATAAGTCTTCTTCCAGATAATCTTCTCAGGACACCATCAGTTCAGTTGGTACAGAGCTGGTAAGATTCACTGTTCTTGTGTTTGCAATTTGAGTAGTGTTGTAGACTTTACCCAAAGTTAAAGCAAATACTTTTTTACTCTTCAGTGGTGTCTCAAGGTAGTAGCAGCATTCCTCCTCCTTTGTTTGGGTGTATCTGGGCTTGTCACCTGAATCCTGGACTGTACTACTTTTTGGTTTTGAAAAAACAATCAGAAATGCACAGAAATACAGACACTATATTTAAGATTTGTGTTATTAAATCTCCAAGGATGTTATTTTATAATGTAATAAAAATATCTACCATAAGTTGGTAATTACCTTTAATCCCTTCAATAGCCCTGCCCAGTAGGCATCCATTTTACAGATGAAGAAATGGAGGTACCTACAGATTAAGTCCTTTGCCTAAGGCAAAAACATTCATGGTAGAGCTGGGATTCAAACTCGGATTTGTTTGTCGGAGAAAGCAATGGCACCCCACTCCAGTGCATTGGAGAAGGAAATGGCAACCCGCTCCAGTGTTCTTGCCTGGAGAATCCCAGGGACGGGCGAGCCTGGTGGGCTGCCGTCTATGGGGTCACACAAAGTCGGACACGACTGAAGTGACTTAGCAGCAGCTTAGCAGCAACTGCTTTATGTTGAAGTCAGATTAATAAAATGTGTTAAAGGGTGTAAATTTTTTTATAAACTAAATTTATCTTACTGAAGTATATCTTTATAAGTCACAGAAGTTAAAATATTTATTCTATCATTTAAAAACAATTAGAAGTTATTAGTGGAAAGCCACTCCAGTACACTTGCCTAGAAAATCCCATGGATGGAGGAGCTTGGTAGGCTGCAGTACATGGGGTCGCTACGAGTCGGATGTGACTGAGTGACTTCACTTTTACTTTTCACTTTCACACAATGGAGAAGGCAATGGCAACCCACTCCAGTGTTCTTGCCTGGAGAATCCCAGGGACGGCGGCAGAGCCTGGTGGGCTGCCGTCTATGGGGTCGCACAGAGTCGGGCACGACTAAAGCGACTTAGCAGCAGCAGAAGTTATTAGAATTGTGTAGAAACTATGATCTCTCTTCTAAAAATGACAGTGGAGCTATTAAGGGTGTGCATGCCTATGTGGCCACCTGTATACAGCCTTTCTTGTTAATGTTATTAAAAGTGTTACTCTGTTAACCACTATACATTTCAAACAAAAGAGTTTGCCAGAGTTCAGTCTTAAATGGAAAAATTTAGTTGCAAGGCATTTCCCAATTATGATTTATGGAGATCCTAGCTTTCTTGTTGTAACCAATATAATTATGGGAGAAGCTGATATAATGTCAACTTTTTAAAATAAGTGAAAGAAATATGACTGCTCCATAATTGATAATCCGATACTCTCCAGTCCAAAAATGGAATAGTTAGAAATGTGGTTTAAGTAAGAGACATTTGTTTAGGAACTCTGATGCAGGGAGAACAGATAATTTTCTATGGAGGTTTATTCCTTTTTTTAAAAAAAAAGAAGCATTAAAAGTAGAATTCCCTGGTGGCTCAGAGGTTAAAGCATCTGCCTGCAATGCGGGAGACCTGGGTTCGATCCCTGGGTCGGGCAGATACCCTGGAGAAGGCAATGGCACCCCACCCAGTACTCTTGCCTGGAGAATCCCATGGACGGAGGAGTCTGGTAGGCTAGAGTCCATGGGGTCACAAAGAGTCGGACACGACTGAGTGACTTCACTATCACTGTGTTACATTTTTGAAATATCGGTGCCTAACACATTGTAGATGTTGACAATTTAATGCCAAAAACTCTGCCTCTGTTCACTGGTGCTGAATTGAACCTTGAAGCCAGTTTTAGGTGAAGTAGAAAAGAATAGCTTTATTGCTTTGCCAGGCAAAGGAGGACACAGCAGGATCTTGCCCTGAAAAACTGTGTGTCCCAACCCAGGGATGTTTGGTGAAGAGTTTTATAGCAGTGGTTCAAGGAAGAGGTTGCTGATAATGATCAGGCTACATGCAGGCCTTTAATCTGGCCTCAGGTAGTCTCCTGATGTGCTTCTTGAGATTATCAAACCTTCTGGAATGAAAAATGCTAATATCTTTCCTTTGTTGTGCGTGTTAGTGCTGTAAAAGAATTCAGAGATGTGTATCTCTGGAGGGGAACCAGACTGACTCCAGGTCTGCACTGTTGTCCCTTGGCCGCTTCTCCCTTGTCTCTGCATCCTCTCTCTTCCCTGATTAGCTCCTGTTTGAACCTGCCCTTTGGACCTCAAGGAAGGTCATGGAAACTGGAGTCTATTCCCTACAAATATGAAATGGGAGACATGGAAAGGCTTCTGTGCCCAGGAGCCCCACAGGGTCCTGCTTGGTTTCAGTATCTTCTGAATAAAAGCATAATTGTTATTGCCAATGAAGGGTAAGGGTTAAGTCATGACAGTAGACTCAGAATCACTAGACTTTGGAATGCCTTGGCATGCAGTAGGGCATATTGTTTGTCAGAAACAACTTTCCAAACCAACATGGGGATTTGCAGATTTTTAAAACACTTTCACTGCCCCTGGACGCCTACTAAAATATGGCAGCTGAAGGTCCGGCCAAAGCAGACCTTACACTAAAGAAGGCCATTGAATGACAGGTGTTTTGGCTCTGGCCCTCCACTGCCATTGTGCTCTGTTGCATGACCTTCAGAGAGGCATATGACGTTCCTCATTTTGCTCCTTTACTAGGTGATTTGCTCCATCGTATTTTTAGGTAAATTAAAAATGTGCATTTTCATGACTTTTGTGTTTTTGTTCAGTTGTTTAGAAGAACCATGTGTTAGATTGTAGACTTTCAATAAGCATCTGCTGACTGGACGTAACATCTAAAATTAAGGTTTTAAAACAAAGACATTTAAGTTAGATTCTTAGATCAAGGTAAGCTGGCCTCCACATTTTACTGAGACTAAGACAAATTAAGTCATTTGCCCAAGATCACATAATTGTTGGTGACAGACTCAGTTCCCATGACCATCAGTATATTTATACTGTGATGTACAGTGGTAATTTTAAGAAATATAAAAACTACTTTGTGTAGAGAACTTTAAAAAAAGTAGGAAATTCTTAAATCAAATTTAACCTAAGCTTTTAGGAGAAAATGTACCTTCTAATTACTGGCAGGGACTTTGCTTGAATGTGAATGGCTATACAAAT
The DNA here is from genome assembly GCF_019923935.1 of Bubalus bubalis. Taxonomy (NCBI): domain Eukaryota; kingdom Metazoa; phylum Chordata; class Mammalia; order Artiodactyla; family Bovidae; genus Bubalus; species Bubalus bubalis. The sequence continues at coordinate 76,227,193 of NC_059158.1, read as the reverse complement.
CCCACTTCAACCATAATTCACTAAAAATTAATTAACAGTAAAGAAATGTTTAAAATGCCTGTTGATCATTTTCACAATATTAGACTTTCAAAATGTAAAAGAACAGTCTTACAAGGGGTTGATTTACATTTTAGGTATATCCAGAGTCTTCAAGAGCTTCTTGAATTTAAGGACAAAAGTGCTGAAGATGCTAAAACTATTTATGAGTAAGTACAGTTGTTTTGCCTTATTTGAACATCATATGAAACATCATCATATACTCTTTGAACATCATATAAAAATGTAAATGTATTGCTATTGGATCATTTTAGGGAAATTGATTAACTTTTGGTTTTTCACTGCTTTAGAACATATGATGGTATATGTGTCTTGTCACAGTCCATGCAGGCCAGCCAGGTAACATAAATCCAGAAATTGGACTGGGCATAAGAAGAACTTCATGTTTCTCTTCACTCTAGTGTAAAGAAAGATGCAGTTCAAATCTTGTGATCAGGGGAGATCCTGATGTGGTCTCAGGGCCACTTGGATGGTAGGAGACTGGTGAAGACTTGGTAATGAGCACTTGCTTCTAAAGGACAGCCTCTCAGCTCTACTGACCATTGCTGAGCAGAAACACTGCCCAGATCACGTGATATGTGTGTGTGTGTTGGGGGGGCGGATATAAGAAAAGCTGCAAGTCTAGTTATTTTTGTTTTTTAAGTTAGATTTCCTAATTTTGAAAGATTGGAAACTAAACCTTCAACAAACACTGAAGGCCTGCAAGACAGAAACTTGTCTCTAGTTTATGAACTGTGGTCTGCGAGACAATGTAAGTAATGTGACCTATTAATAATCAACATACCAGGACTAATAAACCTCGTAATCCCCTAAGGCAAGTTACCTGCTTATTCCAGTGAATGTTACTCAGAACTTAAAGACTGTTTCTGTTGTTGTCCTCCAAGTCCATTACACATTTTTTTTTTTTACTGTCTTTAAAGGTGGTAGCAACATTTCACTTTTTAAACATGATTTTGGTTTGAAAATAACACCAAGAATTTGTGTAGGTATGCAGCAAAATTTACACAGATGATGTCACTTACTCTTTAAAATGACTCTACTTAAATAATACTATTTGTGCAAAAAGAGATACTATCTGTGGACAAAAAGTCTTAAAATAGCATTAGGCTCACATGGACAGCAAATGGATTTAGACCCATCTGGCGACCCACTCCAGTACTCTTGCTTGGAAAATCCCATGGACGGAGGAGCCTGGTAGGCTGCAGTCCATGGGGTCACTGAGAGTCGGACATGACTGAGTGACTTCACTTTCACTTTTCACTCTCATGCATTGGAGAAGGAAATGGCAACCCACCCCAGTGTTCTTGCCTGGAGAATCCCAGGGACGGAAGAGCCTGGTGAGCTGCCGTCTATGGGGTCGCACAGAGTCGAACACGACTGATGTGACTTAGCAGTCTAACTTAAAAGTAAACCTTATGCTGAAAAACCTTCGGAAAATAGTCATTCAGACCTGAATTTTAAAAAAATAACGTGAGCAGCCAGGCAAAATAATACTATTTTGGTTTTGACAAAAAAAGAGAGATGTGAAATAAATGATTAAGAAGTAACTAGAAATGATGAATTGTTTTCAAGGAGTTTGTTGTTTGTATTTTGGATTAACAGTTTGGTTTTGAAACTAATCATAAACTAGGAATTCCAAAAATATTTTGAGCAATAAGAGCATCATTGGAATAGGTTAATAGTAGTCAAGATGATGACTCTGAAGACTTTGAATGAGGAAGCAGTCATTTGGAAGTGTGAGTTCTGATGGCTATATTATTACAAGGTAGATTTTGTTACTTCACAACTAAGACTTCTTTCCTCTTTTATTTACTTCTTTAAATTAGCCATGCAGTTCAGTGCACTTCAGTTGCTGGGTTGTGTCCGACTCTTAGTGACTCCATGAACTGCAGCACACCAGGCTTCCCTGTTTATCACCAACTCCCAGAGATTGCTCAAACTCATGTCCATTGAGTCAGTGATGCCATCCAACCATCTTATCCTCTGTCATCCCCTTCTCTTCCTGCTTTCAGTCTTTCCCAGCATCAGGATCTTTTCCAGTGAGTTATTTCTTTGCATCAGGTGGCCAAAGTATTGGAGCTTCAGCTTTAGCATCAGTCCTTCCAAAGAATAGTCAGGACTGATTTCCTTTAGGATGAACTGGCTAGATATCCTTGCAGTCCAAGGGACTCTCAAGAGTCTTCTCCAACACCACAGTTCAAAAGCATCAGTTCTTCAGCGCTCAGCTTTCTTTATGGTCCAGGTCTCACATCCATACATGACTACTGGAAAAACCATAGTTTTGACTAGACGGATGTCTGTTGGCAAAGCCATGCAGTAGTGTCTTCAAATGACAGAAACAGAAATGCTGGATGGCTTGAAGATTTTTCTTTGAACACACATTCACCTTTTTTCCTCCCATTTTTTTAAACTCATAGAATGGAATTAGAATTCCTTTCTACTTTTCTAAGTGGCCCTTTCTCTCTTGAACCTGGGGAATGGTTCCGAAACAGACAGCCTTTATGGGCTCATTCATCTTTATCCTTACAGAGCATGTGTTCCCTGGAAGCAAGTGCTCTGTCTTCTCTTATGCTGACTGTGCCTGGATCCCATCCTCATAGCAGGTGTTGAAATAATCTTAGTTGATGATAGTTAAAGAAAACCCTTCGCATTTGTAGGATTGTGTTTTGTGGCAGCCTTACTTTTAGGAGTTCCAAGAAAATAATTACATTTCACAAGTTTGTTTTTGTTTTGGAGTTTCTTAACATCCCCATGGAAAAGAAATGCAAAAAAGCAAAATGGCTGTCTGAGGAGGCCTTACAAATAGCTGTGAAAAGACAAGAAGCGAAAAGCAAAGGAGAAAAGGAAAGATATAAACATTGGAATGCACAGTTCCAAAAAATAGCAAGGAGAGATAAGAAAGCCTTCCTCAGAGATCAATGCAAAGAAATAGAAGAAAACAACAGAATGGGAAAGACTGGAGATCTCTTCAAGAAAATTAGAGATACCGAGGGAACATTTCGTGCAGAGATGGGCTCAATAAAGGACAGAAATGGTATGGACCTAACAGAAGCAGAAGATATTAAGAAGAGGTGGCAAGAATACACAGAAGAACTGTACAAAAAAGATCTTCATGACCCAGATAATCACGATGGTGTGATCACTCACCTAGAGCCAGACATCCTGGATGTGAAGTCAAGTGGGCCTTAGGAAGCACCACTACAAACAAAGCTAGTGGAGGTGATGGAATTCCAGTTGAGCTATTTCAAATCCTGAAAGATGATGCTGTGAAAGTGCTGCACTCAATATGCCAGCAAATTTGGAAAACTCAGCAGTGGCCACAGGACTGGGAAAGGTCAGTTTTCATTCCAATCCCAAAGAAAGGCAATGCCGAAGAATGATCAAACTACCACACAATTGTACTCATCTCACATGCTAGTAAAGTAATGCTCAAAATTCTCCAAGCCAGGCTTCAGCAATATGTGAACTGTGAACTTCCTGATGTTCAAGCTGGTTTTAGAAAAGGCAGAGGAACCAGAGATCAAATTGCCAATATCTGCTGGATCATTGAAAAAGCAAGAGAGTTCCAGAAAAATATCTATTTCTGCTTTATTGACTATGCCAAAGCCTTTGACTGTGTGGATCACAATAAACTGTGGAAAATTCTGAAAGAGATGGGAATACCAGACCACCTGACCTGCCTCTTGAGAAACCTATATGCAGGTCAGGAAGCAACAGTTAGAACTGGACATGGAACAACAGACTGGTTCCAAATAGGAAAAGGAGTACGTCAAGGCTGTATATTGTCACCCTGCTTATTTAACTTCTATGCAGAGTACATCATGAAAAATGCTGGGCTGGAAGAAGCACAAGCTGGAATCAAGATTGCCGGGAGAAATAGCAATAACCTCAGATATGCAGATGACACTACCCGTGTGGCAGAAAGTGAAGAGGAACTAAAAAGCCTCTTGATGGAAGTGAAAGTGGAGAGCGAAAAAGTTGGCTTAAAGCTCAACATTCAGAAAACGAAGATCATGGCATCTGGTCCCATCATTTCATGGGAACTAGATGGGGAAACAGTGGAAACAGTGTCAGACTTTATTTTTGGGGGGTCCAAAATCACTGCAGATGGTGACTGCAGCCATGAAATTAAAAGACGCTTACTCCTTGGAAGGAAAGTTATGACCAACCTAGATAGTATATTGAAAAACAGAGACCTTTGCCAACAAAGGTCCATCTAGTCAAGGCTATGGTTTTTCCAGTGGTCATGTATGGATGTGAGAGTTGGACTGTGAAGAAGGCTGAGCGCCGAAGAATTGATGCTTTTGAACTGTGGTGTTGGAGAAGACTCTTGAGTCCCTTGGACTGCAAGGAGGTCCAATCAGTCCATTCTAAAGGAGATCAGCCCTGGGTGTTCTTTGGAAGGACTGATGCTGAAGCTGAAACTCCAGTACTTTGGCCACCTCATGCGAAGAGTTGACTCATTGGAAAAGCCTCTGATTCTGGGAGGAACTGGGGGCAGGAGAAGGGGATGATAGAGGATGAGATGGCTGGATGGCATCACCGACTCGATAGACATGAATTTGTGTGAACTTCGGGGGTTGGTGATGGACAGGGAGGCCTGGCGTGCTGTGATTCATGGGGTCCCAAAGAGTTGGACATGACTGAGCAACTGAACTGAACTAACATCTCTATAGAGGTGGTATATTTTATTATCTGAAATATACTTAAATAAGCGTAAGAAAACATGCCTTGATGCTCTTTTACTGAATTAGGCATTTCTTGTCTAGTATAATTGGCTAAATTTAGATTTTAGTATCACATTCACTTGCCAAAATATTTGGCTGTTTTGACAGACAGGTTTGTTTAGCTTTACAGACACTGTGATACGGATCAGGAATCGACACAATGACGTGATACCCACAATGGCTGAAGGTGTGGTTGAATACAAGGAGAGCTTCGGGGTGGATCCTGTCACCAGCCAGAATGTTCAGTATTTTTTGGATCGTTTCTACATGAGTCGAATTTCAATTAGAATGTTACTTAATCAGCACTGTAAGTGTCTGGAAGTCAAGAGAAGAAGCTAAATAATCTGTGTTGGTATATTTTACATTTATTTAGAAAACTTCCTTTTAGGGAGACTATCAAAAAAAAAAAAGGAGAATATTTACTTTTACTTTTTTTTGTATTAAGGAAAGCAAATAGACTGCCATTGAAAGGAGGTTTTTAAATTTATGTTTAACGTTATGTAAGAATGTTTATGTTTTAAGGAAAATACTTGTTCTACTGTTTGATACCAGTTAGAGAAACAGTATTCAAATCCAGACAGCGGCATTATGTATTTTAGGTTATTTTATTTGTTCTTTAATTTTTTATAGCTTTATTATTTGGTGGAAAAGGCAAAGGAAGCCTATCTCATCGAAAACACGTTGGAAGTATAAATCCAAACTGCAATGTGGTTGAAGTTATTAAAGGTAAATACAGTTCTCCTTTCAGAAAGAATGCCAGAATCAGAATTGTTGAGTGTGTTTTCTTGCTATTAAAACAGTTATTTGAATCATGAGATAAAATGATATAACCCATGCATGGGTTTGAAAATGCCTTTATAATGCTAATTGTGCACTATGTATAGGATGAATGTTTTGTTGATGCCATGCTTTATTAGGCAAAAGGTGAAGATATTATGAGGGTATCTATTTGAGTTCAAAATATTTCCTTATTCCCTCCTTTCTAATTCCCTATATTGAAGCCATAATTCATAATAGTTTGGCTTGTATCTTGCCACAGCTTTTTCTGTTTGAACCATATATGCTTGTGCACACACATAATTGTTGGTCTTACATTGCTGTTTTTGGAACATGGGGTACTTTGTGTATGTTTTTCTATAAATTTACAAACATTGTGCCCTGTGTAGTACATGTGGGTATACACCAGGTTTTTGAATGACTGTTAGGGATGTATCAGACTGTATTAATCTGTACTCCTATTGATGCATATTTCTGTTGTTTCTATCACCAACAATATTGCAGTAGACATCCTTATTTATGTGCTGACTTTTGCTAGTATTTTAGAAGGCAGGGTTTCTAGAATTAAAAATATTTTAAATGTATTTAAAATTTTATAACTCCAAAAATGTATCAAACAATGAATGAAAGTGAGTATTCCCTAAACCCTTACCAACTCTAAATTTTCGTTACATGTATTGTAAATATTTTCCTCAATCTGCTGGTTTTCTTTTTACTTTGTTTATGGTTTCTTTTTCCATACAGATATTTGAAAAATATTTGGTAATCATATCTGTCACTTTTTGCTTTATATGGCCTTAGGCTTTGTCATGTCATACTTTAAAAAGACCGTCCCCAAACTAAGATTATTAAAGTATTTTTTTTTCTGTAGAAAGCTTTAAAATTTCATTTGTCTATATATTATTGCCATCTTCATGAAGCAGAAGTAAATTTATTTAATGACTTTTTTGTTTTGATTCACACTAGATGGCTATGAAAATGCTAGGCGTCTGTGTGATTTGTATTATATTAACTCTCCCGAACTAGAACTTGAAGAACTAAATGGTAAGCCTGATGCCTTTTCCTAAATGATTAGTGTTATGATTACCTGAGAAGGAATGATAAGTTAGATTTGTTTTAATATAAAACAACTTGTTTATTGGATATGAAAGCTGAGGGAGAGAAATCATGTTAAAAATATATGTATTTATGTGTGTGTACGTATATATGTATATTTTTTAATTTAGTTGGATTTTTTCTGAAAGACATTTTGCCTTTTTCTTTCCCATTTTCATTATTTTAATTGATAATATTGATTCTTTGCATATTTTTTATTTCCTGGTTAGTCACAGAAAAAAGTGATCCTTCTCTGGTGGCTCAGATGGTAAAGAATCTGCCTGCAATGCAGGAGACCTGGGTTTGAGCCCTGGGTCGGGAAGACCCCTTGGAGAAGGGAATGGCTTACCCACTCCAGTAGTCTTGCCTGGAGAATTCCGTGGACAGAGGAGCCTGAGCCTGGTGGGCTACAGTCCATGGGGTCGCAAAGAGTCGGACACGACTGAGCGACTAATGCTTTCAAGAAAATTACATCTGACTTTTATATGTACTTCATGGGGTCGCGAAGAGTCGGACACGACTGAGCGACTGAACTGAACTGAACTGAATGTAAGGTTTACCCTTTAAGATTTCTACTTCCTGAGTTGTAAACCAATTTTTTATTGTTGAGGAAGTAAAAAAGACTGGAGATGTAAAAGAAGAAAGAAAGATGTCCATCTGTTTGAGACTCTGATTATCTCTGATGGTCTTCTTTTGGACACAAAAGGTTTAGATGCCTTGGAAGGAGATTGATGAGTCTCTCTCTGTTTTCCCTGGAGGTAGGGTAGTTTGATAGAGGGAGAGATTACCTCAGTTAGAATGACCCTGTAAGAAGAATAAAATTAAATAGGCTTCTGCTGAGTTGTATTCTGGACCTTAGAGTGGGAGGGCAGTGGAAGAAGTTGCCCCATTGAAAACAGAGTTGCCTGGTTTTTCTAAAGCCATAACAGTACATTCAGTGAATAAGAACGACAAGGCACAAGTGATAGTTTGGGAACCTGAACTGCTGTGGGCAGTTTCCAGATGTACCATCTGTGTTTCCCAGAGCCAGTTTATTCATTGGAGAGTCCAGCTTATTGGCTGAGTGAGAATTCTGAGGTATGGCGACTCTTACTCCTTTACTGAAAGTTCTGGTTTGCTTATTATCTGTTCTCTACCCCCAGCTGGGCTCCTGTTACATGTTTGAATGTAGAATTAGTAGCCCTTGATAAGTCAATGCTAGCTCAAAGTGTTTATTTGAATCTATATGCACAGAAATGCCCAGAATAAAACAAAGCATCCCACCTGGGTGAAACAATTAAAAAATGGCTTTTTAAAGAAAGAATGTATTTATGTGAGTTGGACCATGGAATTTAAAGACTTTAACACTTCTTTTTGGAAGGAAAAAATTCTGACTGTAAGACTGAGTGTCTTAAACAGACTCAACCATCATAGACGAGAATGGGAAGATGGGTTGGTAGATGGTTATGCAGGATTGCAAGAGTGACCGCAGGACTCATGTTGTCACAGGCAGGTATAAATTGTGCGAGCCCGGCATTCCAACACAGATACAGTAAAAAACTGGTGTAGCCCTTCTCCCCCCAGTAGTACTATCCTCCATAGTAAATGTTTTCTTTTCAGCACTACACAATATATTCTTTAAAATGCTTTAAGCACATCTCTCTGTACTTTCATATTTTTCTCTTCTGCTCTGTAGCAAAATCACCAGGACAGCCAATACAAGTGGTTTATGTACCATCCCACCTCTATCACATGGTGTTTGAACTTTTCAAGGTTTGTAACATAGTATTACATCACCTTTATCAGTCCTTTCCTAAGGTTAGGAATCTGCTTTGAAAGTTTAAATACTCTACCAGGTTTTCCTCAGTTTCATTAAAAGATGCCCTTTGGTGTTTCATGGCACATCAGTGGAGATAAGCTGTTGGTCAACACTGATGCCCTCAGTGTAGTGGTAAGCTCAGACCTGGGGCTCAGAAAGACCTGGATTTGAATTCCAGTTCTGCCACCTAAGATGTGTGTGACCTTGTGCAAGTCTCTCAACCCCAAGCCTCAGTTTCCTCCTCTGTCAAACAAGGATATTATTATTATCCAGGTTGTTACGAAGATTGAGAATAATATCCTAAATGTCTTATACAATGGCAGCACATTATACGTGTTTGATACAATTTTATTTGTATTTTTACAAAGCAAAATGTTTAGAAGAATGATTCTCCACCCCTGAAGGACCACAGTCCCACTGTCATACGCATTGTGGTATGCATTTTTTTGGAGAAAGTCACTTACATTGACTTACGTGACTTCTGCTGTTATATTTGCTCTTTACAACAAAATTTGAAAACTAAATACATTTGTGCTCGTAATGTTGAGAGTACATTTTTTTCTCAGCACCATACCAAAGACAGTTGTTGGTAGACAGGAAAGTGTGTGATGAGGAGTATGGGTCCATGTGGCTGAAAATATTACCCCACATCAAGCCTGTAGTCTCTCTCAGTGTGGTTACCATGTCTTCAGCCAGGAGCAGGTGAAAGAGAGACGAGGTGGCTTTCAGCCTGATCATGAAAAAAGAAAAATACACTGAAACATAGAAAAACTGGCTGACTGTCTTAGAATAACAAAGATTGAAAAATGTTCTTGGTTCTAAGACAGCAAGAATGTATCTAATATTTTACAAAAATCTTTCTACCAAAGTGGTTAAATGAATAAACGATTTGCACTTAAAGGATTAAAAGTAATTTTTTCCTTGAAATTTCAGTCACCTAAAGATCTGGTTCCCTATGATGCTTAATAAAAGAAACATTACCATATTATGTAACAGACTTTATTATATCAGTAATAATGGCTTCCATCTGAAACCTGATCTTAAACGGCCTTCGGTAGAGATGACAGAATCTCTTCCTCGGGAGACTCTGTCCTGATTGGTGTTCCAGGGCTACACACTCCAAGTGCAGTCCATCCTTTTGCCTTTTAAACTGTATCTAGTCTTGGCAGTTCCTGCTTCAACGCTACATGTCGTGTTATTGCTTAGTGCTTATGCTCTGTTGACATTGTGTACCCTGTGTCCTTTAGAAATTGGTCAAAACTGTTTTACTGTGTAAATAAATATTCTGGTTTCCAATTAGTAGTAAATTAGATTTATTTCTACATCATAATAAGACTTGCTATTAGTACTAAATGAAAAAATCGCTTTTTCTTAATTTATGCAATTATGACAGCAGTTTATGATAATTAAGATGGTTCTTTAAAATAGAGATGAGACTGTTTTCAAAAATAAGGTTTGCCCATTATCTCCCAAATTATAAAAATATTTGGGTAGAATTTTCTGCTTTCATATAAAGCTAGTTAAAAATGTTGAGATTCTGATTTTAGAAAATATGCAGAATTTAGTTGGGATTTTTACCTACCAAGTCCTCCAAAACTGACTAATTTTTTAGAAGTAGTTCTTTAAATTTAGTTATGAATTACAATTCTTAGGCATGTTTTCATTAAAATTTTTAAAAATATCAAGGAGTGCATATATACTTGAAAATTGTACTTAGTTTCTCTCCTTCTTTAAAGTTGTATTTTTAACATAACCCTTATGTATTTCAGAATGCAATGAGAGCAACGATGGAGCATCATGCTGACAAAGGTGTTTATCCGCCTATTCAGGTCCATGTCACACTGGGTAAAGAGGATTTGACTGTGAAAGTAAGTGCTGTTTTTTAAAATTTTAAAAAACTAATGTACAGACATGTACATGTTTTCCAGAAGATGTAATTTATTCTTAGAAAGAAATCCTGTTCCTTCTAGATAATAAGCACATCGTTTCATTTATCTGGCAGGTTATGAAATTTTCCCTTGAGTCTGTTTCTGTTCTGACCCTTCATCCAGATGATTCAGGTTAAAGTAAACCCTGGAGACAGACAGTTTTGTAGAATCATGTCGGTCTAGTTTGATATCTACTTTGATAAGTAAAATCTAAAATATTTGGGTATTTACAGTATTATGTAGATAGTACATAATTTCTCCTTTTTAAACAATGTTTTAAAGTCTGCTTTTAAGTGTTTCATTTGATTTTCCTAACAGCTCTTCAGTAAGGGGCAAAGGTAATTTTATTCTCAATTTTACAGAAACTAGACACAGATAGCCAATAAATGACACAGGACAGGTTGTCAGTCCTTTGACCCCTGTTAAGTTTCTGAGTCGTCCAACTCTTTGTGATGCCATGGACTCCTGCACACCAGGCTCCTTTGTCCTCCATTATCTCCCTGAGTTTGCTCAAATTCTTGTTCATTGACCCTAGTCCCAGGCCTTTTCTACTACATTTTTCTTAGATAGCTCAGTTTCTTAGAGTATGATGATGTTTCTCTTTTTTAAATAATCATTTAAAATTTTGTATTGAATTAATAAATGCAGAGAGATGAAAATGAAATATGTCAGTTCCTTGCCACTTGTAGGTCATTACTCAGAGACAGTCTTTTTGTTATTTCTTTTCATATTGCTGTAGTTGAAAGACATTGTCTAATATTGCTGTTTATGAAATTAAAATTTTTTTAACAGCAAATATTGGCTTTTGATTATGGTAGCTGAGGAGTTAGCTATCTTAGAGCATCTCCCCTCTCAGTTGCCTAGCCTCAGTTGCCATTTTCCCAGTATTTAAGTTCATACGTGGAATTCCAGACTAGAATTAATCATCTTTCAGAGACTTTGAAGATATCTAGTGTTCTTTTTTTTAAATACACAATTCAGTGGTTTATAGTGTGTTCACAAGGTTGTATAACCATACCACTGTTTAATTTCAGAACATGTTTCTCAATCCCAAGAAAAAAACCAGTGCTCTTTAACAGTCACTCCTCATTACTCCCTCTCCCCACCCTTTGGCAACCACTAATCCACTTTCTGTGTATGGACTTCCCTATTTTGGACACTTCATAAAAATTCAGTCATACAATATGTAGTCTTTTGTGACTGACTTCTTTCACTCAATATAATGTTATAGCATGTAGCCATTCATTTTTTTTTTGTTATTATAAATAATGCTGCCATTTGTGTATAAGTGAACATTGGTTTTCGGGTCTCTTATGTATATACCTAAAAGCTGAATTGTCTGTAGGTAACTCTGTTTAACTTGTGAGGAATACCAAACTCATTTTAAAAGTGACTGTACCATTTTACATTTCCATCAGTAATGAGTGAAGGTAGCAATATTTCCCCATCCTTACCAACATTTGTTATTGTCAGTCTTTTTGATTATAGCCATTCTATTAGATTATAGCCATTCTAATTCTAATATTTCATGGTATTTTTTTAAAGTGTCAATTAAGATCCTTTGCTCAGTTTTTAAGTAGGTTGTCTTTTTATTGTTGAATTGTAAGAGTTTTCTCCATTTGTTTATTTTCTATTCTTGATACTAGTGATACTATGAGATATATGATTTGCCAGTGTTCTCCCATTCTGTGGCTTACCTTTTCACTTTCTTGAGTGTTCTTTGAAACACAAAGGTTTTAATTTTGAAGAATTTTAATTATTCTGGTTTTTTTCATTTATTGCTTGTGCTTTTAGTGTCACATGCAGGAAGCCATTGCCTAATTCAAAAGTCACAATAATATATGCCTTTGTTTCTAAGAGTTTTAAAGTTTCAGTTCTTACATTTAGGTCTTTGATCCATTTTGAGTTAATTTTTGTAAATGATTTGAAGTAGGGAATCCAGTTTCATTCTTTTGCCTGTAGATCATCTGGTTGTCCCAGTACCATTTGTAAAAAGACTATTTTTTCTCATTCGAATTTTCTTGTCATCATTGTCAAAATTTAATTGCTTATAAATGTATAGGTTTATTTCTGGATTCTCAATTCTATTCCATTGGTCTGCATATCTCTCCTTAGGAACATTTTGATTATTATTTCTTGGTTGTAAATTTTGAAATTGGCAAATGTGATTCCTCAAACTTTGTTGTTCTCTTTGAATGTTTTTTGGCTATTGTGGGTTCCACGCATTTTCATAAGAATTTTAGGTATCAGTGTGTCAGTTTCTGCAAAGAAACATCAGCTTGAGTTTTTATGGGGATCAAGTTCATTGTTTAAATCAAGTAAGTCTTCCAGTTCGTGAACAACAGGATGTCTTTACACTTATTTAAATCTTTTTTTTCAGCAATGTTTTCTGACTTTCAGTGCCCAAGTCTTACACTTCATCTATTAAGTTTGTACTTAGATATTTCATTCTTTTCGGGGCTTTTTAAGTGGAATTGTTTTCTTAATTTAATTTTTGAATTATATATTGCCAGTATATAAATGATTTTTGTGTATTGATCTTGTATCTTGAAACCTTGCCAAAGTCATTTATAAGTTCTTAGAGATGGCTGGATGGCATCACTGACTGGATGAACGTGAGTCTCAGTGAACTCCAGGAGTTGGTGATGGACAGGGAGGCCTGGCGTGCTGCGATTCATGGGGTCGCAAAGAGTCGGACACGACTGAGCGACTGATCTGATCTGATAGTATTTTTTGTGACCGCCTTAGGATTTTCTTTACACAAGATCATGTCATCTGCAAATGGAGATAATTTTACTTCTTCCTTTCCAATCTGATGTTTTTTTCTTTGCCTAATTGGTGTGTCTAGAAGCTCTAGTACAATGCTGAATAGAACTGGTATCTTTTTCTTTTGCTGATCTTAGGAGAACTTTTAGTCTTTTTTTTCTTCTTTCATGTTTATTTTTGTTGTTCAGTCACTAAATCATGTCCAACTCTTTGATATAATGAGCTATTTTTTTTATTATGCTATTAAGAACAAACATTTATTTACTTACTCAACTGAATTCATTAAGTAGTTGATCTGGGCTTAATAACCCTCTCAATTACTTATTTATTCCCTGGCTTTTGGCACATTTTAGACACCAACTTTATAGCAGAAAATGAAGAATAACTAAAGAAACTCTTCAGGAAAGTAAAAGAGGAGAGTGATAAAGTTGGCTTAAAACTCAGCGTTCAGAAAACTAAGATCATGGGCATCTGTTCCCATCACTTCAAGGCAAATAGATGGGGAAACAATGGAAACAGTGAGAGACTTTGTTTTTTTGGGCTCCAAAATCACTGCAGATGGTGACTGCAACCATGAAATTAAGACACTTGCTCCTTGAAAGAAAAGCTATGACCAACCTAGACCAACCTAGACAGCATATTGAAAAGCATAGACATTGCTTTGCCAACAAAGATCCATCTAGTCAAAGCTATGGTTTTTCTAGTAGTCATGTATAGATGTGAGAGTTGGGACCATAAAGAAAGCTGAGTGTTGAAGAACTGATGCTTTTGAACGATTGGAGAAGACTGTTGAGAGTCCCTTGGACAGCAAGGAGATCCAACCAGTCCATCCTAAAGGAAATCAGTCCTGAATATTCATTGGAAGGACTGATGCTGAAGCTGAAACTCCAATACTTTGGCCACTTGATGCGAAGAACTGACTCATTGGAAAAGACCCTGATGCTGGGAAAGATTGAAAGCAGGAGGAGAGGAGAATGATAGAGGATGAGATGGTTGGATGGCATCACTGACTTAATGGACATGAGTTTGAGTAAACTCCGGGAGTTGGTGATGGACAGGAAAGCCTGGTGTGCTGCAATCCATGGGGTTGCAAAGAATAGCACACGACTGAGCGACTGAACTGAACTGATGCATACAACTAGGGCTTCCCAGGTGGCACTAGTACAAAGAACTTGCCTGCCAGCGCAGGAGACTTAAGAGACTCGCATTTGATCCCTGGGCAGGGAGGATCCCCTGGAGGAGGAAATGGCAATCCGCTCCTATATTCTTGCCTGGAAAATTCCATGGACAGAGGAGCTTGGATGGCTACAGTCCATGAGGTTGCAGAGAGTTGGACGTGACTGAATGACTGAACATACTGCACATACATACAAGTTAAGTTTTCTTCTTTAAAAGTGAAAGCTTTCAGTCTTTGATCACTAAGCGTGATATCAGCTGTGGGTTTTTCGTAAATACTGTTTATCAGGTTGAGAAAGCTTACTTTCATTCCTAGTTTGTTAAGTATGTATCATGAAACTGGCTTCCCTGACTCGGTTAAAGAATCCGCCTGCCAATGCAGGAGACATGAGTTTGATCCCTGGGCTAGGAAGATCTCCTGGACGAGGAAAAGGCAACCCACTCCAGTATTCTCGCTGGGAAATACCATGGACAGAGGAGCCTGGTGGGCTACAATCCATGGGGTCACAAAAGAGTCAGGCAGGACTTAGTGACTAAACAACAACTACAACAGTATCATGAGAGGATGTTGGATTTTATCAGATGCCTTCTCTGGGTAGATTGAGATGATTATGTGGTATTTGTTCTGAAGTCTACCAGTTGGTGTATTAGAATGATTGATTTTTGTATGTTGAACCAACCATGCATTTTGGGGATAGGCCTCACTTTCTACATTTTTTTGAGGATTTTAGCATTGATATTCATAAGAGATATTTATCAGTATGTAGTTTCTTGTGATATCTTGGCCTGCTTTTGATATCAGGTAATACTGGCTTTCTTGAATAAGTTGAGAAGTTCTCCTTCCTTGTCTGTATTTTAGAAGGTTTTGAAGGATTTGTATTCATTCTTTAAATGTTTGGTAGAATCCACGAGTGAAGCCATTTGGGCCTGTTCTTTTCTTTGTGAGAAGAGTTTTGATTACCATTTCAGTCTCTTCATTTGTTACACATCTCTTCAGATTTTCTATTTCTTTCTGAGTTACTTTCTGTAGTTTGTCTAAGAATTTGTCCATTTCACCTAGGTTTTCATATTTATTGGTATACAATTGTTCATGGTTTTCCATCATAATCCCTTTTATTTTGTGTAATTTTGGTAGTTGTTGTTGAGTCGCCAAATCATGTCCGCCTCTTCATGACCGCATGGACTGCAGCACACCAGGCTTCCTTGTCCCTCATCATCCCTCAAGGACGCCCAAGTTCATGTCCATTGAGTCAGTGATGCCATCCAACCATCTCATCCTCTATTACCCTCTTCTCTTCCTGCCTTCAATCTTTTCCAGCATCAGGGTCTTTTCCGAGTCAGCTGTTCACGTCAGGTGGCCAAGGAATTGGAGCTTCAGCTTCAGCATCAGTCCTTCCAGTGAATATTCAGGATTGATTTCCTTTAAGATTGACTGGTTTGATCTCCATGCTTTCCAAGGGACTCTCAAGAGTCTTCTCCAGCACCACAATTCAAAAGCATCAATTCGTCAGTGTCTACCTTCTTTATAGTCCAGCTTTCACATCCATACATGACTACTGGAAAGACCATAGCCTTGACTCTGCGGACCTTTGTCAGCAAAGTGATATCTTTGCTTTTTAACACAGTCTAGGCTTCTCATAGCTTTCCTGTTTGGAAGGAATCATTTTCTAATTTCATGGCTACAGTTACCATCCACAGTGAATTTAGAGCCCAAGAAGAGGAAATCAGTCACTGCTTCCACCTTTTCCCCTTCTATTTGCCATGAAGTGATGGGACCAGATGCCATGATCTTCAATTCAGTTCAATTCAGTCACTCAGTTGTGTCCGACTCTTTGTGACCCCATGGACTGTAGCACGCCATGCCTCTCTGTCCATCACCAACTCCCATAGTTTACACAAACTCATGCCCATTGGGTCGGTGATGCCACCCAATCATCTCATCCTCTGTCATCCCCTTCTCCTCCCGCCTTCAATCTTTCCCAGCATCAGGATCTTTTCAAATGAGTCAGCTCTTCGCATCAAGTGGCCAAAGTATTGGAGTTTCAGCTTCAACATCAGTCCTTCCAGTGAATATTCAGGACTGATTTCCTTTAGGGTGGACTGATTGGATCTCCTTGCAGTCCAAGGGACTCTCAAGAGTCTTCTCCAACACCACAGTCACATGCATGGGGAGGCCATGAGCTTAGATTTTTTTAATATTGAGTTTTAAGCTGGCTTTTTCACTCTCCTTCTTCACCCTCATCTAGAGACTTTAGTTCTTCTTTGCTTTCTGCTGTTAGAGTGGTATCATCTGCATATCTGAGGTTGTTGATATTTCTCTTGGCAATCTTGATTCCAGCTTGTAACTCATCCAGCCCAGGGTTTTGCATAATATGCTCTGTGTATAAGTTAAGCAAACAGGGTGGCAGTAAACAGCTTTGTGATACTCCTTTCTCAATCCTGAACCAGTCAGTTGTTCCATGTCCGGTTTTAACTTACGCTTTTTGACCTGTATACAGGTTTCTCAAGAGACAGGTAAGGTTGTCTGGTATTCTCATCTCTTTAAGAGTTTTCCAGTTTGTTATGATCCACACAGTCAATGAAACATAGGTAGATGTTTTTCTGGAATTCCCTTGCTTTTTCTATGATCCAGCGAATGTTTGATCTCTGGTTCCTCTGCCTTTTCTAAACCCAGCTTGAACATCTGGAAGTGCTTGTTTCATGTAATGCTGAAGCCTAGCTTGGTGGATTTTGAGCACAACCTTACTAGTATGGGGGGCTTCTTTGGTGGCTCAGATGGTAAAGAATCTGCCTGCAATGCAGGAGACCCAGGTTTGCTCCCTAGGTCAGGAAGATCCCCTGGAGAAGGGCATGGCAACCCACTCCAGTATTCTTGCCTGGAGAATTCCATGGACAGAGGAGCCTCACGGGCTACAATCCATGGGGTCTGAAAGAGTTGGACATGACTGAGCAACTAACACACACTTACTAGCATGGGAGATGAGTGCAATTGTCTGGTGTTTGAACATTTTTTAGTACTGCCCTTCTTGAGGATTGGGATGAGCATTGACCTTTTCAATGGGATGAGCAGTGACCCTGTGGCCACTGCTGGGTTTTCCAAATTTGCTGACATACTGAGTACAGCAGTTTAATAGCATCATCATTTAGGATTTTAAATAGCTGTGCTGGAATTCCATCACGTCCACTAACTTTATTGGCAACAGTGCCTCCCTAAGGCCCACTTGACTTCACACTCCTGTATGTCTGACTCTGAGTGAGAGACTGCACTGTCGTGGTTATCCGGATCATTAAGAACTTTTTTGTACAGTTGTTTTGTGTATTCTTTCCATCTTTTCTTGATCTCTTCTGCTTCTATTAGGTCATTACAGTTTCTGTCCTTTACTGTGCTCATCTTTGGATGAAATGTTCCTTTGATATTTCCAGTTTTCTTGAGGAGGTCTCTAGCCTTACCCTTTCTGTTGTTTTCCTCTGTTTCTTTGCATTGTTCATTGAAGCAGGCTCTCTTGTCTCTCCTTGGTGTTCTCTGGAACTCTGCATTTAGTTGGCTGTACCTTTCCCTTTCTTCCTTGCTTTTCGCTTCTCTTCTTTCCTCAGCTATTTGTTTAGCCTCCTCAGACAACCACTTTGCCTCCTGGCATTTCTTTTTATTTGGAAAGTTTTGTTTGCTGCCTCCTGTAGATTGGTAGTACTATCCCCAGTTTCATTCCTGATTTTGCAAATTTGAGCCTTCTGCCTTGTGACTCAGAAGGTAACAAATCCGCCTGCAATGCAGAAGACCTGGGTTCAATCCCTAGGTCAGGAAGATCCCCTGGAGAAGGGAATGGCAACCCACTCCAGTATTCTTGCCTGGAGAATTCCAAGGACAGAGGAACCTGGTGGACCTATAGTCCATGAGGTCGCACAGAGTCATATACAACTGAGCAACTAACACACACACATACACACACTTATTTTTGATTAGCTGAACTAAAGTTTTATCAATTTTGTTAATGTTTTCAAAACGCCCCCTTTTGTTTCATTGAATTTTTCTCTGTTGTTTTTCTCTTCTTTATATCATTAATTTTACCTTTATTATTTTCTTTCTTTTGTCTGCTTTGTAGTTTGCTCTTTTTTAGTATCTTAAATTGGAAATTTTAATTGATGATTTGAGTCATTTTACAGCTATGAATTTCCCTTTAGCACTGTGTTTTCTCTATCCCATGAATTTTTATGTTGTGTTTTTGTTCTTATTCATCTCAAATTATTTTCTGATTTCCTTGTGATTTCCTCTTGATGAACTCATTGATTGTTTAGGAGTGTGTGTTTAATTTCCACATTATGTGTCAGTGCTCCACATTTTGTTTTGTTATTGATTTCCAGTTTCATTTCATTGTGGCAGAAATATAGTTTGTATGAATTCAGTCCTTTTACATTTATTAAGACTTATTTTATGGCTTAATATATGGTTTATCCTGGAGAACATTCCATGTGTACTTGAGAAAAATGTGTATTTTGTTATTGTTGGACGGAGTGTTCTGTACATAGCTATTAGGCCGAGTTGGTTTAGTGTTGTTCAGATCTTCTGTTTCCTTGTTTATCTTCTGTTTGGCACACCCATAATTTAAACTGGGCTGTTGACATTTCCAGCCATTAGTGTTGAATTATCTACTTCTGCCTATAATTCTGCCAGTTTTTGCTTTGCATATTTTGGAGCTCAGTTGTTAAGTATATGCATGTTTATAATTTTATATTTTCTTGATGTATTGATCTCTTATCCTTGTAAAGTGTCTTTCCTTATTTTTGTCAACAATTTTTGTCTTCAGGTATATTCTGTCTGATAACCATCTCAACTCTCTTTTGATTTCTGGTTTCATGGTGTCTATTTTTCCATATTTTTCCTTTGAACCTTTTTGTGTCATTGAATCTAAAGTGTGTCTCTTGTAAACATCATATGGTTTAATCATCTTTTAATCCATCCTGCCAATGTCCTCCTTTTAAAAGGAGGTAACATTGTTCACGTATGTTCACGTAACATACATTTAACATAATTATTGTTAATCTAGAATTTACATTTTGCCATTTTGTCCTTTTTTGTCGATATATCTCATGTCTTTTTTGGTCCTTTATTTTACCATTACTGCTACTGTTTTTGGTTAGAATAATATATCCTCAGTTCAGTTCAGTTCAGTCGCTCAGTCGTGTCCGACTCTTTGTGACACCATGAATTGCAGCACGCCAGGCCTCCCTGTCCATCACTAACTCCTGGAGTTCACTCACACTCACGTCCATCGAGTTGGTGATGGACGTCCAGCCATCTCATCCTCTGTCGTCCCCTTCTCCTCCTGCCCCCAATCCTCCCAGCATCCGAGTCTTTTCCAATGAGTCAGCTCTTCGCATGAGGTGGCCAAAGTACTGGAGTTTCAGCTTTAGTATCATTCCTTCCAAAGAACACCCTTTAGAATGGACTGATCTCCTTTAGAATGGACTGACTGGATCTCCTTACAGCCCAAGGGACTCTGAAGAGTCTTCCCCAACACCACAGTTCAAAAGCATCAATTCTTCGGTGCTCAGCTTTCTTCACAGTCCAACTCTCATATCCATACATGACCACAGGAAAAACCATAGCCTTGACTAGACAGACCTTTGTTGGCAAAGTAATGTCTCTGCTTTTCAATATGCTATCTAGGTTGGTCATAACTTTCCTTCCAAGGAGTAAGCGTCTTTTAATTGCATGGCTGCAATCACCATCTGCAGTGATTTTGGAGCCCAAAAAAATAAAGTCTGACACTGTTTCCACTGTTTCCCCATCTAGTTCCCATGAAGTGATGGGACCAGATGCCATGATCTTCGTTTTCTGAATGCTGAGCTTTAAGCCAACTTTTTCACTCTCCTCTTTCACTTTCATCAAGAGGCTTTTTAGTTCCTCTTCACTTTCTGCCATAAGGGTGGTGTCATCTGCATATCTGAGGTTATTGATATTTCTCCCAGCAATCTTGATTCCAGCTTGTGTTTCTTCCAGCCCAACGTTTCTCATGATGTACCCTGCATATAAGTTAAATAAGCAGGGTGACAATATACAGCCTTGATGTACTCCTTTTCCTATTTGGAACCAGTCTGTTGTTCCATATCCAGTTCTAACTGTTGCTTTCTGACCTGCATATAGGTTTCTCAAGAGGCAGGTCAGGTGGTCTGGTATTCCCATCTCTTTCAGAATTTTCCACAGTTTATTGTGATCCACACAGTCAAAGGCTTTGGCATAGTCAATAAAGCAGAAATAGATGTTTTTCTGGAACTCTCTTGCTTTTTCCATGATCCAGCGGATGTTGGCAATTTGATCTCTGGTTTCTCTGCCTTTTCTAAAACCAGCTTGAACATCTGGAAGTTCACGGTTCACGTATTGCTGAAGCCTGGCTTGGAGAATTTTGAGCATTACTTTACTAGCGTGTGAGATGAGTGCAATTGTGTGGTAGTTTGAGCATTCTTTGGCATTGCCTTTCTTTGGGATTGGAATGAAAACTGACCTTTTCCAATATTTCCTAGTATATCGTTTTAATTTCCTCTTGTTTTTTAATTATATTTGAGTTATTTTCTTAGTAGTTGTCATGAGATTATAATTAACATGTTAATTTATAAGTCTAGTTCAGATTATATACTAACTTAATTTCAATAGTATACACAAACTTTGATCCTAGACAGGTCTGTCCCCTCACCCTTCCCATCATTGGGTTGTTATTGTCATATAACATACGTCATTATACATTGTATGCTCATCTACACAGGTTTATAATTACTGCCCTATAGAATTTATCTTTTAATTAATTCTGGAGAAAAAAGTTATGAACAAAAAAAATACACTTAAAGTATTCTTTATTTTTATCTATGTGGTTACCTTTCCTGGTGCTCTTTATTTATTCATGTGGATTTGATTTACTGTCTAGTATTCTTTCATTTTAGGCTGAAGGACTCCCTTTAGCATTTCTTGATGGGAGAGTTCTACCAATGATGAACTTTCAGTTTTTGTTTATCTGAGAATGTCCCAATTTATCCTTCATTTTTGAAGGATAATTTTACTGGCTATGGAATTTTTGTTTGATAGGCTTTTTCTTTCTATATTCATTTCTTTGAATATGTTAATCCTTCTACTCCACCATCTTGAAGGAAGCATTACTATGAACAAGGTTAGTAGAGGTGATGGAACTCCAGCTGATCTATTTCAAATCCTAAAAGGTGGTGCTGTTAAAGTGCAAAACTCAATATGCCAGCAAATTTGGGAGGCTCAGCAGTGGCCACAGGACTGGAAACAGTCAGTTTTCATTCCAATCCCAAAGAATGGTCAAACTACCGCATAATTGCACTCATCTCACACTCTAGCAAAGTAATGCTCAAAATCACTGCAGACAGTGACTGCAGCCATGAAATTAAAAGACCCTTGCTCCTTGGAAGAAGGACTATGACAAATCTAAACCTCATATTAAAAAGCAGAGACACCACTTTGCCAGCAAAGGTCCATATGGTCAAAGCTGTGGTTTTTTGAGTAGTCATTATGGATGTGAGAGTTGGACCATAAAGAAGGCTGAGTGCTAAAGGATTGATGCTTTTGAATTGTGGTGCCAGAGAAGACTGTTGAAAGTCCCTTGAAAAGCAGGGAGATCAAACCAGTTAATCCTAAAGAAAATCAACGCTGAATATTCATTGGAAGGACTGATGCTGAATCTGAAGCTCCCATACTTTGGCCACCTGATGCAAAGAGAGGACTCATTGTAAAAGACCCTCATGCTGGGAAAGATTGAGGACTGGAGGAGAAGGAGGCAACAGAGGATGAGATGATTGGATGATGTCACTGACTCAACGGACATGAGTTTGAGCAAATTCTGGGAGATGGTGGAGGACAGGGAAGCCTCACGTGCTGCAGTCCACAGGGTCTCAAAAAGTTGGACTCGACTTAGTGACTGACAACAGCAGCAATGTTAATCCTACTGCATTTTGGTCTTCCTGGTTTCTGATCAGCAACCAGCTGTTACTCTTATTTGGATATTTTGTATGTGAGAGTCACTTTTCTTGTGCTTTTAAGATTCTTTCTTCTTGGCTTTTGACAGTTTGATTGTAATCCGTCCAGGTGTTGATCTGTCTCATTGAGTTTGTTATACTTGGAGTTTGAAGAGCTTCATCTTTTTCATCAGAATTAGGAAGTTTCATTTATCATTTCTTCAAATATTACTTTTGTTCCTTTCTATTTTTGCTCCTGGAATTCTCAATATGTGCATGTCTGTACATTTGATAGAGTCCAACAGGTCTTTTATACTTTGTTCATTTTCTTTCTTTTGTTTTTTTCTTTCTGTTTTTCAGACTGGATTTCACTTGAGCTGTTTCACTATTGATGGGTCTGCCTTCCATGTGTTTAAATCTGCCGTTGAGCCCTCCTAGTGATTTTTTTTTTCAGTTGTTATGGCATTTCTCAACTCCAGAATTTCTATTTCATTCTCTCATATAATATCTGTATTTAAATGCTGTTATTTATTTGGTGAGGTATCATCATTATAATTCTTTAGAAATGATTTCTTTTAGTTCTGTGAACATATTTAAAATAGCTGATTTAAAGTTTTTGTTTAGAAAATATGAGTTTCCTCAAGTTTAGTCTCGATTGATTCCTTTTTCACCCCTGTGATATGTATATCTTATAATTTTTGTTGAAAATCAGACATTTAAGAGAATATTATGTAACAAGTCTAAAAATCATTTGCTTCCCTGCTCCCTGAAGTTTATTGTTGTTTGTTTTAGTTCAGTTCAGTTTAGTCACTCAGTCATGTCTGACTCTTTGCGACCCCAAGGACTGCAGCACGCCAGGCCTCCCTGTCCATCACCAACTCCTGGAGTTTACTCAAACTCATGTCCATTGAGTCACTGATGCCATCCAACCATCTCATCCTCTGTCGTCCCCTTCTCCTCCTGCCTTCAGTTTTTCCCAGCATCAGGGTCTTTTCAAGTGAGTCAGCTCTTCGCATCAGGTGGCCAAAGTATTGGAGTTTCAGCTTCAGCATCAGTCCTTCCAATGAGTATTTGGGACTGATTTCCTTTAGGATGAACTGGTTGGATCTCCTTGCAGTCCAAGGGACTCTCAAGAGTCTTCTCTAATACCACAGTTCAAAAGCATTAATTCTTCAGCACTCAGCTTGCTTCATAGTCCAACTCTCACATCCACACATGACTACTGGAAAAACCATAGCTTTGACTAGACAGACCTTTGTTGGCAAAGTAATGTCTCTGGTTTTTAATATGCTGTCTAGGTTGGTCATAGCTTTTCTTCCAAGGAGTAAGCCTCTTTTAATTTCATGGCTGAAATCACCACCTGCAGTGATTTTGGAGCCAAAAAATATAAAGTCAGCCACTGTTTCCACTGTTTACCCATCTATTTGCCATGAAGTGATGGGGCCAGATGCCATGATCTTAGTTTTCTGAATGTTTAGTTTTAAGCCAGCTTTTTCACTTTCTTCTTTCACTTTCACCAAGAGGCTCTTTAGTTCTTCGCTTTCTGTCCATAAGTGTGGTGTCATCTGCATATCTGAGGTTATTGATATTTCTCCTGGCAATCTTAATTCCAGCTTGTGGTTCTTCCAGCCCAGCGTTTCTCATGATGTACTCTGCATAGAAGTTAAATAAGCAGGGTGACAATATACAGCCTTGACGTACTCCTTTCCCTATTTGGAACCAGTCTGTTGTTCCATGTCCAGTTCTAACTCTTGCTTCCTGACCTGCATACAGATTTCTCAAGAGGTAGGTCAGGTGGTCTGGTATTCCTATCTCTTTAAGAATTTTCCACAGTTTATTGTGATCCACACAGTCAAAGGCTTTGCCATAGTCAATAAAGCAAAAGTAGACCTTTTTTCTGGAACTCTTGCTTTTTTGATGATCCAGTGGATGTTGGCAGTCGGATCTCTGGTTCCTCTGGCTTTTCTAAAACCAGCTTGAACATTTGGAAGTTCATGGTTCATGTACTGTTGAAGCCTGGCTTGGAGAATTTTGAGCATTACTTTACTAGCGTGTGAGATGAGTGGAACTGTGCGGTAGTTTGAGCATTCTTTGGCATTGCTTTTCTTTGGGATTGGAATGAAAACTGACCTTTTCGGGTCCTGTGGCCACTGCTGAGTTTTCCAAATTTTCTGGCATATTGAGTATGCACTTTCACAGCATCATCTTTTAGGATTTGAAATAGCTCAACTAGAATTCCATCACCTCCACTAGCTTTGTTTGTAGTGATGCTTCCTAAGGCCCACTTGACTTTGCATTCCAGGATGTCTTGCTCTGGGTTGGTGATCACACCATTGTGATTACCTGGGTTGTGAAGATCTTTTTGTATAATTCTTCTGTGTATTCTTGCCACCACCTCTTAATATCTTCTGCTTCTGTTAGGTCCATACCATTTCTGTCCTTTATTGTGCCCATCTTTGCATGAAAAATTCCCTTGGTATCTCTAATTATCTTGAAGTGATCTCTAGTCTTTCCCATTCTATTTTTTCCCTCTATTTCTTTGCACTCATCACTGAGGAAGGCTTTCTTATCTCTCCTTGCTATTCTTAGGAACTCTGCATTCAAATGGGTATATCTTTCCTTTTCTCCTTTGCCTTTCACTTCTCTTCTTTTCTCAGCTATTTGTAAGGCCTCCTCAGACAACCATTTTGCCCTTTTTGCATTGCTTTTCCTTGGGGATGGTCCTTGATCCCTGCCTCCTGTATAATGTCTCCAACCTCTGTTCATAGTTCTTCAGGCACTGTATCAGATCTAATCCCTTGAATCTATTTGTCACTTCCACTGTATAATCATAAGGGATTTGATTTAGGTCATACCTGAGTGGTCTAGTGGTTTTCCCTACTTTCTTCAATTTAAGACTGAATGTGGCAATAAGGAGTTCATGGTCTGAGCCACAGTTAGCTCCCGGTCTTGTTTTTTGCTGACTGTATGTAACTTCTCCATCTTTGGCTGCAAAGAATATAATCAGTATGATTTTGGTATTGACCATCTGATGATGTCCATGTGTAGAGTCTTCTCTTGTGTTGTTGGAATAGGGTGTTTGCTATGACAAGTGCATTCTCTTGGCAAAACTCTATTAGCCTTTGCCCTGCTTCATTCTGTACTGCAAGGCCAAATTTGCCTGTTACTCCAGGTGTTTCTTGACTTCCTACTTTTGCATTCCAGTCCCTTATAATGAAAAGGACATCTTTTTTGGGTGTTAGTTCTAGAAGGTCTTGTAGGTCTTTATAGAACCATTCATCTTCAGCTTCTTCAGTGTTACTGGTTGGGGCATAGACTTGGATTACTGTGATATTGAATGTTTTGCCTTGGAAACGAACAGATATCATTCTGTCATTTATTTTTTTTTAATTTTATTTTATTTTTAAATTTTACATAATTGTATTAGTTTTGCCAAATATCAAAATGAGTCCGCCACAGGTATACATGTGTTCCCCATCCTGAACCCTCCTCCCTCCTCCCTCCCCATACCCTCCCTCTGGGTCATCCCAGTACACCAGCCCCAAGCATCCAGTATCGTGCATCGAACCTGGACTGGCAACTCGTTTCATACATGATATTTTACATGTTTCAATGCCATTCTCCCAATTCTTCCCACCCTCTCCCTCTCCCACAGAGTCCCTAAGACTGTTCTATACATCAGTGTCTCTTTTGCTGTCTCGTACACAGGGTTATTGTTACCATCTTTCTAAATTCCATATATATGCATTAGTATACTGTATTGGTGTTTTTCTTTCTGGCTTACTTCACTCTGTATAATAGGCTCCAGTTTCATCCACCTCATTAGAACTGATTCAAATGTATTCTTTTTAATGGCTGAGTAATACTCCATTGTGTATATGTACCACAGCTTTCTTATCCATTCATCTGCTGATGGACATCTAGGTTGCTTCCATGTCCTGGCTATTAGAAACAGTGCTGCGATGAACATTGGGGTACACGTGTCTCTTTCCCTTCTGGTTTCCTCAGTGTGTATGCCCAGCAGTGGGATTGCTGGATCGTAAGGCAGTTCTATTTCCAGTTTTTTAAGGAATCTCCACACTGTTCTCCATAGTGGCTGTACTAGTTTGCATTCCCACCAACAATGTAAGAGGGTTCCCTTTTCTCCACACCCTCTCCAGCATTTATTGCTTGTAGACTTTTGGATCGCAGCCATTCTGACTGGTGTGAAATGGTACCTCATAGTGGTTTTGATTTGCATTTCTCTGATAATGAGTGATGTTGAGCATCTTTTCATGTGTTTGTTAGCCATCTGTATGTCTTCTTTGGAGAAATGTCTATTTAGTTCTTTGACCCATTTTTTGATTGGGTCATTTATTTTTCTGGAGTTGAGCTGTAGGAGTTGCTTGTATATTCTCGAGATTAGGTGTTTGTCAGTTGCTTCATTTGCTGTTATCTTCTCCCATTCTGAAGGCTGTCTTTTCACCTTGCTAATAGTTTCCTTTGATGTGCAGAAGCTTTTAAGGTTAATTAGGTCCCATTTGTTTATTTTTGCTTTTATTTCCAATATTCTGGGAGGTGGGTCATAGAGGATCTTGCTGTAATGTATGTCAGAGAGTGTTTTGCCTATGTTCTCCTCTAGGAGTTTTATAGTTTCTGGTCTTACGTTTAGATCTTTAATCCATTTTGAGTTTATTTTTGTGTATGGTGTTAGAAAGTGTTCTAGTTTCATTCTTTTACAAGTGGTTGACCAGATTTCCCAGCACCACTTGTTAAAGAGATTGTCTTTAATCCATTGTATATTCTTGCCTCCTTTGTCAAAGATAAGGTGTCCATATGTGCGTGGATTTATCTCTGGGCTTTCTGTTTTGTTCCATTGATCTATATTTCTGTCTTTGTGCCAGTACCATACTGTTTTGATAACTGTGGCTTTGTAGTAGAGCCTGAAGTCAGGTAGGTTGATTCCTCCAGTTCCATTCTTCTTAAGATCGCTTTGGCTATTCAAGGTTTTTTGTATTTCCATACAAATTGTGAAATTATTTGTTCTAGCTCTGTGAAGAATGCTGTTGGTAGCTTGATAGGGATTGCATTGAATCTATAAATTGCTTTGGGTAGTATACTCATTTTCACTATATTGATTCTTCCAATCCACGAACATGGTATATTTCTCCATCTGTTAGTGTCCTCTTTGATTTCTTTCACCAGTGTTTTATAGTTTTCTATATATAGGTCTTTAGTTTCTTTAGGTAGATATATTCCTAAGTATTTTATTCTTTCTGTTGCAATGGTGAATGGAATTGTTTCCTTAATTTCTCTTTCTGTTTTCTCATTATTAGTGTATAGGAATGTAAGGGATTTCTGTGTGTGGATTTTATATCCTGCAACTTTACTATAGTCATTGATTAGTTCTAGTAATTTTCTGGTGGAGTCTTTAGGGTTTTCTATGTAGAGGATCATGTCATCTGCAAACAGTGAGAGCTTTACTTCTTCTTTTCCAATTTGGATTCCTTTTATTTCTTTTTCTGCTCTGATTGCTGTGGCCAAAACTTCCAAAACTATGTTGAATAGGAATGGTGAAAGTGGGCACCCTTGTCTTGTTCCTGACTTTAGAGGAAATGCTTTCAATTTTTCACCATTGAGGATAATGTTTGCTGTGGGTTTGTCATATATAGCTTTTATTATGTTGAGGTATGTTCCTTCTATTCCTGCTTTCTGGAGAGTTTTTATCATAAATGATGTTGAATTTTGTCAAAGGCTTTCTCTGCATCTATTGAGATAATCATATGGTTTTTGTTTTTCAATTTGTTAATGTGGTGTATTACATTGATTGATTTGCAGATATTGAAGAATCCTTGCATCCCTGGGATAAAGCCCACTTGGTCATGGTGTATGATCTTTTTAATGTGTTGTTGGATTCTGATTGCTACATTTCAGACTCTCTTGTTGACTATGATGGCCACTCCACAGTAGTAAATATAATGGTCATCTGAGTTAAATTCACCCATTCCAATCCATTTTAGTTCGCTGATTCCTAAAATGTTGATGTTTACTGTTGCCATTTCCTCTTTGTCCACTTCCAATTTGCCTTGATTCATGGACCTAACATTCCAGGTTCCTATGCATTATTGCTTTTTACAGCAGTGGACTTTACTTCCATCACCAGTCACATCCACAACTGGGTGTTGTTTTTGCTTTGGCTCCATCTCTTCATTCTTTCTGGAGTTATTTCTCCAGTGTTCTCCAGTAGCATATTGGATACCGACCGATCTGGGGAGTTCATCTTTCACTGTTCTATCTTTTTGCCTTTTCATACTGTTAATGGGGTTCTCAAGGCAAGAATACTGAAGTGGTTTGCCATTCCCTACTCCATTGGACCATGTTTCGTCAGAACTCTCCACCATGACCCGTCTGTCTTGGGTGGCCCTACATGGCATGACTCATAGTTTCATTGAGTTAGACAAGGCTGTGGTCCATGTGATCAGATTGGTTAGTTTCCTGTGATTGTGGTTTTCAGTCTGTCTGCCCTCTGATGGAGAAGGGTAAGAGGCTTATGGAAGCTTCCTGATGGGAGAGATTGACTGAGGGGAAAATTGGGTCTTGTTCTGATGTGCAGGGCCATGTTCAATCTTTAATCCAATTTTCTGTTGATGGGTGGGGCTGTGTTCCCTCCCTGTTATTTACCTGGGCCAAACTATGGTGAAGGTAGTGAAGATACGACCTCCTTTAAAAGGTCCTATGCATGCACTGCTACACTTATTGCCCCCAGCCCTGCATCAGGCCACTGCCAACCCACGCCTCTGCCGGAGACTCCTGGACACTTACAAGCAAATCTGGGTCAGTCTCTTGTGGGGTCACTGCCCCTTTCTCCTGGGTCCTGGTACGCAGAAAGTTCTGTTTATGCCCTCCAAGAGTTTGTTTGTTTCCCAGTTCTGTGTAAGTTCTAGCAGCTCTATGGTGGGGTTAATGGCAACCTCCTCCAAGAGGGCTTAAGACATACTGAAGTCTGCTGCACCCAGAGCCCTTGCCCCTGCGGTAGTCCAATGCTGACCCACACCTCCACAGGAGCCATTCAAACACAGTTCTGTCTCAGTCTCCGTGGGATCTCTGGGTCCTGGTGTACGCAAGGTTTGTTTGAGCCCTCTGAGTGTTTCTGGCAGGTATGGGGTTTGATTCTAGATGCAATTTAGCCCCTCCTACCGTCTTGCTGGAGCTTCTCCTTTGTTCTTAGACATTGTTTGTTTAGTAACTTTTTGAAACTAATTCTGTGAAGTCTATATTCTTTGTTGTGTGTGCTTTCTGCTTAGTGGTCAACTAATGATTGAACTGAAGTTTCCTTAAATGCCTTTGCCCAGTCTTTGTCAAGGGATTCTGTGTGCACTTTGGAACACACCTTCAATGTTGAATCAGGTTGTTGACAAATCTTGACTTAACCTTTACATTCTGCTTGTACAGAGCTTCAAGGTCAGGTGGAGGTGAATGCTTAGGACTCTCTCAGGTCCTTACTAAACATGGCCGTGAGCATGAGCATGACCGTCTAGGTTCCCAGGATATCCTTGAGTTTTTCTAAGCACCTATGGACATCTCATTCCTTAGCTTTTCCTACTAAGTTTTTTGGGTAGCCTGTTATTTGCCTTAACTGTTGTAGACTGCCTCAGGCAGCTGTCAAATTAATCAGTTGCCTCTAATTGTCTTTGATAGGTGTTTCTGAGGATGGGGAGTAGGAGCATGCAAGACTTTTTGCATTAAGGAGCTCAGAATCAGGTCAAAGGTCAAAGAAAGAGTGTTTCCAGTGGCTGTCAGGCTGCTGGTTTCACTCTGGTTGCAAGTTGTTGGTAGTGGGGATGGGAGGTTGGGAAAAGCCAAGTTAAAATACCACAAAGCTCATTGTTGTTTTTCTTGAGTACATACTCCCCTTATTGCTACAAGCCTGTGGTTAATTTCCAGAGTGCTGACAATTTGTGCCTTTTTGCTTTGGTGCTTTATGGGAGACTTTTTGGAGCTCCTTTCTCCACTGTTTCTGCTGACATTACTTCTGCTATTCCTTTTGAGAAGACTTAATGCACTGGGGAAGGAAATGGCAACCCACTCCAGTGTTCTTGCCAGGAGGATCCCAGGGACAGGGGGGCCTGGTGGGCTGCCATCTGTGGGGTCGCACAGAGTCGGACATGACTGAAGTGACTTAGCAGCAGCAGCAGTGCTTATTCAAATTCCTGTTTCTTTGTGTCTGACCAGTTTTAAGTGAAGTTTAAGTTCTTCAGCTCTGTTGTGAAATTTCATAATGATGTGACCTGAAGTGGCCTTTTTGTACCCATTGAGCTGGGACTTTTAGAATTTCCACTATTTCCTTGGTACTTTCTTCTTTTCTGTTTATCTTTCTGATAGTTATATTTCAAAAATTCTGGGCTTCATGAAATGGCCCTCTAATTTATTCTTATCTTTTCCTCTTGTTTTTTATGTCTTTAACTTTTCATTCTACTCTGAGATTTCTTGACTTTGAATTCCCAACTCTTATTGAATTTTTATTTCTATTATTATAAATTTCCCAGGAACTATTATTTTTATTATCTTTTCATAGCATTCTGTCCTGGTTTCTTCTTTTGTCACTCTGAGGATAGTAATACTAGTTGCTTTTTAAAAAATTAATATGCCTCAGCTCTCTCGACTAGTTCCTCTGAACTTTTTTCTGTTAATCCCTCTTGGCTATTCATATAAAAGAATGAATCACAAATAAATATATGGCAGTATCATCTGTTAGCTAAAAAACTAATATGAATATGTCACTTTTTTCCAGTCTGGATGTTAATATGTGTGTATTTTTTGGTTAGTTATACGTCAGCTACTTGCCCATTAAGGTTTATTTGATTCAAAACAAGCCGCCTGTCTTCTGCTTTGGGACAACAGCTGTGCTACAGCATGGTCTTTCTCATACCTTTTTCTGCTTCTGTTTCATGTGCTTTAGCATGCTGGTCTGCAGTTGCGTTCCATTACCTGTGGTCATCCATCACTGCATGGATCAGTATTCACTGAGCTCTCAGAGACTTGTTCTGTGCTGGTAGACAGGCTTTGCTAAGGGAGTCTGCCTGTTTGCTGTAAAGAAATGTTCATGGTAACCCAGCAGTGACACTCCTAGATATATACCCCCAAAGCTTGAAAACAGGTATTTAAGCAGTGAGTATTCATAGTAACATTATTCACAACAGCCAAGAGCTAAAAACAACCCAGATGTTCATCAGCTGAATAATAAATCAACAAAAATGTGGTATATAGTGGAATATTATTTGCCCATAAAAGGAGTGAGGTATTGGTGCATGCTACAACGTGAATGCTGCAACATTAAAAATATGTCAAGTAAAAAAAAACTAAACACAAAAGGCCACACATTATATATGATTTCATTTATATGAAATGTCCAGAAAGACAAATATATACAGACAAGAAATATATTAGTGGTTACTTAGTGTAATCAATAACGAGTCCCGGGTTTCTTTTTGAGGTAATGAAAATATTCTAAAATTGACTGGAGAAATGGTTGCACGTACCTATGAATGCAGGCATACCTTGCCTTGTTTTACCTGATTGTGCTTTGCAGATACTGCATTTTTTACAAATGGAAGGTTTGTGGCAACCCTGCATTGACCAAGTCTGTCAGTGTCATTTTAACCAACAGCATTTGCTCACTTCATTTCTCTGTGTCACATTTTCGCGATTCTTGCAATATTTCAAACTTTCTCATTATCATGTTTGTTATAATGATCAATGATCTTTGATAGTATTCTAATTGGTTTTTTTGTTTTTTATTTTTAAATTAATGGATATGTACATTTTTTAGGCCTAATGCTTTGCACACTTAATAGACTACAGTATAAATGTAAACATAACTTTTATAGGTACTGGGAAACCAAAAAATTCAAGTGAATAGCTTTATTGCAATATTTGCTTTTTTGTGCTGTCTGGAACTGAACTCTGGAATGTCTGGAATATCTCAAAAGTATGCCTATTTGTTAAAAAGCCACAGAGTTGTACACTTTTTTGAAAATTTCATTGTTTATTTATATTTGGCTGTGCTGGGTCTTAATTGCAGCACATGGCATGCAAACTGTTAGCTGCGGCATTTGGGATCTACTTCCCTGGCCAGAAATTGAACCCAGGCCCCCTGCATTGGGAGCGTAGAGTCTGAGCCACTGGCCCACCAGGGAAGCCCCTGAGTAGTACACTTTAAACAGGTGGATAGTATGGTATGTGAATTGTATTTTCATCAAGCTGTTTTAAAAAAGCAAAGCTCATAAGGGTCTTAAACAGACTGTTCCAGAAGTGTTTGTAAATGGTCTTAGCTGCATTCGGCTCTACCTCTTCAAATCCGGTTTGCATGACTGATCTACCCTTGTTGGCTCTTTATATAGAGCTTTGAACCCCATCACTTACTGTAGACTTTCAGGATCAAGGCCTGGAATTTTTTTCCCCATTCTTTTCGCTGTTCAGATTACTGACATTTTTAACTTGAATGCCTCTGCTAAGTTAGAATTTTTTTTTCTAACTTACAAGTCTAACTACTCTTTCAGACTTGGTGTTTGGTCCAATTGCAGTAAGTGACATAAGTATTATAGCCACATATCTGATAAATTAAAACTTACACATCTTGGTTCATTCACTGTTGGCAATTTTTTTTTTCACACCTGACCTTGAAAAAGCTGTTGTATAAGAAACTTCGGGAGCTATGGGTGAGTTCAAGGTTAGTAAATTTCCTGCCTTCAGAACTGTCATCAAGTTAGTAATGATTCATTTCCCTTGGACCTGAAAATCCACATACATTAGCCAGGGAGCCTAGTGTTATGAGAAACAGGACATTAGGGATGGCAGGTCTCGGTTGGATGACATTGAGAAGTGGTGGTTTCATGCACGGAGGAGAAAACTAAAAGTAATTGGCAAACTTCTCTTCCTCCGCCTTCCTGTTGACATGACTCCACACCACCCTCCAGTTTCACAATCTCTTTCCTTTCCCTTGGCACAGTCTTGTGTTTCTATGATTCTCACATTTTTCTTCAAATAGTCTTCAGAGATTTTTAAATTTCCACATCTCTTTTACAATATATTTGTCATCAGAGTGCCGTTCTTGTCTTGAAGATACACAGACCAAATGTCTGTCTGTCTCTCCATTACTCCCTCCTTCCCTTTTCCCCAAAGAACTCAGGTTCTCTGGTATAATATCTGTTAACAAGTTTCGTGGAAACACCTTTGACCACTTTAAAAACTGGCCCCAGGTTTGGTTGCAATGTATTATTACATTTTTGGCTACAGAGCAAAAGCAGTTACCTTTATCATTGTTTAACTATGCTCCTATGGCTTAGATGACCCCTTTACTTCTAATGAGATGACACTTTTCAAAGGCCCCTTTGGCCTTTCTGTTCCACTCTGCTTTGTCCTACCGTCCCATGGCTAGAAATCACTTCTTGTGTCGTATCTGCTGGATTGCTGTACTGCTTCTGGCCAGAAGGTTAAGGAAAATCACGAAATATTTATTGAACTGTACCTTCTTATCTTAGTATCTATTCTAATTTGTTTTTTACTTAATATTTGTAGAACCACGCTTCTGATTCATGTTACCAGTAAATATGTAGCAGAGCATTAAATTGAAGGATGAATAATTAACAAATTTATGCATTTCAGAAAATACCCAGAGCCCTTTATTCATCTTACTAAAATAAATCTCTTCACATGGCTTTGAATTCATAGCCAAGAACAATTTCAAGCATAATGCTACATACAAGTTCCTAATAATGTTCTTGTATATTTTTATACTGTAATTATCTAATTATAGACATATCAGAGGCAAGTCTTCAAATGGCATTTCAAAGCAGATTTTTATTTTAAAAATTAAAATATCTGTGAATCTCTATTGTGAGAGTAATATATATGTGTGTGTATGTACACACACACACAGTTTTTTGACTCAACTGACATGAGTTTCAGCAAGCTCCGGGAGTTGGTAATGGACAGGGAAGCCTGGTGTGCTGCAGTCAATGGGGTTGCAAAGAGTTGGACACGACTGAGCGAGTGACTGAGCTGAGCTGAAAGTTTTTTGAGACTATAAAAACTCAACTATATGTTGTTACTGAGCAACTAACACTATAAGCCATTCAGCTTGACTTTTTATTACATATAATTCAGTATGGTTTTTATCTGTATATCAATACGTTAAAAGCAGGTTTGTCTGAATATCACAACCATGTTAATATTATAGATAGTAGAATAAATTTAGATTTTGTGACTAGAGAAAATGGCTATAGTAGATTAGAAGATAAAGCTATACCATGTGTTGTTGCTGTTTGGTTGCAAAGTCATGTCCAGCACTATGTGATCCCATGGACTGCAGCACGCCAGGCTCCTCTGTCCTCCACTGTCTCCTGGAGTTTGCTCAAGTTCATGTCCATTGAGTTGGTGATGCCATCCAATCATCTCATCATCTGCCGCCCCCTTCTCCTGTCCTCAGTCTTTCCGAGCACCCATATCTTTTTCTGAGTTGACTCTTCGCCTCAGGTGGCCAAAGTACTGGAGCTTCAGCATCAGTCCTTCCAGTGAATATTCAGGGTTGATTTCCTTTA
Source organism: Bubalus bubalis (assembly GCF_019923935.1). NCBI lineage: Eukaryota > Metazoa > Chordata > Mammalia > Artiodactyla > Bovidae > Bubalus > Bubalus bubalis. The sequence goes on along the minus strand of NC_059158.1, from coordinate 76,192,326 downwards.
GGAGTGATTGGCTTGATCTCCTTGCAGTCCAAGAGACTCTCCAGACAAGCTAGGAAAATATGTTCCATGTTAATTGAAGAAAAACATAATGAAGACAATCTGTAAATAAATTACCAAATTCAGTATAGCGTATGATTTGAGTTGGAAAAGAACATAAGAACAACACAAAGAACTATGTCCTTTATAACTCACCAGAAAGTTGTCTGGGAGACTATGCTGTGAAATTACTTGTAGATGAGACTCTTAAAACACAATGAAATCGTTCTATTTTTTCCTCCCTGAAAATGAAAATTATATATTTTTTTACCATAATAGAAGTAATTGTGGGAAAAAATTAAACTAAAGCCCCCAAAGAAGAAAATCACTTATAATTCCATTGAAATAGAATTATATTTCAATATAGACTTCTGTAATTTTTATGGAATTAGAATGTTATAAATGCTTCTCCATCTTTTTGCTACTTAACAATATTTTATGAACATCCCATGCCAATACATACAATTCTATGTAATATTTAATGGCAAAATAGTATTCTATTTTAGAATGTATATTAGTTTGCTTAAATAGCCCCTGTTTAGGTGGTAATCCAGTTTTAGCTGTTCTACACAGTGCTATGATGGATATTCTCATACATACTTTGCATGCTTTTCTCATAATTTTCTTAAGAGAAGCATTGTTGGGTCAAAGGGTACACGCATGTTTAATCAGGTTGCCAAACTGCCTGCCAGAGAGGAATTACAAATTTGTTGTTATCCAAGATAAGCTAAACCTCTTCCCCATTGTGTGCTGCATCATTAGTGTGCCTGCAGGAATTACACAAAACCACAGCATTGAAAGGCTTCACAGGGGTCTCCGTGGTAGAGCATCCGCCTGCCAACCCAGGAGTCAAAAGAGATGTCGGTTTGATCCCTGGGCTGGGAAGATCCCCTGGAGAAGGAAATGGTAACCCACTCCAGTATTCTTACCCAGAGAAGCCCATGGACAGGGAAGCTTGGCAAGCTACAGTCCATGGGGTTGCAAAAGAGTCAAACATGATTTAGTCACTAAACAACAGCATTGAAAATCTGTATCACAGTGGAGTTCTTTATATCTTAAAATTCCATGTATTAGAGGGATTAAGTCCAGCAGTGGGGGAAATGTTTATGTTTGTAACTTGGATTGCATGGTATTCATTTTGAAAAGCAGGGCTCATCAGCCACAGTTAAATGGTGACACAGCATGAATGGGTGTTTTGCTGTTTCTGGGACTTGCTCACAGGGCATAATCCTTTCTCTCCCTAGATGAGTGACCGAGGAGGTGGTGTTCCTCTGAGGAAAATCGACCGACTCTTTAACTACATGTACTCCACCGCACCCCGGCCTCGTGTCGAGACATCCCGAGCAGTGCCCCTGGTATGTGATCAAAAAGCCGTGAAGTGGGTTTGTGTGACTTGCCAAAAAAGAGGTTACCACATAAATCAGTTAAGCCATTGTGTGGGGTTCACAAACAGGGTGAAGGAAAGCTATTAGAGAAAAACAGCAACAACACCTTCCCCTAAATTTATAGTTTTTGAAATGCTTTTTTAAAAATGATGAGTTTTAGAGTTCTTATTGCCAAGCTTGATAGTGGTGTGTCATTAGTTTCCATGTGGTAAACCACATTTTGATAAACTGCTATTAATGTGAAGTCTAAATTACCAGCTGTACTAGTATCTGGTCAACACTGATTGAATCTCTAGTAATTTTTTTTTCCCCTCAAGTACTTGTAATTAGAAAGACTACATATTTGAGGCTCAGAAGTAATACTAGAGTTCTAATCAATTTAATCGCCTGTGGCTCAAATAACAGTTGTGTTGATGGCTTAAAAAAAAAAAAAATCAGTCACCTCTTTTCAGGTTAATAAGATTAGCTTTTGAATGGACTCAGTCCTGGTCCTCCAACCCCCAGAAAAGTGCTTTGCCAAATCTCTCACCCAAATCTCTTGTTGTTCGAGGCTTTGAAGGTTCTCTGGCGTATACCCTGGAGTTATTTTGTAACATGATGAAAAACAGTCGAAGATGGGTTTATTTTAAACTCTTTCCTAGGAAGTTGCTGAAAGGACTTCATTCAAACTGCACAGCACATTCTAGTTAAACAGCACAGATTCTGTAGCTATAGCTGCAATACGGTTCATGTCTTACCAAACCTTTTAAATGATTGCTCTAGTTGAGATGTGGGTAGGCATCCATGTGCCCGAGGACAGAAAAGGTCAAATAAACATGAGTATCTTCTTAGATTCCAATTTTACTGTAAGTGGAGAAAAGGGATATGCTCCTTTTGTAATAAACAAATTTTGTAGAATTTTTGTGGAGAGCAGCATAGCGTACTCATCCAGACTCTAAATTTAAACTGCTCCATTCTCAGCTCTACCACATCCTAGCTGTTCAGCCTTGGGAATATTATTGACCCTTCAGTACCACAATTTCCCCAGCCTTAAAGATTGAATTATTGTGAAGATTGAGTTAATATATGTAAACACATTTTTTAATAGTACCTGGCGCATAGTAAATGCTGTGTAAGAGTTGTTGTTTAGGATGCAAGATTTATGTGAATTTTTAAGAAAAACAGGAGGGTTGACATGACACAGGCTGCCCACACACCTACACAGCCTTCGCGAGGGTAAGCCTGTGGTTGAGCTTTCACAGGGCTATTATGACCCCTTTGTAAGGGGACCAGTAAGCAAGCACTGGGGCAGCCATCCGGTCATGCTGATTACTGAGAGCGGCTTCACGTGGGTGCCTTCAGGTGCGCATCTGCAGGGACGGAATGTCTTCATGCTGTAAGCCATTCAAAGAGGACTATGCACATTTCCCTCTTCCTCGTCAATTATCCAGTTTTGTTCTTTCCAAGTCTCTGACCAGCCAGCCCATTTGCCGCTGCCCATGGGCCACGTAGGTGTTCAGTTCGATTTCCACCCGCTGGTGGGATTTGCTTGCAGCCCTGTCTTCTGGGCTTGGTCCCGAGCGAGGCTGTAGTGACAGGGCAGTCGTGTCTGGCTGGTGGGGACACTGTGCAGACCCAGCAGTGGGCCAAGCCCGCGGTGTTAGTTAGCATTAGTTAAAGAGAGTTAGTTTCTTCTAACTACTTACAGGGAAGCCTGAGGGGTCCACAGGCGTGTGGCTGAGGGAGAGGCAGTGATGAAGTAGATTGGGTACTACGGGATCCTGAGCCACCTGCTCGTGCAGAAATGGAACCAGTTAATGTACCCGTCAGAGTCTCACTTGGAAAGAGACAGTTCACATTATGCTAATTCACGGAAGGCCTATCTATAAAGAGACAAATTACAGAAAGAGGGATGGGATGGCACAGGAGTCCGGGCCAGCAGCAGAGCCGTCACCGCCTGACTCAGGGAAGAGAGGTCAGCACAACCCGGAAGGGAGTGTGAGAGCAGCTGCTTACTCCCCAGGGCCTAGCCCGCCCAGGAGCAAGGGATGATGACCCTGAGTGGCTCCCTGCAGGCTCCTGCTGGGCTCCCCATCGGCTAGACACAGAAGCAGAGGCCACAGAAGCCTGCTCACGTCAACTCAGGCCAGCCTCCCAGGACAAGGGGAAATGTGGAGAATGGGTAGTTTATTTGGAGGGGCAAACAGAAACTCTGGTTTAAAAAGTCAAGTAAAAAATGGTGGCAGTAGGTAAGGCCAGAGCCTGGATTTGTTACTAGCACTGATTCCTGAATCACATACACTCTTCACTAAACTATTATATGAAATATCATTAAACACCTGAGTTGGTGATAAAAAAAAAAAATTTTTTTTTTTTTACACTTATCCAAATGTTCTGCTTCATATTAAAGAACTGATAGGATTTATCCACATAAAGGCTATTCCAGATACTGGGAACAGAATGAGCAAAGACACAGCTTCAGCTGGACTGGAAAGTGGGAGGCACACACCTGATCTTGTTGCATCTTGCGAGTTCTCTTTTAGAAGCTTCGATTTTTATCTCAAGGCAATGGGTTGGAGATGGTGAGGGTTGGTGGGTGTTGGGGTGCTTTGAAGATTTCTAAGTGGGGGAGATGACCTGTCAGTGAGTATTAAGAGAGTTGGCCTGTTAGGGATATCTCCAGGTTCAGGACTCAGGCTGAATATGGTATTCATGGTATGAAGTCGTGAGATGCATCTGTGAGGTTGCCACCAGGTCTTTCTACTCTTGCTCCTGAAAGAGAGAACATGTTTTAAATGATATCGCTGAAAGCAGTATAGGGATACTCTGGAGCAGGCCAGTAAAGAAGAGAGAAGCATCCTCTTTCTAGACCCCCAGAGGTTGTTTTACAGGAAAAAGGAATTTCAAATGACCAGAGGGAAGCCATCTAATTCAGTGCTCAGCTAGGCTGCAGCTTGATCACTCACTACTTAAGTATTAACAGATCTTTTAGATGCAGACTCTGATAGCCCTGGGATACTCTAGTAGCATTTATTTTAATTCGAGAAGTATTTCAGTGTGTGGCTTTCTGAATAAAATTTCATTTTTTCTCAAACAGGCTGGTTTTGGTTATGGATTGCCCATATCACGCCTTTATGCACAGTATTTCCAAGGAGATCTAAAGCTCTATTCCCTAGAGGGCTATGGCACAGATGCAGTCATTTACATTAAGGTAAAGACCATAGTCTTCTGGACTTAATGGTACTTCTGGGACTTTTTGATTGTAAGATACCAGTATTTAACTGTAATGAGACTTTCTTCTACCTCATGCTATTAAAATACAAACATCTGTGTTTTCTCTTTTTTTTTTTTTAACAAGGATCTCATCTGTTTTGACAAATGATCTCTTTGTGGGAAAGAAATGCTCTTACCCATAGTGATCAGGACTGTGATTGTTAGTAGAAGAAAAATTGGGTTAAAGTGGGCAGTCAAAAAGTTATGTTAAAATTAAATTTGTAGTTTAAGATACATGAATAGACGTTGATTGACCAGTCTTTGATATACTTGCTAAGGCCTTTCATTTGCATATGGGTCTTCAGATTGAAGTTTTAATTGTCTTTCTTACAGAAGCTTACAGTACATTGTTTTGGTTTCTTTAATCAAAGAAACAGCCAAGTGCATAATCATTACTGATTTTTATGCAGTTCTTACAGTTGTCTTCTCTTTTTTGACAGCAGTTTTTATATAACTTTCCTTCACGAGTCTTTATGAAACGTCATCTTAGTTTTCAGAGAACCTTCCCCCCACACCACCCCTACATTTTTGTATGCTTTGTTAAAAGCAATATTTAGATTAAATTACAGGGACAGATTTAAATATACTGACAAATTTAGGAACAATTACAGGTGACCCTTGGTAGGCATATAGCTCACCTGGTTGAAGCAGACTTACCTGGGATGTTCCATGTGTTTATCTGGCACATCAGTGTATATTACAGGGATAGAAGGCCCTCAGCCGCACCAGTGTGCTGGATTGGTTCAGCTGTAGGCTGGTGGAGGTACCTCTGTTTTTAGCGCCTCTAGTTACTCTTATTCTGGCCACTAGATGGCACCTATTTGATAGGAAATGCTGAAGACTACATTAGAAAAAGTAAATTTGTCTGAAAATGTTGTTCTTTGAAGATGAAAGTTTTCTTTCTTAACCATCTCAGTTGTGAGGAACTTAAAAATATTGCCTTCATGTTGCCCTTTTTATCATCAAATATAATGTTTTTATTTGTTTTGTTATAGATCAAGGGGTTATGGCAGTTCTGGCATAAAAAAAATATAAGTATAGGTGAAAGATTTTTAGCTCCATTTTGGAAAAAAATAGAATACAGGAGGTCTTACAGAATAATTAAAAATATTCTGTGTAATATTTTTATTATCTCCTCAGGTAAGAAAGGAGGATCTTGAGGCTGCGGGTGTATGGGGTTTGCCCGCAGCTGATTAGTTAATGTGACTGAACTTGGGAAAAGATCTTTGACCTATTACTCCTTAATTATGCATTTTATGAGAAACAATAGGATATGCCAGTGAATGATTTGTATTAGTTCAGTGTGTTACAATTTTTTAGCTTAAAATTACACTTTTCTTGTAGTGATGAAATATTTTAAAATCCTCTGAATCAAAGTGTTTGCTTTCTTTCCTAAATGAAACATTTGTACAACTGACATAAATTTGATATTTTTATTTACGAAACAACCCCCCCAACACACAGAATTAAATATTAAATTAAAATATCCTTCCTTACTATTATTGGAATTAAACTTCTAGTTTAATATTTTCTGCATCTTAGGGAATACCTTTTGCTTAAAGTTGAAATCTTAACAACATATTCTAATTTGAAGATAATGAGGAACATAGTTTATCTCAGTGATACACAGGAAGCCGAAATAGAACAGTGACTTAATGGCAATAATGTTGGAAACATGAAATTACAGTCTGCCCTCTATATCCCCAAGTTCTGCATCCATAGATCCAAGATTAATCAAAAATATTTGAAGAAAGAAAATACCAGAACGTTGGAAAAAGCAAAACTTGCTTTTCTTGCACATCAGTAACTATTTACATATTTATTGTATTTGTATAGCATTTACATTGTATTAGCTATTGTAGTTAATCTCGAGGTGATTGAAAGTCTGCAGGAGGATGTGTGTAGATGATATGCAGATGCTGCAGCGTTTTATATACGGGACTTGAGCATCGGCAGATTTTGGTATCCAGGGGGTTGGGAGTGATGCCAAGGGTCAGCTGTGCATGATGTGGAAAACACATATGCTATAACTAAAATTGGTGACTTTAATGGTAGGAAAAGACACAGGCTCAAGCCCAGATTTCATTAAGTGCTTTTACATTACATATATTAAGGTACCTGTGTGAATTTTTGTGCTTTTACACTTAACTGACTTTTTTAACTTCTGTTGAAGATGAACTTCTGTTGATCAGATTTTATAAGAATGTCTATGACACTGTGTAAAACTCAAAACCAGCAACTTCTAGGCTGGTTAGAGAATACTGCATGCAATAAACTCAACATGCACGCTAAGCAGTTGCCATAAGCTTTTAGTAAGTAACACGTTTCAGATGTGTGCTCTAGTTTAAAATGTATGTAGATAGTTTTATGATTGATAAAATACAAATCCAATATAGAGTATGGTTTAATTTGTAGTAAAACTTTTTGCCATTGTAGATTTTTCTCAAATAATGGATTCCCCAAAAAGTGCCTGACTTAGTTCCTGCTTTTCCTGCCAGGCTCTGTCAACAGAATCGATAGAAAGACTCCCGGTGTATAACAAAGCGGCCTGGAAGCATTACAACACCAACCACGAGGCTGACGACTGGTGTGTCCCCAGCAGAGAGCCAAAAGACATGACGACATTCCGCAGTGCCTAGACGCGCTGGGACCCCTGGGAAAATCCGGATGTGGCTTTTTATTAAATTTGGAAGGGGTGGTATCAGAACTACGTTATACCAAATACTTCATGCGTCGTGTTCGCAGTTAACTATTTGGATAGGTAGCATAGGTGGAAGATTAATTTCATTTACACTTGTTGAATCTCGTAAAGGACGAAATTGTACCTATTTTACACCTATATTTTCACAGTTAATTGAACATATTTTTAAGCAACAGTAGTTTTGGTCAACTTTCTTTACGATAGACTTCAGAAGCGTGAAAGTCTGCATTTCCACAGGAAGCTGTGTGGTTGTTTTTTAAAAAATACTTTTATGTCTGCTAGAAACAGTTCCTTAATACTGAGTAGCTGGTTAGCCATCCTTCTGTTTTAGAGGAGTTCTGCCAGATTTTATTTAGTAACAACAAATGCGATACGAATGGTCCTCAGACTGCGATTAAGGCAGCAAACAGGCACCCTGTAAGTGTACAGCCAGCCACCTTTCAGCACCTACATGCATTGTCTTCACTCTGAAGTTAATTCATCATTTTTTAATTTTATTGCAAAGGATTGTAATGACTAGTTTCCTACGGAGTTAAGCCAAGATCATGGGCAGCCTACTTTGAATGTGCTTATATGATTAATGCAGTGGGAAATTTTTGTACTAAAAACGACCAGCTGCTAAAATTCTAGATTGAATTTAAGAAATTGAGGGCAGAACATTGAGTCCTAGAAACTATACTAATGATTGTTGAGATTACCTGGGGGAGCTTTTGAGAAGGTTTTTCTGGGTCTTACTCTAGACACACAGAATCAGACTGTAGCTGTAGCCCAGAAATCTCAATTTTTACAACACTTCCTAGATGAGTCTGATGCCTTGCCTACTTGAAAAGCACACTTTTAAAGTGAGTAATGAAGATACCACATTTGCTAAAGCAACAGATCTTTAGGTTTTGGTTTTCATCTATGGAAAGGGTCAGACTTCTGGACTCTAAGAGACACAAAATGTTGCAATTAGAAGCATAATTAGAAGCAGGAGACAGGTTGACAACAGGAGGAGAATCACGGAACCAAAGGATTAAAACCATAAATGCACAAGTGTTGACGAAAAACATGTTATAAAACTTATCTATCTATACTTCCTCAGGATTTCTATACTTCCTCAGGAAAGAAAGTCACCTTGGGCTTATCACAAAAATCATTTGCATTCATATGGTAATTTGTAATATACAAATTTTTGGTATATCTGGTATATAATGATAACTCTGTCAGGCTTAAGAAATACCAAACAGGTGGTATCATCTTCGTTTTGAGACTCAGAGTATGGCTCAAAGCTGCCCCGATGGAGTCAGGTCTCAAGCAATATCTGCCAATCACTGTCAGCCACCTAGCCGAGGAGACCAGGATGCCGCGAGTCTTAAGTTGTTAGTCTTCCCTCATCTTTTAAGCTGACAGGGAAATACATTGAGAATAAATTTTAAAGTAAGATTTTAAATGTTTAGAGAACAGCTATAATACTTAAATGGGGAAATTTATCTGGAAAATACAAGTTGAGACACCTCATTCTCCAAAGGGTTATGTAAGCTTAATAATTCTACACAAATTTGTAAATGGGAAGGGACGTTAAAGGGCTGTTAGCCCTGGACCCTCAGGTAAGAAGGAAGATCTTGAGGCTGCGGGTGTATGGGGTTTGCCCGGGGCTGATTAGCTAATGTGACCTATTACTCCTTAATTATGCATTTTATGAGAAACAATAGGATATGCCAGTGGATATTAGTTCAATGTGTTACAATTTTTTAGCTTAAAATTACACTTTTCTTGTAGTGATGAAATATTTTAAAATCCTCTGAATCAAAGTGTTTGCTTTCTTTCCTAAATGAAACATTTGTACAACTGACATAAATTTGATATTTTTATTTACGAAACAACCCCCCCAACATACACAAAGTGAAAATTTCTCTCTTTAAGAGGTAAAAAGTGGTGTTTTCAAAGGAGAAGTGAAATCTTTTCCTTTTTAGCTTCTTTTAAAGGTATAACGGTTTTTTACTTTGTTACTGTGGTTAAGGGACAGAAAATTACATACAAAAGTATTTGGGGAGGGGGGTACTTTCTCCTAGTTGGTTTTAAATTACTGTGCTAGTTTTTTAGAGTCTTACACTCTCTTTCCCACCAGCATTTAATATGATGCTATGTAGATTTTTAAAATATACCAAAGGGTAAGAAGTGATACTAAGTGATTTTTGTAACCTGGGCATTTAATGAGTGTGCAAACATTTTTTAGGAAGAATCACAAAAAAATATTCTGCCCTATAATTAAAATATTAGCTGGCTTTAGATGTCTTCATAGTTAATCACTTTCTTGCACTGTGAAGTTTTTACATGAAGATGTTGAAGTGGCAGTCTACCCTATTTTTTTTAATAAAATGTTTTGTGTATGGTAATAAATTGAAAACATGGAGCAACTCTTATCCTGAAAATAAAGTGACCCAATTTAGGTTTTTAAAAATATAATTGTTTTAAAAATAAAGGTCTCTCCTCATCAAGAGTCAGCATTTTGTAAATATACAAGAAGTCGCAGGTAGGTGTCTCATACTGCCCCTCACTACGCTTGGTAGAGAAAGTGTTTTGAACTGAGATTTCCAAATTCTGATGGCAAGAGCAAGTGGTAGAGTTTGTATGGTTTGAGTTATGCTAGATTTCCATTATCCACACATCTGCAGATGACTAACTTACTACATAAACGAACATCTTCTGCCATGTGATTTTTTAAGAGGTTATGTGAGTGTACACTTTGAATAAGTTTTCACAGCATAAGTATACAGGAAAAGGCTTAATTTAACCAGCATTGCCCTCTGTTTGTACCAGCTGTATGTGAGTCAAAATTAAACTCCTTTAATCCAAGATAGGTCCCTGTCCCGTTCCTGATTGATGGGATGAGACCATCAATCTTCCCTTCATTGTTGAAACCAACAAGTTCCATAATAGAACTGTGTAAGTAAAGACCAGGGAGAAGACTTCTAGTGTTATGGGCCCTTTGTGGCCTTGTGAGCACCCAATTGGAGAGGAAGCCAAAAAACAAGTCAACCAACTTCAACTTGTACCTTCAATTACTGTGCCGTAACTGTGAAGTTCTAACAGATGAGTAATGAGAGTTGTGTTAGGCTGGTTTGCCCACAGCTTTTCTTGAAGAAACTTTTTTTTTCAGCATACTGTATGTGATTAATTTCTGGCCCCCAAGTGAATTTTCTTATAGCTAAACCCAGTGCACTTGAAAAAATGTGGTGTGAAGAACTTTATATATATCAGAAAAGAACACACCACTGGTTTGGTTGGTCCTGGCATTCTTAAACTACTGCACCTTTTGTTCTACTTTTTTGTTGTTGTTCTACATTTGGAGAGAATTAGGCATATCATACCACACACGCTGCACATTCCTTCAGCAGTCATTAACCATAGGCTTCTAACAGGAAGAGACAAGAATGCCAGTTTTTGAAAATTGTGTAACATGAGATTTAGTCTGTATTCATATATGCATGTGCTTGTCAAATAGTAAATAATATATTATCATCATTATTATTACTATTAACACTTTTCCTCACTGGTGCCAATATTATAATTAGTCCAACTATATTACGTTCAGAACAGAAGTTCCATTTTAGTGGAGTTTGGAATGTGTTTCTAAGTCCTTTCATCCTGGGGCAAGATTGCCAGTTTTTGCTGCAAAACTTGTCTTGGAAAAGCTGTTATTTATACTGAGGAATAGTGGCAGCTATGTTTTACTTTGTTAGGAGATTTTTAAGCAAAACTATACAATTATACAATGTTCATCGCAGTAAGGTCAACCAGAGAACTTCCATCTGAATGTCACATTCACTCAGTTAATCTTCTGCACGTCTGTGAGTCAGCACAAATCAAGACAGTGTGCGGCAGTTCTCACAGAACATTGTCAGCACTTCTAAACTATGAAATTCCTATACCACAGAAAGTTTCAGGCCAGTATCACCGATGAACATAGACACAAAAAGAATCAAAATACTAGCCAATAAAAGCCAACAATGTGTTCAAAGGGTCATACACCATGATCACGTGGGCTTTATCCCAAGGGGGCAGGAATTCTTCAATACCCACAAATGAATCAGTATGATACACCACATCAACAAACTAGAAGAATTAAAACCATATGATCATCTCAGTAGATGCAGGAAAATTTCCCAAAATTCAACACCCATCTCTGATAAAACTCCAGAACATGGACATAGAGGGAACATACGTCAACATGATTAAGACCATATATGACAAACCCACAGCTAACATCATTCTCGGTGGTGCGAAGCTAAAAGCATATCCTCTGAGATCAGGAACAAGGCAAGAAGGTCTGCTGTTGCCACTTTTATTCAACATAGTTTTGGAAGTCCTAGCCACAGAAATTAGGAAAAGAAAGAAAGGGACTCCAAAGTGGAAAAGAAGTAAAACTCAATTTTCATAGATGACGTGATGGTATACATAGAAAATTCTAAAGATGCTACCAGGAAGCTATTAGAGCTCATCAATGAATCTGTTTGATAAAGCCAACTCTCTAGCTGTGGAGTGGCAAATTAAATTCTGGAGAAAAAGTTCCCTTTCATCTCAAAAGGGACCCTCAGTGACCAACAAAATAACCAGTAGGAACAATCATTAGATTGGTGATGGTTCATTTTCTGTGGTGCACAGCTGACTTTGATTATTGTTACTGGGTCCCAGTATGTCTTCACAAGGACTTAGTTAACCAATGGGAAGGTAGAGCTAAGTCCTTGTAAGCAATGCCTGTCAAACTTTAATGAATCACCTGGAAATCTTGGTAAAACAGATTCTCATTCAGCAGGTCTGCAATGAAGTCTGAGATTCTACATTTCCGACAAGCTTCTAGGTGATACTGATGCTGCTGATCCATAGACCACACTTTGAATAGCAAGAGTTTTAAAGCCTGTGGGATAAACTGCTCAGCATCGAAAGGACCAACTGGAGAGGTTAAACTGGTTAAGTATGAGTAGGGAGTCAGATATAGGTAGTAATTTGATTCTTAGAGTGTTAAGGCGTAGGAGTGACCCATTCTTGATATCTGGAGTACTTAGTGGGGTATACCCATGAGCTTGAAGTCCTATTTCTATTTGTTAACTTATTTTTGGTGAAATCTCAGTTTTAAGGATCTTACCCAGTGGAACATGTAAGTAATAAAAGTCCCAGTTAATGCAAGAAGTGATACGTGTGTGTAATGTTTATCTTCATATCCACTTCATAGGAGGATCATGGGAGATAACAGCAAATAAAAGCAGCTCCCCTAACATCCCATTATCTTCTGGTGGTGGGAAGCATGGACCCAGTCCTGGAAGCTGTGGCACTTTTCAGCAATGATGGGGCAAAGAGAACTTGGGATGGCCCCTTAAGCAAGGTTCACGGGATACTTTCTCTGGTGATCCTAGATGGTGAACCAGTCTCCAGGATGTGTGTCCTGGAATAACACATCAAAGTCAGCTAGTAATAACCTCATATCAGTGACTGGAGCACTTCGTTAGTGTTTTGCAATAATGCAGCAGATGATTGCAATGATTTAGCATAATACATGACTATCCTGTAAATAGGTAACTGCTAAGGGTATAGTAAAGGAAATTTTGTTTATAATTTGGTTGGAAAACTGATGCCCTTGTCACTATTAATGGAAAAAGATACTAAAATCAATATCTGGGAAATTCCTACTGAGATTTTGGTTGTGATAAATTTGTAGATCAATATGGGGAAATTTTATATCTTAACACTTTCAGTCTATGAACATAATATATCTCAATTTATTTAGATTGATTTTGGTTCCTTTCAGTGTTTCGTAGTTTTCAGCATACAGATTCTGAACATATTAGAATTAAACATAAGTATTTGATTTTTGGAGCTATTATCAGTTCATTTCAGTCACTCAGTCGTGTCCGACTCTTTGTGACCCCATGAATTGCAGCACACCAGGCCTCCCTGTCTATCACCAACTCCTGGAGTCTACTCAAACTCGTGTCCACCGAGTCGGTGATGCCATCCAGCCATCTCATCCTCTGTTGTCCCCTTCTCCTCCTGCCTCCAATCCCTCCCAGCATCAGAGTCTTTTCCAATGAGTCAACTCTTCGCATGAGGTGGCCAAAGTATTGGAATTTCAGCTTTAGCATCAGTCCTTCCAATGAACACCCAGGGCTGATTTCCTTTAGAATGGACTGGTTGGATCTCCTTGCTGTCCAAGGGACTCTGAAGAGTCTTCTCCAACACCACAGTTCAAAAGCATCAATTCTTCGGTGCTCAGCTTTCTTCACAGTCCAACTCTCACGTCCATACATGACCACTGGGAAAACCATAGCCTTGACTAGACAGACATTTGTTGGCAAAGTAATGTCTCTGCTTTTGAATATGCTATCTAGGTTGGTCATAACTTTCCTTCCAAGGAGTAAGCGTCTTTTAATTTCATGGCTGCAATCACCATCTGCAGTGATTTTGGATCCCCCCAAAATAAAGTCTGACACTGTTTCCACTGTTTCCCCATCTATTTCCCATGAAGTGGTGGGACCAGATGCCATGATCTTAGTTTTCTGAATGTTGAGCCTTAAGCCAACTTTTTCATTCTCCTCTTTCATCAAGAGGCTCTTCAGTTCCTCTTCACTTTCTGCCATAAGAGTAGTGTCATCTGCATATCTGAGGTTATTGATACTTCTCCTGGCAATCTTGATTTCCAGCTTGTGCTTCTTCCAGCCCAGCATTTCTCATGATGTACTCTGCATAGAAGTTAAATAAGCAGGTGACAATATACAGCCTTGACGTACTCCTTTTCCTATTTGGAACCAGTCTGTTTTTCCATGTCCAATTCTAACTGTTGCTTCCTGACCTGCATATAGGTTTCTCAAGAGGCAGGTCAGGTGGTCTGGTATTCCCATCTCTAAATATCCTTTAAAAATCTTTTTTTTCCAGTTGTTCATTGCTCATACATTTCACCCGCCAAATCTCAAGTATGTCCCCTCAAAACAAATCGTGGCTTCTGGGGTTTTACTGAGGACTAGACATAGCAGAATAAGATAGTTCCATCTGTGTTGACTTGGTCCTTGATGTGGTTCATAATTGAGTAAATGTCCAATCTAATGTTGGGCTGCCATGAACTTGACCATGCCTTTCTTTCTGGCACTCTCCACCTAGACTACCAGTTGTTTACTTCACTTGGGAGGAATCAACAGTATCATTTTGCTGTCTCACCCCAGGGCTGTTTGAATTTTCTTGTCTTGTGCCACAATTTGGTGTGATCAGACTACTTTTCTAGTTCTGCTTTAACTGAGAATCTGGAGGTTTATCTTGATTATGTCCTCATCCAAACATCATTTGGGGCACTCATCTCTGATACCCTCTGCCACTCATCTCCAAAATGACAGACAGGAGATGACACTATTAAGCAATTATAAGAGGTTCAAGATCAGCCCAGACCCTCTGAGCCAGATTATACTCTGTGTGAGCATAAAATTCTGTTATTATAGATATAAAACCACTTAGGGGAGGAAGCATCAAGATGGTGCAATGGGAAGACCTAGAGCTCACCTACCCCCATAAACCCATCAAAGATACACCTCCATGTAGAACAATTCTCTCATAAAACCAATTGAAAACCGGCAAAAGACCACTTACACAACCAAAGCTGAAAAAAGTTATTCATGTAACTGGATAGGACCAAAAAATAAAAGGCATCAGGTTGGGATCCGCACCCCTGGAAGGGATCTGTGAGGCAGGGAAGGTCCACATGGGCAGGCTCTCGCCCTGGGGAGCCCCCTTGCCTGCTGGGAGGTCCGTGAGTCAGAGAAGCTGGAGTGGCCCGGACTCTGCTTGCAAGGCATGTGTACATGTTGCCTTGCTGGCAATCAGAGTGGAGAGAGACCAGTGCTGACAGCTGCCACCTCACCACCCTTCTCAGTCCCAAAGGCGTGTGGAGCAGGGCAGCTAGAATGTAGAGCAGGTAGACATTATCCTCCAGCATAGACGCCCTGGGATAGGACTCTGTCTAGTTGTGTGGAGACGGCCTAGAGGGCCTGGGGTGGGGTTCAGGCTGAACCTCAGAGCCCCATGTCAGCACAGGCAGAGGGGGACAGGTCCAGCTTAGGAGCCCACTGTCAGCGCACGTGGTGGGGGATTTTGTCAGCCCACACACAGGGCAGTGCCATGCATGTCTTGGGGCAGACAGTCCCTGGAGAGGAATACATAGTGGTTTGTTTCCCAGTGGGAACTCTCCAGGGCCACCCACCCCACACTGTAACTTGAAGCCAGATCTGGGGTGGACAGGTCTTGGGAGAGGCCTGTGTGCAGGCAGCTTAAGTCCCAAGTGGTAGCACAATCACCTCCATTCCTGCAGCCACAGCAGCCGGGCCCTAGCACCAGCCCCCTCCACACCATAGCTGACAGGTTTTCAGCTTTTCTCTGTTGAGTATCATGTTGGCTATGTGTCTGAGGCCATATGACACCAAAGGAAACCATCAACAAAAAGACAACCTATGTAATGGGAAAGAATACTTGCAAATGATGCAACCAACAAGTGGTTAATATCCAAATAGCTCAAATGATTCAATATCAAAAAACCCAACCTATTCACAAAATGAGCAGAAGACCCAAACAGCCATTTCTCCAAAGAAGACATACAGATAGCCAACAGGCACGTGAAAAGACACTTGACATCACAAATTATTAGCAAAATGGAAGTCGAATCCACAATGATGCATCACATAACACTGACCTGAATGGCTATCAAAAAATCTACAAATAATTAGATGCTGGAGAGGGTACGTGGAAAAGGAGCCCTTGTACATTGTTGGTTGGAATGTAAATCAGTGCAGCCATTGTGGAAAACAGCATGGAGGTTCCTTCAAAAACTAAAAATAGAGCTACCATATTATCTAGCAATCCCAATCCCAGGCACACATCCAGAGAAAACTCTAATTCTCTAGTTTGAAAAGATACATGCACCCCAATGTTCATAGCAGCACTATTTACAATATCCAAGATATGAAAAAAACCCAAGTACCCTTCGACAGATGATTGGTTTAAGATGTGGTATACATGCAATGGAATATCACTCAGCCATAAGAAAGAATGAAGTAATGCTATTTGCTGCAACATGAATGGACCTAGACATTATCATACTAAGGGAAGAAAGTCAGAGAAAAACAAATATTATAACACATGTAGAATATAAAAATAATACTTTTTAATTTTTAAAATTATTTTAATTAAAGGCTAATTGCTTTACAATATTGTGGTAATTTTTGCCATACATCAACATGAATCTGATGAATCTATATACAAAACCCAAAGAAACTAGGAACTAAACTTACAGTTACTGAAGGGCTAAGGGAAGTATGGATAAATTTTGAGTATGAGATTAACAGATATGATCTACTATGCATAAAATAGATAAGCAACAAGGATTTACTGTATAGCACAGGGAACTCTATTCAATATCTTGTAATAACCTATAATGGAAAATAATCTGAAAATATACATAACAAATTACTTTGTTGTATGCCTAAAACTAATATTTTCAATCAGCTATATTTTCATTAAAAATACATAAAACATTTAATTTTGTGAATATCTTCATGGGTGGCATCTCTGGTGCCCCCTCTAAGATAGGTCAATGGCTAAGTATACTTCCTGGGAAGTGATGCCGGGAAGAAGAACGTAGGCCAATTTAACAAGTGATGGAGTATATACTCCAAATAATATTGACGTAGTATAATGACCCCCCAAAGAAATGGTGTTGTTGTGAAACCAAACTTTTGCTTGGTCTTCTGATAAAATGTGCCAAGGTCTCCTCTCTCTTAGGCTTAAAATCCATGACATCCACATGGCAAGGAGGATGTAGTAAGTCATACAGTTATACCATCTCTTGAATGGCCTTCTATAGTTTACTAAATCTCCATATTATGAGTCGTGCTTCCTCAAGTCCACTTTGCTGCTAGAAGACAGACCTGTGTGTTAGCAATTAGAAAACCTGCACTAAGAAACGTGAAGAAACAAGTTCTACACGATGTCCCATATGCTGCTGTGAATCATGGCAAGTGTGTCTGCCTTTCAGAGGGCATCATGGTTGCAAGGAGCATGTTTGTGAAATGGCATTGGTGTTCATGTGACAGGAAAGTCAATTTCCTAGATTTTAGTGCTCAGAGGTGGCAGAACACGGTGGTGATTTTTCCCTCTTTCCCTTTATTGCTGTCATTTTTACTTTTTTTTCTTGAGATGAAAGTCATGTAACCTAAAACTAACCATTTTAAAGTAATTCAGTGGCATCCAGTACAGCTGTACAAACTCACTTCTCTCTAGTTCCAAAACATTTTCATCACCCTTAAGGAAGCCTTGCACTATTAAGCAGTGGTGGTTTCTTTCTCATGTCAGTTTTGTAGTAAGATTTGGGAAATTATTCCTGGGAGCTTATCCTAGAGTCATTTTCAGCAGTGGTAAATCACATAAGATTGAAAGTATACAAGGGTAATCCTATAGAACAGTTTGTGTCTAGTTTTGTTTGTTTTATCCCCCAGAGGAACGTTTTAAACCAGCCAAAGACTAAACCAATATGCTTACATTTTGGATCCAATTTAAATTCAAAATCCAACATAGTGCATTTTTTTTTTTAATTTTGTGTGTTTGGAAATACAATCAAACAATTGTGAAAGTGTAATTGTGAAGAAAGCTAAGCGCTGAAGAATTGATGCTTTTGAACTGTGGTGTTGGAGAAGACTCTTGAGAGTCCCTTGGACTGCAAGGAGATCCAACCAGTCCATTCTAGAGGAGATCAGTCCTGGGTGTTCTTTGGAGGGAATGATGCTGAAGCTGAAACTCCAGTACTTTGGCCACCTCATGCGAAGAGTTGACTCATTGGAAAAGACCCTGATGCTGGGAGGGATGGGGGGCAGGAGGAGAAGGGGACGACAGAGGATGAGATGGCTGGATGGCATCACCGATTGATGGACATGAGTTTGAATAAAGTCTGGGAGTTGGTGATGGACAGGGAGGCCTGGCGTGCTGCAATACATGGGGTCGCAAAGAGTCGGACACAACTGAGCGACTGAACTGAACTGAATTGGGTAAGTTATGTTTATAGATCTTTCTCAAATCCCTGCTGTTCATACTTTTCTCCAAGATGTAGTTTGACCCAGTCAAGAATGATGGCTTCAACACACCCCTGGTTATCTTGGCATTCCTGGGTTTGCCTCAAACAAACATGAGATGCAGAGTTAGCCTGAGGCAAGCCAGCTCTCACTGCGTTGGCAGTGCCATCACTGTGGCCAGTCTGCCCCACGGTACCAGGCTCTGTGTTCTTTCTGACTACTGGAATGAAGAGAAGTGCTCTTCCCCAGCAGCCAAGTGACGGTGAACCTAGGAGTATGGCACTTGGAATGAGGTTGGCCACACTCCAAGTAGAGGCTGATCCCACGTCTAGCCATAGCAGGGCCAGCCCTAAACGAGCAGGTTGGGCAGCAGTCAACTTTAAGGACCTTGCAGGCAACAGGTGAGGGATGGGGAGCAGAAAGAAGGGGATCTCCCAGAAAGAGAATAAGAATTGGCAACTGACATTTGGAATCTGCAACTTTCAGTTCAGGACAGCTTCCTCTCCAGTATGTTTCTTGGGCAATTATCTAGAAAAAATTACTTTTGAAGGGAGCTATGCTCAGTGGTAGACCATAGTTGTCCAAGTCCTATGGATGGTATGTAGTTTTCATAGTGTAAAGCAAAAATCTCAGTAATTATCTAAGAATTACTAATAGTAGCCTAGCTAATACTTGACTCACCTGAGGGTAAGATGCCTAATGCAAAAAGGTCAATTAAAAAACTCTATAATACTTAATTGCATGTTTATGAGTCACTGTATTTTTAGTCTGTCCATGTGAAACCAAATCCATATGTTTATCAAAGGCTGTTTTACCACCTCCAAACTTGTTTTTTTATTTATTTTGAATTTGTTTCTTTGCTTGTTCCATTTCCTTCTGTTTGATTAAAGTCATTGGTATTCTTTCATATTATATAATTCATCTGTATGTGAGGCACCTAGGCCTTTTGGGAAAAAATAAGAAGCTATTTGAATATGAAAGTGAAAGTGTTAATCGTGTTGGACTCTTTGTGACCCCATGGGTTGTAGCTTGCCAGGCTCCTCTGTCCATGGAATCCTCCAGGCAAGAATACTCGAGTGGGTTACCATTTCCTTCGCCAGGAGATTTTCCCAATCCAGGGATCAAACCTGTGTCTCCCACATATGTCGGCAGATTTTTTACTGTCTGAGCCACCAGGGAAGCCAGGTGAATATGATTTGCTGTTTAATGAACATGTATTTTTTGAGTGTCTGCTGTAGAGCAGGCTTAATTAAAGGCACTAGGCCTAAAAAGACAAGAAAAGCACCCTCCTCAGACTTTCCTTGGAGAAGGCAATGGCACCCCACTCCAGCACTCTTGCCTGGAAAATCCCATGGACGGAGGAGCCTGGTAGGCTGCAGTCCATGGGGTCGCTGCGGGTCGGACACGACTGAGTGACTTCACTTTTACTTTTCACTTTCATGCATTGGAGAAGCAAATGGCAACCCACTCCACTGTTCTTGCCTGGAGAATCCCAGGGACGGCGAAGCCTGGTGGGCTGCCGTCTATGGGGTCACACAGAGTCGGACACGACTGAAGTGACTTAGCAGCAGGCTTTCCTAGGTCATGGAATTATATTTCTCTTTCCCAGTATCATTGAATTGCCACTCAGTTGATTTGGTTCCTTTTTTAGTAGAACGTTTGGAGGCTCATGGATAATTGGATATTTTCATAAACCACACTAAAGTGTATACTTTTAAATTTCTATAATGAAAACAGAATATAAGTCCCAAATCATGGATTATTGTGAGTTATTATAAAAGCTGAAAATATTCTTGCCTCAGACCTATGTTTCTTCAAGTTAATAAAGGGTGCCTTTAAAAGCACCCTAAATGTACTTTTAATTTCCAATCAGCAGATAGCAGCAGTTGAATTCAAAACAAAGTTACAATAGTGTTCTGTTTAACACTATGATAAGTACACTCAAAATTTTAGAAAATGATTCTTAAGTGAAAACAACACGTTCAAACTGAAGATTCTCCTATTTGTCTCAGAAGGGGGAACACTGCAATTCTTTGATCAAGTATCTTTAATTGAACAAAGTAAAAGACTGATTTTCCCACTCCTCAATGTACTCAAACAACTGGCCTTTTCCCTATTAAGTATCATATTAAACAATCCAAGATTTTCTTTTCAATAAAGGAAATAAAATTTACATTTTTCTCTGATTAACTTTTACCAAGAGTCTTGTAATGAAGCTAATTGCATTGTAATTGCAATTTATAGAGTTACCGCTGCCAGCGTTACACTAGCCAATGCACACTATAAAATCTAGACCACACAGAAGAAGGACTCCCAAACGATTCAGAGATATAAAAAAGGAAACATTCTTGAATACTAGGTTTATAAAATGAATATAGGCATTTTCTTAAATGTTCATCATCATTGGAAGGCATGTTTATTTTGCTGTCACCCTGCTTATTTAACTTCTATGCAGAGTACATCATGAGAAACGCTGGACTGGAAGAAACACAAGCTGGAATCAAGATTGCCGGGAGAAATAGCAATAACCTCAGAAATGCAGATGACACCACCCTTATGGCAGAAAGTGAAGAGGAACTCAAAAGCCTCTTGATGAAAGTGAAAGTGGAGAGTGAAAAAGTTGGCTTAAAGCTCAACATTCAGAAAACGAAGATCATGGCATCTGGTCCCACCACTTCATGGGAAATAGATGGGGAAACAGTGGAAACAGTGTCAGACTTTATTTTGTTGGGCTCCAAAATCACTACAGATGGTGACTGCAGCCATGAAATTAAAAGGCGCTTACTCCTTGGAAGGAAAGTTATGACCAACCTAGATAGCATATTCAAAAGCAGAGACATTACTTTGCCAACAAAGGTTCGTATAGTCAAGGCTATGGTTTTTCCAGTGGTCATGTATGGATGTGAGAGTTGGACTGTGAAGAAAAGGGCCGAAGAATTGATGCTTTTGAACTGTGGTGTTGGAGAAGACTCTTGAGAGTCCCTTGGACTGCAAGGAGATCCAACCAGTCCATTCTGAAGGAGATCAGCCCTGGGATTTCTTTAGAAGGAATGATGCTAAACCTGAAACTCCAGTACTTTGGCCACCTCATGCGAAGAGTTGATTCATTGGAAAAGACTCTGATGCTGGAGGGATTGGGGGCAGGAGGAGAAGGGGACAACAGGATGAGATGGCTGGATGGCATCACTGACTCGATGGACGTGAGTCTGAGCGAACTCCGGGAGTTGGTGATGGACAGGGAGGCCTGGCGTGCTGCGATTCATGGGGTCGCAAAGAGTTGGACATGACTGAGCGACTGATCTGATCTGATGAGACCAATACAACTGTAAAAATACAAACATATATCTAGACTACTGGGGCTGCCCTGGTGGCTCAATGGTAAAGAATCCACCTACCAATGCAGGAGACACGAGTTTGATCCCTGGGTCAGGAAAATCCCCTGGAGAAGGAAATGGCAACCCACTCTAGTATTCTCGCCTGGGAAGCCCCATGGACAGAGGAGCCTACAGTCCATGTAACCAGAGGGGCTACAGTCCATGAGGTTGCAAAGAGTCAGACATGACTTCGTGACAAAACAACAACAATCTGGAGTATTATTTCAATAGCAGAAGATATTTTTATTTTCCAGACTCCATGTATGAAAGGACCTTGGGGTTTGAGTTGCATAAAAATTGAATCATTTACTTTCAATAATCTGGAAAGAGAACCAATAAAATCAGAAATTTGGGATGAAAGAAAGAAAAACAAGGCCCTCAATGTTATACTTAGCAATGGTTTAGATTCATGATTAACAAATCCATAATAGTTAAATCCTGAGTAGAAGATACTTCACACTCTGCAAATGTCTCAAATTACTAGTAAAATCTGCATATTATACGTGACTCTCTTGTTTAATGTTTTCCTCTTTCCTTTAAAAACAGCCAGAGAAAAACTACAAAATATCAAAACTCAACCAGCATGAATTAATCTACATGATTCTTTAAACATGAAATTTGTAGCCTAAAAGCCAAAAAAAGAATCTCCAGGCCCAGATTGTTCCACAGGAAAATTCTATCAGAAGTTTAAAGAAATTAATGTTTGTTTTACATAAACAAATTTATGTTTTATATACTCTTCCAGAAAATAGAAGGAAAGGGGGCACTTTCCAAATCATTTTATAAAGCCAGTATTATTCCGATACCAAAACCAGACAAAAACAGTACAAAAAGCAATCTACACACCAATTTCTCTCAAGAACTTAGATGCGGAACTTCCCTGGTAGTCCAGTGGTTGAAAGTCCACCTGCCAATACAGGGGAAACAGGTTTCACTGGTCCAGGAAGATCTTGTATGCACAGGCAGGGCAACTAAGCCCATTTGTCACAACTACTGAAGCCCAAGCACCTCAGATCCTGTGCTTAACAATAAAAGAAGACACCGTAATGAGAAGCCTGTGTACTCCAACTAGAGTGTAGCCCCTGCTTGCTGCAGCTGGAGGAAGCCCATGTGTAGCAATGAAGAAACAAAAAAGAATTTAGATGCAAAATCCTCGATAAAATATTAGCAAAGCAAATCCAACAATATGTTAAAAAAAAAAAGCATATACCATTACCAAGTGGCATTTATTCCACATAGGAAGGATAGTTCAACATTAAAAAAACAAAAATCAACATAATCCGCCATATAAACAGGCTAAAGAAGAAAAATCAATGATAGGAAAAACATTTGACTAAATCCAACCTCATTCCAAATAGTCAGGGACCCATACCTTGGGGGCTGGTAGTGTTGACTCCACTCTCAGGCAACCTTTCCTGTTCTTGATACACTCCCTATTGGGCTGCACTGTGAAGGCCTGCAAGCCTTGTAGTTGCCCAGCCTCAAGACCAAAGAAAGAGCCCAGAGATGGCAACCGAGCCATCAATGATTTATTGGACAGGGGATCTCACACCCACCTCTGAAGCAAAAGGTCCTGGGACAACATCCCACTGTAGATGGCAGACAGGACATGGCGTCTTCACTAGTGGGTGTGGGGGATAAGGAAGCTATCATTTACAGGCAGAACTGACGTCAGGTTGGCTCATCAGTTACTAGGGAAATCACCAGCTAGGGCATGTCCCTAAAATCTCCTCAGATTAACAACCCTCACAACCATCCCGAGGGCAGATGTATCCCTTTAATAAACTAGCAGGTGGAGTCATTCTAGAACGATCGATAGGTGGCAGAGTGGGAGGGGAAATCATGTTCACCAGGCACTGGTCAAGCAGGGAATGTACAGAGAGCAAGAGAATAGCCATTCTGAGTGGCCTGACCGTACACTACATAAGAAAAATGTATTTCATATCCATTGACTCAGATTTCAAAAGAAATACATGAATGGAAATGGTATAAATCAAACACAGATTTATCATAATTTTCCAAGTCACGTGTTAGAAATGTGATTCTCTTCACCTAGAGAAAATAGTACTTTCTGTAAATAAATAAAGTAGTTACAAAGTTCATAATTACTCTTATGGTATACACTGTACTGGACTAAGCTAATAAGCATTGTAACATTTCTGTTCCCAAGATCCACCATTGTACATTAACATTTGAATGAACACATTCATTATATAGCCAGGATAGCAATTTCCAGATCTAGTACTAATGTACTTTCTGGCTAAAGCTGAAACTCTTAAGAGCAATTAACTAATTCATGAGTTAATATTGTTTAGACATCAGCCTTTAGAACTAAATGGGATAATGTATGTAAAATGCTTAGCACATTTCCTGCCATAGAGTCAGTACTCAATAAATGATAGCCACTAATATCAATATTATCAAGTAATGATGCCATGGGGTTTTCTACATTGAATATTACCACTTGTAAAAAAGTTTGTGTTTTTTTTTTAACGTAAAGCATTTTCAAGCTATGGATACATTTCTCAAATCCATGGTCTTATATGATGGAAACATCTGCTTGCTTTCAAAAGCCTAATCACTACTCTATCAATCCAAAGTCAATTAAAATAGTTACTAATAATTTTTCCCTGTAGCGGACTTCAGTCATCTATATACTATATATGCATGTCACCAAAAACAAATGCCACCATCCAGCATTTTACTTAAAGATGCGTCAGTGGGTATTGGGGGAAGCTGACACCAAGACAGAGTTAGGAGGGCAAAAGGCTGATTGAGTGGTAGCCAGAACAAAATCTAGAGATGAACTGGGGAGGAAACAGCACTAGGGAGAGAGCCTCAGGCTATGACAGCGGGACTGACGGTCTTGGCTAAGAGCATAGTGGGGAGCTCAAGAGCAGAGCTTGCCCGTGAGGATCCCCACTAACGGCAGAGATGGCCAGCACCTTCACCATGCCGAGCCAGAGACCGAGGTCTACCCTGGGCGAGTGGCCTTGGTTTGTAGGCCGGAGCAGAGTCTGAAGGCACCCACAGACAGAGCTTGTTGGCTAATTGCACTTTTTACAGCTGATGAGATTCTTACATAGTGAGGTATGGGGAAGTCATCTTGAGTTACACACAACTTGAATTTTATGCTAACATTCTGTTTGCAGCCTATCAAACATACGTTGTACATCTGCTTTAATTATTAAAGAAAAAGGTGACTGACCAGCAGAGAAGAATGCCCATGTTGAAGACAAAGATTAAATGCCTCCTTTCCTGGGACGCCCATGCTGGTTTTCGTTCAGTGATAAAACTCCCTTTATAGATGTCAAGGCCACACTGACTTGCTGTGTTTGTGCTGATCGGCTTTTGGTTTTTGTTTTTTTTAACATTTAAGAAACATACCACTGACTCCTTTGATGTTCTTTGTTTTGACAAGATATACAACTGTACTGAAAAAACATGTTTCTCCAGAGTAGTTCTTTAGACTTATCTAAGAGGCTGTCTCCTGGGCTATATCCTCGGTGTGGTTCAAATAAAACTCTTTCTTATTTCTGTTATAGATGGTTTGTTGATTATTTCTGTTGATCCAGCTAAGTGGTAAGTGTTTTCTCTAGAGGGAGACCTGAGCAGAACATTCCCATAACATCCTTAGGAGACATACTGGAGAAGACATATAGAAGTAAAACTCCTATTTGACTTTTTTTTTTTTTGGCCTGTGCCAGGTCCCAGCTGCCAAATGCAGGATATTTAGTTGTGGCATGTGGAATCTAGCTCCCTGACCAGGTATCGAACCCGGGTCCCCTGCATTGGGAGCACAGAGTCCTAGCCACTGGACCACCAAGGAAATCCCAACTTTTTTTAATTTTTGCTGTCAAATGCCTTCCTTACTTAATTGGTTTCCCTAGAGAAAGGTAGTTTTTTCATCATGCTTCGGTGGAACACCTATCAGACAGAATTATGTAATAATTGCCTGTTTCTAATTTGGGAATATTTAGGAAAAAAATCATAAAAATAAAGGTAATTGATAGAATTTTGTCAATATTGCTTTCTTCTAATGACATATCTGTTCACAAGAATTAGTACACAACAGTGACAGGTAGAGCTATTTACACTTTTTCTTGAACATAGAATAAAATCACATCCACAAAACTATTTACTTAAAGTATTCATTTTCTGTTAGAAAAAATCCTGCTAATTTGTTTGTTGGAATTAGATCCAATATTCATGTTGTTCTGAAAAAATGTTTAATTCTGAGAACAGAAGCACAATTTGCATTGTTTAGCTACTAGAACAAAATTTAGAACTCCTCTGTTGCTATTAAAAGTAAATAATAGAACTTTCCCAAAGATAATATGCAAAAACCATCTTTAACATAATTATATAAAGACTTTTAAAATAAAAAATCCATCATGCAAAAGAATAACCTCAGTTATCAAGCAGTCATATAACATTGACTATACAATGAAAGTAAAATACAATGTCATTGGAAAAGACTCTGATTCTGGGAGGGATTGGGGGCAGGAGGAGAAGGGGACGACAGAGGATGAGATGGCTGGATGGCATCACTGACTCGATTGACGTGAGTCTGAGTGAACTCCGGGAGTTGGTGATGGACAGGGAGGCCTGGCATGCTGCAGTTCATGGGGTCGCAAAGAGTCGGACACGACCGAGCGACTGAACTAAGCTGAACTGAAGGGAGTAGGGCCCATAGTTCTTTGTGGTTAAACATCATTCTTAAATTAACAAGTACATCTCCTAAGTCTTATTTTGCTGTATGAGAATTCATCCATTTAGTCAACAAACATTTATGAAGTGCTTACAACGTAAGGGCATTGTAAGTAGACAACTATGAACAGGTGCTTTACAAAAGAGAAATGCAGGTAGCCAAATCACATACAAAAAAGTGAGCAATTTCTTTAGTAAATAAAATAGAAATTAAGACCCCATTTGAAATACTGTTGATATGTGGCCCAGATGGTAAAGAATCTGCCTGCAATGCAGGAGACCCTGGTTCGATCCCTCACTCAAGAAGATCCCCTGGAGAAGGAAATGGCAACCCACTCCAGTACTTTTTCCTGGAGAATTCCATGGACAGAGGAGCCTGGTGGGCTACAGTCCATAGGGTTGCACAGAGTTGGGCACTACTGAGCAACTAACATTGCTACTAGATTAAACACCTGTCAAAGCCAAGGATGAGAATGTGGAAAAACATGAATTTTCAGTGTATATTATGATGTACAGTATGTGTAAATTTATAAGTCACTTTTAAAACTAATTTGGCAATTCCTTGTAAATCTACCTAGATTCCAAAATTCCACTCCTACGTATACATCCTCGAGAAATTTGCACATATTTTGGAATGTTCGTAGCAGCACTTTTTGTAGCAGCAGAAACAATTGGAAATATCCCCCAAATCCAATGACAGGAAATAAATTTTGATAGTCTATTTACTCAGTGAAGTAATACCCAGCAGTGAAAATCAGTGAACTACAGCTACCCATAAGGATGAGCCTTAGAAACATAATTTTCAGTGAAAAGCAATTCCCAGGAGATTCATACTATAATGCGACCACCACTCAAAAACAAACAAGACAAAATGTATTCCTAAGGCATGTGTAAAACTATGTGTTTTCAAAAGTGAGAGGCTGATAAATGCAAAACTCAGGCAGATGGTTACATGGGCAGGATAGCAAGGGAGGAGAATGTGGGTTAATGTCAAATTTGAAGATTTTGTGCTGGATAACAAATTCATGGAGAGGCATAATATCATGCCACATAACTTACATATGTTACATATATGTTCTTTAATAACTTACAAATATTTTAAAATTATTTGGACACTTAAAAATATTTCTTTATCAAAGTATAGTTGATTTACAAGGTTGTTTTCATTTCAGGGGTACAATAAAGGACTCAGTTATGCATATAAAAATTTGGAAAAAATTTAAAGCAATGAAATAATGCTACCTCTTGGATAGCCTATTTCTATATCTAAATTGGTTTATAGCAGAACTGACAGTGAAACCCAGATTTGTCTCCCAGGCTAGTGACCTTGAAAAGCCCACTTTAAACAGATTAGAACAGAATAGTTACACTACATGTTCTCACTGAAGTGCTCTTTTTTAAATTTATTAAAATAATGATTTGTATTTATAAAAATTCAAATACTTAAGAATATTAAATGAGAATAAATTCTTCTGTGCACTTCTCAAATCACACAATTCCATTCCCCAGATATGATTGCTGTTAATACACTAATGTTTTCCATGCATATATGAACATATGTGTATTTATATATATATATATACCAAACACATATCCTTTTAAAAATAAAAACACAAAACCTCCTTGCCTATAAATACTCTTCAATAACTTATTCTTTTATTTGACAATGACATTTTTCATGTCATGATTTTACCCATAAATCATCCTGAATATTTTTAAAGGTTTTATGGTTTTCCTTTGTATTGGATACATTGGTTGAATTTAAACACTGACTTGACGACAGGTATGCCCC
The DNA here is from genome assembly GCF_019923935.1 of Bubalus bubalis. Taxonomy (NCBI): domain Eukaryota; kingdom Metazoa; phylum Chordata; class Mammalia; order Artiodactyla; family Bovidae; genus Bubalus; species Bubalus bubalis. The sequence goes on along the minus strand of NC_059158.1, from coordinate 76,163,995 downwards.
AACCAGTAACGCTGAAGAAGCTGAAGTTGAACGGTTCTATGAAGACCTACAAGACCTTTTAGAACTAACACCCAAAAAAGATGTCCTTTTCATTATAGGGGACTGGAATGCAAGAGTAGGAAGTCAAGAAACACCTGGAGTAACAGGCAAATTTGGCCTTGGAGTACGGAATGAAGCAGGGCAAAGACTAATAGAGTTTTGCCAAGAAAATGCACTTGTCATAACAAACACCCTCTTCCAACAACACAAGAGAAGACTCTATACATGGACATCACCAGATGGTCAACACCGAAATCAGATTGATTATATTCTTTGCAGCCAAAGATGGAGATGCTCTATACAGTCACCAAAAACAAGACCAGGAGCTGACTGTGGCTCAGATCATGAACTCCTTATTGCCAAATTCAGACTTAAATTGAAGAAAGTAGGGAAAACCACTAGACCATTCAGGTATGACCTAAATCAAATCCCTTATGATTACACAGTAGAAGTGAGAAATAGATTTAAGGGCCTAGATCTGATAAATAGAGTGCCTGATGAACTATGGAATGAGGTTCGTGACATTGTACAGGAGACAGGGATCAAGACCATTCCCATGGAAAAGATGCAAAAAAGCAAAATGGCTGTCTGGGGAGGGCTTACAAATAGCTGTGAAAAGAAGAGAAGCGAAAAGCAAAGGAGAAAAGGAAAGATATAAACATCTGAATGCAGAGTTCCAAAGAATAGCAAGAAGAGATAAGAAAGCCTTCTTCAGCGATCAATGCAAAGAAATAGAGGAAAACAACAGAATGGGAAAGACTAGGGATCTCTTCAAGAAAATCAGAGATACCAAAGGAACATTTCATGCAAAGATGAGCTTGATAAAGGACAGAATTGGTTTGGACCTAACAGAAGCAGAAGATATTAAGAAGAGATGGCAAGAATACACAGAAGAACTATACAAAAAAGATCTTTATGACCCAGATAATCACAATGGTGTGATCACTGACCTAGAGCCAGACATCCTGGAATGTGAAGTCAAGTGGGCCTTAGAAAGCATCACTACTAACAAAGCTAGTGGAGGTGATGGAATTCCAGTTGAACTATTCCAAATCCTGAAAGATGATGCTGTGAAAGTGCTGCACTCAATATGCCAGCAAATTTGGAAAACTCAGCAGTGGCCACAGGACTGGAAAAGGTCAGTTTTCATTCCAGTCCCAAAGAAAGGCAATGCCAAAGAATGCTCAAACTACCACACAATTGCACTCATCTCACACGTTAGTAAAGTAATGCTCAAAATTCTCCAAGCCAGGCTTCAGCAATATGTGAACCGTGAACTTCCTGATGTTCAAGCTGGTTTTAGAAAACGCAGAGGAACCAGAGATCAAATTGCCAATATCCGCTGGATCATAGAAAAAGCAAGAGAGTTCCAGAAAAATATCTATTTCTGCTTTATTGACTATGCCAAAGCCTTTGACTGTGTGGATCACAATAAACTGTGGACAATTCTGAAAGAGATGGGAATACCAGACCACCTGATCTGCCTCTTGAGAAATTTGTATGCAGGTCATGAAGCAACAGTTAGAACTGGACATGGAAAAACAGACTGGTTGCAAATAGGAAAAGGAGTACGTCAAGGCTGTATATTGTCACCCTGTTTATTTAACTTATATGCAGAGTACATCATGAGAAACGCTGAACTGGAAGAAACACAAGCTGGAATCAAGATTGCCGGGAGAAATATCAATAACCTCAGATATGCAGATGACACCACCCTTATGGCAGAAAGTGAAGAGGAACTCAAAAGCCTCTTGATGGAAGTGAAAGTGGAGAGTGAAAAAGTTGGCTTAAAGCTCAACATTCAGAAAACGAAGATCATGGCATCTGGTCCCATCACTTCATGGGAAATAGATGGGGAAACAGTGGAAACAGTGTCAGACTTTATTTTTCTGGGCTCCAAAATCACTGCAGATGGTGACTGCAGCCATGAAATTAAAAGACACTTACTCCTTGGAAAGAAAGTTATGACCAACCTAGATAGCATATTGAAAAGCAGAGATATTACTTTGCCAACAAAGGTTCGTCTAGTCAAGGCTATGGTTTTTCCAGTGGTCATGTATGGATGTGAGAGTTGGACTGTGAAGGAGGCTGAGCGCCAAAGAATTGATGCTTTTGAACTGTGGTGTTGGAGAAGACTCTTGAGAGTCCCTTGGACTGCACGGAGATCCAACCAGTCCATTCTGAAGGAGATCAGCCCTGGGATTTCTTTGGAAGGAATGCTGCTAAAGCTGAAACTCCAGTACTTTGGCCACCTCATGCGAAGAGTTGACTCATTGGAAAAGACTCTGATGCTGGGAGGGATTGGGGGCAGGAGGAGAAGGAGACGACAGAGGATGAGATGGCTGGATGGCATCACTGACTCGATGGACGTGAGTCTGAGTGAACTCCGGGAGTTGGTGATGGACAGGGAGGCCTGGCGTGCTGCGATTCATGGGGTTGCAAAGAGTCAGACACGACTGAGTGACTGATCTGATCTGATCTAAGTTATCGCCTATTAGGGCATTAAATGAGACTTTTTTATGTCAGTTTCAGCTGAGGCTTTCAAATCTGCAAATAAAACAGAAGGTTCCAACTACCCCTACAATCTGAGGTGATCTCCTAGAACTGTTAGGTGGGACTTGCAGAGGAGATCTCTATAAACTGGTTGGGGACCTGAAGTCATCATCCATCTTAAGATATAAAATTAGTGAAGTTTATATGATTGAAAAATAAAAGCTAAAACCTTAGAAGGAGATGACTTACGGAGCAAGGAGTTGTTTTACTTTACTGAAAAGAAGATGGCCAAAAGGTACAAACTTCCAGCTAAAAAATATATGACACGAGGATGCAATGCACAGCATGGTGACCCTAGTTAATATGGGATTGCATATGTGAGAACTGCCAAGAGAATAGATCTTAAAAAGAAAAATTGATGGCCAAGGAGACACTGGTCTAATATTTGGACAATGATAGTAACAAGCTATACAGTAAAGGTTAAAACACTCCATTCCTATTTTGCTTCACTTTCATGATCATTATCAGACAGGAGAGAGTAGAAGTAAAATTGCTTCAAGAGAACTGAAGCCAGAAATGAGCAGAGTTAAAAAAGTATACGCACCAGGAATCTCTAAAATAATGTATCTCCAAACCTGGAAAAATTATGTTTGATGCAGAATTAGGAGTTGTCAAATTACAAGCTCAGTTATGTGGATGTCTTAGATTGGGTTTCCTGGAAACAGAATGAAATGGAGAACTGAGTTAGAAATTTTACTGGGAGAGTTCATAGGAGATAAACTGGGAAGGAAGTGAGGGAGGGAGGAATGGGCAGAGCAGGAAGATTTCCAGCAAAGTGGTTGCATTCAGCTGACTGATTCTCAGACAATCCTTCTGAGAATTCTAGAATTAGGCTGGCTCTTCAGGGTTGTCTCAAACTGAGGTGAGATGGCGGGGCCATTTTATTCTTGCATCAGTTAGTACCGGACAGAGGTCACTTCCTGGAGTGGGAGTGGGTGGCATAGGTTCTGAAGATGCCGCTGGAGATTTGATGAACTGACACTAGGAAGGGAATCTGGGTGAAGTAACACAGTATCTACTTGTACTCACTAATTTCTGTTTAAGCCTCTATTTTAGCATGACTTTCAACTTCTGTGCTATGCTCAGGCTCAAGGGAAATCATTGTGCCGTGTCCCAAGCTGCACTGGAAAGAGGAGGGCTTTGTGAGGCTATCTTTGGTTGCCTGGATACATCATTCAGATACTTCCACCCATTCTGCTCCTTCTGGGTAGGAGAAAACCCTCACGTCTTGCATCTTTCTCAGGGGCGCCCATGTTTTCTTCTGGTCTTAGATTTCCAAACATACAGAGGGTTTCTCCTTTCTCTTTCTAATCTGAACAAATTCATGTAGCTCAATAGACCACAGGTAGAGATGAAAAGAAGCAGGGGGTGTGACAGCAAGAAAAGCAGACTCTGACTGCAGATAACACAACTTTCCCCATCTAATTTTTATGACCTGAGTTCTCTCTGGGCTGAGGGTTTTTTTTGAATGTCTAAAAGCACAAGCTTCAGAGATTTAAAAAGCTTTTTCTTTGCTTTTCTGCTGTAACAACCTGTCCTGGAGGCAATGAACGCATTGACTAAATGAATGAAGTCAAAAAATAAAAGAAATTCAGGAAAGAAAATCTTAGGTAACATCTCAGAATATTATCCTGCTACAATTACATCCAAGGATCCTACCAGGACCTGTGGATGAGATCAATGAAACCTTGTAATAGTCTTTGACGGTTCAGGGAGAAAGAAAAAACGACCCAATGATCAAAGTCAGAGAAGAGTCTCCCTTAAAGTAGGAAGAAAGAGGATGCTGCAAACCATAGACTGATATTAATGTTCCACATAGAGAAAATGCCAGACAAAGCTCATCTTGGTTATTTTTTATTCTTTGTTTTGGTCCAGTGAAGGCCTTGAAATAAGGTATCTGGAATCCAGCAAATAACTGACTTGTCTCCTGAGATATCATTGTGAATAAGATGCATAAATGGGGACCAGAAAACAAAGGGCCTGACAAATTTATAATACAATGAACAACTATCCCCAGTGAAAATAGGCACATGGTCAAAGTCAAGTAGTCAAGATACAATTGGTTAAGGCAACTATGACACACGCAGAGAGTTGGACAGAACAGAGGACAAGATGCTTGAGGAAGTGGAACCCCAGGAAGCCAGGTCATCTGGAAGTGAGAAGTGTAGCGTCTGCCATGTGGAGGCTAATTGATTATCCAGGCAAGAATACTGGAGTGGGTTGCTGTGCCCTCCTCCAGGGGACCTTCCTGACCCAGGGATCAAAGCTGTGTTTCTTACATCTCTTGCATTGACATGTGGGTTCTTCGTCCCTAGCGCCACCTGGGAAGCCCCAAAAGAAAAACAATCAGGGCAAATTTCTGACAGATAGAACTCTTCTTAAAAGCAAGCAAACAACAAAAGAAACCTAGGATGTTGTGAGGTAATATGTTTACCAGCAGCATGGTGTCACGGAGATTCATTCATTCTACTAACAGTATCAATTGCCTGTGCTCCCCTTGGAAGAAATGGATAGGACCTGATGACTTCTAAGTGCCCCCTCAGCTGTGAGCAGCTCTGATTTGACTCTCAGAAAATATGAATGCTAAACCAAAACCATCTGGGTTTTCACTCTTTTACAAAGATGTTTTACATGATTTACAGAAAAACTAGTGATTCAGAAAGAGTTTCATAAAAGCCTGTGGATACACTCAGAGTTGATTTTATGGCTCATGACTGGCAATATTAATGGAAGCACTAATAAAAGTTATGATATGTAGTCATAAAACACCTAAGCAAGAATTCATAACTCATGTTCCAACAGGGTAAGGCAGGTCATTTCTCCTTTATGATTTAATGCCAAGTAGATTTTAAACTTAGCTTTCCACAGGAGACCTATAAACCTCAGTGTAGGTTAAGATCGAAGTCCAACTATGCTATTTCAAAGATAAAATAGTAATGAACATATGGTTATGAGAAAAATCTGACATTCTAAACTTACAAAGTGGGAATGGTTTAGTCACCCCACTCAATAGCATAAGTGTGCGGGAGGTTGCTCATTGGGTTCTCCTAACTTTGATAAGTTGGCTTTCCTTCAGCTCTACCAAGAGTCTAGACCAAAATTTGATGAAGAATTATAACTTATGCTAGCTTTGGTTACAGCTGTTAAATTTGGAGCTCACCTCCTTACACCTGTCATCTGGTATCGGGAGCTACTGATACCAGGAACTGTTTCACTCAGGAGCTACTCCTGAGACACCTGTTGGGGAGGCCAATCCTCAGATCCTGGATCTTATGACTGAGGGTCCCTGCCAGAGGGTGACTCTGGCTGGCCAGAGTTCCCTTCCACCTTGCGACTGTTAAATTTGTATGCCAACCTGACTGGGCTAAGAGATGCCCAGATCGCTGGTGAAACACTATTTCTAGGTAAGTCTGTGAGCATCTTCAGAAGAGATTAGCATTTAAATTGGGAGACTAAGTGAAGAAGACCATCCTCACCAGTGCAGGTGGGCAGCTTCCGATCAGTTAGGAATGGAGTAGATCAAAGAGGCAGAGGAAGGGCAAATTAGCTCACCCTGAGCTGAGACACCCATCTTCTCCTGCCCATGGACTTCGGTGCTTCTGGTTTTCAGGCTATTGGACTCATATGGGGATTTACATCATCACCCCAATCCTCAGATCTTTGGACTCAGAGGTAATTATAACACCTGGTTTAGTTAAACACCTGAGTTAATTAAAACACCTAGTTTTCCTGGTTTGTAGATGGCAGATGATGGGACTTCTCGGCCTCCATAACACATGAGCCAGTTCCTATATAAATCACCTTTTATGTCTCTATGTATATTACTGATTCTATTTATCTGGAGAATCCTAATACATACCAGAACAGTGACTTCCCCCATCTGACCAAACAGGTCCAGAATCCTTTTCCAGGCATTATTAAGGATGCTAAGAGGACGGTTGGGCTTCCCTGGTGGCTCAGTGGTAAAGAATCCACTTGCCAATGCAGGAGATGGGAGTTCAATCCCTGGGTGGGGAAGATCCCCTGGAGAAGGAAATGGTAACCCACTCCAGTACTCTTGCCTGGGAAATCCCATGGACAGAGGAGCCTGGTGGGTTACAGTTCAGACATGACTTAGTGACTAAACAACAATAACAAAGAGGAGGTGTAGAGGAAGCTTATCTCCTGAGATCATACAAGCACTCAAGTCAGTTTGAGTCTGGAGATGCTGGCAACCCATCTGTGTCACAAGGAAAGGACCTCCTTGGGAGTAAAGCAGGGGAGAGGAATCAAGAACTGAGAAATGGAAAGAGACAGGACTGAGAAGATCCTCTGAGTCTCTGAATCCAGCTATGACTGAGTCCATCTGAGCCACTGGACTTTTCAGATTCATGAAATAATGAATCTTTATCTGTTTAAAATAGCTTGAATTCAATTCTGTCACTTTGCCATTCAGAGTCCAATTAGCCATAGCAGAGTTACTTTTATGTTTCTGGCTTATCCCTAGTACAATTTCTGGTAATTATCTTCAAAGAGTAACTTTGAGTAAGAAGAGATCTTTTCACTGACAACTTAGAGAGGACTGAAGATGTAGTCACTCATTTCATTTACCTATTTTAGAAGAGAGACCCAGACACACTAGTTTAAAAAGGATTAATGGTGAGCACCAAAGCTGTCCTGAGATTTGTGCTTCTCTTTCAAATTAAAATGAATTGATCATTGTAGCATATTTTCCAAAAATGGCTGCACCAATATATTGGTCCCATCTCACATGTTCTTTGTGAGCTGTGGCTAACACCCCTCCCCACAAGAGAGGGCATGTAGGCACTCTTCTTTGAGTCTAGACAGGGCTTCTGACAGCCCTGATCAGTGGGGAATGATGGTGGTGGTGATATGTGGCTTCTGAAGCTGAGCCGCGAGAATGATGCAGCTTCAGGAACTACCTTCATGGTCTGGTGGTTAAGGTTCCACATTTCCATGCAGGGAGGCTCGGGTTTGATCCCTGGTCAGGGAACTAGATCTCTCATGCTGCAACTGAAGATCCTGCATGCTGCAAGGAAGATCCCACACACAGCAAGAAAGATTCTGCATGCCGCAACTAAGACTCAAATTAAAGTCTTAGTTGTTTCTGCATGTTTGAACATGCAGAACAAGCCAAATTAAAAAAAAAAAGATCCAGCTTCTGCCTGGCGCTCTCAGGACACTTGCCTTGGAACCCGGCTTCTATGCTGTGTGGGAAGTCAAACCAGATGTGGAGGCTCAAGTAAAGAGGACTGGAAGGCCTCAGCTGAAAGCCACCATCAACTTCCAGATGCATGAATGAGCAAGCTTTTATATGGCTCCACTCCCAAGGCCTGGACTCTTCCAGCTGAAGTCCCAGACACAGTCACCATGCTTCCCACTGTGCCCTGTTTGAATTCATGACCAATCTCCACACCCCCAAACTATAAGAGATAATAATAGGTGATTATTTAAGCCCCTAAATTTTGGAGCAATTTTTAAAATAGTAATAGATAACTAATATGGTCATCATGGTTGAGATGATATTTTGCTGAAAGAGAAAACATAGAAGTATCTAAGCGTAGAAGTTAAAAATCTATTTTCTCAGAAAACGAAAGTGAAATGGAGCAGGACCCTGTGGTATTTGCCCCTCCCCACCCCCAAAGTCCTCTGCCCGCCTTAGTCTATGGGAAAAACTTAGCCAAAGAAGAAGTTTAATCAGAGAAGTGAGAACATGCAGAAACAAAGGAAAACAGTCAAAGGAGATGAAATGATAATAATATAGTCATTAACAATAGTCAAGGACTTTTGGTTCCTTCTCAAGGGCTATAGATAATTTTCTGAGCCACATTCTATGAGCTGCCTTATAGATACTAAAACCCCCACCAGGTGGAGAAGTTAATTACATGATGACCAGATGGTAACCATGATGTAAGTTGCCACAATTCTGAGAACTGGCCTCAAGAAATGGAAATAAACTGACTCTGGAACTGAAGACTAACTGTACTTATAACAAGATGATGCTGATCAGACCACCAATGACCAACTTCAAGATGACTGTCAGATTTGATTGCAGTTTCTGCAGGTAGTCCTACTCTGCCTACAAAGGCTCTAAAACCTCTTGCCCACTGATTGTCAGGAGGGGGGTCAGCCTCTGGACAGGCACCCCAGGCATCCCTACTTCCTACCCCTACTCCCACTGGTTGCTGGCATCCAAAATAAAGCAAACTTTCCTTTCTACCAATCTGGCCTCTTTAATGGCTTTTGAGCAGCAAGCAGCTGGACCCTGCTTTCGGTAACAAAAGTAGGGGAAGAATTATTTGGGAAGCTGAACTAGACATTGTCAGGTAGAACAGAAAACATGGAATCTCCAAGTGATTGTTCAACCTTTGAATGCTCTTCCACCCAGAAAAATGGTGAAAACAAATGCATTAGTATTCAATTGCACCTACGGATCTGGAGCTCAGCTTGGTTGAGCTCCAACCAAGTTGGAGTTGAATCAATTTTGACTGACACTAAAGCACAGATGATGCAATGTGCTCCTCAGCCCACTTCATTCTACGTATGGGCACATAGCCAACCCTCATTTCCCAACCTCCCCTGCATCTGGGTGGAGGTAACTGAGTGATTAATTGCTCACCACTGTGGCTAAAATTCAAGTAAGCCTTGGGGTCAACTGCTCTCTCCCCACCCAACCCCCCCCAGCTAATCAATCAGCCATCTTGGAGATTTACCTTTTCCATAAATCCTTTTTCTCTATCTTTGTGCTTTTATTTGGATTCCTGACAGATTTAATCGCTCTCCACGCTTACCCTGCAGGCAGAATGTTGTTTGTGAAATGTTCATCTAATCATCCCATGCTTCTGTTTGTAACTTACTCCATCCAGCTTCATCTGCTGGTCCCTGCTATAGCTCCCTGTGCCTGGAATGCATTCCTTTCACATTCTTTTTTCCACAGGATAGGGTCTGGTTCATCTTCCAGGGCTCTGCTTAACTATCCCTTTATTCAGTAAGCCTGACTTCAATTGCTAGTCTAGCCTACTCTGGTTGCCTCTGCTATGAGCTCTCACAGTGTTCTTTATTTTAGAGGAGCATTTAATGACATCTTATTTAAATTCCTTAATTGTTTGTTTCCCTTCTCTGGATTATAAATGCAATAAGGGCTCAAGGGTATTGTATTCCCAGGGCCTAAAACAACTTATGGCATGTAGTAGGAGACATATACATACATATATGTATACTTATACATGTCCTATAAAGTGAAAGTGAAGCCGCTCAGTCCTGTCGACTCTTTGCAACCCCATGGACCATAGCCCACCCAGGCTCCTCCCACCATGGGATTTTCCAGGCAAGAATACTGGAGTAGGTTGCCATTTCCTTCTCCATATATATATATATCATACATATGTGCTTAAATGACATGAATAAATCAGCAACAACAACAAAAAAACAAGACAAAGAACAAATACAAAACCCACAAAGATCTTCCTCCCGACAAGCTGTAGTAATTGACGTCAACTAGTTAGCAAGGCTGAAGCAGGTAAAAAATTCTCCTAAAATCTCTCAAATCTCAGTCATGTACTGAATTTGCTCCAACATTTTTTTCTTTTCCTGGCTTGGGAGAAGCAAAAGAATTATTTCAGTAAAGAAACTGTTTTGTTTTGTTTTTTAATTCTGAATTTGATTAATTGCTCAGGCTCTCTTGTCTGAAAAAGAAATACTTAAAATTTTCAATAGCCAGATATATGCTGAATTCCAGTTTGATTTTTATTTAGAAGTAGACTGATAACTGGGGCTTCCCTGGTGGCTCAGACAGTAAAGAATCTGCCTCCAATGCAAGAGACCTGGTTCAATCCCTGGGTCAGGAAGATCCCCTGGGGAAGGAAGATCCCCTGGGGAAGGGAATGGCTACCCATGCCAGTATTCTTACCTGGAAAATTCCAGAGGAAGCTGATGGGCTACAGTGCATACGGTAGCAAAGAGTCAGACACAACTGAGCGACTAACACTTTCACTTTCAGACTGATAACTGGTAATAATGGTGGTGATGAATGAAATAAATTTGTATACCTAAAATTTCTACTAGCACATGATTGCCAGTATTCAAGGGGCATGCCTATTTTGAATAAGAGGAAAGTAGTGAAAGAATGTTTAGAAATCCACAAAAACATTAATTTCCATTATTTTAAAGATCCAGTTTTAAAATTGAAGTGTCACTTCTGATTTCTGAGGTCATTAACTTATCAATATTTACACAATTTAAAAAATACTAGACAGTAAGTTTACAAAGAGATCATGATAGTGCCTTAGGAAAGGTGCAGTAAAATACGAGTGTCCAATTATTTTCTTTTGCAGCTCTGAATATTCTTTAGTTTATGAAAGATTTACAAGATCAGCTTCCATAAAAAGCAAAAGAAATTTCCACAAACCCATTCCTACAAAGTTCTAAAGGAGGAAAAGGGAAAGAAAGAGGAGAGAATCTTAAAAGCTTCCTAATGCGGTAGGAATCAAATCCCAGGCCTGGCCACAGGATTAGGTAAATCATTACAGGTGCAGAGGATTAATGGACACATTCGACTGAGAAGCTTGTCTGAAAGTATCTACACCTGCACCCAGAGCAGCCTCCTGGAATACCTGTGAAGTGCCAGCAGCTCTCTTCTTCTTGGCCCTTTCTTCTCTCTGTTCTTACAGACTTAATTCAATATTCAGATATTTTCTGTAATACAGGTCTCATAAAGCATTATGTTCTTTAGGGAAATATTGAACTGAAACACAAATCCGTTGTGTCAAAGTAATAGCAGAAATCAGCAGAGCCCAATATAATGAGTGATAAGCATGCCTCTGTTTAATTTGCATTTCTCTAATTGTGATTTTGGATCTTTTCATATACTTGCTAGCTGTTTAGGCTTCCTGATCTATTTATATGTTCCTATTGGACTGTCTTGTATTTTTCTTATTAATTTTCTAGAATTCTTTGAACACTCTAGTTCTGCACTCTCCAATAAGGTAGACACGAGCCATGTATGACTAAATTAAAATTAATTAAAATTTTAAACTGAGTTCTCAGTTATACTAGCCCCATTTTGAGTGTTCAATAACTCGAGGTGGGTGGTGGCTACCATATCAGAGAGTATAGATACAGGATATTTTCATCATCACAGAAAGTTCTATTTGACAGCACTGTTAAATATTAATCCCTGGTCAATTTTTAACATAGTATATATGTTCTTCCAAATGGTCATCAGGTGTGAATATTATCTACTGTGTCCTTCACTGAATAGAACTTAATATTCATGTAGTCATATCTATTATGACTTAACTTTGTATATGTAGGTCTCTTATCCATTTGAAAGTCATCTTTATACGTGAGTAACAAAGTTTCAACTTTATTTTTCTCTATCCAATGGACCAAATAGCATCTTTTAAATAATCCATCCCTTTCAGACTGACTTGTGGAGTTACCTCTATCAAATAAGTTCCCATATATACCTGGGTCTATTTGGAGTGTTCTGTTCTGTACATTCTGTTCCATTCCATTCCATCTAATCCTATCCTCTCTTATCCTGATCCATTACTTGGTCAATTTGTCTGACTTGTGCCAGAAATACACTGATGATTTTTTTGGTTGTTTATCATTAGAAGAGTATGTCCTCCTTAATACAGACTCTATGTATTCAATATCCATTCTCCCTTTCTTTTTTATAAATAGAATTCCAACTTTGTTCGGGATAGCAATATTCCCAGCAAAAATTATTTGTTTTCTCAGCCTCTCTTGCAGCAAGGATTAGCCACAAGGTATAGTTACAAATAATAAGATGGAGGCAAAATTCCCTTAGGAATTTACTTTCCCAAGATAAAAGGACTACCATTTAAAAGAGAAAACCATTAATCTGTTTTCCCCTTTTTCTTTTCTAGAATGTAGATATGAGGCCTGGAGGCACAATACTCTGAGGTGATAAGGGTAGGGAGAAATGTCTACACATTACGAACAGCAGGTCAGGAAAATGTAGAGTGACTTAGGGTCATTAATAGCATTGTTCAGTTTCAGTATCAACCCTTGCTGCCTCTGGACTCGATGCACGAGTCGAATCTTCCTCTGTGTAAGCCCCTTAAGAAGGGTGTTCTGATATTTGTAAATATATTCATGAATCTATTTCTTACTGAATCTATTTTTACTGATGGTCTTCATTTCTCCTTCTTTTCCAAATTTCACTTAGACTTTTATGTTTTCATATAAATTTTAGAATACATTTTTCAAGTTCCTTAAAAAGTTCCCTTGGATTTTGATTGGAATTGCATTAAACTTATAGATTAATAGAGGGAGAAATGGAACATTTACAATATTAAGTCATACCAACCACAAAAATGGTGCTGCTCTTCATTTATTTAAGTCTTCGTTCATAAAAAACTTATAACGAGTTTTCCCAGTAAAACTCCTGTGCATTCTTTGCTGGGTTAATTTATGATGAATTTCTAGAACACCTGCTTATTGAGTGTTGTCAATTTGAAGATGTACTTTGTTTGGTTTTGCTCTATATTTAAATATCTTTGCAATCTGGTTTAATTTTCTTGGGCTCCAAAATCACTGCAGATGGTGACTGCAGCCATGTAATTAAAAGACATCTACTCCTTAGAAGAAAAGCTATGACCAACCTAGACAACATATTAAAAAGCAGAGACATTACTTTGCCAACAAAGGTCCGTCTAGTCAAAGCTATGGTTTTTCCAGTGGTCATGTATGGATGTGAGAGTTGGACTATAAGGAAAGCAGAGTGCCAAAGAATTGATGCCTTTGAACTGTGGTGTTGGAGAAAACTCTTGAGAGTCTCTTGGACTGCGAGGAGATCCAACCAGTCCATCTAAAGGAAATCAGTCCTGATTATTCATTGGAAGAACTGATGCTGAAGCTGAAACTCCAATCCTTTGGCCACCTGATGTGAAGAACTGACTCGTTTGTAAAGACCCTGATGCTGGGAAAGATTGAAGGCAGGAGGAGAAGGGGAAGAAAGAAGATAAGATGGTTGGATGGCATCACTGACTTAATGGACATAAGTTTGAGCAAGCTCCGGGAGTTGGTGATGGACAGGGAAGCCTGGTGTGCTGCAGTCCATGAGGTCACAACGAATAGCACACGACTGAGCAACTGAACTGAACAACCAAAACTGAAAATGTTCCCATCCACCTTATCCCCTTATTGGTGCATAAAAAATTGCTACATCAGACCATAGATTGTTTATCATTCAGAGAAATACAGTATATATTTTAATTTAATATTTTCTATTTGTTGCTTTCTTTCCCTTTGGTTTCTTTAGTCCACTCCCTTGAAACTTTCAATTGATCAAAATAAAAGTAAAAATGGACTGCTGTTTGGAAATACTCATTAACTTTCCAAATTATTACATGCATTACTTATTCTAACAATTTATAACATGAAGGACATATCTACATTTTTTGCAGATAGAACCAATCTATTTTCTTGTTTCACTTGTAGTTTTGTTAATGAAAAACATTTCAAAATAACAATAGATAAAAAAAAGCTTCCATAAGCCAGCTTCCTAAGTTAACAAATTCTGACATTTTATAATTGCTTTAATTACATTTATTTTCCTTTTAATAATAAAATTTGTTACTTAATTTATTTTGTTTAACAAAAAAATTATTATCACAAAGTTAAAGTTCCCCGTTTTTCACTTACCATGCTCATTTCTCACCTTTCTCTGAGAAAACAACTCTTGAATTGGAGTATAGCCAGGCCACATTTTGTTTGTCTGCTTCTGTTACATACAAGTGGATTCACAAGCAATAGAAAGCATTGTTTTATAGATTTAAAACTTTTACCTATATGACATTTATGGTACATGGTCTAATTTTCATCCAATATTGTTTTTTAGTTCTTGCTGTGTTCACACATATAGATTTAATCCATTTATTTAACCTCTGGATACTGTTTCATTTTATAAATCCTTTTGTTGAGAAACATTTGGGTTGCTTCCATTAACTCATTACAATGAATGCTGCAATGAACTTTAAACATATTTTCTTATTCATGTTCAGGTACAAAGAATTCCTTAACTACATCTGTTTCCTCAATAAAGGCAATCTGTTATTTAAAAGAAAAAAATAGATGTTACTTCATTCTTTTCAAAAAGTAAATATAATTGATAAAATCTTCAACAATATCTTTCCCTCTCTTTGTGTAAAATAACTGCCATGTGTTAACATATTATAATGAAAAGATGGTGATTTTTATTACATTCCATGAAAAAGCTCTTATCAGAATGTCAACTTTCTTTATTCTATTGGAAATAATAATAATAAAAGAAATTTCCCTTAGCCCCAAAGAAAGCACAACCTATCATTTTTATATATACTTCCTCTGGCAAATATAGAGTCGGATAACTGTTCCATCAGGAATATTGAAATTCTTTATATATACTTACTGATGCTGCTGTTTAGTCACTTCAGTTGAGTCCAACTCTGTGTGACCCTATGGACAGTAGCCCGCCAGGCTCCTCTGTCCATGGAATTCTCCAGGCAAGAATACTGGAGTAGGTTGCCATGCCCTTCTCCAGGGGCTCTTTCCAACCAAGGGATAGAACCTAGGTCTCCTGCATTACAGGTAGAATCTTTACCACTGAGCCACCAGGGAAGCCCTTATATGTGCTTGCTGCTGCTGCTGCTGCTAAGTCGCTTCAGTCGTGTCCGACTCTGTGTGACTCCATACACGGCAGCCCACCAGGCTCCCCTGTCCCTGGGATTCTCCAGGCAAGAACACTGGAGTGGGTTGGCATTTCCTTCTCCAATGCATGAAAGTGAAAAGTGAAAATGAAGTTGCTCAGTCGTGTCCGACTCTTTGCGACCCCATGGACTGTAGCCCACCAGGCTCCACCATCCATGGGATTTTCCAGGCAAGAGTACTGGAGTGGGGTGCCATAGGTATACAATATTACTACATTGTTCAATTTATAAACCTATTATGTATCTGAGTATTTCTATTATACCCATTTCTGTAGCAACAGGATAGATTTACAAACTGTACATATACTTGATAGTAATGTTAAGTTGTGCAAAAGTTATTACATTTCTAATCATCTACAGAAGCTGTACTATAATATCTCCCCAACCATATATTTTAAAAAATTTTTTTAAATGCAGCTCCTATCGTTTCCTCCTAGTCGACTGTTAAATTCTCGAAATTTTTACAAGTCAGTTATTACCTACTGAAATTAGCCATGGTGGGAGGATTTCTCCCACTGAGATCAGCAAACACTACCAATCAGGCTGTCTTCCCCCTAGAGAGGTATTTATCAGCACAACACTGATTACATGCAATAAACATTTGGAAGATGTAGCACTCCACGCAGCACAAAATAAGATGAAAATGAAGTTAAATATTTTAAATTGTTTACTGAGCTCTTAATATGTGTCTGTCTCTTTTAGGTACTATATACTGTGCTACTAGAAGAAGACAGATTGGTACCTATGCTAAGAGATAGAAGAGCTTAGACAACGTCCAGAAGACCACATAGGGTAAGCGTTTGTCACACCAGTGGTTAGTGTGACCATCTGTCCCTATCAGACTTTTATTTATCTTTAAGTACCTAGATTTTGCACAATACATGGCAGAATGGATGTTTATTGGCTATATGATTGACTAGCTGTGTTTGATCATGCAATAATAAAATAAAATGTATAATTGGTTATATATCACATCAAAAAGTGATTTTTTAAAGGATTCATCTGACTGGTTGATTGAATCAGGCTACTGTGGATAAACTAGGCCAAAATACTCATTATTATCTTTTCTTTGTCTCTAAGCATGTACCTTTAATAATGAAGCGAATAATACCTAATTTTAAAATACTAAATAAAGTAGTGTGGCTGGAGGAAGCACAAGCTGGAATCAAAATTGCCGGGAGAAATATCAATAACCTCAGATATGCAGATGACACCACCCTTATGGCAGAAAGTGAAGAGGAACTAAAAAGCCTCTTGATGAAAGTGAAAGAGGAAAGTGAAAAAGTTGGCTTAAAGCTCAACATTCAGAAAAACGAAGATCATGGCATCTGGTCCCATCATTTCATGGGAAATAGATGGGGAAACAGTGGAAACAGTGTCAGACTTTATTTTTTGGGGCTCCAAAATCACTGCAGATGGTGACTGCAGCCATGAAATTAAAAGACGCTTACTCCTTGGAAGGAAAGTTATGACCAACCTAGACAGCATATTAAAAAACAGAGACATTACTTTGCCAACAAAGGTCCATCTAGTCAAGGCTATGGTTTTTCCTGTGGTCATGTATGGATGTGAGAGTTGAACTATAAAGAAAGCTGAGCACTGAAGAATGGATGCTTTTGAACTGTGGTGTTGGAGAAGACTCTTGAGAGTCCCTTGGACTGCAAGGAGATCCAACCAGTCCATTCGGAAGGAGATCAGCCCTGGGTGTTCTTTGGAAGGAATGATGCTAAAGCTGAAACTCCAATCCTTTGGCCACCTGATGCGAAGAGCTGACCTATTGAAAAGACCCTGATGCTGGGAAAGATTGAGGGCAGGAGGAGAAGGGGATGACAGAGGATGAGATGGTTGGATGGCATCACTGACTCGATGGACATGGGTTTGGGTGCACTCAGGGAGTTGGTGATGGACAGGGAGGCCTGGCGTGCTGTGGTTCACGGGGTCGCAAAGAGTCAAACACGACTGAGCAACTGAACTGAACTGAACTGAATCACACAATGAATACTGCTTCAACTGGATTATTATAATTTATTGTGGGATTTGCCATAGATAGATAATGTACACAATTGATAAATTAAAACACAACAGAAAAGAACACTTCTTATATATATATCTATTGGAGAGTGATTATCATTGTACAAATACAGCTTAAATTACATGACAACTTAATTCCCACATACTCTATGTTTTTGTTTTTTGGCACTGTTTCTACTGTGAGGACACTGGGAATCAAAAGAAAAGAAAGTGGTGCTCTGTGTTGGAATATCTCTATCACTCTTTGTAAATAATAATCCACTTTTACCCTCTAATTTGACAGCTTTATAGGTGCACAGAATCACACGTTTGGAACAATTTGGATGATTCCCAAGAAGAAGATAGTAGTGGATGTGGGAATCTTTAGGTAAACACATCCCAGATGAAAAGCTAGTCAACTTGGAGCAGCTGTTTCAGCCAGTATTTAGACCAAAGAGTTGAATTGTGATGGCCTGTCTGTGATTTTTACCAACTATAGTATGATATATTTACTGTGCTTCTCACATTTTAATGCCTAAGAATCCCCTGAAGACCTCATTAAAACGCTGATGCCTAGGTCCCACCCCAGAGGGTCTGCTTCCTTAAGTCTGAGGCCCAGGAATCTGCATTTCTAACATGCTCCCAGGTAATGCTGATGCTGCCAGTCTCAGATCTGACTTGGAGAAGCACGGTTAGAGGCCAATAAAACATGATATTCCCTTAATCTATGGAATAGAAGAGTGATTTCTGTGCTCTAGGCTGCCATCTAGCAGGAATATCAAGGAGTGAGGACGCTGGGATGCTGTGAGCAAGTTCCGCTTATTGTGGAGTCGGGTAACCATCCTGGGCAACCAGGGAAAATAGTGGAAACTGGGGCTTGGGGTGAGGAGAGGGGTTCCATGGGCTCGAGAGATGCCAGCACTGTTTAGCAGTGCTTTAATAGATTAACAGGTGTGATCGGTGACTAATGGGTATCAATGCACCCATCTCAGTAAAATTGCTTTCTCTTGTATTGCTTATTTCTGAAAGCAATTGTGACCTTCTTAATCATGGCTCTTTCAAGTAGGCCAATGTCTCCCTTGAAATCTTACTTACACTATTCATTTGTCACTGCTTCAGGGACACTCCTGACTCTGGCTCCAAACCGATGTCCCTGCTTAATGCGGCTGGCCCTGGTGGAAGCAGATACTTAGCTTCAGACCCAGGGACACCTTGGCCCTTTTTCTTGATGTCTGCCCAGCCTGCCTTTGCCCAGATACCCTCTTCAGTTCCTCTTTATTTCATACCCTGCATTTGTGGGGGCTCTGCCCTGCTTCCTTAAACCCTTCCAAGCCAGGGTTTCAGCCTCACACTCACCCACGTGGAATGGGAGATAGAACAGGAATGACTAGACATTGCTTTCAAGGGCTCTAGAAAACAGTGATGTTAATAGACTTGATAATGGCATATACATGTCTGCGGGCTCAGTCACTTCAGTCGTACCCAACTCTTTGCGACCCTATGGACTATAGCTTGCCAAGCTCCTCTGTCCATGGAATTCTCCAGGTAAGAACACTGGAGTGGGTTGCCATGCCCTTCTCCAGGGGATCTTCCCAATCCAGGGATCGAATCCAGGTCTCCTGGGTCTTCTGTATTGCAGGCAGATTCTTTGAAGAAAGACAAAAATGCGATTCAAACTGACCTTGGGGAAACAGTTGCAGAGATGATGGTTGTGTTCCTACAAGATGAGCAACGACAAGGGCAGGATGGAAACTGACGTGTCATCAGGAACGTCCCACGTTTTGATAAGCAGCTATGCCTGGGCCTTACGGCGTGCAGCTTGATGCAGCTGCACTATTGCGGCTTCAACCCTCTTCCAACAGACCTCCAGGTGGGAGTGTGTTGGGGTCAGGCAATCGTTGCATTTTCAGGGATTCTTCAGTTTGGTTGTTCAACACAGCCACTATTCAAACTTTAACTATATACAATCTTATATAAATTATATAAAATTCTTACATTATATACAAGTATACTATATTGTAACATATTAGATACAAATATCTAATACATAGCTGCAGTTAAATGAATTATATTAAAAACAAAGGTAATAAATAAAGTCAATCCCTTCCTAATTACCTTACCACATTTTATTACCACTCTTGAGGTTCTTAAGTACCTGCAGGGAGAAAATACCATAGTATAGTGTGTGCTGCACACCTCTGCCCGGTACCACATGTAGGGGCATCAATTGGCAACTTGAAATTGGCCATGGTTGGAGTATCTACCCATGGAAATCAGGAAGCTCTACGAATCAGGATTTGACTTGTTTTCTTTTTTGATTGTCTAGACTTATGAACATGTCAGAGAAAATGATAATAAGGCAGATTAAAAGTGTATCCTGTCTATATCCATTACAATGCGAATGGCACAAAAAATTAGGAAAATATTCTTCCTATTATTTGATTCTGCAAAGAAGTCAATCACTTCACTGGTAAATGAGTGAAGTTCCAAAGTATGTCTCCATTGTCCATCTTTTGCCTTACTCATTGTGCTGTGCTGTATTTAATCGCTCAGTCATGTCCAACTCTTTGCAACCCCATGGACTGTAGCCCACCAGACTCCTCTGTCTAATGGGATTCTCCAGGCAAGAATACTGGAGTGGGTTGCCATGCCCTCCTCCAGGGGATCTTCCTAACCCAGGGATTGAACCCAGGGATCAAACCCAGATCTCCCGCATTGCAGGAGGATTCTTTACCATCTGAGACATCAAGGAAGCCCTTCTTACTCATTAAAGTGCAAGAAAACATCAACTAACATTCATGGTAGAACTATTCTCATAGCTGTAGTATTAAACATTTGCCAACACACCCCCATTAGGAGGCCACAACTCACTCTAGAAGTTCAATGTTAATCAACCAGTGGCACATTCTATGGATAGGTGGGAGCTTTTGTTCATTGTAGAAAATCTTAAAAATGTATAGATGAGCAGCAAATATACATTGAATGTGTACCCATGTCAGGCACTGGGCCAGGGGTTGAGGCTATAAGGATGAACGTGAGACACAGTTCTACCCACATGGAGTTTCCAGTTTATCAGGGGAGCTCTTTTAAAAGCTTACTAGTATGCATTCATTTCCTCTAGAAACTTCTCCTAGGAAGAACAAAAGGCATATTGCTGCTGCTAAGTCGCTCAGTCGTGTCCGACTCTGTGCGACCCCATAGACGGCAGCCCATGAGGCTCCCCCGTCCCCGGGATTCTCCAGGCAAGAACACTGGAGTGGGTTGCCATTGCCTTCTCCAGTGCAGGAAAGTGAAAAGTGAAAGTGAAGTCGCTGAGTCCTGCCTGACTCTTAGCGACCCCATGGACTGCAGCCCACCAGGCTCCTCCATCCATGGGACTCTCCAGGCAAGAGTATTACTGAGCTATAAAGAAGTACTTTGTAGAGTTATATTTGTGTTTTATTATTTTTCTTTTTTGTTTCTTTTTCTTTTTAGTGGGGGTATTGCGTTTTTCATTGCAACAAATTGGGAACAAACCAAATAATTAACCATTGAAGACAGATAAAATAAACTATGATAATTTGTACAATGGCTTTATATGAAATCATTACAATTGAGATTTTAAAAGAATACTTAATGACAGTGGGATGATGCTCTCCAAGTGCTGTTTTCCACACACATCTGTAAAAGATTGTGAAACAGCATTCCCTTCTAACTTTACTCAATATGTATTTTATATATATTTTATATATATATATATCTCAGCATTATTTCTGGGTGGGGAAATTATACAGTTTCTATAAATCAGAATAAAATAATTGACCTGAGTGCTCGCTTTGGCAGCACATACACTAAAATTGGAACGATACAGAGAAGATTAGCATGGCACCTGTGCAAGAATGACATGCAAATTCGTGAAGCATTCCATATTTTTATACAAGCAACTCCTGCAGCTCAATTCCAGAAAAATAAATGACCCAATCAAAAAATGGGCCAAAGAACTAAATAGACATTTCTCCAAAGAAGACATACAGATGGCTAACAAACACATGAAAAGATGCTCAACATCACTCATTATCAGAGAAATGCAAATCAAAACCACAGTGAGGTGCCATTTCACGCCAGTCAGAATGGCTGCGATCCAAAGTCTACAAGCAATAAATGCTGGAGAGGGTGTGGAGAAAAGGGAACCCTCTTACACTGTTGGTGGGAATGCAAACTAGTACAGCCACTATGGAGAACAGTGTGAAGATTCCTTAAAAAACTGGAAATAGAACTGCCTTATGACCCAGCAATCCCACTTCTGGGCATACACACCAAGGAAACCAGAAGGGAAAGAGACACGTGTACCCCAATGTTCATCGCAGCACTGTTTATAATAGCCAGGACATGGAAGCAACCTAGACGTCCATCAGCAGATGAATGGATAAGAAAGCTGTGGTACATATACACAATGGAATATTACTCAGCTATTAAAAAGAATACATTTGAATCAGTTCTAATGAGGTGGATGAAACTGGAGCCTATTATACAGAGTGAAGTAAGCCAGAAAGAAAAACACCAATACAGTATACTAATGCATATATATGGACTTTAGAAAGATGGTAACAATAACCTTGTATATGAGACAGCAAAAGACACACTGATGTATAGAACAGTCTTTTGGACTCTGTGGGAGAGGGGGAGGGTGGGATGATTTGGGAGAATGGCACTGAAACATGTATAATATCATATATGAAACGAGTCACCAGTCCAAGTTCGATGCACGATACTGGATGCTTGGGGCTGGTGCACTGGGACGACCCAGAGGGATGGTACGGGCAGGGAGGAGGGAGGAGGGTTCAGGATGGGGAACACGTGTATACCTGTGGTGGATTCATATTGATATATGGCAAAACCAATATAATATTGTAAAGTTAAAAAATAAAATAATAAATAAATAAAATAATAATAATAAAAAATAAATAAAATAATTGACATGAATGTGCTTATAATATGCCACAAAGTATCACAGTTGTATAGATTTTGATAAATTCTTTGTTTTATTATTAACATGAGTCTTTTTTTTAAGAGTAAAGCACAATGAACTAAAACAACACCCATGCCATATACAATTATTCCTCTAAGAGAAAGCCACTTACTATGGTTCTGAGCAAGAAGAATGGACTACATACCATTAATACTTATTTTATTCATGCTTTTGCTTGGTTTTATATTCATAGAAACCAATGTAATATCTTGCTAGTTACATATACTATGATGCTAGTCACACTTGTTTAAATGGTTTGTAACTGTAATAGTGTTTTGCTATTTAAGTCATGGGGAAGAAGCTATCTATATTGAGGTTATAAACCAAGAATTCTCCTGGTATAGAAGCAGCAATTTAAAATAAAATTTCTTTCTTCTGCTGGAAACACAAATGACACAAGCCTGACTGGTTGCCAACCAATGAAACTCTTTACCAAGGTTGGTTAACATCTAGCTGCAGCCTGTAGAGCAAACATCCAGCGAGACCGTAATTTCCGACAAGGTGAGAGTAAGATGAGAGGTTAAAATGATTATTAAAGCAACATTTAGAAAACATTAATACCTAAACTTCCATCTCTAGCTAAGCAGCCAGAGTTGGCCACTTGAGTTCAAAATCAAATCGTGAAGGGTATATACAGTTTATTTAATTGGAGAAAATAATAATCACAGAGCTGAATCACAAGGTTTATGACTAACAGATAATTACTATTTTGTTGTTCTGGGAAGTAGAGAAAAAAAAGTGGCACATCTGGGAAGTAATAAAGATATGACCTTGACAATTTCTTTGGGTCTCTTAACGCTTTGTTTTATTGCCAAAAAGTGAAGAGACCATCAGCTCAGGGTGTTGGAATTTTCCTAATTGCCTTAGCAGCAGCTGGCTTGCCGTGATTACTGATGCTTTGGAGATGACCAAATGTTGAGATTTCAGTCAGGCTTGCCATGATTCATCTTTGGGAAGGAAATTCAATAGGACTTTGAAAGTCCAGAAAGCAGACTTGGGGAAAACTCTTCCTGGAACTTTCCTCAAATTCTCCAGAGTCAGTTGTTTTGAACAGGTTCCTGATTTCTGACTAGAAGTGAGATGCTTTACCTGAAGTTTATTATTTAGACTTTCTCAGGAGCAGCTGCACAGGCCTTTGCAGTGGTCAAAGCATGGTCTTACTGGATAACACAAAGCATTAGGAAACATGACGCCTATAGTCAAGTCCCAGTTTCATGATGGGTTGTCTGTGCTGCCATTGGTTACCTTTAATATTTTATTGAAAATCTCTATAGGATTCATTAGACCTTTCTTACTGAGGGCTTACAAGCCCAACACCAGGAGCTGTATTAGTATCTGTTGGTCTGTAGATTTTAGCATATGTACTAAGTGAAGAGCACTACAGAATATAGAATTACTTTATGAATTACCTTGTATTTACCAAGAATACTTTATTAGATATTATTCACGGATGTCCCTGGTGGTCCAGTGGTTAAGAATCTGCCTGCCAATGCAGGAAACACAGGTTCAATCCCTAGTCTGGGAAGATTCCACATGCCACAGGGCAACCAAGCCCATTCACCTCAACTACTGAACCTGCGCCCTAGAGTCTGTGCTCCACAGTAAGAGAATCCACCACAATAAGAAGCCCGTGAAACAAAGAGTAGCCCCTGCTTGCTGCAACTAGAGAAAGTCTGAATGCAACAAGAAAGACCCAGCACATCCCAAAATAAATAAACAAATTTTAAAAAGATGTTATTCACAGGAAACTAAAGTAAATGCAAAAATGTATATAAAACTGCTTTCTACTTTCTGGATTTGCCACTTTGATGTCTGAGGCCTTGCTGACCCTGGAAGGATTGCTCCTCCCAGGGTTAGCTAACTCCTAGAGATAGCAAATAATTCACCTTTCATATGTAAACCATCCAATCCAGCCTGTACCCCAGCCTTCATTGGGCTCATAATTCCAGGCCGCTAATTCCCTGCCCTAATCACTCCAGGACGTGGTACTTGACAACAAGGTACAGCTCCTATGCCCCAGCACCTGCTAACATTATTCAAATTTGCCAGTCCTAATCCTGTTTATCCTGTCTCTCCCATTCCTCCCCACAGAAACCACAGTAAATACTCTTGCCCACATTTCCCCCTCGTTCCCTCTATCTCCTGACCAACCCTGGTACTTCCCTATGCAGCCTTGCATGATGAGCTGTACCTCTATTTCTAGGGCTATGTGGGTATAAAAAGTCTTCCTGCCTGACAGTCATTTCTGTGTCTGCATCTCTTACCACACCCAATGAAAACAAATCCTGGGTACCCTTTTATAACAAAGGGTTACTCAGAAATGAAGAAATCAAGCATAAACATCTAGACAGTCCAAGATCATAGATTTCATTAGAAAAAGAACTACACCCTACCTCAAAGTTTATCAAATTAATCTTTCGTTCAAAATAATGACTGAGCACTCCCTATGTGTAAGGAATTCTGCTAGGGAATATAAACCCACGTTGGGATAACAGAAGGAAAAGAGATTAAGCATAATACACCCCAAGCATTGTTCCATTTAACTTAGGCGTGACATTTTCTTTGAGGTGTCCTGTTTGGAGCCCTCTCTATGGACCTCCTGTAACCTTCTTTCTGCTCCCCTTCCTTCTGTCTTCCCAAATTAGCACCGCCCTGTTCACCTTCCTCCATCAGCAGGTGTATGTCACACCATGGTGCACCTGCTCCCACAGCTGGCACGCTCATCCACGCACCCCTCACTGGTAGCATCACATGTCACCTAACGCCTGGATAAGCAAGCTTTGTAGGTCACATGCATGCATGTGTGCTCAGGTGCTTCAGTCATGTCTGACTCTTTGTGACCTCGTGGACTATAGTCCGCCAGGCTTCTGTGTTCATGGGATTCTCCAGGCAAGAATACAGGAGTGGGTTGCCATTTCCTACTCCAGGGGATCTTCCTGACCCAGGGTTCAAACTCTTGTCTCCTGCAGTGCAGGTGAATTCTTTACTGCTGAACCACTGGGGAAGTTCCTTGTAGTTCACCTAGTGAACTATGAATAAATAAGTGAACGGCAAACTTGGCTAGTGACTTGTTTTATGGGCATAGCTTCCCTGGTGGCTCAGATGGTAAAGCGTCTGTCTACAATGCAGGAGACCAGGGTTCAAGCCCTGGGTTGGGAAGATCCCCTGGAGAAAGAAATGGCAATCCACTCCAGGACTATTGCCTGGAAAATCCCAGGGACAGAGGAGCCTGGTAGGCTACAGTCCCTGGGGTCACAAAGAGTAGGACACGACTGAGCAACTTCACTTTCAAGCCTTGCTTATTTATAAATTATAGGTGAGATTATTATCAGGAGGAAGTACAAAATGAAGAAAAGTTCAAAGACTATGAAAGAAAGGTATCTATGGGAATATTTATCATTTTCTCTGCATTCTTCTATGATGAAGACCTTGAGTCTCATAATATATAACTGATATACAAGGAATAGCAATATGTAACAAATTAGTGGATCTCTAGACAAGCTGAGCTGCGAAAATGACCATCTCCACAGCACAAAGGAGGAAATGCCTTAGTAAATCAAGATATTGGTCAACACATGTATCTCTGAACAGAGACTTGACAAATAGGGACTTAATCAAGAAAGACTTACATATCTTACATAAGCAGAAAGCTGAGAGTAAGTAATCCAGGGCTGATGCAGGCCCTGAAACTATCATCCTTAGCTTTTGACTTTTATCCTGTGGTCACAAGATAGCTACTCCCCTTTCAGGTATCATATCTAAATTCCTGGAAGAAAAAAAGGAAAAGAATAGAAGGTACTTCCAGCTGAATCTGACCATTTTTACAAAGTTGAGACTTTCCTGCAAACCCTACCCAATAAATGTCTCCTTATAGCTCTTTGAATAAACCATGTCACCTTACCACAGGATTCTGAAAATCAAAAAAATTTTAATGTGTGTATTTACTTCCTCCACTGCAAACTGAGCTTTTGTTAGCAAGGAAGAATGAAAGATGGAGACTAGTAGTCAAAATCTCAGTGTTTGCCAAAGTCAATAAAGATTTAGTGAATGGACCTCCAGGTAGGTTCAGATAAAGGCAGTAGTGTATCTATCTACTTTTTTCCTCATGGATTCTCCCCAAACAATACAAATAGCAAAAGAAAAAAAGTGAATTTATACTCAAATCACATCTTTAGCACAACCAGAAGACAGAGAATGTCCTAACTTCAAAATAACTGTGGATAAAAAGAGAAAGATAAAACCCAGAGCCCAATTTCTCACCCTCCCACCACAACCTTGCCCTGTCCTGAGGCTCTCAACAAGTGAAAGGAGAACCAGAAATGTATGGAAGCAACATACAGGAGGTAGTAGGAAGCCTAAACTGGATTTTAATCCACAACCAGAAACACCACATCTACCCTCAGTCTGAAAATACTAAAAAAGTGTCCAAGCACAAGCATGGACTTCAGGGAAGGAACTTTTGAAGTAAAAGTGATTTCAAGGGACAAGCAGGAATTAAAGGGGCAATTATTGAAACTCATAGCTCTGGAGAAGGAAAAAAGTACCAAAAAAAGGGAGGGGGGGGTAAAAAAATACCCTTTGGCAATTGAGTGGGGAGAGGAAAAGAAGAAAAGAGGGGGAAAATAAAAAGGAGAAGCTTTAGGTTCCTGCAAGAGAAAAGAGAAACATAAGAGGACTCAGAGCCCTCCTTGCCCCAAGAAAACACCCCCTAAACCTAACAAAGTACCTTGACTTTGCTGTACTAACACGAGATGACGCCATTAAGCCAAGAATCTTGAAAACACGCCAATACCGTAGAAATGAACACATGGAAAGTGAAACCCACATACAGCAAAAAGAAGGAAATGGCATTTCATGCATATCAAACAGAGGAAAATTGTCCTCTGATAAATCAACCCATGAATACAAAGGAAACTATAAGGAAAGAAAATATAAAGAAACTGTAAGTTCACACATCAAGCAGAATGAAATATTCTCATATAAGCATTTGAAGATATGAACAACTATCTTAAATCAGAAATGTTGTTCAGTGGCCAAGTTGTGTCTGACTCTTTAGGACCCCGTGGACTGCAGCACGGCAGGCCTCTGTGTCCATCACCAACTCCTGGAATTTACTCAAACTCATGTCCATTGAGTCGGTGATGCCATCTAACCATCTAATCCTCTGTTGTCCCCTTCTCCTCCTGCCTTCAATCTTTCCCAGCATCAGGGTCTTTTCAAATGAGTCAGTTCTTTGCATCAGGTGGCCAAAGTATTGGAGTTTCAGCTTTAGCATCAGTCCTTCCAATGAATATTCAGGACTCATTTCCTTTAGGATTGACTGGTTGGATCTCCTTGCAGTCTAAGAGACTCTCAAGAGTCTTCTCCAACACCACAGTTCAAAGGCATCAATTCTTCAGCGCTCAGCTTTCTTTATAGTCCAATTCTCACATCCATACATGACTACTGGAAAAACCATAGCTTTGGCTAGACGACCTTTGTTGGCAAAGGAATGTCTCTGTTTTTTAATATGCTATCTAGGTTGGTCATAACTTTTCTTCCAAGGAGCAAGCGTCTTTTAATTTCACGGCTGCAGTCACCATCTGCAGTGATTTTGAAGCCCCGCAAAATAAAGCCTGTCATTGTTTCCATTGTTTCCCCATCTATTTGCCATGAAGTGATGGGACCAGATGCCATGATCTTTGTTTTCTGAATGTTGAATTTTAAGCCAACTTTTTCACTCTTCTCTTTCACTTTCATCAAGAGGATCTTTAGTTCTTCTTCATTTTCTGCCATAAGGGTGGTGTCATCTGCATATCTGAGGTTATTGATATTTCTTCTGGAAATCTTGATTCCAGCTTGTGCTTCATCCAGTCCAGCATTTCTCATGATGTACTCTGCATATAAGTTAAATAAGCAGGGTGACAATATACAGCCTTGATGTACTCCTTTTCGTATTTGGAACCAGTCTGTGGTTCCATGTCCAGTTCTAACTGTTGCTTCTTACCTGCATCCTCTGTTGCTCTCTTACAAAAACTAAATTTAATAAGCTAAGTTTCTGTATGTAAATATTGATGCTAAACAACATTTTTTTCATTCAACTGAAACCACAAGTCTAGTATATTACATTTTCTTAAATGTTTTAAACACACTTTTTTATAAGAGAGAAATAAACAATATTACAGTGACCGCAACACTGTTCAGTATACTTTTTTAAAAAGTGCATATACAGTATATTTAGATTTTTAAGTTGTCTTTATTTCTGTTCTTATTATTTTTCAGGTTTACTTCTCTAAGGTTATGGCAGGGATTGATAGCCCTTCATTCAGGGCTTGAAGTATATGTGCCAAGGTGACTTACCTGAGTCCATCATCCAATTGGATACTCTTTGTGTAGCTGAACTTTATCCTTTGCCTTAGGAGTACAAATTGCTGAAATGATTGACTTTGATCCATCTTATATATTTTGAATTTTTTTGTGTGACCTAATCTTTCCTTCCAAAAGGCTTATTTTCATAGTACAGGTAATAAAACATACTTTTCTACCCTGTGTTGGGTATCATTTTTAAAAAATATAGCTTTATATGTCTTCTTTCCAACTGTTGTTCTAAGTATCTTTATTTAAAATCATACAATGTAGGAGGAGTCTATTTTGAAACAATTTGAGTCATCCTAATCTTCATCAATTAAATCTAAAACTTTTGGACAAATTTGTTTTCTTTTTCACTAGTCATAATAATATTTAAGATTTTTTTCCAACTTTAGATAGCAATATATAAATAATTTTAAATTATAAATATTTGATATTTGATCACTGACTTTAATAGATAGTAGATATAATTGCAATTTTAGTTAATTTCTGATCTTTAGGAATTTTCAAATCAAAATAGCCAAAAAAGATTGGATTACACTCCTAAGACAAGACCTTTTGAGTTTTTTCAAACTCAATATTTTTAGACCTCAGAGGATAATAATATTTCCTCCATCTGTTCTAGGGGGTCATTATAAATATTTATAACTTAAATTAGTGGCTGTAAAAAGGCTTTTTTAGACTAGGGTCCACATTATTATATTTGATATAAAAGCTATCCTTGATATAGTACATACTGATGATGTAATCAGACCAGTAAATCTGGACACAAATGAATAGCAAGGGGTAATTACATCTCTCCATGTCTGTGTGTCTATGATAAAAAAACAACAGCAGAAGAGAAAGGGAAGAATCAATGTTTCTGTCTTAGAAGAAAATTCCGATAGCAGGAGTGGGCAAACTTTCTGTATAAGTCCAGAAAAGAAATGTTTTAGGCTTTAGAAAAGAAAAAGCAAGAAAAGAAAAATTCCATTGTCATCCTCAGGAGATCCCCAGAAAATTAAAAGGAAAGTGAGGACAAATAACAGCTATTTGTAAAAAGTTAAATATATTTAAGAGGTGGAGATAAATGTAAACTTGAAGAAAGATGGATTCTCAAGAATTTTTATTCCTTGAATGAACAAATTAATTGAACAGAGTAGCAGAAAGTCAGGAGCATTTTTTTTTTCTTTTACTATTTCTGTGGAAAACCTTGGGACTAAGATAAGTACAATGAATTGGTTGAGGTTGGAGTATTGATAAAGAGAGTTTACCTGATTCTAAAAGAGATGGAAATTATTCTGTAGAGAGGAAGACAAATGTGGATCTTTTCTATAACTATTGATTTTACATTATTTATCTTTGAATCAGCTGAGACTTTCATACATTCCCCTGCCTTTTCAAGATGTTTAAAGTTTAAAACTAGCACCATTACATTAGAACAAAACCTCTTGCTAAGTTACCTTATGTGTTCAAGTTGTATTCTTAATCATAAATCACCAAATAACTCCTCTAGATGACATACCTTCTTTCCTCCGCTCCTTACAAACTAAATTTGTTTTAGGTTTAAATGTTTGTTCTCTTCATAAATATAAATTTCAAGCATATTTCTATAACGCCACAACTATTAAGGCTTTGCAGTTTTAGATCATAACCCAGAAGGCTGCTTAAATCTCCTGATATTTTGCTTTTGTTTCCAAATAATAAATGTTTTCATTTTTGGAGACCATATAGCATTTCTATTTCCTCAGGCAGGAAGAAAAAATTCAGAGATTTTATTAGTTGGGGTATCAATATGCTATGCTTCTATCTTTCTATGCATTCTCCCTTTGTTTGCTGAAACCCATGAACCAGTGGTAAAGATCCAGTGAAAGAAACACAGGAGACATGGATTCCATCTCTGGGTCAGGAAGATCCCCTGGAGAGGGAAATGGCAACCCACTCCAGTGGTTTTTCTGGAAAGCCCATGGACAGAGGAGCTCGGTGGGCTGCAGTCCATGGGGTAGCAAAAGAGCCGGACATGACTTATCAACTAAACAACAACAGTTCTGTCCTTACATTTCAACTGCTTGACTGGGTTTTGAATTCTATGGAAAAACTATCTTTTTGGGATTTGAAGAGAAGTCTCAGGATAACAGCCGTGCAAAATATCCAGAGCAAATGGGTCTGGAATGGAACAGAAGGACAGAGGGCTCTAGGAACAATGTTGCTATGGGGAAAGTCATCGGAAGAGTCTGAACATTTGGAAAAACTGTTGCTTATGCATTTCATAGCTCTGTTAAAGCACCTGGGGAAAAAACTAAGGTACCCCCAAAATTAATTTTAAAGAGGCAATTATTTCAGAGAAAACAAAAAGTTATATAAGACAGTTAACAATGTCACAGTGAAGTACTTGGCTTAGCAATGCATGGTCAAAACAGGGTAAATATTGATTTTGAATTTAACCCCAAATTATATAACTGAGGAGAATGATTTTTTTTTTTTTTTTAAGTAGCAGACTCAGTTACCATAAGTCTAAAGATAAGGAGCGTAAGTCTAAATGCAGGAGCTTTTAGGCAACAAATCATAACGATTCACTGTAAATATGGCAGTTAGATAATTTTTCAGTAGAGATGCTTTTGAGAGTGAAGAAAGCCACTGGTAATAATTATGCCAGGACAGCAGATGTAAACTGTAACCTATGAGGAAACTGGGGATGTGGTCACCCTTATAGGCATATTATTTTAGGTGTAGCAGTAAATGCCAGATGAGATAGCTAATCAAGTTAAAAGTGGCTGTCTCTAGGGAGTAGATTGGTGCTGAGGAGAGAGTAGGATAGGAGATTGCTCACTTGTATTATGTTTTTAATATTATTTAAAACAATGATTATGCATAATATTGACAAATTTAAATATTAAATTTTAGAGCAGATTAGTCTTGCTCTAAATGATAGGAATTAAAATGTATTTTTATATGAATTAATATGTTCCTTACTGTCAGCAAGAGGCCATATCCGAGTTCTCCTGTAATACTTATTACCTATATTATTTATTTAATAGTATAGTTTACCCACCCACCACTACCCAAGAAAGACATGATTGGATAGTAGATAATAGATTCTACTTGTCTCTAAAATAAGGCCTTGGGCAGAAAGTAGGTGTTTAGTAAATACTTGTTAGTGAATAAAAGCAAGATTCTGTAATATTTTGAAAGGCAGAAGAACCTTCTAGAAACTAGGTTCATTAGATGATATTTTCAAGTACAGGTGTATTGGCTAACGGGTGTAATTCCAGGCTTATTCTGAGTGTCTGGGATTCATCAGAAGGTAACCTGGAGGAGGGAGACCTTTTAATAAAACACAGCTCTACAGTGCAGAAAATAAAAATTTGATACTCTTGCAGAGATCCCCTTAAGACAATAGTACCTAAAATGTTAGTTAATAATAATATTATTAATTAATTATAATTAACAAATAATTAAACTTTCAGAAATCATAGGCTGTATTGTGTGCCTTTACAGATGAAAGTCTTTTGATTTGTTTGTTGTTGTTTTACTGAAGAATTGATGCCTGTTAGTTTGTAACTTGCCAAAATTTTCATACCCCAAGAGTCTTTTCTTTCTTGTCATTTAAATGACAAGACGAAATCTTGGAGAAAGCAGGGACTAAAAGCATTTTCAAAACCTAGTG
This sequence comes from Bubalus bubalis, assembly GCF_019923935.1. Classification (NCBI taxonomy): domain Eukaryota; kingdom Metazoa; phylum Chordata; class Mammalia; order Artiodactyla; family Bovidae; genus Bubalus; species Bubalus bubalis. The sequence continues at coordinate 76,131,675 of NC_059158.1, read as the reverse complement.
TATGATATTTACCAGGAGGGCTTGGATCAGTGACGACCACTAGAGGGTGAACAGCAGAGCGTTTGCAGTAGAAATATAACAGGTTGTGAAACTGCAGCTCATTGTTTCTCAACATATGAAATTATTATGGAAAAAATGGGGCAGGAGGCAAAAAGAAACAACAAAGAGGGCAGTAACACAGATACATGTGTTGGAAGCCAAATCTAATCGGATCTTAATTTTTAATTTGTTTAAAATTAATTTTTCTTGAAGTATAGTTTCTTTACAATACTGTGTGAGTTTCTATTGTGTAGCAAAGTGAATCAGCTATATGCATACATACATCCCCATTTTTTAAAAAAATTTCTTTCCCATTTAGATTACCACAGAGCAATAGGTAGAGTTCCCTGAGTTATACAGTAGGTTCTCATTAGTTATGTATTTTACACATAGTATCAATAGTGTATATATGTAGATCCCAATCTCTCCATCTGTCCCATTCAGCCCCCAATCTTCTTAATTTTTTAAAAGCAAAATTCTCTGCCAGACACAAAAGTTACCAAGAAACACTCTCCTTAATCTGAAAACATTTTTTCCCCTCAGTGCTTAAGGAAGCATTTACATCAGGTCCAGTCTTCCTGGTGGAGTCTTCCTTGATGCCTCATGTCTACCCCAACATACAAAAATCTGGCCAGGTGCCTCTCGCATAGCACCCTCAGCCGCAGCCTTTATCAGCCTCATATGTAATTGTCTGTTTACTTGTCAGCATCTTTCACTAAATTGCAGGCTCTGAGAAAAGGACTATTCTATTTTGTTCATCATTGAATGCCCTAGGCAGTGCTTGGCACATACTGGATGCTCAATCAATATTTGCTGAATAAATTTAATTATGCTATTCTTTTTTACTTTATATCTGCAGGAGCCACTGTCTGTGGCAACAACGTGGACTCGCTGAAGTCTTGACTCAGACAATAAATCTGTGAATTTGGCAACAGTCCAAGCTCTCCAGCCAGAGCGAACAAGACAGTCGGTATTATGACAGCCTGCAGGTATTTCTCCTGGCTTAGGAAGGCTTAAGGTAGGTCTCAGGAGCAACTGCAGAGGGCTCAGGGCCATTTAGCCAAAGAACAAACCTTGGATTAACCTCAGGCGTTGACATTTCTCTTCCTTCGCTGACTGTTAGCTCACTGCCTAAACCATGAGCAACTCAGAGAAATATAAATTACGGCAAGAAACTGCACTCGATTCTTCTCCTGGCCACAGGCTTAGTGGGTCTGGCTTATTTCTGAGCTGGTAATGGTCCCTGGATATTGTGAGCTCTGTTGTTCCAGACTGTAATAACCATGAGTGTTTCTCCTTCTCTTTGGTAAGAGTTCTATAGCAGTCATTTAAATTAGCTACCATACTTAATTTATTGAGAGAGGAGGTGGGGACCACAGGGGAAAGGAACAATAGCCTTGAGCATTATGTAACGTGCCCCATTCCAATGAAAAAGACACTTCTGCTGCTGTACACCAGCAGACATTTACATTATGGGGTTTTACCTTATTAATTAGTTTTGATTTTGTGTTGTTGTAATGGGAATAGAATTGTACCAAGCTATGGAGGTTGCTTTTCCTGATTCCCTTCGTGGGACTTGGCACACATGTAGGGGGTAGCAGTTCCTAGCCCCCTAACCATGGGATAGAGTCTGAATCAGCACTTTCTAACACTAGGCCTTCCTCTCAGCTTCTGGCATTTATTCAACAAATGTTGAGCACTTGTGATGGGGCCAGGCATTCTTCTAAGTATTGGGAAAGTAACAGTAAGTAAAAGAGATTGTATTTTAGTTGAGCAAAAAGACAGTGAGCATTAAATAAGGAAATTACATAAACTATTTGAAGGCGGTTAAGTGGTGGCAAAGAAGATGAACAAGGTAATGGGTAAGATGTAAGATGGCAGGATGTGGAGTCACAGTTTTAAATGGGGGAGTCAATGTCGGCCTTATTGAAAGCTGGCTCTGAGGAAAGTCTTGAAGGTGGTGAAAGAGTGAGTTCCCAAGGCATCTGGATGAAGAGACTCCAGCCACATGGAGGCTCTGAGGTGGGTGCATGGCTGACACATTTGGGTAACAGCAAGGCCACTGTGGTCCAAATGGAGAGTGAAGGGCAAAGAAAAAGGAGATGAGATGGAGAAGTAATGGGACTGAGATGGTGCAGAAGCACTGGGAGCCACTGCCAGAACTTTTACTGCAGGAGAAGCGGGGACCTCCCTAGACACAATTGGCAGAGGAATGACTTATTTTTGTTTGAAAGTCTGGCTGCTGTGGTGAGAACGAGCTCTTGGGAATATCACAGAGATGACTGGCAGGTGATCCAAACCCATTCTCCTTCTGCCACAGTATACACTTGTCACTGGATGCAGATGGTCCCTTGCCCAGGGACCAGATTTGTTACTCCTCTTAACTTGCCGTATATGCTTAGGAGAGTAGGGCAGCCTGAGTACAGGATGGCTGGCTGGTGAGAGCTGCTTTCAACGCCTGGACCCAGCGCTTGACTCTTACAGAAGAAAGAAACAACTTGTTCTTTAAGCCAGCAGTCCCCAACATTTCTGGCACCAGAGATGAGGGCTTGGTGGATAGTTTTGGGATGATTCAAGCACATTATATTTCTTGGGCACTTTATTTCTATTGTTATTACATCAGCTCCACCTCAGATCATCAGACATTAGATTCCAGAGGTTGGGGACCTCTGCTTTAAGCCACTGAGTTTGGTGGGGTGGGGGTGGAATATATCTGTTATGGCAAACTAGCTTATTCTAACTAAGACAAAGTGTTAGTTGCTCAGTCGTGTCTAACTTTTTGTGACCCTATGAACTATAACCCCCAGGCTCCTTTGTCTGTGGAAGTCTCCAGACAAGAATACTGGAGTGGGTTGCCATTCCATTCTCCAGGAGATCTTCCCAAGCCAGGGATCAAACCTGGGTCTCCTGCATTGCAGGCAGATTCTTTACTGTCTGAGCCACTAAGGAAACCCCAACTAAGACACAGGTTAAGGATAAAAACAGGAAGATCTATTAGGCAGCTACCGCACTAGTCCAGCTAAGAGACTGTGGTGGCCTGGAACAATGTGGTAGGAATGAAGGGAACACAAAATGAAATCTTATTTTTGAAGGTAGAGCCTAGAGAATGTTATGACAGCTTGGCTGTGCGGTATAAGAGATAAGGGGGAAGCAAGTCTAACTTCATGGATTTGAGGCTGATTCACTGTAAGGTTAGAAGACAGCAGATGGAATCAATTTTAAGGGGTAACCCAGTGAAGAGGAACTAAAAAGCCTCTTGATGAAGGTGAAAGTGGAGAGTGAAAAAGTTGGCTTAAAGCTCAACATTCAGAAAACGAATCATGGCATCTTGTCCCATCACTTCATGGGAAATAGATGGGGAAACAGTGGAAACAGTGACAGACTTTATTTTTTTGGGCTCCAAAATCACTGCACATGGTGACTGCAGCCATGAAATTAAGACGCTTACTCCTTGGAAGAAAAGTTATGACCAACCTAGATAGCATATTGAAAGCAGAGACATTACTTTGCCAACAAAGGTCCATCTTGTCAAGGCTATGGTTTTTCCAGTGGTCACATATGGATGTGAGAGTTGGACTGTGAAGAAAGCTGAGTGCCGAAGAATTGATGCTTTTGAACTGTGACGTTGGAGAAGACTCTTGAGAGTCCCTTGGACTGCACAGAGATCCAACCAGTCCATTCTGAAGGAGATCAGCCCTGGGATTTCTTTGGAAGGAATGATGCTAAAGCTGAAACTCCAGTACTTTGGCCACCTCATGCGAAGAGTTGACTCATTGGAAAAGACTCTGATGCTGGGAGGGATTGGGGGCAGGAGGAGAAGGGGACGACAGAGGATGAGATGGCTGGATGGCATCACTGACTCAATGGATGTGAGTCTGAGTGAACTCTGGGAGTTGGTGATGGACAGGGAGGCCTGGTGTGCTGTGATTCATGGGGTCACAAAGAGTTGGACACGACTGAGTGACTGAACTGAACTGAACTGGAGTGGAGTTACACATGTGTAAATCTGAGATGTTTATTGGCCTCTCAGTGAAGATGTTGAATAGAAATGTGGATATATCAGTTTGAGGCTCCAGGAAGATGTCTGGCCAGGGATATTAATTTGGATCATCAGTGTAGAGATTGCATTTAAATCATGGAATTGGATGAGATCAGTGTGGGAGTGAATATAGCTGCAGAGGAGGTCAAAGGACTGAGCCCTGTGGTACTTTATCTATAAGGTGAAGTTTAAGAGGTGGGAAAATGGGAAGAAACCAGCAAATGTGACTGAGTAGAAGCAACCAGTGACCATCTCAAGAAAGAGATGGAGAGTACAGTGTGCTGGAAATACTCACCTACCATGTGTGGAAGTGCAGAGCTCCATGCTAAAGATCAGGGCCCAGAAAATGGATCCTTGCCTCTCAGGAGCAGGAGAAAGACAAGTTAACCAGTGAGATTATTATGAGAGCAACTCTGGGAGGCCCATCAGAGGGCAGGAAAGTGCTCACAGGGCGTAGAGTACGCTGGGGGCAGCCATGGTAGGTTGGGAAACATTTGGATTCTATTTCTTGAAATGGAGGAGGGAGATAAAAATATTTTTTTGAGCAACAATGATAAGCAATTAATCCTATGTTTTAAGAGAGAACTGATGCCAGGGAGAAGAGTGTATTCTGGGGGGAAGATGAAAATTTTGTAGGTATTTCTGAGACCAGTAAACTAAGCTGAAGATGAACCCATCACTTCAAGTGGCCTTGGGAATGACTCCCCAGTGATAGTAATCAAGCTGGAATTAAGGGGTTCACTGTGAATGCCACCTTCCCCTTCAGGCCTAGTCCTTCACCTGTGTCCTTGATCTCAGCAAGTGGTATCATTATGTACTCACTGGCTCACGCCAGATCCTGGTAGTTATTTTTAATACCTCCCGCTCCCTCACCCCAGGTCCAATCACTCACCTATTGCTGAAGATTTTGACTTCCTAAATATCTCTCAGCTTCATCTACTCTCCTCCATTGACTGCCACCTCTTCTTTTCACCTGAACCACTCCAAAAGCCTCCTCTTCAAAATGGTCCTGAGGGTTTCCTCTGTTTGCAGAGCCCATTAGAGGCAGAGGGGGGCCCTGAAAACTGGAAACCTTTTCACATCACTTCCCTGCGTCCCCCCTCCTGGGTTAAAATCCTGAGGCTGACCTTCAGAATGCTATGTGGTCTAATTTCGGCCAGCTTGTGCCCAAAGAAACATTCGCTAAGTGAGTGAATGCACAATGCCTTGCTGTCAATAAGTTACTTAAATATTCTCTCAATTTCCTCGTCTGTAAAATGAGAATAATAATATTTTCCTTACTGCAATGATGCTAATTTAAACAATAAGGTATCACATGTGAGCATTTCGCTTTGCAGGATGCCTTTAATTATTGTGAATGAGCCAAACCAGCACTCAGTACAGAACCTAATGTGACACCCAACACATATTTGTTTGATAAGTCAGCGCTGTAGGCTTGTAATTATGTTGGGTGATTTTTATTTCCATATAAGTACCTATAAAGCTCCACACCCTTCATTTGATGCTGAACAGACAGCTGTATGTGGTTACTTGCAGCGTCTTACTATTGCTCAGAAAATCTTCCTTGTCGCCAGTGACTATGAAGTCAAGTACAAATTCCTACCCTAGGTATTCACATTTCCAGGATGTAAATCTATGCTCCTGAGAAATTTTTCTCACAAAAAAAAGGTATTGGTTTTTTATACTATTTCTAGAGTTGTTAAGTACTAGATGCTGAAATTTAACTATGGAAGCCTTGTATGATGTAGAATATACAAATGCTGTTGCATTTAAAGAAGCAGGGTCCAAATTGGCCAAAATATCCTTCAAAAGGGATTTTGTTCTTTACCCAAGTCTCTCGAAAGGTGTTGACAGGAATCCTGACCTTGGAAACACATCCCATCACCTATGGCAGCCACAGAGGCACATTGCTCAGATCTCCCTTTAACAGAGTGGGCTTCCCTGGTGGCTCAGTCAGTAAAGCATCTGTCTGCAGTGCGGGAGACTTGGATTTGATCCCTGGGTTGGGAAGATCCCCTGGAGAATGAAATGGCAACCTACTCCAGTACTCTTGCTTGGAAAATTCCATGGACTGAGGAGCCTGGTAGGCTACAGTCCATGGGGTCGCAAAGAGTTGGACATGACTGAGTGACTTCATGTTCACTTTCACTTTTCCCTTTAACAGAACCTATGTCAGGGAGCAGAGTTGACCTACAGCCCTCAGCTGAAATAGCTCTGGAGTCTACACAGCGTTCTTGCAGAGGCCGTGCAGACAATGAATGGCCAGGTCAGTGCCCTGAGGGCGAAGGCTCTTCCTCCCAATCTTTCCTTTCTCAGGTGTCAGACCTGCATCACCATCATGGTCTGAAGACTCTCTGCCTCCTCTACTCTCTCCTCCTTTGTCCTTCACCGGCAATTCCCCCAGCAAATCTTTGGCGTATCTGATCCCATCTTAGCATCTGCCTCCTAGAGAACCCAACCTAACACAGGCTGTACCAAGAGTGGTCCAAGACAACAATTTGTAACGTCTGAGACAGGAATCCAACCAAGATCATGAACAGCTCTGTCAAACACCGCCCAGTGGGTGAGGAAGAGTGAGCCGGAGGATGGGGTGACAATTATAGATGCTTTTGCAGCAGCATCAGTCTGGGATTTCTGAACCAACTTTGGGTAAGGGGATTCATCTCATCTCTGCAGGGTGACCACAGCAGAGAACTGTGAGGCCGGGAGTCAGGGGCGGGCAGGGGCTCTAGTTAACTGTTCTTTCTCTCTGCTTAGCTCCTTTTACCCTCAACTATAGGAAATGAGTTCTCCAGTCTCCAGAGTCAAAACTGTTCTTGATCCACAGTAATAATTTAAGAAAAATAGGGACTTCCTGGGCGGTCTAGTGGCTAAGACTCTACGCTTCCAGTGCGGGGACTTTAGTTTAATCTCCATTCAGGGAACTAGATCCCACATGCCACAGCTAAAGATTCCACATGCCTTAACTAAGACCTAGCACAGCCAAAATAAAATAAATGAATAAATAAAAGTTTTTTTTAAAAGAAAAGTATACTCTGCACTACCTTTAGGTAAGTATCCTTCATCATCCCAAAGCAATATTCTCAGAGTAGTAAGACCGAAAGAGACACCTGCCCTTGCCACCCTCCCCACCCCACCACCAGCCAAATAGTCAAGAATTTAGCATCCTGATTTTGTGTTTTGGACAGGCATTATTAGGATCCTATTTCATCAAGGAATAAAACAAAAAGTGCAAAGATAGAAAACAAAAGAAGAACTACTCTATCCCACTGTGGAGGAAGGGGACAGAGAGCAGGACAGAGGTGTTAACTGTTGTGTGTTGAGGGCCATTATTTGTCAGGCTCTGCCTTATATTTATTTAAATGCACAGAACAACGCATCGTGGGGCTTAGGGGCTCATGGGCTCCTGCTTCATAGTTGGGGGAAATGAAATGCTGGCAGATTTTGTAAGTTACCTGTGTTGGACAGTCTCTACAGTATCTCTCTTCCCCCCACCCCTCTGCCTCCATGATCCTGCTTCTGGTGTTCAAGCTTTTGATTAACCCCCCTCTCCTTGAGTGTAGATGGGATCTAGGATTTTCTTCTAACCAACAGAATATGGCAGAAGTGATGGATGCTGCTCCTCCTCCTATGTGATGTTATGTGAGACTTCATTTTGTAGTTGACCTGTTCAAGAGACTCTCTTTGCTGGCTCAAGGAGTGAGCAGCCATATTGGGAATTAGTTAATTAAGAAATAACTAATATATTACCCATCACAAATAGGTTTTTAGCATGTTCTAATTTTCATTTTTTAGTGATATAAAATTCAACATAATAGCCTAAACTGTTGATAAAAGGCATTATTATAGAATATCACTGGGACTTTGCTGGTGGTCCAGTTGCTAAGACTCCATGGTCCTCCCCAGTGCAGGGGGCCAGGGGTTGATCCCTGGTCAGGGAACTAGATCCCACATGCCACAACTAAAGATTCCACATGTCTTAGGGAAGATCGAAGTTCCTGTGTGCTACAACTAAGACCCGGTGAGCCAAAAAAATAAAAATAATATCATTGACTGTGATCCATTTTGACTTAGCTGCTCTAATTATCTGCTTGAGAGGTTATTGTCGAGGAAAGCATGTGATGATCATAATATGCTTTAATATGATCACATAGGATGATTGACATATTAGGATTTAATATATTACTGATCTATTTCTTCCCATTTATACATTCCAACTATGTATAACATTCTTCACATTTCTATATAAAGAGTAGATTTAATTCTATTATTTTCTTTTATTTTTTTGTAGTCTTAAAATTCTTCCAGTCAGTGACTTTCATAAGGAGTCCTGTGGAGTTTCTCAATATCTACAAGATGATATATTCATGACATTTAAATATCCTTGTATATATGAAACTTTTCTAGAATATTACATACCTTCAAATATAAATAATATATAAAGGAGAGGAAAAAGTGGTGATGTTTGTAGCAACCAATAAAAAATTCATGTTATGTAATATATCCTAATTTATTCCAATATCTCTACCCCAGTTAGCATTTTTCTGAGTTTCTCTACTAAAAGTACTTACTTAGAATTAAATATGTAGGAATAAATTTACCTAAGGAAAAAAAAGAATTGTACACAGAAAATTAAAAGACACTAATGAAAGAACTCAAAGACAACATAAACAGATGGAGAGACAGTCCATGTTCCTGGGTAGGAAGAATGGATATTGTGAAAATGACTATACTACCAAATGCAATCTACAAATTCAATGTGATCCCTATCAAATTACCAATGACATTTTTCACAGAACTAGAACAAAAAATTTCACAATTCATATGGAAACACAAAAGACCCCGAATAGCCAAAGCAGTCTTGAAAAAGAAGAATGGAGCTGGAGGAATCAACTTTCCTGACTTCAGATTATACTACAAAGCTATAGTCATCAAGACAATATGGTACTGGCACAAAAACAGTAACACAGACCAATGGAACAAGACAGAAAGCCCAGAAAGAAACCCATGCACCTATGGGTACCTTATATTTGACAAAGGAGGCAAGAATATACAATGCAGCAAAGAAAGCCTCTTCAATAAATGGTGCTGGGAAAACTGGACAGCTACATGTAAAAGAATGAAATTAGAACACTTCCTAACACCATACACAAAGATAAACTCAAAATGGATTAAAGACTTAAATGTAAGACCAGAAACTATAAAACTCTTAGAGGAAAACTTAGGCAGAACACTTGAAGACATAAATCAAAGCAAGATCCTCTATGACCCACCTCCTGCTGCTGCTGCTAAGTCACTTCAGTCGTGTCCCACTCTGTGCGACCCCATAGATGGCAGTCCACCAGGCTCCGCCATCCCTGGGATTCTCCAGGCAAGAACACTGGAGTGGGTTGCCATTTACTTCAGAGTAACGGAAATTAAAAGTGAAAGTAAACAAGTGGGACCTGATTAAACTTAAAAGCTCTTGCACAGCAAAGGAAACTGTAAGCAAAGTGAAAAGACAACCCTCAGGATGGGAAAAAATAATAGAAAATGAAACAACTGACAAAGGATTAATTTCCAAAATATACAAGCAGCTCATACAACTCAATACCAGAAAAACAAAGAACTCAATCAAAAAGTGGGAAAAAGACCTGAACAGACATTTCTCCAAAGAAGACATACATATGGCTAACAAACACATGAAAAGATGATCAACATTGCTCATTATTAGAGAAATGCAAATAAAAATTACAGTGAGTTATCACCTCACACCCGTCAGAATGGCCGTCATCAAAAAGTCTACAAACAATAAATGCTGGAGACTCTGTGGAGGAAAGGGAATGCTCTTGCACTGTTGGTAGGAATGTAAATTGATATAGCCACTATGGAAGATGGTATGGAAATTCCTTTTATTTATTTATTTTTTTTAATTTTATTTTATTTTTAAACCTGAAACGCTGTAGTAGTTTTGCCAAACATCAAAACAAATCCGCCACAGGTATACATACGCTCCCCATCCTGAACCCTCCTCCATCCTCCCTCCCCACACCATCCCTCTGGGTCGTCCCAGTGCACCAGCCCCAAGCATCCAGTATCGTGCATCGAACCTGGACTGGCGACTCGTTTCATACAAGATATTACACATGTTTCAATGCCATTCCCCCAAATCTTCCCACCCTCTCCCTCTCCCACAGAGTCCATAAGACTGTTCTATACATCAGTGTCTCTTTTGCTGTCTCGTACACAGGGTTGTTGTTACCATCTTTCTAAATTCCATATATATGCGTTAGTATACTGTATTGGTGTTTTTCTTTCTGGCTTACTTCAATCTGTATAATAGGTTCCAGTTTCATCCACCTCATTAGAACTGATTCAAATGTGTTCTTTTTAATGGCTGAGTAGTACTCCATTGTGTATATGTACCACAGCTTTCTTATCCATTCATCTGCCGATGGACATCTAGGTTGCTTCCATGTCCTGGCTATTATAAACAGTGCTGTGATGAACATTGGGGTACACGTGTCTCTTTCCCTTCTGGTTTCCTCGGTGTGTATGCCCAGCAGTGGGATTGCTGGGTCATAAGGCAGTTCTGTTTCCAGTTTTTTAAGGAATCTCCACACTGTTCTCCATAGTGGCTGTACTAGTTTGCATTCCCACCAACAGTGGAAGAGGGTTCCCTTTTCTCCACACCCTCTCCAGCATTTATTACTTGTAGACTTTTGGATCGCAGCCATTCTGACTGGTGTGAAATGGTACCTCATAGTGGTTTTGATTTGCATTTCTCTGATAATGAGTGATGTTGAGCATCTTTTCATGTGTTTGTTAGCCATCTGTATGTCTTCTTTGGAGAAATGTCTATTTAGTTCTTTGGCCCATTTTTTGATTGGGTCATTTATTTTTCTGGAGTTGAGCTGTAGGAGTTGCTTGTATATTTTTGAGATTAGTTGTTTGTCAGTTGCTTCATTTGCTATTATCTTCTCCCATTCTGAAGGCTGTCTTTTCACCTTGCTAATAGTTTCCTTTGATGTGCAGAAGCTTTTAAGGTTAATTAGGTCCCATTTGTTTATTTTTGCTTTTATTTCCAATATTCTGGGAGGTGGGTCATAGAGGATCCTGCTGTGATGTATGTCAGAGAGTGTTTTGCCTATGTTCTCCTCTAGGAGTTTTATAGTTTCTGGTCTTACATTGAGATCTTTAATCCATTTTGAGTTTATTTTTGTGTATGGTGTTAGAAAGTGTTCTAGTTTCATTCTTTTACAAGTGGTTGACCAGATTTCCCAGCACCACTTGTTAAAGAGATTGTCTTTAATCATTGTATATTCTTGCCTCCTTTGTCAAAGATAAGGTGTCCATATGTGCGTGAATTTATCTCTGGGCTTTCTATTTTGTTCCATTGATCTATATTTCTGTCTTTGTGCCAGTACGTCTTGATAACTGTGGCTTTGTAGTAGAGCCTGAAGTCAGGTAGGTTGATTCCTCCAGTTCCATTCTTCTTTCTCAAGATAGCTTTGGCTATTCGAGGTTTTTTGTATTTCCATACAAATTGTGAAATTATTTGTTCTAGCTCTGTGAAGAATGCTGTTGGTAGCTTGATAGGGATTGCATTGAATCTATAAATTGCATTTTCATTTTCACTATATTGATTCTTCCAATCCATGAACACGGTATATTTCTCCATCTATTAGTATCCTCTTTGATTTCTTTCACCAGTGTTTTATAGTTTTCTATATATAGGTCTTTAGTTTCTTTAGGTAGATATATTCCTAAGTATTTTATTCTTTCCGTTGCAATGGTGAATGGAATTGTTTCCTTAATTTCTCTTTCTGTTTTCTCATTATTAGTGTATAGGAATGCAAGGGATTTCTGTGTGTTGATTTTATATTCTGCAACTTTACTATAGTCACTGATTAGTTCTAGTGATTTTCTGGTGGAGTCTTTAGGGTTTTCTATGTAGAGGATCATGTCATCTGCAAATAGTGAGAGTTTTACTTCTTTTCCAATTTGGATTCCTTTTATTTCTTTTTCTGCTCTGATTGCTGTGGCCAAAACTTCCAAAACTATGTTGAATAGGAATGGTGAAAGTGGGCACCCTTGTCTTGTTCCTGACTTTAGTGGAGATTCCTTTTAAAACTAGGGATAAAACCACTATCCCAGCATGACCCAGCAATCCCACTCCTAGGCATATACCCTGAGGAAACCAGGATCGAAAAAGACACATGTATCCCATTGTTCATTGTAGCATTATTTACAATAGCTAGAACTTGGAAGCAACCTAGATGCCCATCAACAGATGAATGGATAAAGAAGTTGTGGTACATATACACAGTGGAATATTACTCAGCCATAAAAAGGAACACCTTTGAGTCAGTTTTAATGAACTGAATGAACCTAGAATGTATTATACAGAGTTAAGTAAGTCAGAAAGAGAGAGATAAATATCTTATTCTAATGCATATATACAGAATCTAGAAAAATGGTTCTGAAAAATTTACTTACAGGGCAGCAATGGAGAAACAGACATAGAGAATAGACTATGGACATGGGGAGAGGGGAGGAGAGGGTGAGATGTATGGAAAGAGTAACATGGAAACTTACATTACCATATGTAAAATAGATAGCCAACGGGAATTTGCTGTATGGCTAATAAATTCAAATAGGGGCTCTATATCAACCTGGGTGGGTGGGACGGGGAGGGAGGTTCAACAGGGAGGGGATATATGTATACCTATGGCCGATTCATGTTGAGGTTTGACAGAAAACAACAAAATTCTGTAAAGCAATTATCCTTCAATAAAAAAATAAAGTAAAAAAGCACTTATTTATTAAATAAGTAAATAATGGTCTATGTAAATTTGATAAACTTGTTACAGAAGATGTTTAAGAGCATATTTCCCAATTTATCATGACAATGATATTACCCTGAATAGGGAGGCTTCCTTGTGTTAAATGTTACTCATTCCTGCCTTAAGGAAATCTAGTTCTCTCGCTTGCCAACTCCAGCTGGGAAAACCTACTGGGCTAAAATCATTAAAGTGACAAATAATTCTGTGGCCAGTTCCCCAGACCTATGATTGGCCCTATCTGTACAGTCCCAGAAGGACACAACAGAATTAAATATTACATTTAGTTTAAAATTTGCTGGCAAACTATCCAGGTAGAGTCCTGCCCTTACTTTCTCCTGCTCATAACCAGCTTTAATGAGCCTCTGACATTTCCAGAAGAATATTTCCTCTGTAGATTTTGATTATAATGAGTATAGCACTCACCATATTAATCATGATGGATGGATTGAGCAGCTGTCTTCCCTATCTGAAGAATACACTGAGCACTGATGCTCTAGATTCTAAACTCAACTCCAAATGTCCCTGCTAATACAATCTTCTGAGATGGTTAGAGATGTTAATTAACTCCAACAACTAAATTAGGTTCTCTCCAAGATTGGAGATCCACTTAAAAATAATTAGTGTGACCTTAATCTTCCAATAAATATGTGTAATCCTCATCTTGAGACCACATGAAGGAAGAAATTGTCCCATTTCCAAGGTACTGGGTCCACTCAGCAGGAGTCGAACTACCTGCTTTCATTTATATTGCATTACCACAGTTATTATTTTAGCAAAAACTGCATGGTGGAACCTCACCATGTGCTCCTTGGTAATGAGAAGAATTTAAAATACTGTCCAAAAGGGACTTATCAAGGCAGCTCTTGGAGCACCTCATTGGAAGGCTGGAAACCCTATAAAATGATCAGAAACTCAGCATTTGTTTATTCTGCAAGTGCAATCCAGGGATGAGATGAATGACCTTATCTTTGCCTCAAAAGACTTCTAGTTCAGTTCAGTTGCTCAGTCTTGTCTGACTCTTTGTGACCCCATGGACTGCAGCATGCCAGGCTTCCCTGTCCATCACCAACTCCTGAAGCCTGCTCAAACCCATGTCCATTGAGTTGGTGATGCCATCCAACCTCTGTCGTCCCCTTCTCCTTCTGTCTTTGATCTTTCCTAGCATCAGGGTCTTTTCCAGTGAGTCAGTTCTTCACACCAGGTGGCCAAAGTATTGGAGTTTCAGCTTCAGCATCAGTCCTTCCAATGAACATTCCTTTTCTCTCCCCAAGAATCTCCCTCATCTGATACAGAAAAGTATAACAGGTTCAGGCTAGTTTGCTAGTGTGACTCACTTCTCCAAGGTGTGATCAGCACTGGTTCAGCTTATTATTAAGAAAAGCGTCTTCATCAGCAAGGCCGGCACTTGCACCCACGCTACACCAGAGCTTCCTATCCCCCAGGAAGAGAGCCCACCTAGCTCTATGCTCTCTCATTCCTAACTCCATTCTCCTGGCATTCTGGTTTTTAATATTCTTTTGAGTCTAATGGATCAAACTTGACTGTGTGAAAGTCACCTGGAGGGCTTGTTAAAATGCAGATTACTGGGCTCCACCCCAGAATTTGGATTCACTGGGGTGGAATGGGCCTGAGAATTTGCGTTCGTAACTATTTCCTAGATGGTGCTGATGCTGCTGGCCCAGGGACCACACTTCGAGAGCCACTCGAAGTGATAGGCGATAGAGCTCAACCCTAATTACAAATTAGAACCATCTCTGGACATATTAAACAGATGCACATGACCAGGCTCCTCCCACAACTGAGTAAATCAGAATCTCACTGGGGTGTGTCCAGGGTGCTGGTTTTTTAGAAGCTCCAGGTGATGCTAATGTGGGGCCACATGAGAAGGGCTGCAAAAAAGAGGGGCTGATAAATACATAAAAGTTGAAGTGAGATTTGACTCAAAACTCCTCTAGAGATTCTGTCTTTTCTCTTATGTGAGAAACATATTTTAATATTTTAGAACTGTTTAAAATATTTAAAAAGCCATTACACATCAGTATATGTCTCAAGTTCTCAGAATTTGTTGGTATTAAATACTAAATAATTATAGTAGTATGTAGTCATAATAACATAAGTCTTTCCTTTCTGTTTGCTGCAATGGGCAGGCATATATTCAATTAAGCGTTATTTTGGCAAGATAAATGTTCCATTTTCTATGAGAGAATTAAAACTAGCAGGATATGAGCACAGCAAGAACTTAATAAATGCCAAGGAAAACTTACTCATCATCAAGAGAGTAATTGTCAGGAGACTCTACTGAGTAACACTAGAACTTCTCAGTGAATCTGAGCTATAAATAAATTTGGGCTTGGAAACACATCCCTTAGTTCTTGGATATCGTCAACGGAATCTTTCACGTTTTTTCCTGAGACACTGACTTTGCATACATACCTTGCCCGAATTGTTATTCTGACCATAAGAGTTAGAAGCAGTACATTGGATTTCATTCCACGAGGCCACTAAGAGGCCACTTGAAGGATTCAGGTCACTGCGGCCTGTTTCCAGGCAGGTTCATTCTGTTCTGATTTGTTTTCCTCATGCCCAGCACAACACTTGGCATATAATAAGTGCTCCACAATTACTGATCTAATTTAATCAAATATTGTTACCCTATTTCAGAGGAAATAAACCTGCCTTTTTATTTCCCTTTTGAATTTTTGTTTGTAGCAAAGTAATAGATGTACGTAATTAAAAAGTCATGGCTCATAACAAAAAAAACATCTCCTGCCTGTTCTATCCCCTTACCCCCACCCCCAAATTCTACTCTACAGACACAGGCATTTTCTGGTTGGCCAGCTATTTCTTCTGATATTTCTATCCAAATTTGTATGTCAAAGTCCCCACAAAAAAAATGTCTTGAGAGGAAACTTTATTTTGATTTAAAAAAAGGAAAAAAGCTGAGTTCAATAGAAACTTGACAGGCAGGTGGCAGCTACCTAAATGAGTTCAGTCCAGTGAGTTCCCCAAGGGTTTGAGCCCTTGGGGTGTGAAGGGTCAGTTGCAGAGGAGTTAGTCTTGGGTGGTTGGGCTGGGAGTCAGCAGGTGGCGTCTGGGCAGGGCTGGGTGGAGACTTGTAAATCCAAACACATTCAAGGCAATTGGTTTGGTACCTGAGGTGAGGCTAGTGGTTGAAACAGTGTGTAACCTATCTTTCCAGAGTTGCTGTTCAGGGAACTCTTGATGGTACTGATACTGAAAGTGCAAAGGATGCCATGCTGCAGGCTGATTCGAATTTAGAGATGAGCCGAAACAGAAAAGACGCTTGTTTCTTATTGTCAGTTCTACAACAAGCAGGTAAGCGCTGTGTTCTTGATAATCTTTTTTTAACATAGAAATGAAACACTTTAACTCTCAATGTATCTAATGTTTCACATCATAATATACTAAATAAATACTACCTTTACTATTATTTCATTTCCCCACACATTTATAACTGATAGTGAGAAAGTTTAAATGTTCTGAAAAAAATGTTAAAGGTCATAGAAAAGTCATATTGTGAATATTAACGTATAGGTAGTGAAGGTGGCTTTGCAGTTTTAGTTCTCACATTCATTTTTATGGTCTCAGACTCCTGCTCAAGGCTAGGACACCAGTAAAAGAAACCGAGAAAGGTCTGTTTCTTCTCTTTTCCCTACACCTGCCTGCCCTCTGCTGGAGGTGCCAAAGATTAATGAACTTGTCCAAAGACTGTCAAGTTATGCCTAGATGGTTAGCAACCTTTTTTTCTGCCCTGTCCTACCCTTCACTGTCACCCTTGAAAGATGGAAAGTGTTTCCCATCAGAAGCAAGGATATTCTAATTCTTGGCTGGATTAGTGGTTTTATCTACTGGTGGGGAAAGACTCTGACGCCAGTAAACAATCACCAATTACGTAACTGAATTCTCTTAATTCTGTGCTCAGAGTGTAGCCTTCCCATGCAAGCCTGTTGGAAGCAATGCCAGAAGTTATTTAGTCCAATGCTGGCTGATGCCAGCAGCAACTAACATGTTTACTTTTACTGCATAACTAAGATATTGTGTTGTGTTGTGTTGCAAATGTGAGCTCAAACACCATCATCATTAAGCAGAGATTGGATTTTTGACTTAGGCCAGATTTCACGTGACATTTTTTTCCCTTTGTTCTATTTCTGCGGTTGTCTTCACCACCTGGATAATTACTCCCAGAAATGTTTAGTGTTAATAGTCACTTAAAGATGTCTAGTGACTGATATAAATAGCTATACAGCTGTTCAATTTCTTTCCAGAATGTCCAGATCTGCTTCCAGACTATATAAGTTCCAAGATATTGTATTAATCTCCTCTTTCACCCCCAATCCTGCACAGTTTACATTCCCATATGCAGCAATATCACTGCCCTACCCAGTGATTTAGCACAGGCTAAATCCATGAGAAATCCTGAATAAAATTTTTTGTTAAATGTATGAATAAAATAATATTCCTTTTTTAAATTTTATTTTATTTTTAAACTTTACATAATTGTATTAGTTTTGCCAAATATCAAAATGAATCCGCCACAGGTATTCCTTTTCTTTAGTGAAGGAACCAAGGTTAGTATCACTCACTAATGAGAACAGAAACTGAAGTATGGGCAAATTGTATATCTATAAACTTACAGAAGACTATTAAAAACTCACATCAAAAGAGGAGATTTAGGAATACAAACTTTTAAAAATTCTTATATCTGCTTGTCTCATATTTTTGTTGTTTTCAAAAGATGTGTGTATTTATGTAAAATATAGTCATGTTAAGACAATAAAGGGAATAGGCTTTTTAAAAGATGAAGTTAGAAACTGTTGTCTTAAAGCGCTGAGATTCTTGTTTTTAATTAACTAATTTTTGGCTGTGCTGGGTCTTTGCTGTTGCCTGGGCTTTCTCCAGTTGCAGGGAGTGGGCTCTACTCTTCCTTGTAGAGCTCAGGCTATTCATTGCGGTGGCTTCTCTAGGCTTCAGAAGTTGTGGCACACGATCTTGGTGGTTGCAACTCACCAGCTCTAGAGCATGGCTCAGTAGTTCAGGCACACGATCTTGGTGGTTGCAACTCACCAGCTCTAGAGCATGGCTCAGTAGTTGTGGCACACGATCTTGGTGGTTGCAACTCACCAGCTCTAGAGCATGGCTCAGTAGTTGAGGCACACGATCTTGGTGGTTGCAACTCACCAGCTCTAGAGCATGGCTCACTAGTCGAGGCACACGATCTTGGTGGTTGCAACTCACCAGCTCTAGAGCATGGCTCAGTAGTTGAGGCACACGAGCTTAGTTGCCCTGAGGCATGTGGGATCTTCCTGGACCAGGGATCGAAACCGTGTCCCCTGCATTGGCAGGTAGATACTTATCCACTGCGCTATGAGGGAAGTCCAGCTCTGAGATTCTGAATTATCTTTCTTGTTAGAACTCTTGGATAGTGGATGGTCATTTATTTTCAGATTCTTCTGCAATAACTTCTAACAAATATTAAAAAAGAACAAGGTAGTAAATGTTTTTATTTCTAATCTGTCAGTAGTTTACAAGTAAATTAACAAGCAATGTGACTTTTTATTACACAGGGGATTTTTTTTTGGCAAGAATTCTGCAGACATCTCTGACCAGAAGGAGAGTTATTATTTCCATTTTATATTTAGAGAAATAAAGACAAATGAAGAAATTGAAAGAAATGCTTGATTTTACAATAGATCTGGGAACAGAACACTGGGCACATTGATTTTATTTCATTAGAGTAGTGAATTTTTTGGCTTATATACTCCCTAAAATAGTTTTCAAAAACCCTGTGCCTTCTCAAACATTTTATGTTAACATCTGAAAGTTTTCCTCTTAAATTTATATAGTAGTAAAGGCTGTAGTCCTATTATAATACTGAGGCTTTTTTTTTTAAATTTTATTTTATTTTAAACTTTACATAATTGTATTAGTTTTGCCAAATATCAAAATGAATCCGCCACAGGTATACATGTGTTCCCCATCCTGAAAAACCTATTTATTGCTCCACTCTGTTGGAAAGAGGGAAATTTCCTTGCTACTCATCTTGATTTTTTTTTTTTTTGACTAATCTAGTAACTAAATTGACATAAGACAGATTAACAGGAGAATTAAAAAAAAAAAACAGATTTCATTCATACAAATGGAATCTTACAGAAACAGGACCTAAAAAGTGACCAAAGCAGGCAGCTTTGATACTTTTTAGACAAAGAAACAACAAATTTGTAAGGAATGGACAGAACAAAGGAATTTAGGCTTGGATTCTTAATCAGTGAAGAATCTAAACAGAGTTTGGGTTTAGGGTAATAAATTAGCAAAAAAGCAACAAGGTTTGTTTGTACAGGCTTCTCAGCTCTGAATTCCCTATCTCTAGCCATAAGGCTGTGTCTCTACCTCCAGAGGCAGGGAGGGCACATTTCACAGGAGAGATTTATTTCCTGCTTCCAGGGAGACAGAGAGAAGGAGGGTCAGAGTGTTCTTGTACCAACTGTTTCTCAAACAATATAATTCAAAATAATCAATGTGCCATCATGGCATACTTGGGTATGGCCTGCACTGAGACTTAACAACTCTTTTTAAAGTAGATAATATAATCTGAATACCAAAGCAATTTTATATGCACTGTCACTACTCCTAAAACCATATGAACATGCCATTTATGACACATGGATGGACCTTGAGGGCATTATGCTAAGTGATAAAAGTCAGAGAAAAGGACAAACACTGTAAAATCTCACTTTTATGTGGAATCTCAAAAAAACCTGAACTCATAGATACAGAGAACAGATTGGTGGTTGCCAGAGATGGGGAGCCAGGGTAAGACAAAATGTATGAGATTGATCACAAGGTACAAACTTCCAGTTATGAAATAAGTCATGAGAATATAATGTATTGGAAGGAATGATGCTAAAGCTGAAACTCCAGTACTTTGGCCACCTCATGCGAAGAGTTGATTCATTGGAAAAGACTCTGATGCTGGGAGGGATTGGGGGCAGGAGGAGAAGGGGACGCCAGAGGATGAGATGGCTGGATGGCATCACTGACTCGATGGACGTAAGTCTGAGTGAACTCCGGGAGTTGGTGATGGACAGGGAGGCCTGGCGTGCTGCGATTCATGGGGTTGCAAAGAGTCAGACACGACTGAGCGACTGAACTGAACTGAACTGATGGTGACTCTATTTAATATACTGTGCTGCATATTTGGAAGTTGCTAAAAGAGTAGATCTTAAAAGTTCTGAACAAAAGAAAAAATTTCTAACTATGTATGGTGATGTTAGCTAGATTTGTTGTGGTGATCAGCTCACAACATATGCAAACATCAAGTCATTATGTTGTACACTTCAACCTAATATGTTATATGTCAATTATATCTCAATAAAAATATGAAGTCTCTTTTTCAACATTAGGAAAATTTACATTTCTTGTTTCCCCTTGAACTTGTATGTCTACTTTACCCACTGAATTTTTTGATATTTGAAAGTTTAAAAAGTGAATCATTTTATCATACTTTCCTGCAACAAAAATTATGTATATGCTGAAATTTAAAATATTTGCTTCCTGAAATGGTAAAGCCGAGTGTTAACTCTTTCTTCTGGATTAAATTATCATTACCTTTATTGTAAGCAACTAAATATAATGACATAAATGCATTATTAAAATTGATACTGGTTATCATAATAAGTAAAATGCTACTGGAACTATATCTCTTAATGAGATGGATGGAGCCTTTTTCCTTTTTAATTAGTCCATATATTAATAGATATGTATCACTTATTGCTAAAATATGACAAGATTCTGTGGAAATTGACAGCAAAAACAAATGATTGGGTATTTTTACATGTTGAATTTATGAAAATCATATTAATGACTGTTTACAGTAGAATCCACAAATATTCTTGTTAAGCTGATATCTAACAAGTACATCATAGGGTAGAATAAACTGGTAGAAAGTGGCTAAGCAAGAAGGACAAGCAGGAAATGCATCCAAGTAAGAAATGAATATACAGTGTCAAATTATGTTTATGCAGTAGCTTATCACAAATTTTCTCTTATGAGTCTGGATGACTGTACAAGAAGATATAAAACACTAACGCACTTCTGATACATGTTCTAGAGACTTGAAAATGTAATACTGATCAGCAGATAATCATGGAATGTTTATCTCTTCTTTCTTGCAATCACACAGCTGGGACACAAACCAGTGCTTTGCTCAAGGCAGTGTCCCTGTAGGCACTCACAGCCTGAAATCAGGCCTGCTGGCAGGACTCCAGATGGGTGAGAGGTCTGCCTTATTTTAGGAAGTAGGATAGAGGTGACTGGGAGTGACGAGCTTGGGAAGACTAGGCACAATGCCTTGATCAAGCGTAAGTGCTCAGGCAGATCAGATTTAAGCAGAAGTAATACAGACTCTGAGCGGCTGGAAATCACTCCCCTTGAAACTGTCTAACATACTCTATTCCCACAATTCCTGCACAAGCTCTAGTTTGAAGACCACAGTAGAGACCTCTGAAATCCACAGTGTATTTTAAGTTTTAACTTTTTAGAAAGCCCAGAGACACAAAGTCTGGCCGGGAAGCTCACCAGGCTGCCCTGTGAGAGACCTTCACATAACCTTGAGTCCTTGTAGGACAATGGCCTTCCTCAGGGAACTGTGATCTTGCTGACTAAATACTGAGCTAGGATGGTAGGACATGGGGCAGATAAAGTCTGATGGATGACTATCCGGTGCTTTTAATACCTTTCTGTCTTTGGGTGATTGTTTATTTCCATAAGAAAAAAAAAAAAAACTTGTGACATGTGAACTGGCTGCTCAAGTCGTATAATAAAAACCATAATGTAATGGATAAATTCAGACAAGGTCATAATCATGTTAAATATACATTTATTTTAAGATCCCTTGAAGGGCTGGAGTTTAACTGTTAAATGAACATTCTTTTAGTGATCTAGAAATAAAACTATGATGCTATTTTTCTGTTATTAAATAAATGTGTATATTACAATCTAGAGTATCGTAATTGTGATTAATAATAGGTCATTAGAGAATATTTCATCACATTATAATGATTTTTAGCCTCTATTTTTAAATTGGCATAATTTATAAGGCATTTATAAAATTTTTGGAAAAAATTCAATCTGGTAGCAAAGGAACAAAATGGACAACCTGCCCCTGAGATTTAGGAAATGAAGACAGATGGATGTGTAGATGGCACACTCATTAAGAAGAAGGTGGAATTATGTTGGAAACAAGACTTTGGTGAGTTCCCAAGATGGTGATATAGAAAGATCCTGAGCTCACCTCCTCTCATGGGCACATCAGAATTACAACTATTAACAGAAAAACTCCTGATTAAGAAGACTGGAACCTACCAGAAAAGATCTTCTACAACTAAAGGTGTAAAGAAAGAACCACAGTGAGATGGGTAGGTGGGACGGAGTTGTGGCACAGTTGACTCATAGCTCTAGGTGGACCACCCATAATTACAATTACAGAGAGTAGTTATAATTGCAGAGGTTCTTCCTAAGGAGTTAGGGTCTGAGTCCCACTTCGCCCCTCTCTCCACCAGCCCCCCCCTCCCCCGCCCCTTAGAGCTTGCTTTTGGGAAACCCAGAAGGCTATGGGAAATAGAGACTCCATTTTTAAAAGATACAGACCACATGGACACTGGGGCAGGCAGCCATCACTTTGGAGCCCTCCCTCTAGCTTACTAGCCTCACTGCTCACCAACCTGGGGACACCAGCATTGAGAGACACCTCAGGCCAAGCAATCAGATGATGAGACAGCCCCCTCTACCAACAGACAGGCTGAGCCCACAGCCGCACCTGGACATGGCCCTGCCCACCAGAGGGCACAAGATGCAGCCACACACACCAGCATGCAGGCACTAAACCCAGGACCCCCAGAACCCTGCAGCCAGAGACCCTGGGAACAAGTTCCACCCTCCAGCTGGCAGATGTCAGCCCCCATGTTCCCTGGGTCCTGGCCCTGCCCACCAGCAAGCCTGCTCAAAACCAGCCTCGACTACCAGCACTCAGACCCCAGCCCCAGGACAACCACAGCCCCACAGCCTGCCAGAAGTCCAGCACCAGCTCTGGGTCTGGCTGGGCCCTGGCCCCTCTACCAGCAGGCCAACACCAGCCTTGAGACACTCTGGGCCCTTTAGATAGCTGCCGTGGGATCTGGCCCCACTCACCTGTAGACCAATGCAAGCTTTGGGGCGCCCCAGACCCTGCAGGCAGCTATGTCAGGAACCAGCCTGTAACCAGCTGTGGGGCCACTGGGCCCTGCAGCCAGACCTCAGGACCCAGCTGTGCCTGCCAGTGGGCCAGCACTGCCTATATAAATTTTGAAATATATAAAATTTGAAAATATATATATAAAATTTGAAAATTTGAAAAACTATGTAATACATCTGAAACTAATATAATATTGTAAATATTGTACATCAACTATGCCTCAATAAAAATGTCTTAAAAAAAGAAACAAGCCTTTGTGTTTTTTTAAGTGTTTACTTTGCCCATATATTCACCTTAATTTTCCTCAGTTTACACCATTTCCATACGCTTGGCTCAAATATACACTTATTGCTAAAATAGCTGATTAGGTTGGCCAAAGTTGATTCAGTAAACAATTTTTTTCCCCTATTTTCTAGAATTAATACAAAGTTGACCACTTAGCAATGCAGTGGTTGGGACACCCATGCCTGTACAATCAAAATCTAGAAACAGGGACTTCCCCGGCGGTCCAGTGGTTAAGACTATGTGCTTCCAATGCAAGGGATTTGGCTCAGATTCCTGGTCAGGGAATTAAGATTCCACATGCTGTGTGACAAGGCCAAGTATGTGTTTGTATAAAATTTTAAAATCATCTTTTTTAATGCACAGTTTTTAGTGTTCAGTTCATACAACATAAAGTTGTATGACTACTATCATACTCAAGATATAGAATAGGATCATTATTTCAAACATTTCTTTTGTAGTCAAGGAATCCCCAGTTATACTCAGCTCTTAGCAATCTTGGATCTGTTTTCTGTCTTCCTAGTTTAACCTTTTCCAGAATGTCCTATAAATGGAATCATACCATAGAATAAAGCTCACACACTCCCATCCCCCCAACCTGGAACCAATCTGGATTATTTCATGAGCAAGAAATAAACTTCTATTGTGATTCAGCTATTATACAGTTTGAGGCCAATATGTCACAGCAAATAGTCAACCCTAACTAATACACTCTCCTTTCCTTCCCCTGTTAGATCACCGTGTCAACATGCTCTGATTACAAGTTTGTCAGTTATCTGTAGGTCACTCATAAGAAACATTGTTCCAGGTTCTTGCCATTCATGTACAGATGAAGTTGAGAAGCCAAAAACTAGATGGGATTTCAAAAGAATTCTTCTTAAGTGTTGTAAAGATTTATCTTATGTGTTGACTTCAAATTATTACTAATTTGCTTGTAGTGCTGTGCTGGGAAGTTTTCTGGGGTAATGTCCAGGCTAATAGGAAAGAATACTGTGATTAATTATCAGTAGCCGTTACAAGCAAATGAGGTAAGAGTGATGGCACGGGTTCAAAAAATTTTGTCATCCCTGGGGTTAAGCCAATGCCTTGGATGCATTCAGAAGGCCTTTTCTAACAGTTGGTCCCAGACTTCTAAGTCTCAAGGAAGAGGAACTTATCATGAACTCAACATCTTTGCTATGACCCTTATGTATATGAATTTGTGTGATTTATTGGCAGCTGTAACACGCAAACTTATAAAGAAAATTTAGTCTTTCCTCTGCCTAGATTCTGGTTGCTTAGTTCAGAAGTCAGGTATTTTCAGGACTTGAAAGTTCTAAAAACACTGTTGAAGGCACACGCACTGTTACCACTTGAACAGTGGCTAAGCAAATGATTTTATCTTCCAGGACTGTGCCCTAGCATCTTTAAATCTATGACCAACTGACTCCCTGCTTGGTTTACAGACCTACCTGGCAAATATAAGGAAATAAAGAATAGGAAACATTCCCTTTATATAGATTAGCCATGGGTGGTTAAGGGGCTTCCCAGGTGGTGCTAGTGGTAAAGAACCTGCCTGCCAATACTGGAGACATGAGACACAGGTTTGATTCCTGGGTGGGGAAGATCCCTTGGAGGAGGGCATGGCAACCCACTCCAGTATTCTTGCCTGGAGAATCCCATGGACAGAGAAGCCTGGTGGGCTATAGTCCATGGGGTTGCAAAGAGTTGGACACAACTGAAGTGACTTAGCACATGGGTGGTTAAAAGGCAGACGGACCCCTTCTTTCTGCTGCGGGACTTAGAGTTTACTTATAGTGTCTCCCAAGTGCTCGGATTTCTTAAGCTGCTTGTTCTTAGTTACTATTTTCTGGAGGACAAAATTATGAAATTCAGATATACGTACCTGAGTGCAACAAATACTACACCCAAACAAAATCTCAGCTTGATCTCTTTAACAAGCACATTAAAGATTTTCCTATTTTCACAGGACATGAGAAAGAGTAAAATTTTTCCATGAAAAAGAAGATTGCTGAGTATAGCCAAGAAATTCAAGTCATTTCTAATCATGAGGAAAGAGTCAGACACATCTAAATTGAAGGATGTTATGCAAATTGACTGGCTTAGAGTCTTTAGAGTAGCCAATGCCATGAAAGAATTAAAAAAAAAATCACTGTTGAAAGGGCTGTTTTAGATCAAAATAACCTAAAGATGAATAACAACTAAATGCAATTTGTGACCCTTATTTGAATCTTGTTAAAAAACAGAGACAAACAAGCAAAAGACAAAAATGACTCTTGCCTGGAGAATTCCAGGGATGGAGAGCCTGGTGGGCTGCCGTCTAAGGGGTCGCACCGAGTCGGACACGACTGAAGCAGCAGCAGCAGGGAAATTTGAATATAAACTTTACATTGGATAATAGGATGTAACAATGTTACATTTCTCAAATGTAGTAATTGTAGAGGGTAGAAGAATGTCATTGCTCTGAGATGATCCTTGTGATAGTATTTAGGACCCTGGTGTTAAAGTGTCTGCCACTTACTCTCAAATGGTTGAAAGTATGTGTGCATATTATACAAAGAGAGAAAAAAACAAATGGGGTGACAGTTGGTAAATCCAGGTGAAGAATATACAGGCATTTCTGTTCTAGTCTCCCAACTTTTCTGTGGGTTTGAACGTTTTTAAATGAGAAAGCTGAGGAAAATAAATAAATCAAGGAAAAATAAGGTAATTTGCTTTTATTTCATCAAATTCAATGTTTAAAATAGGGATGGCAATTGTTATTTTTAGATGTCTGAAATTTTAAAAATAAACAGAAAATTTGGGAAGTGGGGGGAATTACCCTATTAATTCTAACTCATGTACTATACTTTTCCTTTCCAATCTGTTCCTCTGTGCATAAATAAATAACATCACATTGTAATAATTTTCATCATTTTCCACCTAACATTACAATTTCAGCATTTCCTATAACATTACTACTTAAGTGCTTACAATGACTACTTTTAATTTGAGGGAATTCTTTTGAGGGAATAGGTATTTTCTTTAATAGTTCCACAATTAAGACTTCTAATAAATGGTGCTTCAGTGGCATCTTTGTACACAATTTTTTCTACATTGTGGATTCTAATTTTGATATAAATTTCCACAGGTGAAATTGCTGGATCAAATGACCATGTATAGAAGACTAGAAACACTTTGCTGTTATTCTTTTAAACTGCTAGTGAGATAGTGGGAGCTTGATAAAAGTGACTCATTTCAAACCGTTACATTTCTTTGAGCCTGAGTATTTTTAGATTACTAACCCTCTTTCCTTGCCCTCCTCCCACAACCAATTGGGGGAGCTTAGTCTCTCTTTCCCACTATCTACTCCTTTAGTGTGCTGTTTCAACCTAAGATCCTGGGCACCAAGAGGTCAGTGAGAGTGGTGGGTGTCTTTAAGCTTTTCAATATTTTACCAGCCTAACAAAAATCATACATAAACTCACAATGAGGCTCAAGTGAGTGAGTTTAGAAGTGCAGTCTCGGGACTTCCCTGGCGGTCCAGTGGTTAAGACTTGGGCACTCAAGGCAGGGGGCGTGGGCTCGATCTCTGCTCGAGGAAGTAAGATCCCACATGCTGCACAGCATGGCCTAAAAAAAAAAGTGTAATATTTGGCCCCAGTCAATCCTGGTGATGACTACAACCCAGCTAACAGTTCATTGGCCACCTGAGGCCCTGAAGCAGAGCTCAACTGAGCTGTGTCAGGTTCCTCACAGATGATGTGAGATAATAAGTGTTTTTTGTTTTAGCTGTTGAGTTTTAGAGTAATTTGTTATGCTTCAATAGATAACCAATACAGACTTTGGAAATGGGATACGGCCTTAACAGAAACATAAAATATGGACAAAAGGCTGTGAACAAGTACTTCAAGAAAGAAGATGTCTAAGCGATCAATGAGCAGATGAAAAGAATGTATACCTGTGGCGGATTCATTTTGATATTTGGCAAAACTAATACAATTTTGTAAAGTTTAAAAATAAAATAAAAATTAAAAAAAAAAAAGAAAAGAAGCTTATCCTTTGTTGTCGGGACATAGCAGGCTAAAACCATGATTAAATAACTTTACACACACACCAGACAAGGCTAAAATGAGATCGACAATCTAAGTGTTGGTGAGGATATGGGGTAACGGGGACTATCACGCATCACTGGCAGGAGTGTGAAGTTGGTGCAGTCACTTTGTAAAATTAATAAAGTTCATATCAACCTACCCCTATTAACCCAGAAAGTACACTCTTGGGTTTAGACCAAGAGAAATGATTGGATACGTTAAAAAAAAAAAGTACATAAATATCCTTAGCAGTTTCATTCAATACAGACCTAAACTGCAAATAACCCAAATATTTATCAGCAGGAGAATATGTAACAAATTGTGATATATCCAGGAAATGAAATATTACCCAGAAATAAAATAAGTCATATATATATATATTAATTTGGATGAACCTCAAAAGTATTATTTCAAGCAAAAGTAGTATACACTATATTCCATTTATTTAATATTCAAAAGCAGGTCGACCAAGTCTACAGCGATAAAAATGAGAATAGTCATTCCCTCAGGACTGGTAAGTTGTATTGACTGGAAGACAGGAGGGAATTCTCTGGGGTGATAGAAATATTCCACATTTTGATATGGATGGTCACACAAAGTTAACACATGTATCTTAGCCCATCTGGGGCTAACAAGGCACCAGAGACTGGGTAGCTTATATTGGGTTGGCCAAAAAGTTCATTTGGGTTTTTGGTATACTACTACAGACAACCCAAATGAATGTTTTGGCCAACCCAATTATTAATGGGAATTTATTTCTCACAGTTCTGGAGGCTGTATGTCTGCGATCAGAGTACAAACATGGCGACTGCCCTCTTCTGGATTACAGACTTCTGGGTGTATCCTCACAAGGAAGAAGGTGACAAGGGAACTGTTCTGGACCGCTTGTGTGTGTGTGCGTGTGTGTGTGTGTGTGTACGCGCATGCGCTCAGTTGCTCAGTGGTGCCCAGCTCTTCGTGACTCCATGGACTGCAGCCCACCAGGCTACCCTGTCCATGAAATTTCCCAGGCAAGAATACTGGGTTGCCATTTCTTTCACCAGGGGATTTTTTTGACCCAGGGATTGAACCCATGTTTCTTGTGTCTCCTGCACAGATTTTTGGACCTCTTTTATAAATTAAATATCTGCCTTCATGACCTAAGCACTTCCCAAAGGCTCCACCTCCTAGTACCATCACCTTGGGAGTTATTTTAACATATGTGTTCTGGGGGGTAGGGGGAGATATATTCAGACCATAGCAGTACATAAAAAAATTCATAAAATTATACTCTTATGATTTGTTAATTTTACTATCTAAATGTAAATTACAGCTCAATTATATATTGTTTTAAAAAAAAAAGCCTAAGTCCTTTCTATGGCCTATAAAGTTCCAGGGATGGTGTCTTTGGCTCCCTCTTTGAGTTTATCTCTTGATACCCTTCCCCTTATTTACTCCCCAAACCCACTGGCTTTCTTCTTGTTCCTCTAACACATTGCCACTTCAGAGCCTTTGCATCAACTCTTCTCTCTACTATAATCTCTGTCCTCAAATAACCTCTCAAATATCACCCTTGACTTTGTTCAGGTCTCTGATTGTCATAGTCACGTTTCTCTGGAAAACAGAGTCGCAGGCAAGGACTGTTAGTGCTTTATTTGGGAGATACAATCCAACATAGCTGGTCACTCCGTGTATTAGTTTCCCAGAGCTGCTGTAACAAAGTACCACAAACTGGACCCTGTAAAACAGCAGAAATAGATAGTTTCACAGTTCTGAAGGCTAATCATCCAAAATCAAGGATGTTGGCAGGGCCACCAGCCATCTGAAACCTGTAAGTTTCTGGTGTTGGCTGGCAATCCTCGATGTTCTTGTCTTATAGATGCAGCGTTCCAATTTCTGATTCCACCAGCACATGACCATATTCTGTGCATCTCTGTCTTTTCTTCTTCTTACAAAGACATCAGTTGCATTAGAATGGGATCCACCCTAATAACCTCAGCTTGACTTGACTGCATCTGCAAAGACCCTGTTTCCAAATAAGGTCACATTCATGGGAGACTTCCACTTATCTTTTTGGAGAACATGATCCAGTCCATAGCACCCAGTAAGCGGGCTTGATCACACAGATTGACTCTAGTTGGCTGTATGGCAAAACCGTGCAGCCAAATAGTCCATCAGAGGGAGCAAGGGAGAGGGCTTATCTGCCTGGTATCCTCCAGTTTCCTGTCTGCCACTGGTCAAAGTTCATTCAGGGGAATTAAAGGCTCTGCGTTTCTGGATGGCATCATTTGGCCCCACTGGCAGATGCTCAAGAAACAAGGCCTTGCAGTTTGGCTTTTCGGCTGAGTTTGGGGAGAGAAGCCATGTTCTAGGCCTGTGGCTGGGAAACCATGGGCTGTGGGGAACCACGGGGCCCGTCACCTGCTGTGGCAGCTGAGGAGGAGCAGCTGGCTGAGGATGAGACAGGTGGTGTGTAGACGGGTCCCATGCTGCTCAGATGCCACCTTGCCGGGGAGTTCTTCTCTGACTGCTTTATACCAAAGAGAAGTCCCATCTCCATCTCAGTATTCCTTTATTTTACTTAATTATTCTCCATAGCACTTCCTTCCGCTGGTCATACGATATATTTATGTGCTCGTTTACTCTCTTTCACGTTATCCACTGTAATTGCATTCATGAGAGCATTTGTTCCCTCAGTGCTCAGCACAGCGTGTGGCACATGGCAGGGACTCAATATATAGTTGCTGAATTGAATGACTGGGTGAATTAATGAGTGTAAAAAATGAAAAAGCCTCCACCTATCCCTCCAGTCTGTTGCAGGGTTACTGAGTGGGTGGGCATGGGGGCGATCTTGGCATAGTCAGGCCTGTTGTAAGCAGGTCAGGGCCTAGGTTCATCTGAAGGGAAAGCTCCATTTCCCGTGTTTAAATAGTGCAGCTCCTGGTGGAGGTGAGGAGCTGAGGGAACAAGGGCAGGGAGGCCTCTGTGTCATCAGGTAGGAAAGCAGACAGAGCTGGCACCTCCCTGGTGTGAATGTGGAGAGGGGAAGGTGTGTGGCGCCCTTGCCCTGCAGGTCACGCTGGGTAAAGAACCATGTCTTCACTTCTTGACCTCTTTCTCAACCTTCTGAGATATTTTCTGTTTCTGGAAGTGACTGATACTTTTAATCCAGAAATGCTGGTAAAAATCTTCTTGACTTGTATAGCACTACCAATTTTTGATGTGAATATTGGTGCCACCTAAGCAGAAGAGCTCAACTCATCATCAGGCTGTTGCCCAGTTAAGATGTGACGTGTACTGCTTTTAATGATAATGACAATTCTCTGTTTTATTTCTGTCAAGTTCCACGTGCTCTTGGTTTAATGTAACCAATAAGATGTTTAGTCACATTCTCTCTTTTCTATTCTTATTTTCTCTGTGGAATCTACAATATAAGTAATCTGGTTTTGAAATCTAAAGGAGCCCATACTGGATTAGAGATGAAGAAGAAATTACAACAAAAGCTAGGTGACTGTAATTCATTCAAAATTGCTTTTAATGGTAATTTTCTCTATTAATATGAAAATGTGTATAATAACACAGGTAGAAAATTTTCAAGCTGAACAATGTACCACACTTCTCTCACACAATATCAGAGAGCAATATCAGCTCGTTAATTCACCAAAATTGTTATATTCCACTAGAAAATAGGCCTAAGATGAATGCAGTGATATGGTGACATTTTCCTCACCCCAAATTATTTATCCAAGTTCCTTAGCGTTACTTCACCACTCACCTTGAGGAAGTGGCACACAAAACACTTTCACATATAAAGGGGCCTTCCTCTGGCACACGTGGAATGTTGCACAGGTTGTAAGGTTAGTCCTTACACCTAGTTTGGACTTGAGTGATGTGCATAACAGTGATTTTTGCTGGTCTTGGTTCCAGAGGAATAGTCTATTCTGGAAAGGTGGCCAGTTGGAGCATTCATGGTTTTTCACAGCTCTCTCTCACTAGGCAGGAAGTTCTTCTGTTGAATGAAATAACACAACAATGCCAGTCTTCTACATAGAAGTAAGTATGTTTCTCTAGTAGACAATTTTACTTCTGGAGCAAGAGATTTTTCTTCTTTTAGGACTTGCTTCCATAACTAAGTCACAAATTTTAACTGAATAATTTTGGAGACAGATGGTTCTTTTTAACTCTACCTCTTGACTGTATACTTTATCTTTCTGTGAAGTGTGCGTTGTGTTAGACACTCAGTCGTGTCCGACTCTTTGCAACCCCATGGACTGCAGCCTGTCAGGCTCCTCAGTTCATGGAATTTTCCAGGCAAGAATACTGGAGTGGGTAGCCATTCCCTTCTCCAGGGGATCTTCCCAACCCAGGGATCAAACCTAGGTCTCCTGCATTACAGGCAGATTTTTTTTTTTTTTTTTTTTTTTTTTACCATCTGAGCCATCAGGGAAGCCTGAAAAGCAGATCCACTTGTAGCAGAAGTGGGGTTCAGACCCACAACGATATAAATCCATTGGATCTTAAGGCCAATACCTTAACCACTCTGCCTGGTACCTGCATCCTTCTGTGAAACAAGGGCCTAGAACCATATATAGACTCTTTACAGGGAGTGTAAACACTGCCAACTTAAACTTTGACATTGATCCTTTATGAATCTGGAAATTGAAGGCATATAATCCCAAGCTTATTTTTTCTTGATTTCATAATATTTTAATATTTGCTTTAATTCCAGTGCCCCACAAATTCACAAAGAAATGTAGTAGTACATAGTTTAGTAATGTAAATATTTGGGTCATTTGTGATTTTGCCTTATGGATAAAATTTTTTAAAAATAATATTTGTTACTGTAGAAATTTTAGTCACTTTCCTATCCCCACGTATTGCTGTTTTGAGACTTTAATCCAAATATACTCCCCACCAAATTCACAAATCTTCAAAGTTTTAAATCAAAACCACAAAGTTCTTTATTATAACCCACAAATTGGGGCTTTCCTGATCAGATATTTTAAATTACACATTTCTTCTTTAGAAAACTCGGGGGACCAGTGAGCTGTACTTCCCTAATGAGTGTAGTATTCCTTACAACTCCCACAGGGACAGCCTTGCCTGGAAAAGGCAATTGTCTTGGTTGAGTAGGCATTAATGTTGAAGGTATGAAAAAAGGAAGTTGACTCAATTCAGTTTTCACTGGCCTATCCAGATGCTAAATTCAAATTTCATTCGAGGCACCAAAATATAATAGATGTGAAATTCCAAAGTAAGGTGCCAAGAGGCAGAATTTCAATCAAATAACAAAGACCAGTTTCATGAGGCTCAACACCTCACCCAAAGGAGTAAATGAAAGTGTCTAGAAGTGGAAACAGAGGGAGGATTCCATGAGGAGTATTTTCTTGGTGAGAGCTGTGCTGTGATTCCCATCAAAGGATCAAGGGTAGGAAAGGGAGGGCTTCAATAGGCCACCCATGAACCGTTCCCTACAGCTGAGGGTTGGTGGTGGCGGGGACAGGGGGCTGATGTCTGACTTGACTCTAGCCCTGGAAGTCTTAAAGATCAGGAGAGAGGGACTGGTGAGCATCTTTGGCAACGGTGAAGAGTGCTGTAATTAGGATTGGTCTGCATTCAATTTATTGGAGCCAAGTGGGCACGAGTGTTTCTATTGACCAGCTGGGGCCACACAAGAGAGAACCATCCTATAGCCACTTTAAGTCCTGCTCAGAGGACGCCTGGGATGTGAGTGGAGGATAAACTGGGATTCCAAGAGAGAAAGGGAGTTTGGAGGGGGCCTCAGGAGAGCCAGATCTGAATGGGGAGTTAGGTCTGTCACCAAATGAGTGACACCTGCTTATGTTGCAAGAGCCAGCAAGGAGGCTGCCCAAGAATACATGAAAGCATCTGGAAGACACCTTTGTCAGTCCCAGAAAATGTGATGACATCTTACAACTATCCCAGCCAAGTAACAGTTCCTTTCTTCTCCTCCCCTCCTTACTCCTCTGTTCGTAGAAGAGTAAAAGCCAGCAGGTATTAAATAGGAGCAGAGATGAGCAAGGAAAGAAGAAGCTGACCACATCCTCCTTCCTGAAGGCTGGACACCTGCTTGTGACCAGCTCTAGATGGTGGAGGAGGATAGAATTCTTATCTTTGAATTAAGATTGAGTGATAGTTGGTCAGTCATGCCTGACTCTTTGCAACCCCATGGACTGTAGCCTGCCAGGTTAGTAATACATTGGTTTGGATAGTCTCATAGAAAGAATAATGCTTTATATTACCTATAAGGGAGAGAAAAAACTATATCCAATGGTAAGGATAGAATTACCCTCATTGAGCAAATTTAAAGGGACAGTGTTCCATGTCTGATTCTAACTGTTGCTTCTTGACCTGCATACAGATTTCTCAGGAGGCAGGTAAGGTGGTCTGGTATTTCCATCTCTTTCAGAATTTTCCACAATTTGTTGTGATCCACAAAGTCAAAGGCTTTGGCATAGTCAATAAAGCAGAAGTAGATGTTTTTCTGGAACTCTTGCTTTTTTGATGATCCAGCGGATGTTGGTAATTTGATCTCTGGTTCCTCTGCCTTTTCTAAATCCAGCTTGAACAGCTGGAAGTTCTTGGTTCATGTACTGTAGAAGTCTCACTTGGAGAATTTTAAACATTACTTTGCTAGCATGTGAGGTGAGTGCAATTGTGTGGTAGTTTGAGCATTCTTTGGCATTGCCTTTCTTTGGGTTCGGGATGAAAATTGACCTTTTCCAGTCCTATGGCCACTGCTGAGTTTTTCAAATTTGCTGACATAATGAGTGCAGCACTTTCACAGCATCATCTTTTAGGATTTGAAATAGCTCCACTGGAATTCCATCACCTCCACTAGCTTTGTTCATAGTGATGCTTTCTAAGGCCCACTTGACTTCACATTCCAGGATGTCTGGCTCTAGGTAAGTGATCACACCATTGTGATTATCTGGGCCATTAAGATCTTTTTTGTACAGTTCTTCTGTGTATTCTTGCCACCTCTTCTTTCTATCTTCTGCTTCTGTTATGTTCATACCATTTGTGTCATTTATTGTGCCCAGCTTTGCATGAACTGTTTCCTTGGTATCTCTGATTCTTGAAGAGAAATTTGGTTCCAAATTGGAAAGGAGTACATCAAGGCTGTATATTGTCACCCTGCTTATTTAACTTCTATGCAGGGTACATCATGTGAAATGCTGGACTGGATGAAGCACCAGCTGGAATCAAGATTGCTGGGAGAAATATCAATAACCCCAGATATGCAGATGACACCACCCTTGTGGCAGAAAGTGAAGAAAAACTGAAGAGCCTCTTGATGAAAGTGAAGAAGAGAATGAAAAAGCTGGCTTAAAACTCAACATTCAAAAACTAAAATCATGGTATCTGATCCCATCACTTCATGGCAAATAGATGGGGGAAAGAATGGAAACAGTGAGATACTTTATTTTCTTGGGCTTTAAAATCACTGCAGATGGTGACTATAGCCATGAAATTAAAAGACGCTTGTTCCTTTGAAGAAAAGCTATGACAAGCCTAGACAGTATATTAAAAAGCAGAGACATTACTTTGCCAACAAAGGTCCACCTAGTCAAAGCTGTGGTTTTTCCAGTAGTCACGTATGGATGTGAGAGTTGAACTATAAAGAAAGCTGAGTGCTGAAGAATTGATGGTTTTGAATTGTGGTGTTGGAGAAGACTCTTGAGAGTCCCTTGGACTGCAAGGAGATCCAACCAGTCCATCCTAAAGGAAATGAGTCCTGGGTGTTCATTGGAAGGACTGATGTTGAATTGAAACTCCTATACTTTGGCTACCTGATGCAAAGAGCTGACTTATTTGAAAAGATCCTGATGCTGGGAAAGATTGAAGGCAGGAGGAGAAGGGGATGACAGAGGCTGAGATGGTTGGATGGCATCACCGACTCAATGCACATGAGTTTGAGTAAACTCCGGGAGTTACTGATGGACAGGGAAGCCTGGCATGCTACAGTCCATGGGGTCGCAGAGTCAGACATGACTGAGTAACTAAACTGAAATGAACTGAACTGAAAGGGACAGTAAGAGAAAACATTAAAACTGCTATTATAACTTCATCTGGAAAGTACAGTTTCTTCCATGAATAGGTTATATCAACAGCTGGAGTGATGGTTAGATGTTTTTTTAGTAACCCACCATTTATGAGGTACCTAAAACATGGTGAATCAGATTCTCCCCTTACATGGATAGGAGTGAATGTTCAATCTTCAATAGAATTCCCAGAATGGAAAATGAAAGTTCCCAAGGCCCTAGCCCATTTCTTCCTGCTTGGAGGCTCAGATGATAAAGAATCTGCTCGCAGTGCAGGAGACCCGGGTCGAACCCTGGATCAGGAAGATCGCCTGGAGAAGTGAATGGCAGCCCACTCCAGTATTCTTGCCTGGAGAATTCCACGGACAGAGGAACCTGTCAGGCTACAGTCCATGGGGTCACAAAACGTTGGACACCACTGAGCGACTAACACTTTCACTTTCTTTTTTTCAATTACTGTGCTGTTGATCTATTAATACACATTGTAATAACCTATAGCTGTCCTGTGGAAATGGTAGAGCTAGGCTTAGACTGAATGCAGGAAAGATTGTGAGATTAAGTTTAAAGAAGTCCTTGGAAAGCTTTGCTGTTTCTCTAGGAGGCACATTTATCCCTTGTTCTCTACACAGTCATCACTTGCAATTTACAAAGGTCAAGGCCCTTCAGTATAAGTGATCTCAATTGATAGTCACCAAGTCCCTATAAAATGCAGCAGGCAGATTCTATTTATCTTCATTGTACAGAGAATAATAATAGCTAAGAGTTTTTTGCCAACAAAGGTTTGAACTTTGTTGAACAACAAATGCTTTTGAACTGTGGTGTTGGAGAAGACTCTTGAGAGTCCCTTGGACTGCAAGGAGATCCAACCAGTCCATTCTGAAGGAGATCAGCCCTGGGATTTCTTTGGAAGGAATGATGCTAAAGCTGAAACTCCAGTACTTTGGCCACCTCATGTGAAGAGTTGACTCATTGGAAAAGACTCTGATGCTGGGAGGGATTGGGGGCAGGAGGAGAAGGGGACGCCAGAGGATGAGATGGCTGGATGGCATCACTGACTCAATGAACGTGTCTGAGTGAACTCCGGGAGTTGGTGATGGACAGGGACGCCTGGCGTGCTGCGATTTATGGGGTTGCAAAGAGTCGGACACGACTGAGCAACTGATCTGATCTGAAGATTTATTGAGTGCATACCACATGGTTGGCACTTACGTTAAATGTTTTACAAGCAACATATTCATGTATAACACCATTAATTTCTCCACTTTACAGGTGATGAAATAGGGTCTTAGGTTAAGCAATTCATTTTAAGTGTTTACTTAGTAGAAGATGTGGAGAAGACAAGGGCACCCCACTCCAGTATTCTTGCCTGGAAAATCCCATGGACGGAGGAGCCTGGTAGACTGCAGTCCATGGGATCGCGAAGAGTCGGACACGACTGAGCGACTTCACTTTCACTTTTCACTTTCATGCATTGGAGAAGGAAATGGCAACCCACTCCAGTCTTCTTGCCTGGAGAACCCAGGGATGGCGGAGCCTGGTGGGCTGCTATCTATGGGGTCGCACAGAGTCGGACACGACTGAAGCGACTTAGCAGCAGCAGCAGCAGCAGTAGAAGATGAAGCTGGAATTTGAACTCAGTTGTCTGTCCTCAAATTCCTAACTTTGAACCTCTTCTCAGATGAATAAAATGGAACTCGAACATTAAGGAACCCATTCAATGTTCTACCACTAGTAAAACAGCATTAACACACCTGGGTCTTGCCATTTCTCATGCTCATCTCCTTAGAGATCAACAGTGGAGATGTTTAGCTCTCTACTTGAAGGCTAAGCTATAGGAAGGAGATTAAGGAGATTAAGCAGATTTTTGCCAATCAAAATAATAGGCCTCAAAAGAAAGTGTTACTAAGGGAGTAAATTTTAAAAGTTTTCATCAAAAAAACCACAAAACTATAGCTGTGTGTGGTGCTGTATGTTACTAGACATTGTGGTGATCATTTGCAATGAATACAGATATCAAATCATTATGTTGTATACTTGAAACTAATACGTCAATTATATCTCAGTTTTTAAAAAAGTTTAATTACATCTATATGTTGGAATATTTCATAGCCAGTAAAAATTTTTAATGAAAATTTCGTTTAAACACACAAAGCATTTTTCCATTCCAAGTAGAAAAAGTAGCCTATAAAATAATGCTTTCAAGTCTGTATGAATACATGTATTGATACACATGTATGGGCTTCCTAAGTGGCAGTAATAGTAAAGAACCCACCTGCTAATGCAGGAGATAGAAGAGACACTGGTTTGATTCCTGGGTGGGGAAGATCCCCTGGAGAAAGAAATGGCAACCCACTCCACTATTCTTGTCTGGAGAATCCCATGGACAGAGAAGCCTGGCAGGATGCAGTCCATAGGGTCACACAAAGTTGGACATGACTGAAGAGACTTAGCATGCAGGCGTACACACATGTACATACTTTTTTTCATATATACATGCTTGAATGTAAGCAGCAAGTTATATGTATGTGTTTATGGGTGTATGTGTGATTTTATCTTTTAAAAACAGAAAATATAGAATGAAATGTGCTAAAACATTAGCAGTGTTATCTCTAGATGGTGGAATTCTCAGTAATATTTACTTTTTATCTACACTTTTATTTATTTTCCGCCTACAGATCAATACATGTTCTTTTTTCCTTTCCCCTACTGGACAGGTTTATTATTTTAAAAATTATCATGAAAAACAATTTATAATCATTTTACTCTTATCCCCTGAGCAGTCGTTTTTGACAAGTCTTCTACCCTTATGCTATAGACAAAACCAGTTACACCATTGCCCAGTGCAATGGCTGTGGAATCAGACAGACCCAAATCCGATTCAAGGCCTCCTGCTCCAGTAGCTGGGGTCTCGCCAGCAAGGTGTGAACCCCTCTCAAGGCTCAGTGTCCCAGTGAGTATATTGCAGTGGCTGGAGCCTACATCCAGGGCTGGATAGGGACATGTGCCTGTTCAGGGAAGTCAGTGATTCTTGGTGCTCCTTCCAAAGGATCCTTTGAATGATCGTTTAATTTCTATTTAGAGGAAAGGCAGGGTCCCTGCAGGGCAAAACAAAGGCCTTGTAGTTCATCAGACCACGATCCCTAACAAGCATAATAGGGGCCTTGGGCTTTCCCTCCCACTCCAAGTAGCTCATCAACATCTTCTTTCCAAGCCAGTCAACACTCTCCCTGGAAATACTGATAAACAATTTTCTCCAGTTCGTTACATTTTCAAAGACGTTTGTCTCTCCTTGTGGAGTAACCCTGACATCTGTCCTTCTGACTGCTTCATAGAATGTTCTGACGATTGAATGAGGTAACACATGTAGAGAACTCTGCACAGCACCTGACACTCAGCGGATGTTCAATAAACGATGACTATTTTTAGTATCATAGCTAAAAATTATAGCAACTCCAAGCCTCCAGTAATGACAGGCCATGCGCAGTCCTTTTTCTTCTAGTCTTTACCTTTAAATATTCTCTGAGTAAAGGCATTTTGAGAAAGCATTTGGTGACCTTGGAATGTTCTCAAGAGCTCTCTGATGCCTTTATAAGTGAATCTTAATAAATACAGGAGACTCATCGTCTTCATACCTCTGTCATGAAAAAAAGCAACAATAAAAATACCTTTGGCATAGTATACCATTGTATAGTATACCATTTTAAATGTTATTTACCTTCAACACAGTAGAAATCCACAGGATGGAGGTTACATGGGGGACAAGCACTAAACCAGGCGATGTTGCTGAGGGAACAGAGGTAGGTCTGAGACCAGATCCTGGCTAGGGAACAGAGGGGAAATGGCAATTCTTTGGAGGAGTTTTATTGGGATAAAATGCACCTGCTTTTATTAGGATGCCAGAATGCACCTGCTGTTTCATTCTCTCCAGTCCCCTTGAACATCCTTTGAGGAAGGGAATGAGAGGAGAGTAGGAAAGAAAAAAAAAATAACAGAGTGAGGTTAGCAACGCTCTGTCTCCTTCCTCATTGTCTGTTTCCAAATGCACCATCAGTATCAAAACACTGCTTGGTAGTAATCTAAAAGATTTAACTTGTCCCCAAATTCCTAAGCAACCACTGGTGTGTAATTTGATTTTTGACAGAGTGCAACTGAACTTCTAAGCATATCATTTGTTTTGTATACCTACCAGAGACAGGTGTAGTGACCACTCCTTCCACACTCCAGACACGGAATGAAGGACACGTGGGGCCAACCACTCAGGTTACCCCAAGGGTAGTGGGAACTTGGTCCCCGATCCGAACCACAGTTCTGCGGTGGCCCCACTGCTCGTCATTCTTAGTTGTGTGCTTGTGTGTGTTTCATGGAGCAGGTGATGGGAGCCCCAGCAAGTGCAAGGTTCAAGGCTGCAAACTTCAGTTTGTCAACCCTTCAGTCATGACTTGAAGGAAGGAAAGGACAACCTACTCCGGTATTCTTGCCTAGAAAATCCCATGGCCAGAGGAGCCTAGCGGGCAGCAGTCCACGGTGTCCGAAAGAGTCGGACACAACTTAGTGATTAAACAACAACAGTCACCACTGGTCACCATTCTGGGCCCTGGCCTACCCTCTGGGCTTCCGGCCGTGGCTGCACTTCTTCTCCGTTCCATCCCAGGCCTCCCTCAGCTCCCAGGGGAGACTGGGATCCCTGACGGTGTCTCCAGGCCAAGTCAGATAGTCCTCCTCTCCATCCCTTTTTGAAGGAGAAGCAGCAAAGGTGAGCAGGAAACCGCCAGCAAGTTTTGACAGCTGCTGAGGGAGACTAATGGGTTTCTAAGGAAACAGAGAGGCAGCAGCCATTTTAGTGGCATTTGCTGTATGAAAAATATATAGACATTGACATCCGTCCCCGTCCCCCAACCCCCACCCGCGGGGCCTTCCTTCCCTCCCCGCTCCGGAGGCCCCGAGGTGAGGGGTGCGGCCCAGGTCTCCTGGAGACGCAGCAGCCACCTGTCGCAGGTGCCTGCCACCCGGCGTCGCCCCCCAGCCCCCTCCCCGCAGCGGGTGGGACCGCGGGACTCCCCACCCCCGGGCGCCGCAGTGCAGCGCGGTCCCCGCGGCCCGCCCCTCGGGTCCCCTCCCTTGCTGGCCCCCCGCCCGGCGGGCCGCGGGGAGGGCGGGCGCGTCGCCGCGGCGCTGGGCGCGAGGCGGGCGGGGAGGAGCGGGTCCGCGCGGCTGGCGAGGCGCGGGCGAGGCTCAGGCAGAGCGAGCGCGGGAGGTCGCCGCAGCCTGGGGACACCGCGCGCCGCTGCCCATCATGGTCGCTGCGCACGCTGCCCATTCTTCCTCCTCGGCCGAGTGGATCGCCTGTCTGGATAAAAGGTAGCCGGGGAAGGGCCCCCGCCGGCCGGGGCTCCGCGCGCTGTCTCTGCCCGGAGACCGCCGCAGGGTTGCCCGCCGGGGCCGCGGGAGGAGGGTCCCTGAGCGGGGAGGGAGCGGAGGATCCGCGCCTGGGACCAGGGGACGCAGACCCCGGTCTCTCTTGGGGCACCAGGTGCGCGAGATTTTCACACGTGGTGGAGAAATTGAGGCGCAGTGAGGGGAGCCCCAGTCCCTCCAGGTCCCCCTCGCCCCTCCTTCAAGGTCTCCTCGCCCCCTGCCCCTCTCGACTCCCGGCTCGGGGGTTTATTTTCATAGGCATCACCGGAGAGACTAGATTCCTACCTCTTCTGGCTGTTTAGATCCTTAGGGGTAAATAAGTTTCAAGGAGGGTGGGTGGAGAGGCAGGTGCAGAGTAACGTGCTTTTTTTTTTGTTCCTGAAAGCCAAGTGTGAAGGACCCAGTTGAGCTGTCAAGTGCCTTCTGAAATTCTCAGCTTCTGCCCACGCAGTCGCTCGCTCAAGGTCTGTGTTAGGAAGGTCACGCGGGAGACTGCTTTCGTCTTAATACCCTACCTCTCGGGAAGAGACCCTTACTCTAAAAAAATTAAAACCTCAAAGCACTGTGACTCCCGACGACAGCCCTGTGTAAGGAGGGTGCAGTGTAACAGCGGACTGCAGTTGTTTGCAGGCTCTGACAGCATAATTTTCTGTTTGTCCAGATTGTGGGTTTAGCAGTAAACATTACCCAGTATGTTAGCAATTAGTTTATTACCCTGATTAAAAGGTGATGCATCTGAACTTTTAAGAACTGGGTAAGAAATCTTGCAGAGTGAACTGCCTCTGATTTTTCCAGTTTGATGCAGCAGGGCAGTGATTCATGTCTTGCAGTTATCTGCATGACATCTCTATTTGCATTTGGGGGAAATATTTTGCACTCTGCCATATTGAAATTTTTACAATTAGCAGATTCGTAACCAGATCAAACTTGAAAATCTTAAGTGTGACGTGCTCTGCATACTTTACTATATAGGCCTTTGTTGAAAAAATTAAATAATTTGAAAAAAACTAAATGTGGCTCATTTGAATAACTTAATATATCTGAGAAATAATTTTGCCTTTCAATTACCACACAGTAGCAAGATTTTTTGGCAGGCATTGCCCTATTTACGTCTAAGATGATATGTGCTAATATTAAAAGAGTTGTGTGCAATAAATAGTAAGAGAATTGAAGTGACGTTTAAATCATAGAGAATTATGTAGAGAAGCTAAGTGAAGAACCTGCTAATGTGATAAGTAATCTAAATTTAATAGTTTAGGAAAGACAAATTATCAAAGAAGAGAAAATCAAGCTCTTGTCCTTATAAATAATGGTACTTCCTCATGAGTGAATTGTTTAGATAATAGACTGCATATTTCCATTTGCAGAAATTCATGGCATGCCATTTTTTGAACAGTCAGTAATTCACTGGCAACCCTCTAGTCAGTAAGTACTTATGGCAAAAATCATAGAACAGTACTAACACA
Organism: Bubalus bubalis; assembly: GCF_019923935.1. Taxonomy (NCBI): domain Eukaryota; kingdom Metazoa; phylum Chordata; class Mammalia; order Artiodactyla; family Bovidae; genus Bubalus; species Bubalus bubalis. Next base: position 76,089,242 of record NC_059158.1, on the reverse strand, counting down.
AGTGGGTCATATTTGACTCTTTCTTTTCATAATGTGTATTTGCCCAGATGATTTTTGTTTGGAATGGATTTTTAGAACATAGTGTCACAATTTATTCTGATACTACAGAATGTTCAAGGATGGAGTTGGGGGTAGAATCCTCCATAGATATCAAGCCTAATTTTCCTGGAGTGCTGGAGAGTAGACAGATCAATTTAAGATTTAACCCTTAATCAAATTAAGTATTTTAGGCCCAGAGCTGTCACCAGTCACAAGCTCTGATCTTGGACATGTCACTTTTATTTCCTTGAGTGACTGAAAAATGAGGCTAATGCTATCTGTCTTACCAAGGATTAGTGGGCCAAATGGGAAAAAAAAAATCGTGAAAGTAATGTGAAAACTGTGAGGGGCCATGTGTGCATATTATTTTGTAGTGTTAAGAGAACTTTGCATTTTCCACGGTGTTGTTGCTAGAATTTCTTTGAAGAAGAGTTTAAGAGTGGCAGTCTCTTGATAAGAGGGCCTTGAGATGCTTGTTTTTGAAGTGGTTTTTTTTTTTTTTTCCAATTTTTAAAAATCTAAGCATTTTTACTTAGATTGTCTGCTGACTTTTTAGGGGAGGAGGGAGATTAAGGATGCTGATGGAAGTTGGCTGGGGAAGCCCCCAGAGTCCTTCCTTTTGGGACACTGCCCTCAATATTTCTGAAAAATGCAATCTTGATGCTCTATTCCAGGCACTGTGTTGGGCATGAGGGAGGCAGGGGAAAAAAAAGAAAAGATGAAAGTTGTTTATTGACTTAGTGGGGTGGGCAGGTGGGGGTGGGACAGTTACATAAACAAGCAAGCGCAATGCAGTCCTAAGTGCTTTAATGGAGATGTAGGAAATGCTTTGGGGATGCAGAGGAGAGCCTCAGCAGATCTGCCACAGATGCTTCCCACAGGTTCCTGTCCTTGGAGGTTGAGGGGAATTTTCTCAGGCAGAAAATTCTGGGAGCAGTGTGAACAAGGACACTTAGGGGTGGCAGATAAATATGCTTATTTCATCTCAACCACAAATTCCTCTTGTGACCAAATCAAGAGTATAAAAACATATGCTCTGCTTTTCTAAAACTCTCGATTATGGACTTTTGCAAGCACACACAGAAGCAAAGAGGAAATGGTACATTGATCCTTGATGTCCTGTCTGGGGAAATGATGCTGGGACCTTTTCCACAGCTGGGAAATATAGTTTAGATATATGTATCATGCAAACATCAACTGTTGTGGACAGCTAGAAAAAGAGCAATGGTGGGTTGGAAATAAAAAGGGGGGTTAAAGTAGAAAGTCTGCAGGTGTAAAGGATGTGTAATGAAAGTTGAAACAAACAAACAAAAACAAGGAAAATAATCCAGTAGAAATATTTGTTAAGTGTGCCTAGGAAGTTGTCATAGATAGGCAATGCTCTATAAGCTTATGTATGGGGAGGGAGGTTAAAAATATGTAGATATGTGGATTAGGTTGAAGAAACAAAATCTAAAGCTCTTTATGTATCATGCATCCAAGTTCTTGGACTATGGTACAACTCAGAAGGTGAGAGTGTATGAATACTAATTGTAAAAATCAGAAAGCCATTGAACATTTGGATGAATAAAAATACATTGAAAAAAGCCTCAACAGAAAACATTGTCAAAGCAAAACAAGCTTAGCGCTGCCTCATTTATCTTACAAATTTTTTTTGAGCAGGGATGGTAACTAGAAATGTATTACACAGTACCCCACTCTTTGGGATTTAAGATATGTAAAATATATTTTTATAAAAGATATTTTATATGCAAAATACCTTTTAAAAACGTGTTGACCATTTTTTAAAATATTAGTGAAAATATTTTTCCCACAAGCTTGTAAGTTTTGCCACTTGAGAATTTAAGAACCGTTATAGATCATAATTCTCATGGTTGGTAGGGGCGTGTTATGAAGGGACCACACACATTCACAGTACGTATAGTGAACTGTTGCCAATATTCATCACTGTGGAGCAGGAGTTGGCAAACTATGGCCCATGGGCCAGATCCGGCAGCTGCTCGTGTGTCTCCTGAGCTAAGAATGTTTTTCACATTTCTGAGTGGTTGGAAATAAACCACAAGATTAATCTTTTGTGACCCATGAAATTTATATGAAATTCAAATGTCAGTGTCCACAAGCAAAGTTTTGCTGGAACACAGCCATGCTCATTTGGCTTCATATTGTCCATGGCTGCTTTCACAGCACAATAGCAGGACCCTGTGGCTCACAGCTTTTGAAGTATTTGCTCTGTGGATATTTGAAGAAAAAGTTTGCCATCCCCTGTTACAGGTCAAAGAATCTATCTAAGTGATCTACAGAGAAATCATTGGAGATGAAAGTTGTTCTTTGTCTGGGAAGGAGTTGATGATGTTTGGTTTCTTGTTCTTCAGTTATAAGTATAGTGTGGAGGGAGGTCCTTGGTTGATTAAATTGTTTGTGGACCACCTAAGCAGAAAAGGAAGTTAATATAGTATGACTATGTGAAAAAGTTTGTCATCTTTCAAAATAGCCAAAGAGTTTTAAAATTATTAATTTTTCATTAAAAAATGCCCCTTACATAGTTCTTGCATTTGACTTGATTCCTAAATAGATGTTGAGTTAGCTATTTTTGATGGGGTTGAATGAGAGTGAAAGAAATCAAGAAACAAATTTGTTAAAAACGAGCATGCTTTTTAGCAGACATGGTGAAAGAGGATGACTCAGCTATCAAAGAAGCATCAGATACAATTCCAGCCTTAAGGAATCTAGAAGATCAAAGAAGCATGCAGAGCAGAAGGCAGGGGAAGGCTGGTGTCTACCTAGGCAGGTTCCAAGGGATGGCATTACCCAGGATTCTGGGCTGGTCTTACACTCTTGAAATTCTGATTTGTCGGCACATCAAGAATTAATGCATTTTTTTCAGGGATAGATATATAGGCACCAAACTCTCAGAACCTATAAAAACCAGAAAGTTTATTAATTTGATAATTCCAGTAGTCATGTACGGATGTGAGAGTTGGACTATAAAGAAAGCTGAGCACCAAAGAATTGATGCTTTTGAACTGTTGTGTTGGAGAAGACTCTTGAGAATTTCTTGGACTGCAAGGAGATCCAACCAGTCAATTCTAAAGGAGATCAGTCCTGAATATTCATTGGAAGAACTGATGCTGAAACTGAAACTCCAATGCTTTGGCCACCTGATGCGAAGAACTGACTCACTTGAAAAGACCCTGATGCTGGGAAGGATTGAGGGCAGGAGGAGAAGGGGACAACAGAGGATGAGATCGTTGGATGGCATCACCGACTTGATGGACATGAGTTTGAGTAAGCTCCGCGAGTTGGTGATGGACAGGGAGGCCTGGCGTGCTGCAGTCCATGGGGTCACAAAGAGTCAGACATGACTAAGCAACTGAACTGAGCTGAACTGAACTGAATTGAGCATCAGAGAAGTGGATACTGCCATCCTTTGGCTAATATGTTCCTTCTCTAGGCAAGCTGTATGGAAATCCAATTGTTATTAGAAGGCCATGTTGTGCTTTTATGATGAGAGGCAAAGCTGCCAGGAGATCAGGACACTTACAACTTCTGGCCAGCTCATCCTCTTCCTAGAGCAATAGAGCTTGGGAATTGAATTATAATCAGAAGATAGTTCTGGGAATTCTTCAGGGCAGTTTGGTCATCACCTCTTCCAGTTAGAGGATCTTCTGAGTGCTCCCATAGGACTCTTTGTTACACTTTGTCCAACAATGTAATAGCACAACTCAGGCTTCATCACAATTGCCTATCTACTCCTTTCTGTGCATCTCTTGATGTTGTATTGTAGTCATCATTTTACCTTCAGCTTCAGGGCAGCTCCCTAATTGTAGAAGGTACTTTTGGGACCAGGGTGAGATGTCCAGAGGCATCCTCTTCCTCAGGGATGAAATAGCCTCTGCAATTTTTAGGGCAAGTCCTCACACTGGGCCCCTCTGCCATAGAAAGGGCTTGACTGGGCACCAGCATCTGCCTCTGATTTTCCCTTATTTTCTTGGCTGATGTGAATACTTAAAAAAAATGACATGACATGGCATAGCTCTATTCTAATTTTTATTTTTTGAAGTTTATTATGGAAAATTTCAACATATGTAAAAGAAGAGAGAATAGTATAATAATTCTGTTGTTCCATGCCCTTCGCCTCCAACAGTCATCAACTCACATTCAATGTTGTTTTATTTATACCCACTTGTCCCCCAGACCTGTGGCCACTGCTGAGTTTTCCAAATTTGCTGACATATGGAGTGCAGCACTTTCACAGCATCATCTTTTAGAATTTGAAATAGCTCAACTGGAGTTCCATCACCTCCACTAGCTTTGTTCGTAGTGATGCTTTCTAAGGCCCACTTGACTTCACATTCCAGGATGTCTGGCTCTAGATGAGTGATCACACCATCTAGATTATCTGGGTCATGAAGATCTTTTTTGTACAGTTTTTCTGTGTATTCTTCCCACCTCTTCTTAATATCTTCTGCTTCTGTTAGGTCCATACCATTTCTGTCCTTTATTGAGCCCATCTTTGCATGAAATGTTCCCTTGATATCTCTAGTTTTCTTGAAGAGATCTCTAGTCTTTCCCATTCTGTTGTTTTCCTCTATTTCTTTGCACTGATCACTGAGGAAGGCTTTCTTATCTCTCTTTGCTATTCTTTGGAACTCTGCATTCAAATGGGTATATCTTTCCTTTTCTCCTTTGCTTTTTTGCTTCTCTTCTTTTCACAGCTATTTGTAAGGCCTCCTCAGACAGCCATTTTGCTTTTTTGCATTTCTTTTTCTTGGGGATGATCTTGATCCCTGTCTCCTGTACAATGTCATGAATCTCTGTCCATAGTTCATCAGGCACTCTGTCAGATCTAGTCCCTTAAGTCTACTTCTCACTTCCACTGTATAATCATAAGGGATTTGATTTAGGTCATACCTGAATGGTCTAGTGGTTTTCCCCACTTTCTTCAATTTAAGTCTGAATTTGGCAATAAGGAGTTCATGATCTGAGCCACAGTCAGCTCCTGGTTTTATTTTTGCTGACTGTATGGAGCTTCTCCATCTTTGCTGCAAAGAATATAATCAATCTGATTTTGGTATTGGCCATCTAGTGATGTCCATGTGTAGAGTCTTCTCTTGTGTTGTTGGAAAAGGGTGTTTGCTATGACCAGTGCATTCCCTTGGCGAAACTCTATTAGCCTTTGCCCTGCTTCATTCTGTACTCCAAGGCCAAATTTGCCTGTTACTCCAGGTGTTTCTTGACTTCCCACTTTTGCATTCTAGTTCCCTATAATGAAAAGGACATCTTTTTTGGGTGTTAGTTCTAAAAGGTCTTGTAGGTCTTGATAGAACCATTCAACATCAGCTTCTTCAGCGTTACTGGTCAGATACAGACTTGGATTACTGTGATATTGAATGGTTTGCCTTGGAAACGAACAGAGATCATTCTGTCGTTTCTGAGATAACATCCAAGTACTGCATTTTGGACTCTTTTGTTGACTATGATGGCTACTTCATCTCTTCCAAGGGATTCCTGCCCACAGTAGTAGATATAATGGTCATCTGAGTTAAATTCACCCATTCCAGTCCATTTTAGTTCGCTGATTGCTAGAATGTCGATGTTCACTCTTGCCATCTCCTGTTTGACCACTTCCAATTTGCTTCGATTCATGGACCTAACATTCCAGTGTCCTAACAATTCCTAACATCCCTGCAATATTGTTCTATACTTGTCAGACCTTGCTTCTATCACCAGTCACATCCCTAAGTGGGTGTTGTTTTTGCTTTGGCTCCATCCTTTCATTCTTTCTGGAGTTATTTCTGCACTGATTTCCAGTAGCATACTGGGTACCTACTGACCTGGGGAGTTCATCTTTCAGTGTTCTGTCTTTTTGCCTTTTCATACTGTTCATGGGGTTCTCAAGGCAAGAAAACTGAAGTGGTTTGCTATTCCCTTCTCCAGTGGACCGCATTCTGTTAGACCTCTCCATGAACTGCCCGTCTTGGGTGGCCCCACACAGCATGACTTAGTTTCATTGAGTTAGACAAGGAAGGCTGTGGTCCATGTGATCAGATTGGCTAGTTGTCTGTGATTGTGGTTTCAGTGTGTCTGCCCTCTGATGCCCTCTCTTAGCGCCTATGGTCTTACTTGCATTTCTCTTACCTTGGACGTGGGATATCTCTTCATGGCTGCTCCAACAAAGTGCAGCCCCTGCTCCTTATCTTGGACGTGGGGTATATCCTTATGGTCACCGCTCCTGACCTTGGACATGGGGTTACTCCTCTCAGCCGCTGCTTCTGACCTTGAATGTGGGGTATCTCCTCTCGGCCACTCCCTCCTGCACTGTGCACCTGCTGCTCTGCGCTCCAGATGTTCAAGCTGGTTTTAGAAAAGGCAGAGGAACCAGAGATCAAATTGCCAACATCCGCTGGATCATCGAAAAAGCAAGAGAGTTCCAGAAAAACATCTAGTTCTGCTTTATTGACTATGCCAAAGCCTCTGACTGTGTGGATCACAATAAACTGTGGGAAATTCTGAAAGAGATAGGAATACCAGACCACCTGACCTGCCTCTTGAGAAACCTGTATGCAGGTCAGGAAGCAACAGTTAGAACTGGACATGGAACAACAGACTGGTTCCAAATAGGAAAAGGAGTACGTCAAGGCTGTATATTGTCACCCTGCTTATTTAACTTATATGCAGGGTACATCATGAGAAACACTAGGCTGGAAGAAGCACAAGCTGGGATCAAGATTGCCGGGAGAAATATCAGTAACTTCAGATATGCAGATGACACCACCCTTATGGCAGAAAGTGAAGAACTGAAAAGCCTCTTGATGAAAGTGAAAGAGGAGAGTGAAAAAGTTGGCTTACAGCTCAACATTCAGAAAACTAGGATCATGGCATCTGGTCCCATCATCACTTCATGGGAAATAGACAGGGAAACAGTGGCTGACTTTATTTTTTTGGGTTCCAAAATCACTGCAGATGGTGATTGCAGCCATGAAATTAAAAGACACTTACTCCTTGGAAGGAAAGTTATAACCAACCTAGACAGCATATTAAAAAGCAGAGACCTTACTTTGTCAACAAAGGTCCATCTAGTCAAGGCTCTGTTTTTTCCAGTAGTCATGTATGGATGTGAGAGTCGGACTATAAAGAAAGCTGAGCACCAAAGAATTGATGCTTTTGAGCTATGGTGTTGGAGAAGACTCTTGAGAGTCCCTTGGACTGAAAGGAGATCCAACCAGTCCATCCTAAAGCAGATCAGTCCTGGGTGTTCATTGGAAGGACTGATGTTGAAGCTGAAACTCCACTACTTTGGCCACCTGATGCGAAGAGCTGACTCATTTGAAAAGACCCTGATGCTAGGAAAGATTGAGGGCAGGAGGAGAAGGGGATGACCGAGGATGAGATGGTTGGATGGCATCACCGACTCAATGGACATGAGTTTGAGGAAACTCCAGGAGTTGGTGATGGACAGGAAGGCCTGGTGTGCTGTGGTTCATAGGGTCTCAAAGAGTGGACACGACTGAGTGACTGAACTGAACTGAACTGTCCCCCACCACTGCCAGGATTATTTTATCACAAGTCCCATATAGTATCATTTTATCTGTAAATATTTACATATATATCTCTAGTACCTAAGGACTCTAAGTATATTGTCACATATTTTAAAATTAACACTAATTTCCTAATATGATCAAATATCCAGTCAGAGTGCAGACTTTCCCATTTAATCATGACTTTTTCTTTTTTGCAGTTTGTTTTTATTGGATCCAAATAAGTTGTATTTAGTTGATATGTATCTAGGTCTTTTTTAATCTCTGGATTTTCCCTATAGCTCTCTCTTTTTATTCCTTGTAATACATTTGTTGAAGAAACAGGTAGATTTTTATAGTCTGAATTTTAATTATACCCTCATGGTGTTTTTAAATATGTGCCTTTGGCCCCTGTATTTCCTGTAAATTGGTATTTGGCTCTAGGGCTTGATCGGTTTTATTAATTGATTTGATTTTTTTTTTGACAACAGTCTTTCACAGAAGGGTTATATACTTGCATTATGAGTGCATGTCAAGTGATCTCTTTTTGTGATGTTAGCAAATATACTGTTCTTGAAATTTAAATGCTTGGCCACTATCTTATCTACAACTTCTTGAGGGACATCTCATGGTAGCTCCAAAACATGGGAGTGTATGTGTGGAGCATTTAGAGAACATTACATCCTCATGTGTAATCAGGATTAAGTTCTGTGGTGCTGATTTTGCCTGTGCTTTTAGGATTTAGGCAAGGAAAGGTTCAATAGGAACTGGACTCCCTCAGATCAGAGGCACATGAGGAATGTTGTGCTCACAAAGCAGTAGGCCTGAGAAAAAGGTACCTGGTTCATCTCACCCTGGTCTTACAGTCTGGTCTCCTGAACACAGACTGGAAGCCTAAAGAGTCATCAGGGAGAATCGTACTCAGCAAAGCAAATTTTTCTTGTCTTAGTTTGGCTTCCCCCAAATGGACTTCATGCTCCTCCAGTGAGGCTAGGATGGGCAGATGCTCTTTAGTTTGAATTTTCTATGTGCTTATAAGATTTCATAGCCCTTCTGGGCTTCTTATCTTTTTTCATCTCCCTAAACCCAAGGCAGCTACTTTCTCTTTAGATAGATTTAGATCCATTTTTATGCACTTGAATGGTGGCAGTGAAGAGTGAGATTTTCTTCCAGGACTTTAATTCACGGGCTTCTCAGGTTGCTCAGTGGTAAAGAATCTGCCTGCCAATACAGGAGACGTGGGCTCGATCCCTGACTTGGGGAGACCCCCTGGAGAAGGAAATGGCAACCCACTCCAGTATTCTTTCCTGGGAAATTCCATGGACAGAGGAGCCTGGCGGGCTACAGTCCATGGGGTCACAAAAGAATCGGACATGACTTAGCGACTAAACAACAACAACCTTTAATTGAAGATTGAAGGAAAGAGAAAGGAGAGACCATCTTGGGAAAACTGAGAGACAGAGGAAAGAGGGAGAGGATGAACTAACTGGGTGTAGAGGAGGACAGGGAAAGACCCAGTCACACATAGGAAAGCAAACAATCTGACTGGCTGGAGTAGAGGCGCTGGGTGCCGTGTTTACTCCGCTGCATCCATGTGCGTTACTTGCTTTCCCTGCACGGACAGAAAAACAGGGCCATCGCTACCCTGTGTTCTCTTCATGCACACTCTTCTTAGAGCACCAATGCATTCCTGTGTTTTAACTGTGCACATTGCTTACATCCTGTATCCATGGTCTATCTTCTGGACTAGATGCCCTTTTGTTTCCCTGTCGGATATTCCCATATCAAATATCCCATTAAGAATCTGGGCAAGATATTGTTTTCCTTCACCTACTACTGCTAGAAAGGTTAGAAAAAGACAAAATACTTATCTTTCCAGCCTCTCTAGAGGCTTGGTGCCCATGGGATACACTTCTGGCCAATAAGACATAGTAAAACCCTGTTAGAGGCTTCTAGGATAGCTTTTGCCTTACTGATGAAAGATACAGATGTGTTTGACACTACTTTGTTCTCTTCCTTCTGCCTGAAATTACTACCTTGGGCCTATGGTAACCATATTATAATGCCAGAAGGAAGGGCCAGGAGAAGCACAGACTTCAGTTCTGACTTTGTACAGCTGCTGAATTTAAATCAATAGTTGCCTACCTTCAGCTTTCTTGTTTTGTGAAGAAAAACATACTGTATTTCTGGAAACCACTCTGTTAGGTTTTCTATCATTTGTTGTCAAAACTATCCTTGGCCTAACAAGTTGATTTTCAGCTTGTCTAAAACTGATTTCATCTTTCTTAACTCTCTTCTCCATCAGTTTTTCCTCCTTGCTTTTCTGTTTTATTAATTAATCATTCTCAAAACTTTGCATTACCTCTGTCTTGCATTTCCTATGTCCCTTGTTATACCTAACCAGTCACCAGTTCTTCTCTTGGTCTTTGAATTCTACTGCTTTGTTTTAGGACCTTACCATCTAGATCTGGATCTTTTTGTTTCCTTATCCAATCTGGAAAATATGGTATTTTCAGTTCAACCTTGTTTTAAGGTCTGCCAGACCTGGATTCACATTTTGCCACTTCCAACCCTTTAGCCCTGTGATCTTGGTGACATTATTCATTCTTCTGAACCTCTGTTTCCAAAGCATCAGATGAGGCTACAAATACATACTGTAGTGGTTGTGTTGAGGTTTGTGGCTAATAAAAATGTAGCTGCATGCTCTTCTCTAAGTAGAAAGTTTAATGTAGGGGTTAAGAGTTTGGGAGCCATACTGTTTGTGCTCAAATCCAGTTTTGATGTTATTAATGGTGCAACTTTAGGACAGTTATTCAGTTTTAGTAGTTGTTTTGTAGATTCCTCAGTATTTTTATCTAGACAATCTTATTGTCTGTGAATACTGGTAGTTTTACTTATTGTTTCTGATCTTTATGTCTTTTATTATGTATTTTTCTTGCTTTGTTGCATTGGCTAGGATTGCCAGGACAAAGTTGAACACAAGGGGTAAGCATGGATTTCCTTGAACCAGGAAACATTTCCTTTTTCTCTATTTCCTTTATTTTTAAAAGGGTGGTATAATATTGATGTTGTACTTCCCAGGTGGCACTAGTGGTAAAAAAACCTGCCTGCCAATGGAGGAGATACAGGAGACATGGGTTTGATCCTTGAGTAGCAAAGATCCCTGGAGAAGGAAATGGCAACCTGCTCCAGGATTCTTGCCTGGAGAATCCCATGGACAGAGGAGCCTGGTGGGCTACAGCTCATAGGGTTTGCAAGTAGTCAGACACGACTGAAGCAACTTAGCATGCGTGCATATTGATGTTACTTCCTCTTAAAATGTTTTATAGATGTCTCCTGACTGGGAGTAGTCTTTGTGGGAAGCTTTTTGATGACAAATTCAATCTGTTTAATAGATAGAAAACTACTTATGTTTTCTGTTTCTTTTGTGTCCATTTTGAAAAGTTATTTCAAGGAGTATGTCCATTTCATCTAAGTTATCAAACTTATGGGCATAGCATTGTTCCTAGTTTTCTCTTATTATCCTTTTAGTGTCCTTAGGATATATAGTGATGTTTCTTCTTTCATATCTCATACTAGTATTTTTTTGTCTGCTCTCTCTTTTTCTTGACTGACTTTGCTAGGAGCTTCCCAATTTGTTAATCTTTTAAAGGAACCAATTTTTAGTTGATTTTCTCTATTATTTGAGAAATTCAATGATTTGTGCTTTTTGCCTCCTTTTATCCTACTTAGTTTGGGTTTAACTTGCTCTCTTTTTCTGGCTTTTTAAAAAGGAAACTTAGATAATTAATTTTCTTCTTTTCTAATATGATCATTAAAACTGTGATTTCTCATGGTCAGCACAAAAAAGGAAGCACAGTTATTTCATTATTCAGTATTTACAAATGAAAATTATTTCTGCCAGAGAAGAACAACTAAGTATATTACAACAATATAATAAGTAAGTATGGCTTCCTCGGTGGCTCAGATGGTAAAGAATCTGCCTGCAATGCAGAGATCTGGGTTCAATCCCTGGGTTGGAAAGATCCCCTGGAGAAGGAAATGGCAACCCACTCTAGTATTCTTGCCTGGAAAATCCCATGGACGGTGGAGCCTGGCATGCTGTAGTCGATGGGGTCACAAAGAATTGGACATGACTGACCAACTAACACTTTCACTTTCATGTTAAATAGGATGATACTGGAACCTGTTGATCTCCTCAACCTCATGGAGAAGATACTGTGCCGTGTGATGAACAATATCCTCCACAACATCCCAATAGTGAATTCAGTAACGCGTTTCATAGGGCTCTCATATCATGATAGCATAATGCCAAAGGGACATTAAAGGAGAGTATTTCTCTGAGGGAGCCGATATACAGCTTTTTGATTGTTTAAAACTTCCGAGGTGACGCTAGTGGTAAATAATCTGCCTGCAATACAGGAGATATGAGAAATGGGCTCAGTCCCTGGGTTGGGAAGAGGCCCTGGAGAAGGGCATGGCAATCCACTCTAATATTCTTACCTGGAAAATCCCAGGGACAGAGGAGCCTGGCAGGCTACAGTCCATAGGGTTGCAAAGAGTTGGACACAACTAAAGTGACTTAGTACACACAATTTAATACCAGGATAGATTTTAGGCTGTTTTAAAAATAGGTGGAGTGCATCTCTTTCAGAAAATTTTCCATAAATATTGTTTTTCACATCTCATGATAATTAATAACATTGGATACCAATGACTTTGAAGTAATATTTTTCAGTAGATACCTGGAGTACTGCTGTTATGTATTGTTGGTTAAATGGAGAGTTTTATGACTTTGGACTTAGCCAAACATGGAAGATAATTACATCCTCATTTGATAGCCAAACAAGACTGTATGTCTTAATGGTGGTCCTGCCCTTCTCTGTGAAGTTGTAGGGGCAATGGTGTATTCTCAAGGAGGAATGTTGGTGCCTCTCTAACACACAAATGGTGGTCAAGAGTCTGGCCCGATAATTGTTACCATGGAAACTAAGGAGCATGTGTTAATCATGCTGAAGCATTCTTAAAATGAGTAACATATCAAAAAAAGTGAGGTTATGTGTATATGTGGGCTTCCCTGATAGCTCAGTTCGTAAAGAATACATCTGCAATGCAGGCGACCCCATGGACTGTATAGGGTCTATGGGGTCGCAAAGAGTCAGACATGACTGAGTGACTTTCACTTTCATTTTCATATGTGTATGACTGATTCACTTTGCTGTATAGCAAAAATTGGCATAGTAATGTAAAGCAACTATATGTCAAAAAATAATTTTAAAATGAGTAATATAATTTTCTGAAAATATTTTATGGAATAAAATTATAAAACATAAGCATATTAATTATGATCAGTTGCTCAATAGGATTATTACCTATAAATTGGTTGAAAGTTCAAGAGCCTCTCTCCTATTTAATTAAATGGAGAAGTACTTTTAAAAGCCCTTGTTGTTGTTCAGTCCCGAAGTCATGTCTGACTCTTTGTGACCCCATGGACTGCAGCATGCCAGGCTTCCCTCTCCATCACCATTTCCCAGAGTTTGTTCAAACTCATATCCATTGAGTCGGTGATGCCATCCAACCATCTAATCCTCTGTTGCCCTCTCCTCCTCCTGCCCTCAATCTTTCCCAGCATCAGAGTCTTTTACAATGTGTTGACTCACTGCATCAGGTGGCCAAAGTATTGAAGCTTCAGCTTCAGCATCAGTCCTTCCAATGAATATTCAGGGTTGATTTCTTTTAGGATTAACTGGTTTGATCTGCTTGCTGTCCAAGGGCCTCTCAAGAGTCCTCTCTAGCTCCACAGTTCAAAAGCATCAATTCTTCAGTGCTCAGCCTTATTTATGGTCCAACTCTCACATCCATACATGACTACTGGAAAAGTCTCTCCATAGCTTCGATATGGACCTTTGTTGGCAAAGTGACATCTCTGCTTTTTAATAATCTGTCTAGGTTTGTCATAGCTTTTCTTCCAAGGAGCAAGCATCTCTTAATTCTGTGGCTGTAGTCCCTGTCTGCAGTGATTTTGGAGCCCAAGAAAATAAAATCTGCCACTGTTTCCACTTTTTCCCCATCTATTTGCCATGAAGTGAGGGACTGGATGCCATGATATTAGTTTTTTGAATGTTGACTTTTATGCCATCTTTTTCATTCTCCTCTTTCACCTTCATCAAGCATCTCTTTAGTTCCCCTTCACTTTCTGCCATTAGAGTTGTATCATCTATGTATCTGAGGTTGTTGATATTTTCCCTGGCAATCTTGATCCCAGTTTGTGATTCATCCAGCCTAGCATTTCACATGATGTACTCTGCATATAAGTTAAATAAGCAGGGTGACAATATACAACCTTGATGTACTCCGTTCCCAGTTTGGAACCAGTCCATTGTTCCATGTCTGGTTCTAACTGTTGCTTCTTGATCTGCATACAGGTTTCTCAGGAGGCAGGTGAGAAATCTCTTTTGGAATTTTATTGTCTGTTGTGATCCACAGTCAAAGGCTTTAGTGTAGTCAATGAAGCAGAAGTAGATGTTTTTCTGAAATTCCCTTGCTTTTTCTATGATTCAGTGGGTGTTGGCAATTTGACCTCTGGTTGCTCTGCCTTTTCTAAATCCAGCTTGTACATTTGGAATTTCTTGGTTCACATACTGTTGAAGCCTAGCTTGAAGGATTTTGAGCATTACTTTGCTGGCATGTGAAATGAGTGCAAAGGCCCTTAGAAAAGGGTTAATTGTTAGACATGTTAAAAATAAATAAAAGACCTTTGATGGGAAGTTGACATTGCTTGGAACTTGATAATTTGATTCTTGATGTTGTATGTGGCATTTCAATTCTGTTTAAACCTCAAATGAAGACATTAATGTCTTCCCTGGTGTTCAGGCTCTGACAGCCTTTTTCTTCTAGTCATTGATTGATTACTTATTGAACATGTTACAGAAACAAGTTAAGTTCTTAAACTTTAGATGTTCTCTTTATAAACTCTTTAAACAGCCATGCGATATAGGAAAGTTCTATCTCTAGTGTCCCTCGCCACTCTTGTCACTCCTCTAGCTTTCTCTTTTTCCCTGTTAATGCTCCTTTTCATCTTCCTCAGCCCAAATGTGTTCCTTAGGAAAAAGATATGATTTTAGTCCTCTCCTTTCCTACTATTCATTCATTCAGGGATTTTACTCTCCACTTTCCATGTGACATTCTTACTGGGGATAGGTTAGTAAGAAAATCTGACATGGACTCTGACCTCATGAATTTAAATATTCATTGGGAAGACATTATTTAATTCAACCAGTCCTTCAAAAAGCTATTGATATCTGTTGAGTACTTGCTATGTGCTGGATACTGTTCCAAGCAGTAAGGAATACAGTGGTGAACAAAACAGGAAAAGTTAGGTGGTAAAAAAGGTTGTCAGGCCAAAGGTAAATGGATAAGGAGTGGTGGAGTAGGGCGACAGACAAATCTATATTACAGGGTCAGAAAGTGATTAGACTAATGCAGGAAGACAAAGTAGAGAACAGGGCAAGAAACTGAGGGTGCTCATATTTTAGGGAGGGTGGGCAGGTTTTTGTAAAAGTCAGATATGATCAAAGGTCTTTAATGAACTGAGAGATCATGTAGTATGAATTTAAATCAGTGTAATCCATTCTTTACTAAATAGGTGGTTGGTGGCTGAGGTATTGTAGAGAACATGGGTTAGGCTAGTGCCTGTGATGGGGGCAGAGGCTGAATACATGTGATAGTGCTCTTTTGTTTGGTTATGAGGCATTATTTTGTGAAAGTCACTGTAAAATATATATACACTATCATCCCTGGCCCTGTTCCTAGCACTGAGCTCCTAAAACTCTTGTCAGTTCCTGAGTGATAAAAACATTGTCCTATTATTTGTCTTTGACCCTGTGTCGGACATAGGGCTCCTGAAACCCTTGTAAATTCCTAAGTGATAAAATTACCAAGATCATCTTCTGTCCTAAAGAGGCAACTCTGGGTGGGCTCCTAGATGGGGTCTGGTCACCAGAAAGACCAAGCCATGATTAGAAGCTTAGAATTTTCAACCCCACCCCCTCCATCCTCCAGGGAGGGGAGAGGCTCTGAAAATGGATTTAAATAATTGACCATGGCACAAATAGCTGTGAAAAGAAGAGACGTGAAAAGCAAAGGAGAAAAGGAAAGGTATAAGCCTCTGAATGCAGAGTTTCAAAGAATAGCAAGAAAAGGTAAGAAAGCCTTCCTCAATGATCAATGCAAAGAAATAGAGGAAAACAACAGAATGGGAAAGACTAGAGATCTCTTCAAGAAAATTAGAGATACCAAGGGAACATTTCATGCAAAGATGGGCTCGATAAAGGACAGAAATGGTATGGACCTAACAGAAGCAGAAGATATTAAGAAGAGGTGACAAGAATACACAGAAGAACTGTACAAAAAAGATCTTCACGACCAAGATAATCACGATGGTGTGATCACTCACCTAGAGCCAGACATCCTGGAATGTGAAGTCAAGTGGGCCTTAGAAAGCATCACTATTAACAAAGCTAGTGGAGGTGATGGAATTCCAGTTGAGCTATTTCAAATCCTGAAAGATGATGCTGTGAAAGTGCTGCACTCAATATGCCAGCAAATTCGGAAAACTCAGCAGTGGTCACAGGACTGGAAAAGGTCAGTTTTCATTCCAATGCCAAAGGAAGGCAATGCCAAAGAATGCTCAAACTACTGCACAATTGTACTCATCAATGGCACCCCACTCCAGTACTCTTGCCTGGAAAATCCCATGGACGGCGGAGCCTGGTGGGCTGCAGTCCATGGGGTCGCTAAGAGTCAGACACGACTGAGTGACTTCACTTTCACTTTTCACTTTCATGCATTGGAGAAGGAAATGGCAATCTACTACAGTGTTCTTGCCTGGGGAATCCCAGGGACAGAGGGGCCTGGTAGGAGGCCGTCTATGGGGTCGCACAGAGTCGGACATGACCGAAGCAACTTAGCAGCAGCAGCACACACTAGTAAAGTAATGCTTAAATTCTCCAAGCCAGGCTTCAGCAATAAGTGAACAGTGAACTTCCAGATGTTCAAGCTGGTTTTAGAAAAGGCAGAGGAACCAGAGATCAAATTGCCAACATCCGCTGGATCATTGAAAAAGCAAGAGAGTTCCAGAAAAACATCTACTTCTGCTTTATTGACTATGCCAAAGCCTTTGACTGTGTGGATCACAACAAATTGTGAAAAATTCTGAAAGAGATGGGAATACCAGACCACCTGACCTGCCTCTTGAGAAACCTATATGCAGGTCAGGAAGCAACAGTTAGAACTGGACATGGAACAACAGACTGGTTGCAAATAGGAAAAGGAGTACGTCAAGGCTGTATATTGTCACCCTGCTTATTTAACTTCTATGCAGAGTACATCATGAGAAACTCTGGGCTGGAAGAAGCACAAGCTGGAATCAAGATTGCCGGGAGAAATATCAATAACCTCAGATATGCAGATGACACCACCCTTATGGCAGAAATCGAAGAGGAACTAAAAAGCCTCTTGATGAAAGTGAAAGAGGAGAGTGAAAAAGTTGGCCTAAAACTCAACATTCAGGAAACTAAGATCATGGCATCTGGTCCCATCACTTCATGGGAAATAGATGGGGCAACAGTGGAAACAGTGTCAGACTTTATTTTTTTGGGCTCCAAAACCACTGCAGATGGTGACTGCAGCCATGAAATTAAAAGACGCTTACTCCTTGGAAGGAAAGTTATGACCAACCTAGATATCCTATTAAAAAGCAGAGACATTACTTTGCCAACAAATGTCTGTCTTGTCAAGGCTATGGTTTTTCCAGTGGTCATGTATGGATGTGAGAGTTGGACTGTGAAGAAAGCTGAGCACCGAAGAACTGATGCTTTTGAACTGTGGTGTTGGAGAAGACTCTTGAGAGTCCCTTGGACTGCAAGGAGATCCAACCAGTCCATTCTGAAAGAAATCAGCCCTGGGATTTCTTTGGAAGGAATGATGCTAAAGCTGAAACTCCAGTACTTTGGCCACCTCATGCGAAGAGTTGACTCATTGGAAAAGACTCTGATGCTGGTGGAATCAGGGTCAGGAGGAGAAGGATGGTAGAGAATGAGATGGCTGGATGGCATCACCGACTCGACGGACGTGAGTTTTGAGTGAACTCCGGGAGTTGGTGATGGACAGGGAGGCCTGGCATGCTGCAATTTATGGGGTCGCAAAGAGCGGGCACAACTGAGCGACTGAACTGAACTGAATGTTAGGAAGCTTCATAAAATTCCAGTAGTGGGGGATTCAAACATATCCACACGGGAGCATGACACACCTCACCTCAATGGGGACCTTCCAGACTGTGCCCTATGTATCTCTTTATCTGGCTGTTCATCCATATCCTGTATCATATTCTTTAATAAGCTGGTAAATGTAAGTAAGTGTTTCCCTGAGTTCTGTGAGTTCCTTTAGCTAATTAATCGAACCCAAGGAGAAGGTAGTTGGCACCTCTGACCTATAGCTTGATTGGTCAAAGCAAAAGTGATAACCTGAGTTTGCCACTGGCATCTGGAGGAGGGGTGTGGGAGTCCAGTCTTGAGGGACTGAACCCTGACCCGTGAGATCTGATTCTATCTCCAGGTAGATAGTGTCAGAATTGTGTTACATTGTAGGACATCCAACTGTTATTGGAGACTTGCTTGTTGTTTTGGTGAAACCCACCCCACCTTGCAGGGTGACCAGAAGTGTCAGACGTGAAGCATTCCATGTGAGTGTTAAAGGAAAACCACAGGAGAGAGAAACATGGCAGGGAAGAAGGACGAAAGCTGAGTTTTTCATTTACAGAGCCTATAGCATATTAATTTGCTTTTGTTGATGTAATAGACAAAGGTTATTTCAGAGAATGGTGGAAGGAATAAATCCTGACAATTTGGTTTATCCTTCAAATATTACTACTTAAAGATGTTTAAAATGCTGTTCACTTTCATTCTTCATTATAATAATTTTTGAGAAAAAAAAGAAAGCTGTCCCTAGAGAATTGACGAGCTGCATACAAATCAGGGAAAGTACTCTCATTTAAATGAGTTTCTAAAGAAACTGTGGGTGTACTTTTGACCATGGATGTTGATGGCTGACTCACGGTGTATCAACATCCCATCCTACTCATGAACTTTTGAGTTTCATATTTAGCCAGTTTGGTTTTATCAGTGGTGAATTCACTTGGTACCTCTGTGGGGTCTGTGTTCTCTGACAGCAGGCCTTTCAGAAAAATGCACCTCTCAGAGCAAGATAATGTCCTGAGTACCTATAAACTCCAGTGATTTTTCATGTTCACTATCCTAAGGAACTTTTCTATCATTAGTCTATCACTTGCCTTTTGAAAATGTTTTTGTATTGATTCTTACATTTCCCTCAACTCATTAGATGATATAGCAAAATGCTTATACATTTTGTCATGTCAAAAATTAAAGCCAACTTGAGAGTAGTTAAGTGTCTGCTGATGTTAAGGTACCATGCATGCAGCAGCCTCATTGTAAACTCTTACTTGTTGGTATTTGAAGATCTGATTTGTGAGAGTTAGAGCCGTCTAATCAGTAACAAAGTTTTACATTTTATTTGTGGAAAATACTTAGACCAGGAGTCCCTGTTTAATTATCCAGGTTATCAGAGCATAATTGGGGAGCCCCCTATTGATACAAAAATGTGTGATTACAGAGAATACCAACAGGATCATATAAAAAGGCAGCTTTACTCTGAGGCAGATCTCCGAAGCAGAGCCAGACTTAGAGACCAACTGGTTGACTGGGAAGAGAATACAATTTTATTGTGCTCTTTCATCTTCGGTACGTTATCAGCTTGTGAATGCACCTTATCTTTTCCTCAATTGAGTTTTACATTATCTCTATTGCTTTGCTTCTACCTTTTCAGCACTTCATAGGATATTTATCTTAACAACCTTAGAGGTTCATTTTAGAATTCAACATTCAACAGATTATGGATATTAAAGTAAATCTCATTTTAAAAATACCCTTTGTATTTAGATGGTTAAGTTTTTTCTTCTTTGGTCTCTATCATTAGAAGTCCTAATCCAGAATATCCATAGGAGAAACAAGCAATGTCACTGCCCCTCATAGAAGCTTACAGAAATCAAAAGTGGATGTTACTTAAGCTTGGTATTATTTGGGTTTACCTGAAAGAGAACTGTAAAGCAGTCAAATTGCAAAATTGAAATAATTAAAAAATTTGTATACTTTATTCATCACTTTTAGGGAAGGAGTATAGGTATTAGGGAAAGTGAACAGTAATAAAGTAAAACAAGAGGATGGAATAATTTTTTCAATGCTGGAAAATTATCTAAAAGGGAGCTTCTCTTCTTTCCATTTTAGTTTGGCTAACCTTGATTTTCTTTTATTTGTTTACCTACTATTGATTTTTACCTGCCTGTAAAGAATTTTGCAGTCAGATTCTGCAAGAAGAATGCCTGTACAAATAGAATAGCTTTGAATTTCTTTCCTTTGAATGAAAACAAGCAACACAGGCATAAAATTGTTTTGTGTGCTGAATTCTACTTATAAATATACAGTAGAAACTTAAACAATGGGAGTTTTATCTTACAGAATGAATTAAAAGGGATTTTAAAAAGTGAGTAATAAAGGAAATTACAAGAGAAAAGAAAACAGACAACCGAAAGCCCCACTGATGCTTAGATGCTGAAGCAGGTATTTGAGACAGCAGCACGACTCCTCTGTGTGACACGTGAGCAGTGGCTCCCACTACATCCTTTTCTCTCTTGGTTTGCGAGAGCTGTTGCTGGCTTGCAGCTGAGCGCTGACAATAGGCACACACACCCTGCTTCTCTGTGAGAATGTTACAAGTTGACACATACTGACACGTCTTTCTCCTTCCCAGAGGGAATGACAGGAGCTTATGAAAGGTAATGAACTGTGTTGAAGTACATTTTAATTGGGGCCAAATCAAAGCATTTCTGGCTTATAATTATTAATTTATTTCTACAAATCCTATCACCAGGAATACATGGTCATAAAATTTTAGTGTGTTTTCCTACAGGATTTTTGGCATGGGTATTTTTTAACCTGTTTGAGATCGTACTTTAAGATTTCATGCCTCTTAAAATTAACCTTATAGGATGATCATTTTCTTAGATTATTAAAATTTCTTTGTAAATATAATTTTTATTGGTGGAAATCAAGTGGATCCTGTGGCATTGTTTTTTTCTTGTTGGACGATTAAGACATTTAAGATGATTATTGCTGTTATCAGTGATGCCATCATCATTTATATGCAGTTGTTCCTTTGTTTGAGATTACTTCCTTAGGAATGAGATACCCATAGAACTAAGGTATGTGTGTGAAGAGGTTTAAGAGCTTTGATACATATCTTCAAATTAGTTTTCATAAAGACTGTAGTATAGCTGGTATTATTTGTATTTTACAGATAAGGAAACTGTGGTTTAGAAAAGTTAAATTATTCATCTGGGACCACAAGGCTGGTATGTGCCATGGACCAAGATGGGATGAAATACCATTCCCTCTTCACTATACTGGTGTTTCAAGTATGTTCCTTCTAATATTAGTAGCAAACTCAAGGGAAAAAAGGCTTATGATAGAAAATGTGGGAAATGTTATTTGTGTCTTCTAACCTAGCCTACGGAGAAGGCAATGGCACCCCACTCCAGTACTCTTGCCTGGAGAATCCCATGGACGGAGGAGCCTGGTGGGCTGCAGTCCATGGAGTCACGAAGGGTCAGACACGACTGAGCGACTTCACTTTCACTTTTCACTTTCATGCATTGGAGAAGGAAATGGCAACCCACTCTAGTGTTCTTGCCTGGAGAATCCTAGGGATGGCGGAGCCTGGTGGGCTGCCGTCTATGGGGTTGCACAGAGTCGGACACGACTGAAGAGACTTAGCAGCAGCAGCAGCAACCTAGCCTACCTACCTAACCTAACCTTCTAATCCTAGCATACCTCCCCAAGACTTATCATTCCCCAGGTATTTTGGCCAATTAAGGATTTTCTGTCCATGTTTTGTAAATTGTGATAACCTCAAATTACCCAGAGTTCTACAAACCTGCTGAAATCTTTAAGATGATCAGACTGCTCTGCTTTAGAACCCAAGATTTATTTCTGGATACCCAGCAATAAACAAATGGCCAAAAGCCAGATGGGATAGTTATTAACAGTGAGTCTTCAGTTATTCAGCATCACACAGAAGTTAATTTCAACTTTAATTGGGATGAATATCAAGTTTATCCCAATTAATCTTCCAAACTTGGCATAATTTAGTAATTCTGATAGAAATGGCATTTAATGGTATTTATAAGTGCTATTTAATGACTGCTTTCCTAAAGTATGCTGGGTATCATTTTCCTTTTAGTTAATGATTGAGGCTCAGTGCATTGAATGTGTTAGTATCCTGTATTATAATATGGTGATTTTGAAGTATGTGTATTATCTGTTTCAACATCAAGTGCCTCAGTTTTGCTTTTGTGTTTTTTTAAGTTCTGCCTTTTTTTTTGTTTTATTTGCCTGACTCTTCGCAACTGCCTGGAAGTTGACACTCCTTGCTTGCTGCTCTCTAGGTGTCTGTCCTATCTTCATACCATCCTTCTTCTGACCCTTTGGATTTAGAATCCAAGTTAACCAAGTTTATTGGAGCTGTATGTATGTATGATATGGACTTCCCTGGTGGCTCACTGGTAAAGAATCCACCGCTAAGGCAGTAGACGCAGGTTCAATCCCTGGGTCAGGAAGATCCCCTGGAGAAGGAAATTGCAACCCATTCCAATTTTCTTGCCTGGGGAATCCCACCGACAGAGGAGACTGGTGGGCTGCAGTCCATGGGGTCACAAAGACTAGACATGACTTAGCGACTAAGCAACAGTATGTATAATGTGAACGAATGCATATTGCCCCTGAGGATTTCCCTTTTCTGAGTAAAGTGTATGAATTTCAGGGACTTCCCTGGTGATCTAGTCATTAAGACTCCATTTTTCCAATGCAGAGAGTGCTGGTTTGATCCCTGGTCAGGGAACTAATTAGATCCCAGGTGCTGGTTTGTGGGGCCAAAATTAAAAATTTAAGTAAAAAAAAAATAATTAAAAAATAAAATAGTCTACTTTTCATATAAATCAAATCCTATTAATTTTGGAAGTTGTCTTCTCTCCCCTAGTCCCACTAAAATGTATATGAATCTCAGAGTTTTTGTATATTTTAGGCCTCAATTTTGGTTATACAAAGCCTTTTAAACTTAGGTAATAATGACTATGCCAAATCCTTTGACTGTGTGGATCACAATAAACTGGAAAATTCTGAAAGAGATGGGAATACCAGACCACCTGACCTGCCTCTTGAGAAACCTGTATGCAGGTCAGGAAGCAACAGTTAGAACTGGACATGGAACAACAGACTGGTTCCAAATAGGAAAAGGAGTACGTCAAGGCTGTATATTGTCACCCTGTTTATTTAACTTCTATGCAGAGTACATCATGAGAAACTCTGGGCTGGAAGAAGCACAAGCTGGAATCAAGATTGCCGGGAGAAATATCAATAACCTCAGATATGCAGATGACACCACCCTTATGGCAGAAAGTGAAGAGGAACTAAAAAGCCTGTTGATGAAAGTGAAAGAGGAGAGTGAAAAAGTTGGCTTAAAGCTCAACATTCAGAAAACCAAGATCATGGCATCTGATCCCATCACTTCAAGGGAAATAGATGGGGCAACAGTGAAAAGAGTGTCAGACTTTATTTTTGGGCTCCAAAACCACTGCAGATGGTGACTGCAGCCATGAAATTAAAAGACACTTACTCCTTGGAAGGAAAGTTATGACCAACCTAGATAGCATGTTCAAAAGCAGAGACATTACTTTGCCAACAAAGGTCTGTCTAGTCAAGGCTATGGTTTTTCCAGTGGTCATGTATGGATGTGAGAGTTGGACTGTGAAGAAAGCTGAGCGCCGAAGAATTGATGCTTTTGAACTGTGGTGTTGGAGAAGACTCTTGAGAGTCCCTTGGACTGCAAGGAGATCCAACCAGTCCATTCTGAAGGAGATCAGCCCTGGGATTTCTTTGAAGGGAATGATGCTGAAGCTGAAACTCCAATACTTTGGCCACCTCATGCGAAGAGTTGACTCATTGGAAAAGACTCTGGTGCTGGGAGGGATTGGGGACAGGAGGAGAAGGGGATGACAGAGGATGAGATGGCTGGATGTCATCACTGACTCAATGGACATGAGTCTGAGTGAACTCGGGGAGTTGGTGATGGACAGGGAGGCCTGGCGTGCTGCGATTCTTGGGGTCACAAAGAGTCAGTCACAACTGAGCAACTGAACTGAACTGAACTGAACCAAATACATAGATGGTACTCAAAGCTGAGAAATTGAAGAATATTGAGAAAATGACTGTTAAATAGAAGAGGACCAATTATTAAGTCCTACTATCTTCCTACAAGGGTTCAGGGGAAAAGGTGTAACCAGCAAAAGAAACTGTGTAAGAACGACTAACCAGGTGGGAGAAAAACAAGAGAATATGGACTGTGTCTCAAAAGGCAAGTGGAGATATTTCCAAAATGTTCATCATGTAGATCATATCAATTTGACAGAACACTGGGAAAAAGAAAGACCACAGTCTGGGCTAATAGGCCTACTTTTCCAGCCTGGTTAACAGTTGGGTGAGTTGCATTCAGTGCTGGTTCTTGGAATGTTGTTGTTAGGAAGACAGCAGGACCGAAAACAAAAATAAAATCTCACACACAAGGTGCAGGGCAAATGCTTAGCCTGCGGCTTAAACTTGAGTGAGATCATCCACCTAAAATGTAGGCAAACAGCAATGTCCAAGTAAGGAAAGATGAAAAATCAAGGCATAGAGGTGCAGAGGACAAGTGATAGGATAACATGAGTACAATTAGGAAAACCTAGGGCGTTATTTCTCTATAACAGATGGAGAGAAGAGCAGGGAGTCAATATCACCACGATAAATACTAAACAGCAAGGAAGCAAAGTATCACAGCTGAGGCATGCAGGCTGCTGCGGGACCCAGAAGTGATATTATCAATAAAGCCAGAGTTGGCAAGTGATTAACAAATAAACAACATATGGCTCATTGGTTGCCATGTCCCCGGAAACATCTTGTCTCTGGAGATAGTGTGCCTCTGTAAATGAGTTCCTGGTTGGTGCACGTTTGCTTTTGGTACAAAAGACAGTTGTGAAATTGTAACTACCCAGTTACAAATGCTGCTAAGTAGACAGCTATAAAGTTCTGGTTTTGGACAAATGGACTCAATTCTCCTTATTTCTCCCACTAAGTGCAACTCTAAACCCTGGACATTATATGTGAAACAAACAGAAAAAAGACTCTGTGTGGTGGAGAGAAGGCAGACTGACACGGGACCTTTTTGTCTGAAGGTCTGAGCTGAAGTGGTGAGTTCCTTGAGTTTTCTTTTTTGCCTCATGTATCCCAGACTAGGTGCTGGAGGAGACAGTAGTCCAGAAATGCCACTTAATACAGACAAAAATAATTCCTCAAGGAAAGCCTGCTGTCTCCAGAACAAGGAAAGGGGGAGCCCAGTAAGGCAGAAAACGTTCAGATAATAACTTCTCACTTAAACCAACACTACAGAAAACCCTGCAGGCTTAGTCCTATTCCTCTCAAGATCAAGTGCGCAGCCTACACTTTTGCTCTTGCCTGACTGTGGTGAAGCTGTCCTTCCCACCTAGATTTTAAAGTAGTGATCATAAAAATGCGTCAGTAAGCAATTATGAACATACAGGGGAAAAGAGAATGTCTAAGCAAAGAAATAGAAAGCCTTAGCAAAGAAATAAATACAGGAAACCCAAGTGGAAATTTGAGAAGTGAAAGATATACTAACTGAAATGAAAAACTCAATGGATGGCTCAGTAACAGAGTGACATGGCAACCAATGAGCTCAAAGACAGAGGGAAGAATTAGTGAACTTGGAGACAGGACAATAGAAATTACCCAATTTGAACAACAGAGAGAAAATAGACTGAAAAAAAGGAACAGAGACTCAGAGGTCTTTGGCAGAAGATCTAACATTTATGACCCTTAGACTGGAAGGAGAGAAAGAAAGATGGTGCTGAAAAATTGCTAGAAGAAATAATGGCTGAATGTTTACTAAATTTGGCAAAACAAACAAACAAACAAAAAAAACCCTACTAATTTCAGAAGCTGAGTGAACCTCAACCAGGGTAAACCCAAAGAAATCCATGCCAAGTTAATCAAAATTCTGAAAACTAAAGACAAAGCGGGGAAGAAAAAGCATCAATACAGAAAGGATACCTTATAGGGCAAAAACAATTAGAATGACAGTAGATTGCTCGTGGAGCCCAGAATGAAGTAGAATAACATTTTTCAGGTGCTGAAAGGAAAGAACTGTCAACCCAGATTGCTATACCCTGTGAAAATAACCTTCAGGGATAGAGGGGAAATCAAGACAGTAGGAGGATTGTCACTGTAGACCTATTCTGAAAAAATGGCTAAAGGAAGCTGAGAAAGAAAGGAATCTTGGAATATGAGGAAGGAAGAAGGAAAAAATGGAAAGAGTAAAAATATGAGGCCCAGGAGAAAAGTGTTTGAGTTGAAGTTGAATGACCCGAAAATGGAAATGCATGAGATTGGTGGATACTAGGAAGATAACTCGAAGAAGGCAATGGCACCCCACTCCAGTACTCTTGCCTGGAAAAATCCCATGGGCGGAGGAGCCTGGTGGGCTGCAGTCCATGGGGTCGCTAAGAGTTGGACACGACTGAGCGACTTCACTTTTCCCTTTTATGCATTGGAGAAGGAAATGGCAACCCACTCCAGTGTTCTTGCCTGGAGAATCCCAGGGACGGATGAGCCTGGTGGGCTGCCGTCTATGGGGTCGCACAGAGTCAGACACGACTGAAGTGACTTAGCAGCAGCAGCAGGAAGATAACTCTCAATGCAAGTGCCCTCCTGCTTCCACTGTTTTTTTTTTTAAGAACATGTAGAAGATAGGAATCTCATCTTTTAAAGAAGCCATCCAAAGATGCTCTTGCACTACCACTTAGGGTATATGAGTGATGTTAATGATAAATGTGTACAGCTTCTTCTGTTCCTTATCTTATATCCAGCAATCTTCCCTCTTTAGCAGTCCAGCCTCTCCACATGCAAGTTCACATGCTGAGACCACCCTTACCTTGGCTTCCCTTGTTTCTTCTTCCAGACTGTCAGGATGGTTACACCTTCACTAGCAACCACACACTTACAGAGTCCCAAAAGTGGTTTAAAAAATGTTCTTTGGTCAAGGGGCCTCCTTCCAGTCAACCTTCATTCTCACTCAGCCACTTCAGGTGATAATTATTAATTACCTGGGATTTTTGGAATCCCAGAGTCTGAATTTTTCTGTAGAAAGAGGCCTTCTGTCTGGAACTGGGGCTCCACTTGTCCCACGTTAGAGACAGTGGACAGAAGAAGACAGGTGGCCAATAATAGATACTCCCAGCTGGCAAGTGACACTTCCATCTACCCCATGGCTTCAGGCTTCCATTGTCCCCACCTTGTATATGCACCATATCAGTGTCCAACACAAGATTGTAGATGCGAATCTCATGATGTAAATTGGGCAGTGGACATCTTTGCCTGTGTGTAGATCCACTGTCTTCGTTGATGCGCAGACAGAGAAAGAGCAAGTGGACCAGTGACAAAACCTTGGCTCTGCCCCTGGGAAGCCTCTGCTCTGAGTGACCATGGGCTATACAGGGAGGTAACTGCGTGCCTGTGGAGCCATGGGGGCCAGTGCACTCAGTGTTGGTGTTACGTTCTAGTTAGTAAAGAAAGAAAGGCTTTAACTTGTTTTTGTTTTTTTTTTTTTTTGAAATTGAGATCTCCCAGAGGAGAGCCTGGTATGAGTGTGTGGATGGCCAGGTAAACTGTATTCTAACTGGATGACCCCATCTGTAGGAGAAATCCTGGGAGAAGAAGGAGGCCTCGTATCCCAGAGCTGCTCTTGGCCCCATGTCTTCCTCAGTGCACATCCTCTGCCATACCATCCATTCACCGTAAAAACCACTTAATCTTTATCTTGACTCACACGACAAGAAGGAAATAAATTTTGCAAGAACCCTTTGTAAAAACCATTGTGCTATGCATATGAATCCATTGATCTTAGGAGCAATGCACTATGTGTGACCCTAATGCTTGGGGCTCATTCACGCAAAGGGAACAGAAAACATCAGGACCCAGACACCAAATGAGTAGCCAGAGGAGTATATAACGTATTTTCATACGTGGTGTGAAGTACTCATCAGGCTCTGAGAACATGAACCCAGGTCCTGAGTCTGAGAGATCAGACCAGATTTCCCCAGAGTAGGTGGTGTGAAAACAGTAAACAGAAGCAGGAATAGACGAGAAAACAAAAGAGGGTCACGTATATTCAACATATTTGAGTATCATCTCATGCAGGTGATACATTTCCTACTCCTGAGACCAAGTATACATAAATTGTGAATTGATTGGACTCAGTGAGATATGGATTAAGAGAAAGTGACCCATTGATTTTTAGGGCTAGATGATACAGGCAGGTTGACTTGCAGGATCTTAGTTTCCTAACCAGGGACTGAACCTGCACCCTTGGCAGTGAAAGTACGGAATCCTACTCATTGGACCGCCAGGGAATTCCCCAAGCAGATATTTTGAAGGAATTTGTTTATAAATAATTAATGTCTACTTCTCCAGTTTTAATTTCCCTGGTGGCTCAGACGGTAAAGTGTCTGCCTACAATGCAGGAGACCTGGGTTCAATCCCTGGGTCAGGAAGATCTCCTGGAGAAGGAAATGGCTACCCATTCCAGTATTCTTGCCTGGAAAATCCCATGGATGGAGGATCCTGGCAGGCTACAGTCCATGGGGTCACAAAGAGTTGGACACGACTGAGCAACTTCACTTTCACTTTTCTCCAGTTTTAATGAATGAAACTCTAGTAATACATATATTATCTAGTTTGTCCTTTTCAAAAAATCTTTGTTTGATGATATATGTTACAAAATTTTAAGTGTATACAATCACATTTCCTTTTGGGGGATGTGTTTTGATCATGCTAAGAAGGAAACTCTGTACATAATGTAAATACTACTCAACAATAGTAACTACCATTTCATGATTCAAGTCTTTCTAATTCTCCATTAATGTCACTTTCTTTCCTTACATACTTACTCCACAAAGTAGGTGCCAAGTAAAACTTTACTTGATGGTTGAATAAACATGGAACCTGCAGAAATACCACCCCCCAAGTCCTACAGGCCTACATAGGTTGTTGAATTCCCTACTTTTATTTTGTTTGGTTTTTCACTGGGAACTCAAAGAGCAGACGTGATCTCATTTGTCCAATAAAAGGACAGAGGGACTGCTGCTGCTGAGTCCCTTCAGTCGTGTCCGACTCTGTGTGACCCCATAGACGGCAGCCCACCAGGCTCCCCCATACTTGGGATTCTCCAGGCAAGAACACTGGAGTGGGTTGCCATTTCCTTCTCCAATGCATGAAAGTGAAAAGTGAAAGTGAAGTCTCTCAGTTGTGTCCAACTCTTCACGACCCCATGGACTGCAGCCTACCAGGCTCCTCTGTCCATGGGATTTTCCAGGCAAGAGTACTGGAGTGGGCAGATCCTGTGAAATACAGCAGGAAGTCTTCATTTTGGCTGCCTATGGAGAGGACCTTAATTTATGACATTGCTGAACTTGGGCTTCCCTGGTGGCTCAACAGTAAAGAATCTGCTGCAGTGCAGGAGACATGGGTTTAATCCCTCAGTGGGGGAGATCCCCTGGAGAAGGGCATGGCAACCCACTCCAGTATTCTTGCCTGGAGAATCCCATGGACAGAAAAGCCTGGCAGGCTACAGTCCATGAGATTGCAGAGAGTTGGACATGACTGAAGTGACTGAACTTAGGAAAACATTGACCTGCCCTTTTTGTGGAGACTCTTTTGGAGAATTATGCTGGACATAGCATCTGTCTAAGGTACTTCTTCCTTGGTCATGAAGGCTGACAAAAGGCTTATTACCTGTCTAGAGTGTTTTAAGTTTCATAAATAAATTGGCACCAGGCAGAGTTGGAGCCAGCACTGGATGATGGCCTGTGAATTGAATTTGTGCTGAAATGGAGAATTTCTGTGTGACCATGTGTTAGTTTCCTCCAGCTGCTGTAGCAAATTACCACAAACTGGGTGGCTTAAAACAGTAGGCATTTGTCTTTTCACAATTCTGAAGGTTAGTAGTCCAAAATCAGGTGTCAGCATGGCCACGCCCCTTCTAAAGCAGCAGTCCCGAACCTTTTAGGCACCAGAGACTGATTTTGTGGAAGACAGTTTTTCCACAAATGGGGTTGGCAAGGATGGTTTCGGGATGATTCGAGTGCATTTATTGTGCACTTTATTTCTAATCTAATGCTGCTGCTGATCTTATGGGAGGGGAGGTACCAGTCCATAGCCTGAAGGTGGGGGACCCCTGTAAAATTTCTGGGGGAGGTTCGTTCCTTGCTTCTTTCTGACGATTGCCAGCAGTCTTCTGCTTCCATCAGAAAATGGCCTTCTTTCCTCTGTGTCTGTCTCTATGTGTCTTTTCCTCTTATAAGGACAGCAATCATATTGGGTTTAGGGCCCACCCTAGTTCAGTACCACCTCATCCTAACTGATTGTATCTCCAAGGATACTATTTCCAAAAAAAGTCACATTCTGAGTTCTGGTGGACATGAATTTTTGAGAGACACTATTCAACCTGGTATAGATAGTAATAGAAAAAATCAGAAAATAATTTACCTGTTTTTGAAGACCTCTGTTTAATATTCTGCAAACCTAACTTCTATTTCACTCATGTAAGGAGAGGGAGAACCAAGATGATCTTTTTGTGCCCAGTGCCTTGCCATCTCTCAGAAACTGAGGATCCAGATCAAAGGATCGACATGGCACTGGGGAGGCTGGTTGTGAGATGAAAATGTTCAGCCCATTTGAGTATTCAGTGCTGGATGCTAAAGTTCTATGTGTGTGAGTCTGGGTCTAGCCACAGCCAATGACTTCCTCATATCTTCTCTTGATTTGAGGAGCATCAGATGTGGGCACGTCCAGCAGAGTTGACCAGAGAATCCAGAGATATTCCATATTCCATGAACAGATACCCCTACTGTTCATGGACCAGGTTCCCGTCTCTGTGTCTGGCTGCCACTGTTAGGAGGTAGGAGTGGAAGAGCCAGCTGAACAAGCTGTGGGTGTTTGTAGGGAATCTGCACATTGTTAAGGAGCTTTCCCTGTTTCTTCAGACCTTGCGTTGAGGTTGTGAGCCTAAGGGGAGGACATGAAGTAGCTGTCAGTTCTGAATCCCGGCATAGCCAGCCTTGTGGAAAGTATTTTCCTGGACTGGGATCTAAAGGCTGTTTTATTTTTCAGTGCTCCATGTGAATTAGAGTTCTTATCCCTTTGCAGTGGGCTTATCATTTTAATGAAACAAGTTATTTTACAAATTTATTATATCCTAGAATATTTTTTAGTTCAGTTGAAGAACTGAATTCTCACTTTTGTTTTATTACATATTTATCAAAAGCAGATTTGTTGAGGTAGAAGTTCATAAAATAAAGTACACATATCTAAATTATACAACTTGTACATTGTGGCTTATGTATACATTCATGAAACCATCACCACCTTCAATATAAACCCATCACCCTAAATCCTCCCATGCCCCTTTATATTCTCTGCCTCTAACCCCTCCCCTGACCCCTCACCCCAAGCAACAGCTAATTTGCTTTTGTCACTACAGATTAGTTTGCATTTTCTAGAGATTTATTTAAGTGGAATTATTCAATCAGTAGTCTTTTGTGGATGGCTTTTTTCACTCAGCATAATTGTTTTGAGATTTACCAGTGTTGCAGTATGTATCAATAACTCGTATCTTTTCATTTTTGAGTAGTACGCCATTGCATGGATATACAGAATTGATTTCTCCAAACATCTGTTCATGGACATTTGGATTATTTCCAGTTTGGGGGCTGATACAAGTTAAACTGCTATGAACATTCATTTAAAAAATACAACAGAGAGTTGTAAAAATAAAATATGTACATCAAAGAACCCATACTATTCTTATTTTCCCAGAGAAGCTACTCTGGTAAAGGTTCCCTATGAGCTTGTTACTGCTAAAACCAGGTAACATTTTTAGGTCCTTATGTTAATATTACTTTTGTAGAATGAAACTGCTTGACCGTTCCTTCCTGCCGACTCGTCCACCCACAGCTTCCATCACTCTCTTTCTTCTGACTCTTCCCTAGCCAATGTTAACTCATTCTCTGTCTTCATTATAGTACATGTGCGTGTTCCTCTTTTTTTTTTTTTTAAATTTCCTTCTTTAGTGTTTCAGACTTCTTTTCACTGATTATTGTATTTCTTTTCTCTTTTTCTCAGTTTGTGTTTGAAATTCATTGATAGCTGACTTTGAGACAAAAATTTTAAAATTCATGTCTATAGACACTTATTTCCAAGATGTTGAAAAAAAATTTTTTAAGACATTTAGTTTTGGTTGCACTGGGTCTTCCTTGCTGGGTGTGGGCCTTCTGTAGGTGGAGTCAGCCGGGGCTACTCTCTAGCTGCGGTGCACCGGCTTCTCATTGCAGCGGCTTCTCGTGTGGAGCACGGGCACCAGGTGCAGGGGCTTCAGCAGTTGCAGCTCACGGGCTCAGCAGTTGCGACTCACGGGCCCGAGAGCGCGGCTCAGTGGTTGTGCTGCACCAGCTTAGCTGTCCCATGGCATGTGGTTCTTCCTGGGCTAGGGATACAACCCATGTCCCCTGCACTGGCAGGCAAATTCTTCACCACTGAGCCTCCAGGGAAGCCTCTAAGGTGTTAAAATTTTTCTGAAAAAAACAAGTTGGCAACCTGATCTTTGTTTTCTAAGAAAGCAAAAAAAAAAAAAAAAAAAAAAGTGTTTCATGGAGTTCCATTTTCAGCTTGTTTATCTCATTAGACAATTTTCTCTCTCTAAACAATCTCATCTTCCTCACGGATTTGGCTGACATGTGCCTGCTGATGCCTCCCAAGTCTGAATCTCCAGCCCAGCTCTGCAGCTCTTCAGACTTCCTGGTAGTTCTGTTGTCTTTTGTTAAGATGTATGTTGTTGAAAATTCATAGCCAACTTTTATTTGTTTGTTCATGTGTTTGTTTTTAACCCTCAGTCAATGTCCATGTGAATATATGTTTAGTTTACATATGGATTTAGTTTATATACGGATTTGGGAAAAATCACTTATGTTCCTGTTTTTAATCTAGCTGCTTTATCATGTTAACCTCTGTCTTTCAGCCAAGGTTTTTTGAGCACAATTTGTTGTTTGATGGAATTGCTTGGTAGGAATATCTTTTCACCTTGTCTGCCTCTTTTTTGGCCAAAAAGAGATTTGGGCATAGCTGTTATGCAGTGTTTTTACCACATTTTCTTCTATCCTGTGAATTTTACCTTTCAAGATAATCCTGAAACCATTCACAAAGAAAGCTACAAGCAATTTCTGCATTCTCTTGTTTGGTTTTGTTTTTGATTGTCCTGCTTTTAGCTAAATCTGCTGTCACGAGCTGCAACAATTCTGGCGACTTTCCTTCAAAATGTGCCTAATTGGCTTCTGGATGTTATTATGAGAGTCATAGTTTTGTATAGTTATAGCTCAGGATTTTTCCCACCTAAGATATAAAAAGGTTTGAGCTTGTTTGTATTTCCACAAAGATAAACCCTTTCTCTGAAACAAACATATAAATATATCCTATGCTTTTTGGGTCTACTTTCGTGTGTAGCACAAAATAACTGTGGTCCGGCTCTGCCGGCATCTTCACCGTTGAGTTCATTATGGAAAGTTATGGGGTGACGTGGGGTGCCACGGTCTTCAGTGATTCCTATTTTTTTGATGCATGTGTTTTTTAATGGACTAGGACAAAATGTTTACACTCTGTGTACATAGACAGGTCCAGTTCTCTAGCGGGTAAAACTCTGGGAGCTCTTCAAGTCAGGGAGCTCAAGGTCATTGAAGGAATGAAATGCGTCAGCAGGCAGTCGTTCCTATCAAAATATGTATCAGCATTTTAAAATGTAAAGAAAAAAGATCATTTTAAAAACTCTTGATTGGAGTTATCTTATTGGGACACTCACTAAACAGAAAATGGAGCTATTGTAGTCTTGTGTTTATAAACAAAATATTTGACTTACCACATTTCTGAGCAATTCTGGTAGGAAGCTGCATTGATTTGAGAGAGCCAGTAGGTTTTTTTTTTTGCAGCCAAAAGGGAAAAAAAATAAAAAGCTTCTATGGATTCATCAAGAAATCACACTTCCTGGCGTGAACACTCAGGCGGAAGAATGCCAGCTGTACGAGCTGGTGACGTTAGCATAATCAGGTCCCGCCAGAGATGCTGCTCACAGTTCCTGCACCATGGTGCTGATGCTGGGGATTCCCATCTAAATCTAAAGTACCAAATGTGCAGTATTTTTGCTGCACATAGAAATATTTATGGCCTACTGGTTTTCAAGAAAAAACTTGACATTGGCCAGGACAAAAAGCCAGAAATCTACTACATATTCATGTGATAAGTGCTTTAAAAATTTTAAAAAATGCAACTTTTCTTCTCAGAAATCTTTCAGTAAAACTGATGTTCAGGGTAGAAGCATCCTGTTTGTCCTGCAGCTCTCTCTGTGCATCCTCACATAGCATTGAAGGCCACCTGGGCTGATGAGCGCTGTCCAGAGAAGCACAAACAGCAGTGAGGGACACAGGCTTGGGTCACTGTTTCCATTTCCTGTGTGTAATGTAGATGAATCTTTGTGTAAAATTTTATTGAAGTATGGTTGGTTTACAAGTTGTGTTAGTTTCTGCTGTACAGCAAAGTGGTTCAGTTATATGTATATATTCTTTTTCATATTCTTTTCCATTATGGTTTATTACAAGATAATGAGTATCCTTCCCTGTGCTATACAGCTGAGCCTTGTTTATTCGTGTTATATATAATAGTTTGTGTCTGCTGATCACAACTTCTCAATTCATCCCAACCCCACCCCCACCCCCTTAGCAACCACAAATCACAACACTTTCCTGATAAAATGCAAGATACCCAGTTAAACTTGAATTTCACATAATGGACCACACATTTTAAAATGTTTTGATCATCGCAATAAGACATACTAAAAATGTATTCATTGTTTATTTGAAATTCAAATGTAAGTGGGTGTCCTGTATTTTTATTTGCAGAATCTGGTAACTCTAGGCTTACCAAACTCCACACAAAGAACGTTGTTCAAGGGTGGGAAATTCACTTTAACAAGGTGCTCATGACTGACCACAGACAGTTTTACTCCCTTCTAAAGAAAGTGGCACTAATTAAATGTAAGCTTAGTTTCTGTTGGTGTTGTTCTTGACGGGGTGTGTGTGCCCGGCTACTTTTGTTTGTTGAGCAGGTGTGCAAATCTGGGCCATTGCCGAATTGCCTGAGGGAGCAGCGGTGAAGCTGAAGGCTGCCACTGGCTTGTCCTCCTCCTCTGCCCTCCTCGAAGCCATGCTAAGCCTTTCTGCTAAGCACACAGTTGAATCAACAGTCAGAGAAAGCACATAGTGTTATCAGTTATCGAGCAGTCTGGAGCAGTCACACGCCTCTGCGTGGCCCTGGTTGAAAATTTGGGGAAGAGTACCGTCAATGGACCAGGTTCCAGGTCTCAGCTACCCCCACGGGCTGAGATCTGGGGGGTTACTGAACACTTCCAAGCTCAGTCTCCCCATCTGCAGGATCATAATACCTACCTTATAAGGCTAATGGGAGGGTTACATGAGTTAATATATATAAAGCAAGTAAATTGATTGAATATACTTGCACATACCCTTAGTGGATCAGAGCCTTGTTGTGGCAAAGGAGCTTGCATAATTCAGTGAAGCTATGAGCCATGCCATGCAGGGCCACCCAAGACAGATGGTCATAGTGAAGAGTTTGACAAAATGTGATCCACCAGAGAAGGAAATGGCAACCCATTCCAGTATTCTTGCCTGGAGAACCCCATGAACATTATGAAAAGGCAAAAAAGATTTGACATTGGAAGATGGGTCCCCCAGGTCAAAAGGTGTCCAACATGCTACTAGGGAAGAATGGAGGGCAATTACTAACAGCCCCAGACAGAATGAAGTGACTAGGCTAAAGCAGAAATGATGCTCAGCTGTGGATATGTCTGGTGGTGAAAGTAAAATCTGATGCTGTAAAGAACAATGTTGCAAAGGAACCTGGAATGTTAGGTCCATACATCAAGGTAAATTGTAGCTGGTCAAGCAGGAGATGGCAGATTGAACATTGACATTGTAGGAATCAGTGAACTAAAATGGATGGGAATGGGTGAATTTAATTCAGATTACCATTATATCTACTGTTGTGGGCAAGAAAGGGAGAAGAAATGGAGTAGCCCTCATAGTCAACAGGAGTCTGAAATGCAGTACTTCTGTGCAATCTCAAAAACAACAGAATGATCTTGGTTTGTTTCCAAGGTAAACCATTCAACATCAAAGTAATCTAGGTCTGGGCCCTAACCACTGGTGCTGAAGAAGTTGAAG
This sequence comes from Bubalus bubalis, assembly GCF_019923935.1. Taxonomy (NCBI): domain Eukaryota; kingdom Metazoa; phylum Chordata; class Mammalia; order Artiodactyla; family Bovidae; genus Bubalus; species Bubalus bubalis. The sequence continues at coordinate 76,053,110 of NC_059158.1, read as the reverse complement.
CTGATTAGTTCTATGAAGACCTACAACACTTTCTAGAACTAAAACCAAAAAAGATGTCCTTTTCATCATAGGGGATTGGAATGCAAAAGTAGGAAGTCAAGAGATATCCAGAATCATAGGCAAGTTTGACCTTGGAGTACACAGTGAAGCAGGGCAAAGGCCAGCAGAGTTTTGTCAAGAGAACACACATAGCAAACACTCTCTTTCAACAATACAAGAGACAGCTGTACACATAGACATCACCAGATGGTCAATACTGAAATCAGATTATTATATTCTTTGCAGCTAGAGATGAAGCAGCTCTGTGTGGGTGCTGTATGCTCAGTTGTGTCCAACTCTTTGTGACCCCATGGACTGTCACCTGCAGTCCCCTCTGTCCAAGATATTCTCCCAGCAAGAATACTGCAGTAGGGTGCCTTTTCCTCATCCAGGGGTATCTTCCCAATGTGGGGATCAAACCTGTGTCTTTTTAGTCTACTGCTTTGGCAGGCAGATTCTATACCACTAGGATGACCTGGGAAGCCCACAGTCAGTAAAAACAAGACCTGGAGCTAACTGTGGCTCAGACCATCAGCTCCTCATTGCAAAATTCAGGCTTAAATTGAAGAAAGTAGGGAAAACCACTAGGCCATTCAGGTATGACCTAAATCAAATCCCTTATTGTTATACAGTGGAAATGACAAATAGATACAAGGGATTAGATCTGATAGACAGAGTGCCTGAAGAACTATGGATGGAGATTTGTAACATTGTATAGGAGGCAGTGACCAAAACCATTCAAAGAAAAAGAAATGCAAGAAGGCAAAGTGATTGTCTGAGGAGACTTTACAAATGACTGAGAAAAGAAGAGAAGTGAAAGGCAAGGGAGAAAGGGAAAGCTATACCCAGCTGAATGCAGAGTTCCAGAGAATAGCAAAGAGAGATAAGAAGGTCTTCTTAAATGAACAGTGCAAAGAAGTAGAGGAAAACAATAGAATAGGAAAGACTAGAGAACTCTTCAAGAAAATTGGAGATATCAAGGGAACATTCCATGCAAGGATGGGCACGGTGAAGGACAGAAATGGTAAGGACATAACAGAAGCAAGAGATTAAGAAGTGACAGGAATACAAAGAACTATACAAAAAAGGTTTTAATCAGATAACCACGATAGTGTGGTCACTCACCTAGAACAAGACATCCTGGAGTGGGAAGGCAAGTGGGCCTTAGAAAGAATTACTATGAACAAAGCTAGTGGAGATGACAAAATTCCAGCTGAGCTACTTAAAATCCTAAACAATGATGCTGTTAAAGTGCTGCACTCAATATGCCAGCAAATTTGGAAAACTCAGCAGTGGCCACGGGACTGAAAAAGGTCAGTTTTCATTTCAGTCTCAAAGATGGGCAATGCCAAAGAATGTTCAAACTGTACAATGTATTCATTTCACATGCCTGTAAGGTTATGCTCAAAATCCTTCAAGCTAGGCTTCAGCAGTATGGTGAACCAAAATTCAGAGGTACAAGCTGAGTTTTGAAGAGGTGGAGGAACCAGAGATCAAATTGCTAACATTCGCTGGATCATGGAGAAAACAAGGGAGTTCCAGAAAAATATCTATTAATACTTCTGCTTTATTAACTACACTAAAGCCTTTAACTGTGTGGATCACAACAAGCTGTGTTAAATCCTTACTGAGATGGGAGTACCAGACCACCTTACCTGTCTCTTAAAAAACCTGTATGCAGGTCAAGAAGCAGCATTAAGAACTGGACATGGAACAACTGACTGGTTCCAAACTGGGAAAGGAGTATGTCAAGGTTATATGTTGTCACCCTACTTATTTACCTTCTATGCAGACTATGTCATGCAAAATGGCGGTCTGGATTAATCATAAGCTGGAATCAAGATAGTCAGGAGAAATATCAACAACCTCAGGTTTGTAGATGATAACACTCTAATGGCAGAAAGCAAAGAGGAACTAAGGAGCCTTGTGATGAATGTGAGAGAGGAGAGTGAAAAAGCTGGCTTAAAACACAACATTAAATAAAAAACTAATATCATAGCATCTGGTCCCAAATAGAAGGAGAAAAGTGGAAGCAAAGACAATTTTATTTTCCTGGGCTCCAAAATCACTGTGGATGGGACTGCAGCTATGAAATTAAAAGCCACTTGCTGCTTGGAAGGAAAGCTATGACAAACCTAGACAACCTATTAAAAAACAGACACTTTTGCTGAGAGAAATCCGTATAGTCAATGTTATGGTTTCTCCAATAGTCATGTACTGTGGATGTGAGCTTTGGTCCATAAAGAATGCTGAGCACCAAAGAATTGATGCTTTCCAATTGTGGTGCTAGAGAAGACTCTTGAGAGTCCTTTGGACAGCAAGGAGATCAAACCAGTCAATCCTAAAGGAGATCAACCCTGAATATTCATTGGAAGGACTCTTGCTGAAGCTGAAACTCCAATATTTTGGCCACCCAATGCGAAGAGCCAACTCATTAGAAGAGACCTTGATTCTGGGAAAGATTGAAGGCAAAAGGAGAAGCAGGCAGGAGAGATGAGATGATTAGATATGGTCTCCAACTCAATGGAAATTATTTTGAGCAAACTTGTGGAGATAGTGGTGAACAGAGAATTCTGGTGTGCACAGTCCATGAGGTTGCCAAGAATTAGACACAACTTAGTGACTGAAGAGCAACAGCAATATTGATTGGGCCATAATAAGAACACTAGATGCCAATTTTATTTAGGTGTTGTGAGAGGGCATCAGAGGGCAGACACACTGAAACCATAATCACAGAAAACTAGCCAATCTGATCACACGGACCACAGCCTTGTTTAACTCAATGAAACTAAGCCATGCCATGTGGGGCCATGCAAGACGGGAAGGTCATGGTGGAGAGGTCTGACAGAATGTGGTCCTCTGGAGAAGGGAATGGCATACCACTTCAGTTTTCTTGCCTTGAGAACCTCATGAACAGTATGAAAAGGCAAAATGATAGGATACTGAAAGGGGAACTCCCCAGGTCGGTAGGTGCCCAATATTGCTACTGGAGATCAGTGGAGAAATAACTTCAGAAAGAATGAAGGATGGAGCCAAAGCAAAAACAATACCCAGCTGTGGATGTGACTGGTGATAGAAGCAAGGTCTGATGCTGTAAAGAGCAATATTGCATAGGAACCTGGAATGTCAGGTCCATGAATCAAGGCAAATTGGAAGTGATCAAACAAGAGATGGCAAGAGTGAATGTAGACATTCTAGGAATCAGCGAACTAAAATGGACTGGAAAGGGTGAATTTAACTCAGATGACCATTATATCTACTACTGTGGACAGGAATCCCTTAGAAGAAAAGGAGTAGCCATCATGGTCAACAAAAGAGTCTGAAATGCAGTACTTGGATGCAATCTCAAAAATGACAGAATGATCTCTGTTCATTTCCAAGGCAAACCATTCAATATCACAGTAATCCAAGCCTATGCCCCAACCAGTAATGCTGAAGAAGCTGAAGTTGAATGGTTCTATGAAGACCTACAAGACCTTTTAGAACTAACACCCAAAGAAGATATCCTTTTCATTATAGGGAACTGGAATGCAAAAGTAGGAAGTCAAGAAACACCTGGAGTAACAAGCAAATTTCGCCTTGGAGTATGGAATGAAGCAGGGCAAAGGCTAATAGAGTTCTGCCAAGAGAACGCACTGGTCATAGCAAACACCCTCTTCCAACAACACAAGAGAAGACTGTACACATGGACATCACCAGATGGTCAACACCAAAATCAGAATCTTTATATTCTTTGCAGCCAAAGATGGAGAGGCTCTATACAATCAGCAAAAACAAGACCAGGAGCTGACTGTGGCTCAGAGCATGAACTCCTTATTGCCAAATTCAGACTTAAATTGAAGAAAGTGGGGAAAACCACTAGACCATTCAGGTATGGTCTAAATCAAATCCCTTATGATTATACAGTGGAAGTGAGAAATAGACTTAAGGGACTAGATCTGATAGACAGAGTGCCTGATGAACTATGGACGGAGGTTTGTGACATTGTACAGGAGACAGGGATCAAGATCATCCCCAAGAAAAAGAAATGCAAAAAAGCAAAATGGCTGTCTGAGGAGGCCTTACAAATAGCTGTGAAAAGAAGAGAAGCAAAAAAGCAAAGGAGAAAAGGAAAGATATAAACATCTGAATGCAGAGTTCCAAAGAATAGCAAGGAGAGATAAGAAAGCCTTCCTCAGCGATCAATGCAAAGAAATAGAGGAAAACAATAGAATGGGAAAGACTAGAGATCTCTTCAAGAAAACTAGAGATATCAAGGGAACATTTCATGCAAAGATGGGCTCAATAAAGGACAGAAATGGTATGGACCTAACAGAAGCAGAAGATATTAAGAAGAGGTGGCAAGAATACACAGAACTGTACAAAAAAGAGCTTCACAACCCAGATAATCACCATGGTGTGATCACTCACCTAGAGCCAGACATCCTGGAATGTGAAGTCAAGTGGGCCTTAGGAAGCATCACTACGAACAAAGCTAGTGGAGGTGATGGAATTCCAGTTGAGCTATTTCAAATCCTGAAAGATGATGCTGTGAAAGTGCTGCACTCAATATGCCAGCAAATTTGGAAAACTCAGCAGTGGCCACAGGACTGGAAAAAGTCAGTTTTCATTCCAGTTCCAAAGAAAGGCAATGCCAAAGAATGCTCAAACTACCGCACAATTGCACTCATCTCACACGCTAGTAAATAATGCTCAAAATTCTGCAAGCCAGGCTTCAACAATACATGGATCATGAACTTCCACATGTTCAAGCTGGATTTAGAAAAGCCAGAGGAACCAGAGATCAAATTGCCAACATCCACTGGATCATGGAAAAAGCAAGAGAGTTCCAGAAAAACATCTATTTCTGCTTTATTGACTATGCCAAAGCCTTTGACTGTGTAGATCACAATAAACTGTGGGAAAAAATGAAAGAGATGGGAATACCAGACCACCTGACCTGCCTCTTGAGAAACGTGTATGCAGTTTAGGAAGCAACAGTTAGAACTGGACATGGAACAACAGACTGGTTCCAAATAGGAAAAGGAGTACGTCAAGGCTGTATATTGTCACCCTGCTTATTTAACTTATATGTAGAGTACATCATGAGAAACGCTGGACTGGAAGAAGCACAAGCTGGAATCAAGATTGCTGGGAGAAATATCAATAACCTCAGATATGCAGATGACACCACTCTTATGGCAGAAAGTGAAGAGGAACTAAAAAGCCTCTTGATGAAAGTGAAAGAGAAGAGTGAAAAAGTTGGCTTAAAGATTCAGAAAATGAAGATCATGGCATCTGGTCCCACCACCTCATGGCAGATAGATGGGGAAAGAGTGGAAACAGTGTCAGACTTTATTTTTTGGGCTCCAAAATCACTGCAGATGGTGACTGCAGCCATGAAATTAAAAGACGCTTACTCCTTGGAAGGAAAGTTATGACCAACCTAGATAGCATATTGAAAAGCAGAGACATTACTTTGCCAACAAAGGTCCATCTAGTCAAGGCTATTGTTTTTCCAGTGGTCATGTATGGATGTGAGAGTTGGACTGTGAAGAAAGCTGAGCGCCGAAGAATTGATGCTTTTGAACTATGGTGTTGGAGAAGACTCTTGAGAGTCCCTTGGACTGCACGGAGATCCAACCAGTCCATTCTGAAGGAGATCAGTCCGGGGTGTTCATTGGAAGGACTGATGCTGAAGCTGAAACTCCAATACTTTGGCCACCTCATGCGAAGAGCTGACTCATTGGAAAAGACTCTGATGCTGGGAGGGATTGGGGGCAGGAGGAGAAGGGGACGCCAGAGGATGAGATGGCTGGATGGCATCACTGACTCGATGGACGTGAGTCTGAGTGAACTCTGGGAGTTGGTGATGGACAGGGAGGCCTGGCATGCTGCGATTCATGGGGTCATAAAGAGTCGGTCACAACTGAGCGACTGAACTGAACAGAAGAATTTATTTTAAAATTCATTACAAAATGAATTCAGTGAATCAATAATTCATTAACTATTTAGCATGTTTGTTGAATGAATAAGTGATAATCAAGCACCTGTGATGTGTTAGGCACTGTGCATGCTATTTGTGGTCCCTCTGCTAATGTTGCCCAGGGTGTGGGGAAGAGTCGTTTATTTTCTTATCATTTTGTGTTCTTTATTCACTTGTACTGGCTGAGTTCTAAACCCAGGATTGCTAGTAGTGAATTGCAAGGAACTGCTTTCTGAATCTGCTCAGCAACCAGGTTTCCTAGGAAATGTCAGCAAGCACCCTTTCATCTCTTGGTTTAAACTCACTAGGCTGGCTTCCACTGGAATGGCTGGATTGTTCTTCCTTTCATTTAGTAATCTTGGCCCTCCCAGAAATGTAATGCCACTTTTTGCACATTTACATTGGGTTCTTTTCAAATGCAGAAGTGAATTTATTACTGATATGATAATGTTACGCAGCCAGACCTGGATCCACTCACACACTTGCAGCAAAGTGATCCTGCTGACACTGGGTTGCGGTGAAGGAAAGTTCAGCGTTCACTGCAGGGTACCAAGCAAGGAGAACGGACAGCTCATGCTCAAAAGACCTGAACTCCCTGATGGCTTTCAGGGGAGGGGTTTTAAAGGCAGTGTGAGGGAGGGGGCTGCAGAGTGTGTGATCAGCTTATGCACAGTTCTTGGATTGGTTGGCATGAAGGTGAAATTTAGAGCATCATCAACCTTCTGCTTTCAGCCAGTCTAGGATCTTTGTTCTTGTGGTCAGCAGTTTTTATCTGGTGGGGGTCTGCTTCCTGTAGAAACAACTCAGAAATGTGTGTCAGGCCTTTATCCATATCTTTCAGGGAACTGGGAGTTTGGTGTTTCTATGTGGTGGATTTTTAGTCTAAAATCTTACCAATTTCCCTGCCCAACAGCTGTTCTTTATTTCTGCATTTTCATGTTTCCTAGTCATTAACTCTGAGTCAGCCTTTTACTTCAAAGGACTAGGACACAGGGGCTTGTACATGGTTTCAATAATTAGCCATCTTCTCTCTTATACAGGTAGCAATTACTCTTTTAATATATAATACAGTATATATAGTTTTTAAAAGGTGTAATTTCATCTAAGTATTGTCACAACTTTTAAGAAAAACAAATATTTCTTTTGAAAAAATGGAAGAATTAAAATGACAAGGATAAACCAAATTACTAATGTACTCTAGGAAAGAGGCTACATTTGCATCCTGAACTGCTTACAGATCTGCACAAGGGGGACAACCATGTAAAACTCTGATAAAGACTAATCCTAAAGGACCGAGAAGAGGACCAAATTATGAAAAGAACTGAAGATTTCTTGATGAGAAGTCTGCCAACTGAAAAATTCATTTAAAATTCATTTAATCCTCACTTATTAATAACAGTGTTCTCTTACCTGTAAATATCTCCTTTATTCCTGCTTAGAAATGACCATAGCATTTCTAAGGGGAGGGAACCATATCCTTAGATTTATTTTAAGCTATATTAAATTTACTAAGCTATATTAAATAAATGTATTAAATTTATTTAAGATCCATGAGGATGCAGGATCTTGGAAACACAAAAAAAATCTGGACAAGTTAATAACTCTATTAGAAAGCCTGCAATCAGTCTTAATGGAGACAGAACTGAAAGGTGATTATAAACAGAACTGTCCCAGCCACTAGGATTTCTCTGCTTTATGAGTCCATCACGCCTTGTCAGAGCACATGGCTCAGTGAAAGCAAGACCACAGGAAACACAGAAGTGTGGTTTCTCTCCAGTACGAACCTGCTGATAGGCTTGCAGGGGTTCCAGCCCAGTGAAGGTCCCTTCACATTCAACACAGGAGAAGGGGCGCCCAGCATAGTATGTTTGTCCATGTCTCTGTCAGGTGGACAAAGGCCATACCCCATTCTTGGCACTTGGATGGCGTGTCCTGTGGATAGATCACCTTATATTTGGGTAGAAGGTTTGGTATGCAGAAGCCTTTACAACAGACAGGGTAGATGTGTGGTTTGGATCCTTCCTTTTCTGGGTTTCCGTCATCTTAGCTGTGATGATTCAGACATGCAGAGGACCAGGGAGAGCACTCTGAGATGCCTTTGAATTTTTCCCTAAAAGTTCACAGGTATCTGAAAAATCCAGATTTTTTACTGCATACAATGGCATATTAGTATTAGAAGGAATTAATATTGTAAGCAAGTGATCATGCCACATGAAGAACAAACCATAATTACATTATAAACACATACTGTAGAGAACTTACTATTTTAATTAAATAAAGCTACAATAAAAATGATCTGACACCTTTCATGATTTACATATTTGTTCCTGAACAGCATTGTAATTATGAGCAAATGGTTCATATGATGTTCAAAGAAATGACTGTAATTAGGATGACTTTCATGCGGTCAAGCTACATTTTTAGTTTTCCTTATTCAGTGTACCCTTTCATCATCTTCGCACACCCACTGACGCTTGCAGATGAGAAAAGTCATTCCGGAACCTTACTCATCAACAGCTGGAAGGGCCCTTGTTCTCCATGGCTCCCTGCCCCAGCCTTGAGGATCCCCACGTCGTCTTCCTGCACCTCCTCTGCCATCCCGCCTCCACTCTCCAACACCAGCATCTTTTCAGTCAGAGCTACCTCCTGCTCTGGCCCCTCCCTGCTGTCCAAGAGCTGGGGCACAAGACTGCGGAAGCTCTAAACCCAGAAGAATGAGGCTTCAGTGTCAGAACGGCCTTAAAAGCCAACTGTGTGTGTTTTGTCACTAAGTCATGTCCAAATCTTTAGACACGCCATGGACTATGGTCCGTTAGGCTCCTCTGTCCATGGGAGGCAGACAAACATCACATGATTGCTGATCAGTGAGTGTAGGAGTTGGCTTTGCATCCCTGATACCTAGCAGAGTACCTGCTGAGAGGTGGAATGAGAAAGGCAATCCAAGAAAGGGGCGTGTATAATAACTTGTCCAAACTAGGACACTTGTGAGAGTGAATGGGGCCACTGTTAACAGTTTCACTGGGCCTGTAGGTATAACTGTGACTGTCCCAGGAAAACCTGGACTTAGTGTCACCTTCCTTCTAGGTGGGCGTTACAGAGAGAAGGAGAAGAGAGTTATGGCTGTTACACCTGAATGAATGTGACAAGTGGAGCCCTAAAGCTCTGTTTAATTAGTCCCCTTAACTTTTATCCCTTTCTCCTCCAGTTCATTGCCTGCTTGCAGACTGATTTTTCAAAATGATAGCTCTGATTTCTTCAGTCTCCCTAAAATCTCTGCTGGTCCCCCCTGGTTAGCAGAATAAAGTCTGTACACTCACTGGCTGGCATTCCAGCCCTGCCCTTAGTAGGGATCCAGTCCTGTTTCTTAGTTTTCCTCTTTGAGAGGCCATTGGAACTTCAGACCATTGAATCTGCTGGATACTCTTGGCTTATAATTTCTTACCTCCATGCCTTTGCTCATGCTTTATCATCTTGTTGGAATCTGTTAGATAAAGAATCTGCCTGCAATGGGGGAGAATCTGCCTAATGGGGAGACCCAAGTTCAATCCCTGGGTTGGGAAGATCCCCTGGAGAAGGGAATGGCAACCCACTCCAGTATTCTTGCCTGAAGAATTCTGTGGAGGGCTGCCATCCATGGGGTGGCAGAGAGTCAGACATGACTGAATGACTAACACTTTCAGTTTATTGTCTTGTTACTTGGAAACCTTCTACCCTGTGTTTGTGCTTATACAATTTCTGTCCACTCTTCATGACCCAGCTCAAATTTCAGCTTAAATGCTGTGGGAAGCTGAAAGTTGGAAGGAAAAAGTTCTCTGTGAAGCCTTATCCACTCATTCCTGTCTCATCTAGCTCTGAACTCCTAGGAGTCGCTATATAGACCTCTGTGGATCTTTATATGGACCCATATGACTGCTTTCATCCTTGCATTTTCATCATTTATATAGAGATTTTAGATCCTCTTGGAGATCAGAAGTGGTTTTAGGGCAGAATGAAAGTCTTATTCTTCCTGTAATTCTCAGAAAATTTTTCATTGTACTTTGCACTTGGTTAACATGCAATAGATTTGTTGGATGAGAGATTAGAGTCTGAAATTCAGAATTCTCATGCCTTTTATCTCTGCTTGGGTGAAGAAAAGCTATAGAACAAAGGTACTTCGTGTTTTGCTTGTGTGAGACTTGGGGCTGGGATGGTGTTAGCATCTGATTCTTGTTGGCTCTGAGAACTGGCTCCCTACCCTCCAAGGAGGACTAGATGAGGTAGACCAGCTTCTGGCATTTAGGAAATCTGTTATGATCTCTCCAGCTAGATCTGTCTTTGGCATAGATGGGGAGTCACAATATCCTATTACTAAATGGACAACACACAACTGTGACAAGATCCCTTTCTGATATTGGCCTTGTCCAGCTACTGGTTCTTTGTGAATTCAGTCTCCAGGCATCTTATTGCCTGAGTAGTCATAACTGCTGGATGCAATAATTCAAATCTTGCCTGAAATGATATGCAAGGCCAGCTTTCTTTTTATTAAATCAGCGTTCTAGATACCCGCCTACCTGGCCTGGACTATTAATTCTGGTCACTTTGAAAACTGAAATGACTAACAACAAAAAGAAAACCTGTCAAATTGAATCTTCATCCCTAACTAATCATAATACCTGCCATATGCCCTTGGCACGAATCATGTTGCTGCCTGGGGCATTTCATTCTCTGCAGTGAGGCGTGCTAGAAATGTGTGTTCGTGTGGACTGCTCTGGCCATTTTGCACTCTGAAGGGGGACCCAAAGCTGTTTCCCAAAAGAATGAAATTTAAGGCATCTGTTTTCCCTGGCATTTGTTGTGTTGAAACTATGAAAATATACTGTCTTAGACTTAGTGAGTATGATGAAAGGCTTTAGTCTAACAAAAATTTATTATGAAATTTTATTCAGTATTTTCTCTACTATCCAACTCTAGATTTATTAAACTGTCTTCTCACTATTAAAGCCTGAGTACTGTGAAAGGAGTGTTTGACTCTATCTGTAAAAACTATATCCTACCATGCCTTAGGGAATCTTTGGTTTACTAAGAACTTTAGCTAATGGTACCCTCTACCCTTTTGTAGGCCATGGCCAACTAAACCATACAGAGAACATTATTCCAACCAAACTCCTGAGTGCATGGTGCCTTAGCCATAGATCTGGAAGGCCCAGTCTCATTTTGGTTAAGATATTTAGAGTCTGAGCCACAAAGTAATTATAGGGCAACACTTTTCATTTTACCCTGATTTATTTTTACGTATTTATTATTTGGGTTTTTCTGGTGGCTCAGTGGTAAAGAATCTGCCTGCAATGCAGGAGGCTTGGGTTCAATCCCTGGGTCAGGAAGATCCCCTGGAGGAGGAAATGGTAACCCACTCCAGTATTTTTGCCTGGGAAATCCCGTGGACAGAAGAGCCTGGCGGGCTACAGTTTGTGGGGCTGCAAAAGTCAGACACGACTTAGTGACTAAACGACAGCAATTTATTTATTGTCTCAGTATATTACTCCTCTTAGAACATAGGCCTTTCTAAAGATGGACAGAATTTCCAAGATAATTGAGGCTTACAGCTCCCTTTTGGTTATGAAGAAGCCAAGGCCCAGAGAGGTTAAGCAACTTGCTGAAGGTAATGCAACTTGATAATATAAGTGACATAGTATCATTTCTACCACATTCTATTGGTCACAGGGTTAGCCTGGATTCATTAGGAAGGGAAATAAGTCCCACTTCTTCTTTTAAAAAATAATTTTATTTATTTATTTGACTGAGCTGGGTCTTCATTGCTGCGTGGGCTTTTCTCTGGTTGTGGCGAGTGGGGGCTACTCTCTAGCGGCAGCGCACAGGCCTCTCATCGTGGCGGCTTCTCTCGTTGCGTTCGTGCTTCGGTTCTTGGGGTACACAGGCTTAGTTGTCCCATGGTGCATGGGATCTTTCCGGATCAGGAACCCGTGTATCCTGCATTGGCAGGCAGATTCTTTACCACTGAGCCACCAGGGAAGCCTGGTCCTACTTCTTGATGGAGATCATCACAAAGCTTTTGTGACCATCTTTACTACACTATCCTCATAAAGTTGAAATTTTGTTTCATAACAGTTTAGGCTCTCTAGAGGTATATATTGCCACTTTAATTGGAAAAATTTCGGCCATTCTTTCTTCAAAAATATTTTTTTTCTTTCCTATCTTCTCTCTGTTTTTCTTCTGAGACTTCAGTTGTCGTTCAGTCACCCAGGTGTGTCTGACTCTTTGCGACCCCATGGGCTGCAGTAAGCCAGGCCTCCCTGTCCCTCACCATCTCCCATAGTTTGCCCACGTTCATGTTCATTGCATCAGTAATGCCATCCAGCCATCTCATCCTCTGACACCCTCTTCTTCTGCCCTCAATCTTTCCCAGCATCAGGGACTTTTCCATTGAGTCAGCTGTTCGCATCAGGTGACCAAAATGCTGGAGCTTCAGCTTCAACATCAGTCCTTCCAAAGAGTATTCAGACATATATATTAAACTTTTGTTATTATCCTCAATGTCATCAAGTCTCTGTTCAATTTTTATCCTTTTTTCTTACCATGTTTCAGTTTTGGTCACTTTGCCTTAAGGTTCACTGATTTGTTTTCCCACAGGGCCCAATCTCCTCTTAAGCCCATCCAATGAATATTTCTCTTTTTCATATTTTGTATTTTTCAGTTTTAGAATCTTCATCTGCTTCTTTTTAGATAGTGTCTGTTTCCTCTACTGATATTCTTCATCTCTTCACTCATGCTAATCTTGTCTTGTAAGTCCTTAAACATAATAGCTGTTTTAAAGTCCTTGTTTGGTATATTTGCCATCCCTATCATCTCTGGGTCTGTTTCTATTGACTTTTTTCCCCATTATGAGTCACATTTCCCTGTTTCCTCATATATGTGGTAATTTCTGATTGTATGCTAGACAGTATGATCCTCTCATATTAAAGAGTCTGGAGTTTGTTACTTTCTTTAAGTCATGTTACCTTCTGTTTCCATAGGCAGGTAACTTATTTACTGATCAGTAAGTTTCTATTGAGGCTTGTTTCTGCTGAGGCTTATTTTTCAGTCTTGTTAGGGTAGTTCTAGGTTTGGGGCTAGAATGGTCTTTTTGAGTCTCAGTTGAATGTCCAGGGTGATCGGTGAGGTCTGACTACTCTGGCTGGTCAGGACTGCTATATCTCTCAGCACTCTGTGACCTCTAGAATCTCTGTTAAGCTTTTACTCCCCAGAAGCTGTTGCCTGCTGGGCTTCTGCATGAGTATTGGACTGCACATTGGCAGCTAATGAGTCAAGAAGACCCCTCTGCTAAATTTTGGAGCCCTTTTTATGAACAACTTCCCTCTTTCAGGGTCACTTCACTGCAGATTTCAGCTACTTCAGCATCCCTGAATGCCAATAACTGCCCCACTAGCCCCGTGATACTGCTGTGCTCTACTTGGGTTCTCCCTCTGTGTCTGTGTTCCGGAAAGTACTTCCAGGCAAAGCGTCAAAGTTATTGTGTGGATCACCTTTTGCATTTCCATCCTTCCTAGGATCATAGTCCTGCATTACCTGTTATCTAATGCCTGAGAACAGTTGCTTCCTGTATTTTGTTCAACTTTTAAATTGTTTACTGTGGCACCAGTTACTCCATCATAGCAGGAGTGGATGTTCTCTTCTCTTTGTATTGAAACAATAGATTTTTTAATAAAATAAAAATTGCCATTCTACATGTTGCTCAACTGATCAATCTGTGGCATCAGATAGAGACAGTTTTGTTAGTGAACTAAAACCACCAATAAGGCTTTCGTTGACTGTTGTCTAAGTCTTTCTTTGATTGGGTGTTCTTCAGTAACAAGTTGATAAATTGATGAAATAAATTCTGGTTGAAAATTTTTGGTTCTAGGTCAAAATGTTGCCCACCTTGACATACTAAGTCCTTTTTCTGTCCTCTTTTGAGCTCTTCACAGGACTTCTTCTTATTTAGTCCTCCTGCCTGCGTTCTAGCTCTTTATAAGAACTGAACACTCAAGCTTCCATGATCCCATCACTAATCTGGAGATGTGTCTTCACTCAGTGTGCCTAGAAACTTAATTTTCTTCTCCTATCTGTTGTTTCTCAATTAAAGTAAAATTCAGGCCTGCCCCCTCCAATTTAAATATCCTTATGTCCATTACAAGTATTGTGGGGCAGGACAGATTAGTTACCACACGAGCAGCCTAATTACCTCCGCACAAGAAGGATAAACTCTCTTGTAGTTGTTGGTGCTGTTTTATATACTTCACTTTAGAACTATTTTCCGTTTGTGCCTACTTGAATGGATTTGAGTGTATATCTCAAAAAATGGTACCAATCTCTGTTTCAGGGCTACAGCTTTAAACTACATTTTTCCATTCTCCATATGGTTTTTACATTCAGCAAAGGCTGAGTAATATCCCATTTTTTAATATTTAGATGTACTAAATTAGTCATGAAAATTAGCATGGGTTCACATGAAAAAAATATAAATGGATCCCACAAGAAATCTTGGTCAATAATTAAGCTGCTATTAATATAAAAAATGAAATGGTTCTTTCTGTATTCTTTCACTGGGAACATTGGAAGTGTGAGGATTTATTATTACTCTAATTTGGTAAGTGTGATCAAGAAGGACAAATATTTTACTGGTAGTTTCTTAACCAAAGTGAAAGTGAAAGTGTTAGTCACTCGGTTGTGTCTGATTCTTTGTGGCCCCATGGACTATAACCCACTAGGCTCCTCTGTCCGTGAAATTCTCCAGGCAAGAATACTGGAGTGGGTAACTATTTCCTACTCCAGGGGAATCTTCTCCACCCGGGGATTGAACCCTGGTCTCCCGCATTGCAGACAGATTCTTTACCGACTGAGCCACCAGGGAAGATGTTTCTTAACCAAAAAGTAATATAATTTTCTCTGAAATGTTCTTCATTTTCAATAATAAATAATAATATATTTACAAGTACAAATACAAAAGGCACAAAAGTGTATTTGTTCTTCAACAGTGTTCCAGACACTGTTCAGGGTGCTGGAGATATGTTAGTAGCTCAGCATGTCTGACTCTTTGCGACCCCATGGACTGTAGCAGGCTCCTCTGTCCATGGGACTCTCCAGGCAAGAGTACTGGAATGGGTTGCCATTTCCTCCTCCAGGGAATCTTTATGACCCAGGGATCCAACCCACATTTCTTATGTTCCCTGCATTGGCAGGTGGGTTCTTTACCCCTAGAGCCACCTGGGAAGCCATCCCTGGCAGGAGTAATAGTTGTTGCGAGGCTCTCAGGTGGGGCAGAGGCTTTTAAGGGGCAACAGAGACACCTGTATGTCTGGAGGAGAGGCAGTGTTGCAGAAACCAGTACTCGAGAAACCAAGGACCACACTCGGAGGGTTGGAGAACTCAGGTCTATTAACTCCGCTGGGCCCATAGAAGTTAACACTCCAAGCTCTGAGGCCCGAACAAAGGAGTTACAGAGTTTTTATAGACAGACTATAGTGGGCAACACTGGCTGCTAATAGGCTGGTTTAAACTAAGGGGTTTTGTGCGCGTGGGAACCGCAGTTAAGATGGGGAGGGGGATGCCTGACCTTTACACAGACAGGCATGATTAAGCAGGTTTGCAGGGGCTGGGCAGTTGCAAAGAGCAGGACAAGGGTGAGTGAGATAAGCTCCAGTTCCTAGCATTGTAAGTCCCCACTTTCTGAGACTACGAGACCTACGTGATCCAGACTTTGCAAGGAGCAAGCTGAGTTACAGAGGCAGAAGGAGCAGGAGGTTATGTAAAATTTTAACTGTTCCTCTTCAGAAGGGCCAAAGGAAATAGGTAGCTGGAGTGGGGCATGGGGACCAGATTATCCACCATCATGGTAGTATACCCAATACCCTTTTTAAAGCCAGAGATTTTCAACCAGCTGATCCATAGAGGGGAAGGCATTTTCAAACTGCCTGCTCAAAACGCATTTCCCTCTGCTGCTGCCCATAGGTTGGAATGCATAAAAGCTTAAAAATAATGTCCTCCCCACTCCCCCATCCTCAGCCTTCCTTTTTTTTCCACTTTGTTTCTCCTTCAAGAGTCTCCTTCTTGTTGCCCAGGAATAAAGAGCACTAAGAAAAGACTTACCAGAAAGATCTCAAGAGATTCCCATTTCCTTTTTTCTAATCCTCACAACCTAAGGGTCTTAGGTCTCCAAGTGGTTAGTTGTTGCAGTGGCAATTTTTTAAACAGCATCATCTCCAAGTTGAATGTAGCACTAAGTATTGTGAAATGATTTTTGAGAGCATCTGCATGCTATGGTGCAAATTGCATGAGAAAAAATAAAAGCCGTCATTTCAGACTTCTCTACAAAGCATTTTTAAGGAGGCATCAGTTATGAGTCATCCCAGAAGCCATTCTAAAAGGTTAAGGAGCCAAAAGAAATTATTTTTAACATAATGCTAATGGAGCAAGTGTATCATCTGAGGAAAATTAGGAAAGCATTCTACTTGATGTGATGCTTGGAGTCCAGTAAGCATCCGGTTTGGCTGGGATCTGGGATCCCCTGACTGTGTAGTGGAGAGGTGTGTGCCCAGCTTGATTATTCCGTCCTGAGGTCAGACACTCATGCAGTCAGAGAAGGTTTTTGAAAAGGGTCTGTTAAAATTGGGCCAGGCTGTACTTTGATTTTGTATTTGTCATGAGAGGACCTGTAGCACACTGAGCCTGGTCAAAAGGTTTCCCTTTCTCCTTTCACTAATAATTGCAGGGTTAGCCTTGTTTAGATATTAGCAGGACTGATCCTGCCCTCAGCCTGACGACAGGCTTTTTCAACTGTCCAAGCAGCCCTGGGCCCCAGAGCTGGCATCGCTCTCGTGAGACTGATGACACACTGGCTGGCAGTAAAGGAAGGTGGAGGTATTCTGCGCCTCTGTTGTCTGCTCAGGGCCACAGTGGTGCTCCTGGTGACCGCCAGTCCCAACTCTCTTATTTGGGACCCTGGGGGGGCCATTTGATCTTCACTCTTTTATGGAGACATAGAAGCCAGGGGCATGATTTCTAAATAGAGAGGCATTAGACAGGGAATTTGCAGACTTAACACGTTCTGCTCCCTGGCGGCCGATGCGAAGGCCATATTTTGGGAGGGTCACAGAGGTCATGGTGCACTGTGATAGTCAGTCTCGGCTGTGGACATAAAAGCTGCAGCTGCACCTGGGTCTTCGGAGCCAGCAAGGGGTTTTTTCTCAGAGTCACCCTGAACACAGGCAGACTCAAGAGACGAGAGAATTTTGGCCATTGGTTGAGTTGAGGGATGTGCTCAAGTGTGTGTGTGTGTGTGTGTGTGTGTTGTTAATGAAAAAGGTGTTCACAGACGCTTGTTAAAGGCCGTAAGCAGAGTTTATTTAGGACTGTTGAGGTAGCTATGAGGACCCCTGCTGTAGGATTTTACAGTGGAGCAGAGGGATTGGGTTCAACTCTGAATGCAGCATGGACAAGTGGGAACTTATAGTCAAGGAGCAAGGTGAGTGTGTGTGTTAGGGAGCTGGTCAGTGGATGGAAAATTACCAAGAGAAAACATCAAGGGTAAGGGAGATTCTGGGTAAACTGACCTGACTGGATTTTTACTGAAGACAAGGGTGATTAGGTATCATCTGGGGGATGGTGGAGGATGTGAAACCCAATCAGATATGGTGGGTGGTCAGATATCAAGAACAGAGGGCTCTGGTTAAACTGACTTTTTAAGCAAGGTTCTTGCTAAAACTGCCTTTTACAAAGAAGTACACAGATGGGTCTAGGAAAAGATTCAGGAGTCCAACTCCAGTTTGGTCAACAAAGAATCTTTATCATTGTGTATGTGTGTGCTTGTGTGTATGTGTTTGTACATATGTACATCTGTGTGTGTACATATCTGTATCTGTATATATATCTGTGTGTGTGTGTGTGTGTGTGGTAGGGGGCTGGTGGGTAAGAAATTCACAGAGAGCAGAGTCGGTAGAGCAGGTCTCTAGGAAGAGGAGCCCTAGTGACTCACCACAATTTTAGGAATAAATGATGGAACAATGGTGGTACAATAGAAATTAAAAGAGAAACAGGGAAGAACTGACTCTAGGAAGAATTTGCAGTTGTGCCTTCAGGAAGTCTTTGTAGAATTTGCATTCACCAGTGATACCTGTTCTTCTGAATTCATATTTCCTTCTTTCCTATGTTAATTGCCCTTCTTACCACATATCACCTTGATAATTGCTGGACATGTACAACTCCCGCTAACTCAGCATGAACTTCCTCAGTGCAGGAGCCATGCTCTTTGTGTCACCGAGTCCTTTCTTCTCTTGTACAGACACTCAGTAAATGTTTGCAGATCAAATGAATGCGTTTCAACACCTTCTTTCTGAATTTTGTTGATGTTGTTGGGAAAACTTGTAATTAGTAAAGAGTCAACATTTCACTTTCTAAGTGGTTAATAATCATATAATTAAAATGCTAACATGATAAGTGGTAAACATCTTGAGTTTCAAAGACTTTTGATATATCCATGTCATCACTGGCTCTATAAACACATGATTTTAGTATACTAATACTTACTTAGTCTCTGTTATAATGTTTTTGTTGGAAAAATAGATTTCAGAATACTTGCTTCATCTAACAAGGCTGTGATGATGAATATTTCAAAGCCCTTTAAGGAGTCAGTAGTGAAAGGCTGATGTTATCAAGTACATTTGTTTGAGATTTTACTGTTGTTATAATGGAGAAAAATATCCACGCACACCTATCTATAAACCCTTCCAAAAACACAGGAGAATTTCAGTGTATGTTTTTAAGCACCTTATTCATTCTTTTAAAAGGTCTTTGTGGCAATGATGACAATGAAGCTGAAGGTGCTCATAATAAGAATAGCTTCTGTAGCCCTTTATAATTTATAAAGCTCCATGTATTATCTCAGACTCAACAGTTCAGTAGGAATGGGGACAAGCTCTTTATAACCCTAAGTTACTGTTAAAGCACAAAGAATCAAAACAAACTGCAAAGTCATTTTAATGCAAATGTATTTATTTAGCTTTATCCCCAATGTTCTGAAATACATTTATTTGATCTTCAGAAGGAATCTGGAAATTTAGAAAAAATATAAAGGAAGTAGTTATTAAGCATTCCATACGTTCCCACAAGATGACGGTCCTATTACAGCCTGTTATTGTCCATTTCTTGGACGAGCCTTCTGTTCATGACTCTGGGAAGGCAACTTGGCAGAGAGCAGTCTTGTCTTCCCCTCCCTCCTTTTCTTTCCCTCTTCATCTACTTCCTGCACCCCTGCCCCAGGTCTGACTGCTGGGTGTTGGCACCCCCGTCCTGGAAGGTCCCCCTGAGCTTCTATGGGATGTAGCCCAGGGTGGGGGTGTGCTTACTTAGCAGATTGGTGAAGGGGGGGGCCCTCCTCGAGGTAGAGGATTCACAAATGTCTATTATCATATAGTCAAACAACAGAAGTCATCTGAGAGGAGATGTTTTGCTGATTTTAAGGTTATTGTACATTTTCCCCTGAAGATGCCTATGTATTATTATCTTATGATCTGACTAATCCAGAAATTGGTTCATTGGTCCCTGCTGATGCTGCTGCTGCTAAGTTGCTTCAGTCAAGTCCGCCCTAGATGATCCCAAATTGACTGCATTAAGATTTAAGACCATATTAAAATTTCACATTGCGTAATGAGTGTGGCCAGCAGGTGGAATCCAGAACCTTTGCTCTCCCTCATATACCTGACTTTGGTAGTTTCCATGTTTATATTCTTTTTAGTAAAAGAAGGTCCAGCCCAGAACCTTGTGGGCACCCATGTTCCCATGCTTACCATACAGTGTTCTAATTCTGGTTTTGGAGCGCCCTTCCCCACTGGAGTATGGGCTCCTTGTGGGTAGGGTTGGCTTCTTGTTCATCTCTGTTATTCCAGGGAAAGATATCTTATATAAGTAGGAAAGCAATAGAGTTTACTGAATGGATAATTAAAATGAATGTGCACTCATGAAAGGATGTGTTTGGCAGAGAGGCATTTAAAATTTCATGTGCTAAGTTGCTTCAGTCATGTCTGACTCTGTGCAACTGTATGGACCATGGCCTGCCAGGCTTCTCTGTCCATGAGGATTCTCCAGGCAAGAATACTGGAATAGGTTGCCATGCCCTCCTCAAGGGGATCTTCCTGACCCAGGGATTGAACGCAGGTCTCTTATGTCTCCAGATTTTGATAACTCATATTGCAAAGTTAAGTCTTGTTTATTTGAATGCCATTAATTTGAAAGGTAGATATGATAAAAAAAGTTTTAAAGAAGTATTAAAACCACTCCTTTCAAGATCATAAACATATTCTAATAAAATGTTCTTTTGTGGTACTGCCGATAGGCATTATTTACCGTTATAATTTATGTAGTACTCAAAAGAATTTTATTTTATTGAAAATGTTTTTGGTTTGTGTCTTTTTAACTTTAGAGGAATTAACCTCTGTCTGACCTTACTGTCTGATTTAGAAAGTTTTTAATAATGGACAGTGAAATTCATCCTGTAGAGCTGAAGAACCACGAGAAGAAGAAAAAGCAGGAAAATAGTGACTCGGTAGTTAATAAAGGGGTTCCCTGGTGGCTCAGCTGCTAAAGAATCCACCCGCAATGCGGGAAACCTTAGTTTGATCCCTGGGTTGGGAAGATCCCCTGGAGAAGGGAAAGGCTACCCAATCCAGCATTCTTGCCTGGAGAATTCCATTAACTATATAGCCCATGGGGTTGCAAAGAGTCGGACAAAACTGAGCGACTTTCACTCACACTCACCTGTAGACAGTCCCACCTCTGCAGCTTGCAATTTGTCTTTGCTCTTAGAGTTGTACTTCTGACTGACCAGCTGTAAACTGGAGATTCCCATGAGCCCCTCTTTATGTGATGAACTTGATAGAGCTGTTCACAGAACTCAGGAAAACAATTACTTACTAGACTTCTTATAAAAGGGTATAGTTCAGGAGCAGCCAGGTAGAAGAGAAGCACAGGCAAAGTATGGGAAGGGGCACAAAGAGGTCATGCCCTCTCCTGGTGCCACTCCCCACATTTCCAAGTGTTCACCAACCTCAGTCCCACTGTTGAGGGGTTTTTATGGAGGGTTCAGTACTTAGGCCTGCTTGATGAAACTGGTCATTGGTGACTGAACTCAATCTCCCGCCCCTGCAGTGCTGCTGAAATTTCCAACACTCTAAGTCACATGACTGGTTCTCCAGGCAACCAGTCCCCATCTTTAGGTTACCTAGGAGTTTTCCAAAAGTCACTTTGTTAATATAAACTCAGTTGTGATGGAAAGGAGCTTGACACCCATTTCACCTTTATGACTGTTAAGCATTTCAGCATCTCAGGACAAAAGGCCAAATATAGCCAAAGATACCCCTGTGATGCTTATATATGAAATAGCAAGAGTTTTAGCTCTGTGCAAGGAACAGGGAACAATTTCTTACAATTTTGTGTTTTTTATTATAAATCACTATATCATACCATCTGCAGTCATTGTGACTTTTCACCTGCAGTCGTTTAGGGCGAGTAGTAGACAAAGGTCTGGAAATATTTTCTTTTTTTATTGGGGTATTACAGTGTTGTGTTAGTTTCTGCTATACAACAAAGTGAATCAGCTGTGTGTATACATCCGTGCCCTCCCTCTTGGACCTCAGTCAACCCTGCCACCCATCTCATCTGTCTGGGTCAGAGCACCAAGCTGAGCTTCCTGTGCTATACAGCACGTTCCCACTAGCTATCTGTTTTATACATGGCTTACACATATGTCAATCTGTTTCCCAGTTCATCCTCCCCTTCTGTGTCCACAAGTCTGCTCACTACATCTGTGTCTCTACTCCTGTCTTCCAAATAGGTTCATCTGTACTATTTTTCTAGATCCAACATATATATGTTAATATATATTTGCTTTTCTCTTTCTGACATATTTCACTCTATATGACAGACTCTAGGCCTGGAAATATTTATAATGGTTGTAGAGGAATTAATATTTACAGTAAAATACTTGCAATTCATATATTTCCATTAATTTGTTTGTATTTAGAATAATAATGCATGTGGACTCAAGTAAGTTCTTTCTGATACAGCTTTGTGCCTTTTCTCCCCTTTATAGACCACTGGAACGATCCAGTGAAGATGTGGATATAATCTTCACACGGCTGAAAGAAGTTAAAGCTTTTGAGAAATTTCACCCAAATCTCCTTCATCAGATTTGTTTATGTGGTTATTATGAGAATCTGGAAAAAGGAATAACATGTAAGAAATGCAACTCCAGTGGTGTGTTTTCATGTATAAGTTTGTGATCATTTGTGGTTATGCTGTGGGGATGGATAGCAAATGGGGTATCTTTGTGCCAAACAGTTGAGCTCAATCAAAGGTATGAGGTTGACATTTCTCTCTCCTTGTTTATTCAGTTCTACATCAGCATTTCCTTAACTCCTTTGTCCATAGCATGTAAATGGTTCTTCCAGGGCAGCCTCCTTTTCAGATGGAGCTGGAAGGATTTATATATTCAGCAAGATCCTTGGAAGTTCTAATATATACTTATTTTCTGTAACCCCAGAAATATGGGAGCCAATAGGATATTAAATGGGCTTCCCCTGTGGCTCAGTGGTAAAGAATCCACCTGCCAATGCAGGAGACACAGGAGTCTCAGGTTCAGTCCCTGGGTTGGGAAGACCCCCTGGAGAAGGAAATGGCAACCCCCTCCAGTATTCTTGCCTGGAGAATCCCATGGACAGAGGAGCCTGGTGTGGTATAGTCTATGGGGTCATAAAGAGTCGGACACAACTTAATGACTAACCAGCAACAGTAAAAGGATGTTAAATAAGATAAAAGGTCTCAACTAATGATAATAGTTATTTAAAAAATTAAAGCACAGCTGGTTTACAATAGTAACGTTTTGAATTAACCTCACTGATAACATCTATTCCAGATGTGACTAAGGGGTGGGGGGAGTAAAATGATAGGTTGACAGCTGCATTTAAAAAATATACAAGTATATTCTCATTAAAAAAGTAATGCTATTACCATCTGTTGTGATGCTTTATACTGCGGTAACAGAAAACTCCCATCCAACTGGCTTGACTATGACTCCTATAAGGAGGGAGCATCAGTTACCCATGTATAAGCAGTCCTGAGGTAGGATGGCTTCAGGGCTGATTAAGTGGCTCAATGACGTTATTAAGGTCTCAAGTTTCTCTCATATTTTTGTTGGTTTATTTGTTTTTGCTCTTCAGCTTGAGGTGTCGGCTTTTGTACTCAGATTTGTCCCAAGTGGTTCTGAGGCAACTAGCTGCAGCCGTTGGAGGCATTGCATGCTGATACAAAACATTCCTGCTGAAGGACTATTTCTTATCTCTTTTTCAGAAGTCCCCCAGCAGACTTTCTGTATTGTTTCAGTAGTTAAACTAATCACTGGCACAGAGTATGGGACCACGTGATTGATTTAGACCAATCATGATTACCCCGGTGGAGCTAGGGAAGAAACTCATATGCTCTGAGTATTTGGCCTTGTGGAGGAGAGTGGGAACTTGTTTATAATCCATGTTCAGGGCATGATTTCAAGTGGGGAACTAGCAGGGTTTGTCACAACAGCATTGTAGAAAATTTAGAAGACAAAACGAATATCACCTACAATCCCCAAATCCAGAGATTGCTGCTTACGTTTTGTGTGTGTCCTTCAAGATATTTTCCTACGTGCACACAAAGCACAGTCACACTTCTGTTTAAAAAATTATCCATACATATTGTTTTCAAACCAATATTTTTTATTCTTACTTAGTGGGAACATTATTTTTTTCTTAAAGATAAGACTCTGTCTTCTATTTCTTACAGCCATTTTCAAAATGAGTCTTCTATGATGTGTAATGTGAATTTGATTGGCAAGTGATAGTGTCTCTGGGGGCCAAGAAGTTCATGAAAGGCAAAGCCCTAATTCTAAAATAAGTCACTTACAAAGGCTAGGAATAGCAGAGTTACTGGCGAGGCCAGCTATAAACTCATCAGTCCCTCATCTTAAGCTTGTCATTGCACCTGGTGGGACACCATTGTTGTTCTTGCCTTTCCACAGCATGCTTTAGTCAGAGAGTTTAGAACAGCTTGTCATCATTAATTATGGCTCCCAGAAGCTTCCTCTTATGCAGTGAGCCCTAGCCTTGCCAGAACTCAACTGTCCCACTGAGTTGTCATGTGATTTTTCATTGAGCCACTTGACTTCTGAGGTAGGATTCTGTGAAAAGAATTTTAAAATATCAAATCATTCCATTTAGTTATTTAGCTAGAATATTTAAAAGGATAGTTGGGTTTGCATGAGATTTTTGAACCAGTGTTTCAAAATGACTTTCCAAACTGTTGGTCTTAACTAGGACATGGGAACTAAGATTCTCACTAAATAGCTAAATGCTTTGTCTCTGAGATAACAAAAGTAAAGCAAAACTGAGTTCAGAAATTTCTGATGAGAATCATTTCCAAAGAGTGGTTACCTCTTGATGCCTAAAAGCAGTGAATTTATACAAGAAACTAGCAAGTGGACAATGACAATATGGTAGTTAAAACTTTTTTAACAGATTTTATTTTTCTTGATCAGTCATTGGTTAGCTTAAAATGAGACATTCTATTCTGGAAAACATGTTGTCTCTTAATATAAATAGATTTGTGAAATTGGGGGTGGTGACCTGGTTTTGTTGAGTCACATAGTCTTTTTAACACATACCCCATCTAGAGTAATGATTTTCCAAGTATCACAACACACTGAAGTGCATTTAAGACAAATTACAGAGAATACCAGACAATTCTTCTTACATTCAAAGAATCTTATAGCCTTTAGGATTAACATCCCTTATTGCTACTGTATAAATATAAAAGAGTTCTGTTTAATAGAGTTCTGCTTCATGGAATGTTAAATAAATAGAATATTGCTTTGTTGATAGAAGAGGGAAAGAAAATTATGGTATGCTCTGTTGGGAAAAGATAGAGGAATCTCATCTAGGTCCAAGTTAGGCTCAGAACAGTCAGTGAGAAATTATCAGATTACGTGGTAAAACCAACTTACATTTGGCCTGCTCACCTGCCTGTTTCTTTTCCAGTATTTCGCCAAGGTGATATTGGAACCAACTGGTATGCTGTCCTGGCAGGGTCTTTGGATGTTAAAGTTTCTGAGACCAGCAGTCACCAGGTAAGATACCATATTCTTTTTATTTTCTTAAAGTAAGATTTAGTATTGTTATTTTTAATGATACATTATCCCTCTGTCTTGAATGCTATCAAAATTACATTTTCAAACCCATTTATCTTTCCCATAGTACAAAGTTCCATAAGTATGTGTTGAATTCTCAAGAAACATACATAGTGAGTGTTCTCCATGATTTAAGTATGCTGCCAGGTGTGGAAACATGAAATGCAGAATGCCCTCCAGGAGCCTGCTGTCTGTTAGAAAAATGCAAACAAGTCCACAGCAGTGGGAAACTGCCATCGTGTAAGGTGAAACGTGAGCAAAGGGGAAAGAGAAGCAAGTCTTCCTAGGTTCCTCCTTAGATCCTCCTGAATCTGGTTTCCTGACTTTTCTCTGTCCTAAAAGTGACCCCCTTGTCAGCTTCAAAAATTTTTTATTTATTTTTGGCTGTGCTGGGTCTTCGTTGCAGTGTGGGCTTGTCTCTAGTTGGGGCGAGCAGGGGCTGCTCTCTGCTGTGGTTTCAGGCTTCTCATGGCAGTGGCTTCTCCTGTTGCAGAGCACAGGCTCCAGGGCACATGGCCTCAGTAGTTGCGGTTGCTGGGCTCTAGAGCACGGGCTCAATATCCGTGATGCATGCCATGGGCTTCATTGCTCTGTGGCGTGAGGGGTCTTTCCGGA
Source organism: Bubalus bubalis (assembly GCF_019923935.1). Taxonomy (NCBI): domain Eukaryota; kingdom Metazoa; phylum Chordata; class Mammalia; order Artiodactyla; family Bovidae; genus Bubalus; species Bubalus bubalis. The sequence goes on along the minus strand of NC_059158.1, from coordinate 76,027,251 downwards.
TCAGGAATTAAACTTGTGTCTATTTCATTGGCAGGCAGACTCTTTACCACTGAGCCACCAGGGAAGCCCCTTTTATCAGCCTTTCGTGAGCTCCAGCAATGTGGGAAACGTGGTCAAGGCAGTCTCCCGAATACCGCTCACTATTTCTCTACCTCATCTCGTTGAATGCGGAGGGCCAAGAAACATGGGCTTACTTTTTCTTCATTAGTCACCTCTGAGGAGCATGGTGTCCTAGTAGATAAAACTCATATTCTTGCTGCCTCCTCCATCATATTTGTGAGTTTGAAATGGGTCCTAGATTCTCCTTTCACATCTGCAGTGACCCTTTCGCCATCATTATTCCACATGGCCTATATGTACAGAACCTTCCTATGTAGAGCCAAGAACCTCTGGTCTCAAAAGGACACCCCTCTAGAGGCTGTCGTCCAGCTTCGGTATAAAAATGTTCTGAGTCTTATATTCATATGTATCAGAATTCAGATAAAAACTGAAGGAAGAGAATCAGCTAACTACAAAATTGGAAAGAAATATCAAGAAAGGTCAAGGAATTAAAGGGACAAATAATCTCCAGCCAAATACCATGTTTAAGATAGTGCTTCTAAGCCTTTTCCACATGTGGCACACTTCAACTGTGAGAAACATCTATGACATACTCCATTTGAGGTTTAACTTTGTAGGAATTTGTGTGTATTTTGGAGTCATGGGCAGTTATCATCTAACAAGTGGATTGTTGGTTAGTGGACATTTGGAGTTTGGAGTACGGTAGCCTATGTTCTACCCATTGTCATGGAGGGTTAGGGTCTCAGGCCAGTACCCAAGTCCTCCCCACCTGAGAGGATACCTTTTCAGTGCATCCATGCATCAAAAGTTCCACGAGGAACTGCCTGGAATCTGTGCCTGCCAGCCTCGATGGTACTGTCCTCCTGCCCTCTCTTGCAGGGCCAGGTCCCTCTTGAATTTCAGAGTGGCCCAAAGCAGGAGGTGAGTTTTGATTCTTATAAGTTGCCTCAGTTTTCCAGTGGGACTGAGAACAGCTAGCAGTTCTTGGATATTTGTTATGTGCTAGGCAATGTTCTCAGAGAAGGCAATGGCACCCCACTCCAGTACTCTTGCCTGGAAAATCCCATGGATGGAGGAGCCCGGTGGGCTGCAGTCCATGGGATCACTGAGTCGGACATGACTGAGTGACTTCACTTTCACTTTTCACTTTCATGCATTGGAGAAGCAAATGGCAACCCACTCCAGTGTTCTTGCCTGGAGAATCCCAGGGACGGGGGAGCCTGGTGGGCTGCTGTCTGTGGGGCCGCACAGAGTCGAACACGACTGAAGTGACTTAGCAGCAGCAGCAGCAGGCAGTGTTCAAGCACTTAACTGTATTTACTTGCTCCTTTAACCCTGTGAGGTGGGTCACATTACTGTTTCATTTTACAAATGAGGAAACCAAGTCTTTGAGTGGCAAACTCACTAGTTTCAACTAACATATCTAGAAATTAGGGGGACCAAGATGAATAAGCAGTTAGGCATTTGAACATATGCTCTTAGCCAGCACTCTGTACTGTTTGACTCAGAAGATATATGATGAAGCAATTCCCTCTCTCTTGGCTGTTTCTCATCCTTTCAGATCTTCTCATGCCCTGTACTTCTGCATACCTTCTGCCTGCAGACTGCTGCCAAGGTGGGTCCCCTCCAGACCTTTTTGCTCAGAGTTGCTTCTGATGCTAACCTTCACCTGCTCTTACCTGCATGGATGTGCGGAGGGGACAGGGCCTAGAAAAGGACGATCTTCCTTCCTCCTCTGTATGGTTCTTAATGAGTAATGATGGTGATTCAGAAAAGCTGAATAAAGAAAGGTGAGGAAAGAGGAAAAGGAAGGAAGATGAAAATTAGGAAGGAGAAAAGTGAGAAGGAAAGAAAAGCAGGGAAGAGAGATGAGGAAAGAAGAATTTGAAAAGGCAGAGGAAGTGTTCTTAAGGGAAGATAAAGATCATCAGCAGCAATGTGCTGACACCTCAGATGCTAAGGTGGCAAGAGATTATAGTATTTGGCCAGGGGCTGCCAGAGTGTTGCCCTTGACCAGTTATTTCTCAGTGTGGGGTGCTTGCCAAGAATAGCTGAGCAACAGCTGTGGATTTTAAAAAAAATTTAGTAAACTTTAACTTTAGATTCTAGCTATGGCTTTGACCTCAGCCCCAGTGAAGAGAACTTTCCTAAGTTGGGCTTTGTTGTTGTTCGGTCACTAAGTTGTGTCCAACTCTTTGTGAGCCCATGGACTGCAGCACACCAGGCTTCCTTGTTCTTCATTATCTCCCAGAGTTCGCTCAAACTCACGTCCATTGAGTTGGTGATGCTATCTATCTCATCCTCTGTCGCCCCCTTCTCCTTTTGCCTTCAATTTTTCCCAGCATCAGGGTCTTTTCCAGTGAGTTGGCTCTTCGCATCAGGTGGGCAAAGAATTGGAACTTCAGCTTCAGCATCAGTCCTTCCAATGAATATTCAGGGTTTATTTCCTTTAGGACTGACTGGTTTGATCCCAATTTGATCTGTAGTCCAAGGGACTCTTAAGAATCTTCTCCAGCACCACAATTCGGTAGCATCAGTTCTTTGGCATTCAGCCTTCTTTATGGTCCAACTCTCACATCTGTACATGACTACTGAAAAAAAAACATAGATTTGACTACACAAATCTTTGTCAGCAAAGTGATGTCTTTGGTTTTTAATATTCTGTCTAAGGTTTGTTATAGATTTTCTTCTAAGGAGCAATAGTCTTTAAATTTTGTGGCTTCAATCACTGTCTGCAGTGATTTTGGAGCCCAAGAAAATAAAATCTGTCACTGGTTCCACTTTTTTCTCTTCTGTTTGGCATGAAGCTGGGCTTAGTCTTCTCATATTCTCATATTAGCTTTATACCAAAGCTGGCTTATTGCTTATTCTTCTGTGTACTTCACAGAATCCAACCACAGTCCCAGCCAGAGTTTTCTGAATTGATTTGTAGAGTCCCTAAGAAATAAGGAAGAGAAGACACATTGACCTCTATAGCCTCCAACCCTCTGGAGAAATAAACAGAGGACCCAGCCTTCCAGCCAGCTCTGATGGACAAGATAGAATTCCAACCACATGAGAGGAAGGAGCTGAGGAGAATGAGTGAGATGGCTGACACTTCTCTCATGGCAAGTTACTCAAAAGACAAAAAGGTCATTGTTATCTGCTCTGGCCTTGTAATGGACTCTAGGTCTCTTCTCAATAGTGATGTGGCCAAATCAAGGCAGTGGGTTAGCCAATCAGAGTGGTACCCTGTATAAGTCAGGGTTCTCCAGATAACCAGTATCAACAGGTAATAGATAGATATATAGATAGTAGACATTTCCTTTAAGAACTTGGCTTATGTGATTGTGGGCACTGCCAAGTTGGAAATCCTCAGGGCAAGCTGGCAGGCTGAAATTCAGGTGAAAGCAGATGATGCAGACTTTACAGACTTTAATCTTAAGTTGGAAATTCAGATAGAATTTCTATGTTGCATTCTGGAAGCAGAATTCCATCTTTGGGAAACCTCAAGGGAGACATTGGCTTTTAAGACCTTCAACTGATTGGGTGAGGCCCACTCATGTTATGGAGGGTAATCTGTTTTACAGTGCTGCTTGTAAATGTTAATCACACCTAAAAAATACTTTTACCTCAGAATCTAGGCTATTTGACTAAACAACTGGACACCATAGTCTAACTAAGTTGACACATAAAATTAATTATCATATGCCCCTATCGTAGGGGGCAAAACGGGTTTGGGCAATGGGCCATGGGAGGAGAAGCCAGAAGAGACCTGGAATTCCCGGAGACCAGTACCGGCACTGCCCATTGCCTTCATGTGCCACACTGTGCTGGGGTCCCCTGGGTACTCATTGACTTCATCTTTTATGCCCTGTTTTACAGGAGCTTGAAAACAAGGCTCAGGGACCTTAGGTATAACATTCCCAAACGTGTGGTTGCTCAGTTGTGTCCAACTCCTTGTGACCCCATAGACTGTAGCCTACAAGGCTCCTCTGTCCATGGGATTTTCCAGGCAAGAGTACTGGATTGGGTTGCCATTTCCTTCTCCAGGGGATCTTCCCAACCCAGGGATGAACCCGGGTCTCCTGCATTGCAGGAAGACACTTTACCCTCTAAGCCACCAGGGAAGCCCCAGGGCCACACAAATGTACATGGCTAAATTAAGATTTGAATTTCTGTCAGACACACTCCCAATTTCACATTCTTCTTGCTTCTCATACACAAATAAAAGGTGGGTGGGGGCTGAAAAAGAAAAAGAAGAAAAATTTAAAGAGACTAAGAGAGAATTAAGGAAAGAGAAGTGAGTTAACAGCAAAGACTCAAATCTTTAAAAGTGGGTAGAGCAGCGTTTCTTGCTAGCCTGCCCTCCACTTACTCGCCTCAAGTCTCACCCTGCCCTGCATGCCTCTCTTCTCATCCGAGAGTCAGGAGTCAGAGGAGATGGTGGAGATAAACTTCCAAACTTAACCTCTGAGTTTCGGCTCCTCGCTGGGGTTTTATCTGAGCCAGAATGGTGAGCTGAGGGCTGGAATGGCTACTGGTGTTAGAGCGCTCACTATGAGCGGCTTTATGCAAAGCACTTCTCAAGCTTTATTTCACTGGCTACACCCTACATCACCCTCCCCCATTCAGTGCTATGATTAGTCTCATTTCACAGATGCTCAATAACTTGCCCCAGGGCACACAGCCATTCAGTTTAGTTCAGTTGCTCAGTCGTGTCTGACTCTTTGCGACCCCATGGACTGCAGCACGCCAGGCTTCCCTATTCATCACCAACTCCCAGAGCATGCTCAAATTCACGTCCATCGAGTCGGTGATGCCATCCAGCCATCTCATTCTCTGTCATCCCCTTCTCCTCCTGCCATCAATTTTTCCCAGCATCAGGGTCTTTTCCTATGAGTCCGTTCTTTGCATCAGCTGGCCAGAGTATTAGAATTTCAGCTTCAGCATCAGTTCTTCCAATGAATATTCAGGACTGATCTCCTTTAGGATGGACTGGTTGGATCTCCTTGCAGTCCAAGGGGCTCTCAAGAGTCTTCTCCAACACCACAGTTCAAAAGCGTCAGTTCTTCAGCACTCAGCTTTATAGTCCAACTCTCATGACTACTGGAAAAACCATAGCTTTGACTATATTGACCTTTGTCGGCAAAGTAATGTTCCTCCTTTTAAATATGCTGTCTAGGTTTGTCGTGGCTTTTCTTCCATTAGGTTGTTGTGATTCTAGGCCTCAAGTTCTTGACCATTGTGCTTGTACAGGTGCCATCCAGAGGATGTGAGAGGGAAGGGATGGAGTGAGGGTTGAGCCATTTAGGAACGATGTGGGGAGGAGCAGCTTTTCCCCTGAAGCTCCTGCAGCCACCGTCCTGCATTTAGGATTCCAGCTCAGAGCTCCATGCCTCACCTCCAAGCCCCTCCTTTCAACTGTTTGCACTCCTGCCCCCCCCCGCCCCCCACCGCCCGCCAAGGCCTACAGTTGGGGAACACCTGCTTTAGACCCAAAGACAAACAGTGAAATGAGCATGGCCCATCCCCTTAAAGGGTTTCTAAGTTGGAAGGTGGGATTGAGAAGTAGGGGTGATCAGGGAGGGAGATTTAGGTGTGGTATATACAAAGTAGAGGTGAAACGGGTATAATTGGTGTTGATGGGATGGGGGGGTGTTGAGAGAAAGGGAGGAGCCTGACTTGGATGAAGAGGTGGGTGGTGATGCCACTGCTTGAAATAAGGAACATGGAAGAAAATGCATCACAGATTCTGGTACAGTATTTTCATATTATACATTTATTAGGTATTATTCATTGAATTTTTCTGAAAAAAATCACCCTTTTTCTTCTACATGATACGAAGATATAACTTTCAAGAACACACAGAGCAGAAATATATTATCTTTGGCTCATAAATTCATATTACCTTCCTGCCTGTCTCAATATATTACTTTTTCTCCCTTCCCATCACCCTTTATATTAAGCTTTTCTGCTCCCTAGGGTAAGAAAACATACTTCTCGCTCTCCATATGATTGGTTTGACAGATCCTCCTTGAATTTTTTGGACCCCACATGGAGGGTCATGCTTATTTCTCATTGGTGATACCCTCTGAGCAGAGTAGTATTAAATCTCATCCTTTGCAAAGCATTTCACTTGCCCTCTTTCATTTGAGCTGCCCTGTTAGGTTGACCCAGCTGTGCTGCATCTTGCTAAGACACAGGTGAGTGAGTTGCCCACCCAGGATGACACAGTAGTAACCTGTAGAGCTGGAAATCACCTGACTTCCTTGCCTAATCCAGTGCTCTGCTGGTACCTCACTTAACATTAATCACACGTGCGGTGCATCCAGCTACCTGGGCGTAGGGGAGGGGCTACAGATACAAAGGGCGCATGCTCCCGGATACTGCCAGGATGCCAGGATGCGTGGTGATCAACAGGATGGTGGATCTTTCTCCACCCCCTTGGATCACACTGATGGCCAGCATTATAACAAAGAAAGCCACTGATTCCTCATTTGGGAGAAGGATGAAAACACAAACGTTCAGTGAGTAGTAAGGTAAACTTCAGGCCCTTTCCTTGTAGGGGAGGGGGGAGGGGGGAGGGGAAAGCTACTGGGCTCACCTCCCAGTTTTGCTTGGGGTCAGCCCAGCAAAACACTTGCCAGTCAGTTTAGAAACACTCTTTGCCAGCTGGGGAGGCAGGACCTTGTCTACTGACAGCAGCCTCACCCTGTGGGTACGCTCCTAGCTCGGGACCGGCAGATGAGCATACAGAATCCTGCTGAGAATTGGCTGGAACCAGCTTCTCTGCTCTCATGCAGTAAGGCCAGTGCTCTATTCTGCTTCCTTGCCTTCTCCCAGTCCAAGGCCTCAAGCGTGGACTGGAGGGGAGAAACCCCAAGCTCTGGATACAGAGAGGGATGTGGCCTTACCTCCCTGAGAGCCTCCCTGAAGAACTGGTCTCATGGTGCTTTTATTTCTTATGTTACAGCTGTGAAGCTGTGTGCGGGTAAGAACTTTGGGAAATACATGGATTATCCTGGTCCTATAACTATGGAGAACTTTTTAGAGTCTACCATCCTTGGAAATGCCTTCCTATCAACTATATCAATTGATATCATTTATATTGACTCCACTGCTCCATAAAACAAAACCTACCTTGGAAGTACTTCTACCCCGTGTCCCTGAGCAGTTGTCGGAGGCATCTCTCCCAGCTTCTCAGACATTCTCCTGTCTGGTCACTCTGTCTTACCCCATGAAACTGAGAACGCCCAGCAAGAGGCCCTGCCTGTAGACCACTTCCCCATCCCAGACCAGAGAGTCCCAACTTGGCTCATGCTCATGTAGATTTCTACTCGGCATCCCAGGTTCTGTCAAGGATAAACCCTTCAGTTCCCAGCAAGACCTGCCCCCGCTCTTGGTCTCTTACCTAAGTCTAAGCAGGACCTGCGGGCCTTCGGATATCCACAGCTGAACTCGTGTGCTCAACAGCCTGCCTGTCTCCAGTGCCTATTTAACTTAATGGGCTAAAAGCCAGAGATTTACATTCCTATTAGAATGAATAATACTGTGGGTGGACTATTCCTCATTAATATTTAGGTAGATTTCAGGTTAGAAGTGAGCATTAGAACAGGTTATAAACAAATATTAAGCTTTAAAACAATAGTTTTATAAAGCTCATTATCTCAGACAATATCCACTTCGTGTGAGTGGGAGAGGAGAGACAAGGTCCTGCTATTTTCTGCAGATTTTGTAAGTGGTATGGTAACTATTTTAATCTTGCTTTGGTAAGTATTTAAAATCTAAACATAAAGAAGGTTAAACTAATCTTTACACCAAAAAAGTATAACATTTCCCCAGTCACATGAAAGGATTTCTGATGGCTGCAGAGCAAATAGAAGTATACACTGCAAAATAGGGAATAGGATGGTTTAGTAATTAATATAACTCCTATCTATATTTCTGTAACAGATGTTTATTTAAAATGTTAATATTTACCTAATGCAATGCACAATCATGTAAATCTTTTGAAATTCTCAGAGCTACTTAATTACTATGTGACCACAAGCAAGTTAGAGTATGTGTAAATTGCAGATACTTGTTCCTATCTTAAATAAGTTAATGTGTATAAAGCACTCAGTATGAAGCTTGACCAAGAGCAGGGGTTCCATGATTTTTTTCTTACTATTTTTAAGGAAAAGGTGATTGGCTAAAGTAGAATGCTGTAGGTTGCAATGTTGCCATTTTACCACAGGAGGGCAGTGCTAGAATAGAAAAAGCAGGAAATGCGCATTGTATTTGAAATAGCAAGAAGTTTAACAGTGGTGTTCAGCCATTTCATGGGATCAGAGAATGGGGCTGTGTTTTGCCTTGGTCGTCACTTTATTCATCCTCTCCTCCACCTATAAAGTTCTGTGCCAAGTTTTGGAAAATGATCTCTTACTGATTTCCCCCCCAAAGTAAAATGTGGGTTTTTTTTGGTTTGGTTTTTTTTTTTAAACCCTCTTTGTTTTAAAGATGTTTTTAAGTGTTGCATATTTGTAAAATTTGGAGGACAGGCATGTTTCTCTGTCTTGTTGCTTTATCTTTCCCCTTCTTTCTGTTTTTGCCAGATTCCTTAATACATTATTTTGATCCATTATTTTCAGACATCGCTATCATCAGGAAGCCTTCTCTGAACCCATGTCTCAAGCCAGTAAAACCTGAAAGGTGCCTTGTCCACAGTAGTTGCTTGTAATCTTAATATTTGTCTATGCTCAGGTCACTCTCTTTGTTGGGACCTGATTAGAGTTTGTTTAGCATCCTGCCTGGGACCTTGGCGTCCTGGGCTGAGTTTTGTTGCCATGTAATCCTTGGTGTAGGCAGAGGCAAGAGAGAGCCGTGGTGCAAGACAGACTTGCTGCCCCGAGACGAGGCTGGGCTCCCTGATTCAGTTATCAGATGCTAATACTGGGCCGTCTCATCGAACCTTCCTGCAGCCAGCTTGCCTGATCTTGTTAAGCTGTGTCTAATGCTGATTCCAGGGAAGAACTTGTCTTGGCTGTTTGTCAGGAAGAAAAGCTCATTTGTCTTAGAAGTATTTTGCCTTCCTGCTTGGTAGTAAATCCTTTAGACTGCATGTACACTCTAATGTCTTGACAAATTCAGAGATTAGGTTCCATTAAATTTTTATTTTCTAAAAGGACTTGGAGTACTCCTTAAATTCAAGACTAAATTCAAACTCATGAAACAAACCCAGCACAACCAAACTTAATGGCAAGTATTGCCTATAGGTCTAAAATATGTAAAAGTATTTGCTTTGTAAAAATTTATTTCAGGGTCTACAAACTTTAAGGACCAGTTTGTTCCTTGCCATGAACCCAACAAGTATCCAAAGCAATAAATATGTGGTAAGACAATTAACTCTTCTCGAGCCATTAATAAGGAATTGGGTTAAATACACAAAATAAGATGGGCTTCCTAGGTGGCTCAGTGGTAAAGAATTTGCCTGCTGATGTAGGAGACTTGGTTCAAGCCCTGCATTGGTAAGATCCCCTGAAGGAGGAAATGGCAACCTGCACCAGTATTCTTGCCTGGAAAATTTCATGGACAGAGGAACCTGGTGAGCTACAGTCCGTGGGGTTGCAGAGAGTCAGACACAACTGAGTAACTGAGCATGTATGCAATGCATACATAATAAAATAACTGATACTCTTTAAAATTACAGGAGAGTCCAAAATCGTACTTACCACAGAAAATCCTTCTATTTTATTTTAAATTTCATCAGAATGTCTAACTTGTGTAAATTGAATTTCTGTGGCTGCTTATAAATATCATTTGCAAGGTCCATGTGTATTAGCTTGAATTCCAGTGACACATAACCATGGTGTTTCTTAACACCATTCCTATGTTCATACTGTAGCTATGTAGCTATGTTTGTAATGAAACAAACAAAATGCCTCATATGAGAATGCCTACTTTAAGAAAACCTAGTATACCATCGTCCAGACATACAAAGCAGATAAATACAGGGGTGATTAGTTGCAATACAAAAGCATTCTCTGATTTACAGCAGGATTCGTCAGAAGGGTTCCTTTGAATACATGCTCCCCCAGAGAGCTGAAGTGTTTTGCAGATCATTCAAACCACTTGACATCCAGATTGGGGGACAGAGAAACTTGGAATTTAAGCATTGAAAAAGCCATCATTAATTGGAGATTAACACAAAATGAATAAGAGATTTTTTGTTACTTCAGTAGTAGAAAAACATAACTTGCTTTAGAAATGTAGATAGCCATATGGATATACATGTATAGGTTAAGTCAGAAATAATATTTTCCTTTTTTTTTTTTTTTGGTGGAGCACCTGTGCCAGGAACCATGTAGGACTATCTATTATGTATATTGAATTCTACTACTAATCTTGTGAGAAAGATTGCACCATTTTGCAAATAAAAATACTGAGGCTCCTGGGAGCATTCTGCCTGAAGCCCAGGACTAGTAACTGACAGAAGTGAGTTTGGAATCAGGTCTGCAAGGTGCACCGTCTTCTCCCTCTGCTGCCTCCAAGGGATTCCTACCCTCACTCTGCCCAACCCTTTCTATGCCTGATGCTCCCTGCCTCCCCGCCCCCCCGGGCCAGATTGTTGACATCTTTGGTAACTCACCTAACACCAACTTTTATGAGTGAAGATAACCAGACCCCACCTATTCTGCTGAAACACATGCTGCTGCTGCTGCTGCTAAGTCGTTTCAGTCCTGTCTGACTCTGTGCGACCCTATGGACGGCAGACCACCGGGCTCCTCTGTCCAAGGGATTCTCTAGGCAAGAACACTGGAGTGGGTCGCGATTTCCCTCTCCGGCTGAAACACAGCAGTCCAAGACACTGTTCATGACTTCAGTTGGTGCCTTGCTGGGCAGGAGTGGGTAGAACCTCCTCTTCTAGATGACGGTGGGCGCCATCTAGAGGCGTGTGCAGGCAGTGCTGGTCAGGAGGTAGGAAGCCAGCAATGGAAGCAGCACAGCCCCCAGGTCAGCTTGGTGAAGGATTGAGGCAGGCCGTTTAACGCGATGGATAGGGCTGGGTGCTGGACAGGGAGGCAGGAAACAGGCTCCGTGATGGAGGTGGGTGGCCAGGCCGGCTGATGAACAGGCCGGGTGTCGGAAGGATGCCAGGAAGTGCTGTCAACAAGGCAGTCTACCACTTTGAGAAGAATTAGGATACCAGGTAGGCTGTCAGGACAGATGCAGAAAGACAGAAACCCAGTTTCTCCAACTGAAATAGGAACTCCGTTAGAATGGGGCACCTGGTGATCAGAGTGGGAAAAGCAGTAATGCAGACACGCTTCTCAGTTCTGGCTTTGATTGCCTCCGTTTCTCCTGATGAGAAAGAGAAGAGCTGAATGGATTGCATCCTCTAGGAGAGGGTCAAGTGAGCCCCAGTATTGGGGCCAGAAGGTGAGAGGGGGAGCAATGCCAAATGTTTTGTATTTTCCTGGTGATTTGGAATGATTAGGTAGTCAATAAATCTATCAACTGGCTGGTTGAAAAAAGAACCTGTATGGCTAAAATTAATACTTAATCAAAATTAATTAATTTTCCCACTGAGCTTGGAAAGAGGTTCTTTTTTTATTTTTAATTGATTGATTGCTTTACAGTATTGTGAAGTATTTAAAACTATCATCAGTAAGAATAGCTTTATTCAGCGTTTCTTTTGAATCAGCCATGGTGCAGAGCACTTAAATTATCTCCTTTAACTGTTGCGAAGAATTCATGAGACATCATAGTCAAGACGCCTGGGGCAGTGCATGGTGCATAGTGTTCCAGCCACACACGTGGAGATCCACATGCATACAGGATGCACGGGAGATTAGTACTGTTCAGGGTGAGTGGGTCATTAAGTGTTTGGAAGGTAGGAGAAGGACTGATCTAGTGGAATGATAGATGAGAGAGAGCTAGGTCAGATAGGGAGAAACCCTCCGATCGTCTCAGTATCATGCCACAGTTAATTCTTTTTCTGAGAGCCCATCACCACTAGTTACATAGTTACATACTAGTTACATACTAGTAGGACTGGGCTCAGAGACCCTGTATCCTCTACGGGAAACACAATGAGGTCTTCCCAGGTGACGCCCAAGGGATATTGCTCTTCGGGTGTGTCTGATGCAAAGTAGTCAGTGATAAGCTGGCCTCTGCTGCTCTTACAGAATCTCTTTGGGGATGCAGCTTTGGCCCAGTACCTCTCCAGAGGTCTCAGTGTAACTTGGGACTCACAGGTCAAGATTGGTTTAGCTAATCCAATCTCATGTTTATCCAGAAGCCTATCTGGAGACAAGGATTTGGCTGCAGTGGGTTTTATGGAGGACACCCCAGGAAGTGTAAGGAAGTAGGGGAATTCAGACAAGGAATGAGGAATGCCAATAAAAATGTGTAGTTGAGGAGTTCAGCTGTGGGCAGCTGGGCTCACTCTTTCCAGGAACCGTCTAACAAATTGTGTCAGGTAGAAGCTGGGGTATTTGTCTTCCTACTGTCTTGCCTCTTTGGAAGATGCACCCAACAAGCTTTAACTGTCCAGCACTCTGCCCTTAAGCAGAGCAATGCAGATGAAAAGGGAAAGTGCAGGTATGTGCGGAAACTGTCCAGAAACCTATGGATGCTTCCGAGGGTGGGGCTAGAGTGGGGAAAATGGGTGGGGAGAATCTGGCAGGACTCCAGCAGCATCTGCTAAACCCACCTTCATCCTTGAAAACACTCCAGTGTTTAAATCTTCATTTCATGTTTGAAAATCCTCAAAATAAATGGCCATCTTAATATAAAATGGGACATTTCCTCACTGTTGATGTTTCACAGTTTGTGCTGATTGCTTTCTTCAGTCTCTGTCACTGTATATATTTCCTTTCGGTAACCTTTCTGAACATTAATTTGCAAATGAGCATAAAATAAAAGTCTCAACAGTCCCTATTTAATAAGTAGAGAGACATGAACAGATCTCCAGTGGATGTGTGAGTTTAAAGGAATGGTAGTATTACATTCAGAAGTGGACACTTGCAGCCGCAGGCAAAGGCTTGCATTTAGCTTCTCTACAGGATTTCAGGCTTGGAACTCTGACCTCCAGGGATCTGGTGAGCTGGGGGGTGGACCAAAATAAGAGTGTGTTTGCCTGGCTGACTCACATTCACGTGGCTCTCATCTATCCTGCCTTTGAGTGTACATACTGAGCAATGCATATCGGTTCTGCTGCATTGAGAACATTGGAACGTAAATGTCTTTATTTGATAATTATTTTCTAAGCACATTGCAGGTCCCTGCCTGGAATTCAGATGTAAACAAGGCCTGACCCTCAGGGTCTGCAGAGACAGTGATTCATCTTTAGGGTGAAAATGTTCTTCTCAGGACTTCTTCCCTGTGCCCAGCTTTCCCAGTGCCCAATCCACACTTCCCCAGTCCATTCAGATTTCTGAGTAAATTGGTCCTGAGCATACTTAGTCTGCTGAAAGTCGAGTTTGAATTTGCAAGCCGCCCTTGTTTCAGGTGAGGTTTTACAGTCCTGCTTTCAAGACCGAATCTTGTATTTGTGACTCCCTGTCCTTACATGTGAGAGGATGGAGGAGGAGATGAAGGCGAGTGGGCTCCCACACTCAGCCCTGGTGGGAGAGCCTGGGACACTGGGAAAGGTGCTGGATGGAATGACGGGGGCCGGTGCCCCTCTGTACAGAGGTCCTGACGCACAAGGCTTTGCTGAGGAGAGCGCTTGGCAACACTAACATGGCTAAACATGTTATGTTTAGGAGGAGGCAGGGGTCGCGTTAAACTCTCTGGGGAAGACCAAGAAAATGTTCAGTCTTTTGTCTTTCTCACAAGAGCTGCTCGCTAGCAAGAAGATGGACTCATGTGAGTGATTTTCACAGTTGGACTTCCAAAGCCTGTGTCTTTGTATTTGTTTTGGTGACACACGATGACATGTGTCAGGGATAGGAGGTGAGAAATGGAGGAAACAACTTAGTCTGTAAAAATCTATAGCTGGCTCACAAATAACAGATCTTCAGAGTTCTTTTGCATTATACTTTGTAGATAATCGTAGATAATTAAGCTACATGGATAGTGGCAGGAGTAATAGGTATGGTTCATCCCTGACAGGTTTTAAAACAGATATTTACACTGGAGAGTATAAATTAGGCTAAAAGAGGTCTTTCTGAAAGATTCAGATGATTTTTTTAAACATGAAGTAGGCTAGTGGGATCTTCGAACAAACCTAATAATCTAGAGAATTTGTGAAAGTCTGTGATTTATCGTAATCCATCCTGTGTTTTTACTAGAATTTGAAAATTACTCAGAAGTATCTGACTTGCTGGGTATTAATATTTAAGTCCTGGGGATATTTTTCTGACTGAGTTTGTTTGTAGCTGCCTTTCTGGAAAATTTATTAGCAGGCCATTTTTGTTTCCCCTTGCTCTCTCTTTCTCTTCGGAGGTATCATTGATTTTCTTTTCCTGAACACAATTTTATATGGTAATATCTGCAGAAGCAGTTTGCTATAGTTCAAGGAACTGGATTCATAGGGGCATTTGTCCTACTAATGTGATTATAAAGTCACTAACTTGATCTTAATAACATTTTCCTGTTATCATGTATTAGATGCATGAAAGGAAAACTATGCTTTCTAGCTCAGGATTGCCTATATGTATGGACCTTAGTTGAGAATTCCTTGCAAAATGAATAGCCAGGTGATTTCAAGGGTTTGCATTGCTTGAGACTAGTTAGGATTAAACCCAAGTATTATCACATATGGTGCATGCAGAGAGGAAATTACTTGTGTAGCACACCTTAAACTTTTAAATCATTGATTCAGAACATTTTATAAGCTTCCTGCATTGTACTTCATTGGATGCTGTTTTTACTATGTTGTGGCTGCGGGAGGCAGCATAATACAAAAAGCTTGGAATCTGTAGTCGGAGAGTCGCAACTAGAATCTGGCTGTGCGTTATTTGCTATCTGTGTACTAGGGCCTCACGAACCAACCATGGTCACCTTCATTTTCCTCGTCTCTTTAAGACAGAATGACATAACAGTATCCCTATTTTGGCTTTTTATTTAAATACCGTAATTGAATTCTCTCACTGGGGAAAAAAAGCAAGTTCATCTTCAAAAAATTTCCCACATTTTCTTAGAGATAGTAATGCTCAGTCACTGTGTCATGTCTGACTCTTTGCAACACCATGGATGGTAGCCCACCAGGTTCCCCTGCCCATGAAATTTTCCAGGCAAGAATACGGAGTGGAGGGCCATTTCCTACTCCAGGGGATCTTCCCAAACCAAGGATCGAACCCACATCTCTTGTGCCCCCAGTACTGGCAGGCAGATTCTTTACTACCGGTGCCACCTGGGGCACCCAGCGATAGTAGTCATATAGAAAGACAACCACGCACACAAGAAGGGCATGTACAAGATTGGCAGCAGCTTTATTCATAATATGCCCAAACCAGAAATAACCCAAATGTCCACCAGGAGGAGAATGGATAAGCAGACTGGGGCATATCCATGCAATGGTCCACAGGGCAAGGAAAAAACAGCTGCTCCACACGACAACGTGGATGAATCTTATAGACATTATGTTGAGCAAAAGAAGCCAGACAATAAAGAGGGCATATTGTCTGGTTCCTTTTACATAAAATCTAAAACTGGCAAAATTCCTTTATGGTGATAGAAATCAGAAGATCAATTGCCTCTGAAAGGATGGTCTTGACTTGAAAGGGGCATGAGGGAAGTCACAGTGGTGACAGAAATGTTCTGTCTTGATTTGGGTGATGACTACAGGGTGTATATATTTGTCAAAGCTTGTTGAACTGTGCAATTGAACCGAATGTTTTACTGTATAGAAATGAGTTGACCTTTGAACAGGATGAGTTTGTACTGTGGGGGTCCACTCATAGCAGAGTTTTTTCAGTAGTAAATACGACAGTAAAAGAGAGTGTGTGGCTGGTTGAATCTGTTGATGTGTAGGAACCATGATATACTCCCACGTAGTAGAAATACTACGTGAGGGGGTTGGCACCCCTAACTCCCACATTGTTCAAGGGTCAACTGTCCACTTCTGAGAAAAGAACTCATCTGCTGATAAGATGTCGACTTTTCTAACAACCGGTTTTTGGGGTTCTCAGGACGCAGTGACCATCTGCACTCTGGGAATTGGGACGGCCTTTGGAGAGTCCATTCTGGACAACACTCCACGCCATGCGACCATCGTTACCAGGGAGAGCAGTGAGCTGCTCCGCATCGAGCAGAAGGACTTCAAGGCGTTATGGGAGGTGAGCCTCAGGGCGGCTTTGTTTAACGTGGTTGCAGAGAAGAAAGGGAGTACCAAGTGGATAATGGCATTTAGTCAAGCCTTAATGTGTTCTGTTCTCAGCCAGTGGATGGAATTTAATTTTCAAAACTTGTTTTTGAAATGAGTGAGTGAAAAAGGCATTTTGACACAAGACATCCTTCTTTTTCTTATTTGTTAATTTAGCGCTTGCTCAATTTCCTGTGGTTTGACATACATGATAATTATTTCTTGAATGACCATAGAGTGTTTTATGTATTTCCTCCCTCCTATTCCACAAATGTATTCTTAACCATAGAACAAAATACTTTGACATTTTCTTTGGCATTTTAAAAATCATCATTGACATGATCCCTGGAAAAGTGGGATGAATGGGGTTAACATCTGCTTCATTTAAATGCTTTTAAAAATGAAGTGCCCTGTAATAAGGTATGGGAAACGAGGGACATAAAGATGGCTGGTTACCTGCTAGCCTAAAATGCACGGGTGTCACAGCAGTGGCTGGAGCAGCCAGTCCTGGCGGCTGGTGCATTTCCTGCTGCTGACCAGCATCCCTTAGGGTACCATGCTCATTTACAAAAAGGACGGGGAATAAATCTTATATGCAGTCGTGGCAAATGGAGCACTTAGGCCCTCTCATCTTTTATGCTTATTCCTTTTCAGTTCTTCAAGCTTCTGATTTTTACCTGTGGGTTGTTCCCTATCTTTGTCCTGGGCTCAGTATGTCCAAGTGTTAACCTATCGAGCTGGCAGGCTTTACCACTTGTCCCAGTGTGGCTAAGATTTTAAACTTGATCTAAAAAGAATTTTGTGTAATCAAATTGCTTCCTCCAGAGCCAAACAAATGCCAGATGCATTAAGGGAGCAAGCCTGCAGGTGAGTGAGTGATGCTTTGCCTTGAAAGTCCTGCAAGCCTTGGAAGGCCCCGGTGGTGAAACCTGGTACTTTTATTCTTGGCAGTAGTGAATAAATTGCAGGGTTACTTGTTTGAAATGTTCCTCTTAGAAAATATTAAAGCGCTCCAACTGCTCTGTAAAGTTCAGAGACAAAAGCGAGTTTTAGGAAGGCAAAGCCAAAGTAGGTTTGCGTGAGGTTTGTGCGGAAAGGTTTTCTGTCAATTAAAAGGGCCCAGGCTTGAGGCAAATAAGCTGCTTTTTGGATCTTTGAAAGGTAAACCAAAAAGTCCTTTCCAAAAGAAAATTTGGAAGACTGGTTTAAGAACAAAAATGACTCCTGCTTGCGGTGTGTGTCATTATAACTGCTTTCATCTGTGATGACTTATTCAAGTTGTTGGTCGAGGATGGTGTGCGGGTAATAATTAAAAATTTATTTTAATTAGGAGGCCCTAGTGCTGTGAAAAGTTCCTGAGAAGTTGCTACCTGTGAACATTCTACAAAATTTATTTAAAACATTTTCAAACATACAGGAAATCAAAAAGGATAATACAATGAAAGACTGCACTCACACTTGGTCCAGCAGTTATTAACATTTAGCCATATTGGCTTCATCTTTTTTTGCTGAACCACTTTAATATAAATGTCAGGCATCATGACATTTCATCCTAAACATCAGCATATATCTCCAGACAATCAGAATATCCTGCTGCATACCCATAATACTGTTATTTCACCTACAAAACTAAAGATAATATCCTAATCTGATACCCAGTGCACAGCTGAAATTTCCCCATAAATATCCATAAATTTATCCCATGGGTATTTTTATATCTGTTTTATTTCAAACGAGGCTCAAATAAAGAACCGTGCATTACATTTGATTGTTATATCTAAGTCAGTCTCTCTCCTCCTCACTGCTTCCCTCTGTCTCTGTCTCACTATGGCATTGACTTGTTAAAAAGGCCAGATTAGTTTCCTCCAAATTCGAGGTTTGTCTGATTGTTTTCTCATGGTATCTTTTTGGTACCTCTACTCCAGGGTTTCCTGAAAATGAAAGTTGGTGCTGAGGGTTTGACTAGGTCAAGTCAAACAGTTTTGGCAAGGAGAAGCCAAAGGTGATGCTGAGTACATTAAGGTGCTCCTAATGTCTGGATGCCTCACTGTTAGTGATGTGTTGATTTGACTCATTTGATCCCTCGGTTGGATTGTATTTGAATATATTTTAGGGTGGGCTGTTTTTCGCAGATTTCCCTTAGAGGAAGATTGTTAAATGGGGGTATTGATGTGGAAGGTGGTCCTTAGTATCCCAAACCTTGCCACGTGATTTTGTAATGCAGTTGGTCCAGCCCTTCACCTGTAACCTCACAGCATGATTCTGGTCTCCCCTGTCAGTGAGCTGAAAAGGATGGAGGGAGTATTTAGTCTGACCTCTTATTTCACAGGTCGGGATGTGGAACCTCTTGGTGAGCAAGAAGTTAAGAAGATACTTTACTTACCTGTTCATGCAGCCAAGTGCAAAGTACAAATTAGGTGCTTCTCCAGCATTTTAACTGACTGAAGTGAAAGGGCAGGGAACTCCATCATCTGGCTGCCTGTGTGAATCAGAACTTTATTCATGGGCACACTTGTGCATTTACAGTGCACAGTCATCCTAAGAAATTGTGAAACTCTAAATTACCTTCTGAGGAATAAAGATCAACTTCTGTTTATTCTACTGTTCACTTATTCAGCAAACACTTAATGAGGATCTCCTGTGTGTCAGGTCTGGCAAGAGCAGTGAGCAAGATCGACAGAACTTCTGCTTGCTGGGCCAGGGCTTCTGTTCTGCTTGGAGGAGACAGAAAATAAACTAACAAGTCAATAATATTATTTCAGAGTATAATATATCATTATCGTTAAGTAAAATCTATTTCTATTATTTGAATTCGGGTGATCTATTAATGGCATATGTAACACTAATCTGCTAGCAAAATATTGAATAACCAGAACACCTTTTCCTTGATTATGTCAGATAACAGAGTTGGTAATTCAGCCATTCATTACACTGGTACATAGTATCTGTAAGCAACATTAAAACTGAAGCTCATAGTGCCAGCTGAAGTCTGAGTTCGATCTGATAGCCAAATATCAAAAGTGAAGGAGGACATAGCTTCAGGATTCAGGGAGAAGCCTCACTGAACCATGAAATGGCAGGAAGAAGGCAGTAGAACGGCCAGCTGGATGCTGCTGCTCCTGTCAGTGTGGCAAGAAGCTCACTCTTAGGCTCTAGTTCCCACACGGTAAAAATTAGATTGTCTGAATCATGGGTCTAAAGTCACGTGTTCATCTCATCTGCCTGCTCACTTTTGAGGACTGGCATGGTGGGTCCATCGTGTGGCAAGCACTCTCAGAGACTTCCTTCCTTATCTATGGCTTTGATGTCGCTTAAAACAGTGAGGGTTGGATGGTATCGCTGACTTAACGGACATGAGTTTGAACAAACTCAGGGAGATAGTGAGGGACAGGGAAACCTGGCGTATTGCAGTCCATGGGTCACAAAGAGACACGACTGAGAGACTGAGCAACAAAGGAATTGACAAGGACCAGGAGTCTGAGATCCTTCTAACTAGGAAATTATGGTGTCTAACCAGTAACAGGTAGCCCAGTCTAAAGAAGCTGTTTAACAGGCTGAGTGAATTATCTGTTTTAAATCTTACAGTTGGGACTTTAATGCCAACAGAGAGCTTGGTAATCCTGCTTCCTTTCCTAATCAGAGGCAAGTGTTCTCAGTTCTCAGCAAATGCACACTCAGAGACCTACGTGTGAGAAACTGAAATTCTACTTAATTTCATCAAATACTCTTGCTTTATATTGTCATTAATGTTGTAGGTCAAACTGATAGCACCCAGAGTATTTTTAAAAATTATTATCATACTTTCAGAACAAACTTATGGTTGCCAGGCAGTGGGGAGAATGTTGTGCGGGAGCAATAGTTAGGGAGTTTGGGATGGACGTGTACACACTGCTGTTTTTAAGATGGATAATCAACAGAGTCCTACTGTACAGCACATGGAACTCTGCTCAGTGTTATATGGCAGCCTGGATGCGAGGGGAGTTTGTGGGAGAATGGATACATATTTATGTGTGGCTGAGTCCCTTCACTGTTCCCCTGAAACTATCACAACATTGTTAATCGTCTACACCCCAACACAAAATAAAAAGTTTTAAAAAATAAAAAATTTAAAAATCAGAAAATTCACATCAAAAAATTGTCATAAATGTGACCAGAGCATTCTCTCAGTCATCTATCAGTTCAGTTCAGTCACAGGGTCGTGTCCGACTCTTTGCCACCCCTTGGTCTGCAGCACGCCAGGCTTCCCTGTCCATCATCATCTCCCTGTCAATCATCTATACAAATATATAAAATCAAAAAAATATTCCCCAAGATATAACTGAGGTAGCAGCTTGATGCTTCTTTTGTACCCTATATCTTTCCTAATAGCTACTTTCCTAATGAAGTCTTTAAATCTTTCAATCTTCCCTAATGAAAGCTACTTTCTTTCCTCTTTCTGTGCTTCAGTTGCCAATTTATGTTCATATCCAAGGGCGCTAGGTTGCTCCATCTCAAAGTCAGGTCATAGTTTCTTAGCTTAAGTGAATTACAGTAGCTTTATTCAGAGTTGGTCAATAACACGTCCCTCTTTTTTCATGCTTCTTTGATATTAGAACTTAATACAAATATTAACTAGGTTATAAAACATCTCATTTTTTAATAGCATCTTGGAGGGGGGAGGGGAAAAGTAAGAGTGAAAGGAGAAAGTTATGTTTTTGAATTTCAGAATAAAATTTAAAAAGTTGAAGTACCATTTTTTAGTTCTTGAGAATTGTGATTTAAACTCTGACTCGAGAGGCATTGTATATCCTCGGTAAGGCAGTTAAATGGCAAAGCAGTTTAAGTGTTGGTTTGGGAGTTCTAAGCCATTATTAATACTTGATCCAAGATTATGAGTATTTATGACTGCTGGTGGCTCTTGAAATAAATAAATACCAATTTACTGTCCAACTCCATGAATTCCTTCTGAGCACACACAGTCTAAGGTTGTCAGCGATTAGACCAATAACAAAGGGTTTTTTTGATTTTTTTCCTGACTTTCCGGCTGATGTTTTGGATGAAGATGCTTTCAGGTTTATAGCGCATTTTGACATCTTTACAGGGAATATTCCAAATACATGGACTTGAATGAGGATATGAGTCCAATATGTTCAGAGAAGTAGACTGGGGAGTCACTCTCCATCAGACTCATAAAAGATGCCACTGAGAGGTAGTTGTACTGGTGATCTACCACCTGTGTTCCAACTGCATGAGCATCATTCTGGGCAAAAACTCTCCTTCACTGCAAGCTATGTTTGAACATGTTCAGAGTAATACATACTGGTGAATAAATTATTTGACATTTAAAGACAGCAATGAAACTAATTTTTATTTTATTTAAAATTCTTATTTTAATTTTTTAATTTTAATTTTATTTAAAAATAAAGCAGTATTTTAAATTTGTAGTCTGAGCCATGCCACAATAAAAGTGGCTTTTTGGCTGTAATAGTTACCCAGAAGCTCTGTGATTTTATTCTAACCAAGACCTGCTGTTGCTGCTAAGTCGCTTCAGTCGTGTCCGACTCTGTGTGACCCCATAGACGGTAGCCCACCAGGCTCCCTCGTCCCTGGGATTCTCCAGGCAAGAATACTGGAGTGGGTTGCCATTTCCTTCTCCAATGCATGAAAGTGAAAGTTAAGTCCCTCAGTCGTGTCCGACTCCTAGCCACCCCATGGACTGCAGCCCACCAGGCTGCTCTGTCCATGGGATTTTCCATGCAAGAGTACTGGAGTGGGTGCCATTGCCTTCTCCCAACCAAGACCTACAGTATCACAGAGAACTGTTGCTCAGATGCAGTGATGGATCCAGTAGAGTTTATTCCCCATACATGTCTGTGGCCTCAGTAAATATTATTGGCTGATGACTTTTTATGCTTTCTGAGATATAAAATGGAATGGTGAAAATGAGAGAGATGTGCATGTTTCTTTCTTAGGAAGAGAATACAGTTTGTAAACAAGAATATTTCTAAGAGTTATGAATATCGCCAAAGAAATATTTCTACATCTGTCTCTATTCCCTAATTTTCAGTGTTTTATTTCTCGATTCTACCAGATATATTGGCAGTTGTTGGACTGAAAAGCTTTTTAGCCATTTCTGTTTACTGCCTCTTTTGGACTATGCAGAGAGAAAAAGCCCTTTTCCATTAGTAATCTTTCAAGCCACTATGAGAATAGGAATTATGGAAATAACAGCAGCTTAGTCTTTGCTGATGCACTTTAAAAACCATATTGGAATAATATACCTCTCAGAGGCATCCACTCCAGCTTGAATAGATTTGATGTTCCTATCTGTCTTGGGCTGTCAGAAAAATTAAAGCCCAATACTTAAAACATAGTATCTTAGAACATAAAAATCTCAGAAGCCCTTTGTGTGGGTTTTAATGCTTTATTTAGCATGCAAAAAAATTCAGGTTGTTTTACTTTTGCATTAATGGTAGCCTTTCAAGGTAGACTGATATTTCAAATAAATGCATAGATGTTGAACTCGGTATAGCTGTTGAATTCTGTGACCCACCTTCAGGTAGGCCGCCCCTGACCTGCCTGTTAATATGCAGGGTCTCCCCCACCCCCAGCTGAGGATTAACCAGAGCCTAAAAGCCAAGTGACCTGCTTTCTCCCAAGTCAGAGGCCTGTACTGACTTTTTGGCAACTTTGAGCTTGTACTGTAGGGTTACTTCCCAGGCCAGAAATTTGCATCAAAGGACTAAGAAAAATACATCCAAAAATAAACATGAAAGCCAAGACTTTGTGCCAGGAACTCCAGCCACACACATCCTGTTGGTTCTCCCGCCTCTCTGCTCACAGTTCTGCTGCTTTTAAACTGAGCGGAAGCCTGCTCGGCTGACTAGGGCTTCATGTCTGCCCCAGGCTCTCACTCCTCTGTCCGCCAGCCTTTCCACGGGGTGGCAGAATGATTCAGA
The DNA here is from genome assembly GCF_019923935.1 of Bubalus bubalis. Taxonomy (NCBI): domain Eukaryota; kingdom Metazoa; phylum Chordata; class Mammalia; order Artiodactyla; family Bovidae; genus Bubalus; species Bubalus bubalis. The sequence goes on along the minus strand of NC_059158.1, from coordinate 76,003,980 downwards.
TCCAGAGGGGAAGGGAGTGAAGTTACTAGGAGGTAACTAAAGTTAAAAAGATCTATATACACATAGGCAGTCAGAGGCAATCAGAAAAGACTTCCTGAGCTTTCCCAGAGAAGCACCAGCCCCGGTTCTCTCTCGGGACCAAGATCCTCTTAACAGTAACAGATCCTAACAGGAAATTATCGGCGATGAAGGTGCATTTTGCTGTCCAGATAAAGGACAGCTCTTCACTGGATGTCTGAGAACACTGAGAAAAAGGAAAAGAAGAACGCATGCCCTGCAAGGTCAGGATGGATTCTTATCTATTCTTTAGTGGGGAAATAATTACATGTCGCAGCTTGCAGTTTGGTTTTATACTCTAAAACATCTCTGGCTTTTCTAATGAAGTTCCACCAGACCTAAATATGTACCATGGCACTGACATAATTTGATTTCATCTTTATTTGTGGGGACAGAGTGGTAGGGGGGAGTAGTGACTTGTGTTTCTGATGGTGAAGGATTTGTTTATTTAGCCGGATGATCTTAAATGTTTCTAGAAGATAAAGATATTTGTTCTTAATTAGGCAGAGTTACATTTATCACATTAATATTAAATACATGTATTTAGTGAATGGCATCTATTAAAAATGAATTTGGGGCAAGGAAACAGATTGAAAGTGATGGTATTTCACCCTCTGAATGCCTGCAGCTCTCAGACGATATGAAGTCCTTAGTGTTTATGGGAAACTCGGCTACATTATTGATGACTTGCAGTCCCACCAGCTCTGAAAGCTGTGGTCTCACTGTTTCTCAGATGATGACCAGGGGATCTGAACAGATCAAGGCTTGGCTGGCAGGTGCCAGAAGTGCCCAGATGTTGCTGGTAGGGCTGTTGGCAGGGTGCCGTAAGCAGTGTCATTCCTTCTTAGCCAGTGTTCCTTTGGGTGTTCATTTCAGGAGTGTGCAGTGGACATTCATGTGTTCTAGGAGTTGCTGTTGGTAGAGGCTTTGAAATCCTTCCTCTGGTTGTACATGTGCCAGCATGCTATTGACAACTTGTCCCCACCCTCTCCCTACACTTTAACCTAGCAGTACCCCTCTTCTCTCTCTCACCTGTCAGGCTGCATACTTGCTAAAGAGATGCTCAGCTCAATGTTAATTGATGCTTCCTGGGAATTTCTCTAGAAGCTTCTGTCATTCTTAGCAAGCAGACTTGGCTCCCACCATGGGGAGATACAAAATGCACCGTATCTGTCTTTCTGGCTTAGGATCTAGCATAGAAGACAGACAAACATGAACACAAATCACCCTGATACCAAACTGAAAGGTACTACAGGAAAGATAGAGGGTTCTGAAGGGTATATGGGGGCGGGAGGGGAGAGATTCATTTCCACGCAGGCTATCATTTCATCCAAAGACAAAGAGATCTGGTGAATTCTTGTGTGGCTAACAAGGCCGTTTTTCAGCTTCCCTGAAGGACTGGGGTCAGTTAACCAAATTATAGTGTTTGAGGCAGCCTTGTCCTAAGGGACTGACCACACAGAAGAGGTTGGGCTTCCTCACTTGTGTCGCGCTGGCCGGCCTTCTCCCGTCCTGGGCTGCTTGTCCCAGCTTGTTTAGGGGTCTGCCTGCTCTCTTGAGGGTGTCATGCGTTATACTTCCAAATGTCTGGCTTTGTGTTTTGTTTGTTGTTTAGTTATCACTGGAGAAATCTGTTCTGAAGTTTAATGGGTCCCTCAGGCAAAGGCAGTGTGAGTTGGGAGAACTTTTAAGAGCTTGAGACTTTCAGAAGGAACTCGTGGTGTGGGCTGGGGATACTGTTAAGCTCTTTATGTGTCAGGAGCCCTGTGGTCATGGGACTTTCCTACTCTCATCAGGCCGAATTCCACTCCTGTGTAGTCTGCAGGCCCCCGTGGAGGGGTTAGGGCCCAGTCACCAGGGCAGGGTGTCTGACACTGAGGAAAGAGCAGCAGGAAATCCTGCCCCAAAGTCGGCAGCTCCAAATTCCTGCAGTCTTGCTTCGGTTGCTCTCACTGACCTCAGTGTTTTGAGCTGTCTAGCTCAAACCAATAAATGCAAGACAGACCTTCTGAAGGCTCTTGATGTGGTTGAATGTTCTGGCCTGAAATTCTGAACTATTCCTGGTTTCACCCAAGTTTGCTGAATGCCTTTTTGGAAGGCTTCCTGGGCCACCTATTTGTAAGATAAATATACCTTTACTGAAATCCTGCCTTGCTGACAGCAATGGTCCAAGTTACTGTTGAATGTTAGGTGCCTTATAAGTTGAACAATTTAGCGCCTTCCACTCGTCTTTTGGTTTGCATATTCAAGGTGGCACAGCCACAGATTATGTGAATGGAAAGAATAACGTATAGGCAGCAGTTGATATAGTATCAGAATATGTGACTTGAAAAGCAAGAACTTTTTTATTTCTTTCATCATTTATAATTGTAATTCATAAAACTAGTTCCATGTTAGTATTTCCTGGGAGTTGTTAGAAAATTCCCATGATGGGCCATCTCTAGACCAATGAAACTAGGGCCTCTAGATGGTAGGGGCTAGGCATCAGAGCTCCTTAAAACCCCCCAGCTGGATCTACCGAGAACCCCTGTCTTCCAGCACCGGGCTCAGGTATCCACTCTGCAGCTCTGCGCTCGCTGCTCCTGTGTGGCCCTGGCAGGCATCTGTGCCCTGTGCTAAGGCTTTACGACTGAATGATATGTTGGTTCCTTACTAGTCTGTGTTAACTTTTCCAAGTGCTGTTATTCCTTCCCTTTTGCAGACATTCTTCTTCCAAACTGGGGTTTCTGCCAGATTTAAGTGATAATGGCCATCAGTACTTTAGAGACTGAGTGAGTGGCATTTGTTTGAGGCTTTGTGATTAGACATTGCCTATGTGGTCTGGTTATTAAAAGTGCAAGAAGAAGGTGCAAAATCACTGCCAAATTCCAGTCCTACAAGCACACATTCTCTTAGTTGTAAGGATAATGATATCTTCATATACCATGCAGCTCCTGGAAAATTTCACTGTGATCTTGTAAGAGATAAGAGTGAAAAAGGCAAATTGTATCTTAGTGTTATTATGAAAAGAGTTTTGAACTCATGAACTCCTAGATCCCTGATCTGTCCCTGGACTATACATTGAGAATCACTTAAGATAAATTCCCAGAACAAGAAATACTAGTTGAAGGGTATGAAAACTTTTATGGCTCTTGATAAATATGATCACATTTATTTTCAATGGTTTTTATTCTGCCACCAAGAGTATTTGAGCATTCCTATTACATCCAGCCTTGGTCAGGATGACCATTTTATGTATGTTTATTTATATATATGTGTATATACTTATACACACACACTCTCTCTTAGCTCAGCTGGTAAAGAATCTGCCTGCAATGTAGGAGATCCCAGTTCGATTCCCAAGTCGGGAAGAGCCCCTGGAGAAGGGATAAGCTACCCACTCTAGTATTCCTGGGTTTCCCTGGTGGCTCAGATGGTAAAGAATCCACCTACAATGCAGGAGACCTGAGTTCGATCTCTGGGTTGGGAAGATCCCTTGGAGGAGGGCATGGCAACCCACTCCCGTATTCTTGCCCGGAGAATCCCCATGGACAGAGAAGTGTGGTGGGTTACAGTCTTTGTCATCTCAGAGTCAGACACAACTGAGCGACTAAGCACAGCACATGTGTGTTTTTATTTCCATCATATTGTTATTGTGTTTGATTACTGCTGAGATGGTGGAGATTTTCTTCAGTATTTCTTTACTGATTATACATACAGCCTCTTTCAGGACATGTTACTCATATATAGATTGGCATTTATTTATCCATTTATGTGAATGCTGTATTTTATCAAGACATTGACCCTTTCTGGTATTTCCTTCAAATATTTTTTTCTTGGTCTGTTTTCATTTTTCATAATATTTAATGTATATAACTTCTAAATCCATTAAATCTACCACAGTTTTCCATAAATACCAAAGGTTTTGTCATAGGAGATGGAATATTAAGCAAGAGGACCATTAATAATTGAAAATTAATAAAGTAAAATCCTTACAGGAATTCCTAATAATAATTGCACTACCTGGTGAGTCCTGGTGTTGTTAATAATTTTTTGGAGATGTTTTAGCACAGCTGGGAATTAATCTCCTTCATATTCACTTTCTTGCTTTCTGCTTTTGCTTTATATTTTGTTATTCCTCATCCTGGCCTCTTTTACATACTTCTTTTAGGTCTGAAATGTCAAACTTGTCTCTTTCCTCTTCTAACTATTTATTCAAACTTTCAAACATTCAGAAAAACGGAGAGTTCACTGGGTCACGATGAAAGTCTTGGTCTTGCTTCCAACCAATTCTGTGTCTTCAGGAATGTCACAATCTTCCTAAACCTCCTTCATAAAAATCATTTTTAAAAAAGGGTGAGGAAGACAATAATCCTATCACAAATGGTTGCAAGGAAGAAATGATGTGATGTAATCTATCTCTTAGCCCCAAAGAAGCATCCAGTAAATGGCCTGGGAAGTAGTGAAGGCTGAACACACAGATGGAGCTGGAGTTCAGACACGTGGGCCTGCTCAGTCACATGGTGCTGCTTTCATGCTGCCTGGGGAGAGGTTCAAGCTATGTACCTTGGCATTCAAAGTTCTCTAAATTTGAAGGATGAGAATTCATCCTTTTCCAGCCACATTGCCTCTACTAATTTATACACATACTCACATCAGCCTAAATCATGCCAGCAAGCATTAGCTGTGCATCCACTAAATGCCAGGGGCTGCGCTAGGCATGGGGACAAAGATCTGAACAGGCTGTGGCCCTCGAGGAGCTTTCAGTCTAATGAAGAGAAATATATGAAAATAAATCTTACAGTATGGATAGACACGAGCTCCAGCAGAGGCTCATGCAGGGGCTGGAGCTGGGAGGAGAACAGAGTATCTGCCAGGGACAGTTGGAGAGTTGCCAGAGTAAAACCTCCTCTCTGAGCTGCCATCGTGAGGCTACCAGTGTGATTGACAGAAAGATGCTGCCGGACACAGGTAAAGGATCCAGGTGCCACAGGTGAAACACACCAGTGTTCTGATGGGACACAAGTGGGTCATAGCTGGTCTCTCAGTGAGAGGGTAAGCTTCTCTCGTCGTCAAGTTCTTCATGGAGACAAGAGCCCGTCAGAACCTCCTGGCCTTTCCTGAGAAGAGAACAGGGTTGTTTTCTTTTTTTTTTCATTTAAGTATAGTTGATTTACAATGCTTCATTGATTTCTGCTGTACAGCAAAGTGATTTAGTTATACATATATATATACACTGTTTTTCATATTTTTGCATTATGGTTTATTATAAGATATTGAATATAGTTCTCTGTGCTATGCAGTAGGACTGCGTTGTTTATCCATATGGCAGAAAGTGAAGAGGAATGAAAAAGCCTCTTGATGAAAGTGAAAGTAGAGAGTGAAAAAGTTGGCTTAAAGCTCAACATTTAGAAAACGAAGATCGTGGCATCCAGTCCCATCACTTCATGGGAAATAGATGGGGAATCAACATTCAGAAAATGAAGATCATGGCATCCGGTCCCATCACTTCATGGGAAATAGATGGGGAAACAGTGGAAACAGTGTCAGACTTTATTTTTCTGGGCTACAAAATCACTACAGATGGTGACTGCAGCCATGAAATTAAAAGACGCTTACTCCTTGGAAGGAAAGTTATGACCAACCTAGATAGCATATTCAAAAGCAGAGACATTACTTTGCCAACAAAGGTCCATCTAGTCAAGGCTATGGTTTTTCCTGTGGTCATGTATGGATGTGAGAGTTGGACTGTGAAGAAGGCTGAGCGCCGAAGAATTGATGCTTTTGAACTGTGGTGTTGGAGAAGACTCTTGAGAGTCCCTTGGACTGCAAGGAGATCCAACCAGTCCATTCTGAAAGAGATCAGCCCTGAGATTTCTTTGGAAGGAATGATGCTAAAGCTGAAACTCCAGTACTTTGGCCACCTCATGCCAAGAGTTGACTCATTGGAAAAGACTCTGATGCTGGGAGGGATTGGGGGCAGGAAGAGAAGGGGACGCCAGAAGATGAGATGGCTGGATGGCATCACTGACTCGATGGACGTGAGTCTCGGTGAACTCCGGGAGTTGGTGATGGACAGGGAGGCCTGGCGTGCTGCGATTCATGGGGTCGCAAAGAGTCGGACACGACTGAGTGGCTGATCTGATCTGATCTGATATATAATAGTTTGCATGTACTAATCTCAAACTCCCAATTCATCTCTCCCCAACTCTTCCTCCTATTGACAGCCACAAGTCTGTTCTATACCTGTGAGTCTGATTCCTAGATAAATTCATTTGTGCCATATTTTAGATTCCACATATAAGTGATATCACAGGGTATTTGTCTTTCTCTTTCCAATTTATTTCATGTACTATGATAATCTCTGGGTCCATCCTTGTTGCTGCAAATGGCATTATTTCATTCTTTTTTATGGCTGAGTAGTATTCCATTGATTATATGCACCACATCTGCCTTGTCCATCCACCTGTTGATGGACATTTAGATTGTTTCCATGTCTTGGCTGTTGTGAATAGTGCTGCTATGAACATAATGGTGCATATCAGAACACAGTTTTTTTTTTTTTAATTTTATTTTTAAACTTTACATAACTGTAGTAGTTTTGCCAAATATCAAAATGAATCCGCCACAGGTATACATGTGTTCCCCATCCTGAACCCTCCTCCCTCCTCCCTCCCCATTCCATCCCTCTGGGTCATCCCAGTGCACCAGCCCCAAGCATCCAGCATCGTGCATCGAACCTGGACTGGCGGGAAGATTTGGGAGAATGGCATTGAAACATGTAAAATATCATGTATGAAACGAGTTGCCAGAACACAGTTTTTTATTTCTTTCTTCACCTTCCTGAAGTCCTTCTCCAGCTTTTCCAGAGACTAGCTGTGTAACTGTTTGCTCCCTGGAGCAAAAACACATAACAAACCCAGAGACTGAAGGTCACATCTTCAGTGAAACAGCCCCTAACAGACCCCAACTTCAGGTTTACTAACTACTTCTCCAATCCTGCCTTCCCAGTCTCTTTGCTGAATGTTCCCTTTGCTTCCAACCACCTGTTTCTCCCGCTGTCCCATGATCCAGCCTGGACGATGTCTCCTCTGACATTTCCCAGACCCCTCCCCTAGATCAAGTGAACAGCATCGAGAAGGAATGACAGCAGCCCCTTCACACAGGGGTTTCTTCTTGGCAGTTCATTTTCTTAATCAGATCTGTCTGTGACTGGATGGCTGGGAGCAGTCTGAGTGTCCTCCTGAGGAGCTGGGGATCCAGGTGATCAAAAAGACAAGGATGCTGAGAAGGACAGGTTGAGATCAGATCAGGGGCTGGGCATCAGGACGGCCAGCATCTGGGCTTGCTGAAGTTCATGGGAAATGAAGGCCCAGAGCACTGCCATTCTTCAAGCAGACTGAGAAACCTGGGAGCCGAGAGGCGCTGGGACCAAGAGACCCCTGAGCAAGAGGCCAAATGTGGCTTCAAGACTGACCCAGAGTGAACTAAGTACTATTACAGACACGCTTAGGGGGTCCACTTGGCTTCTCCCAGGTTTGGAGGCCTGCAGGGCTTCATGAGTTAGGACTTCCAGTGGGGGCTCTGCAGAACCTGGTGCAACCAGGGTTCCTAGTGGCTATCAAGCCTGGGTTCTTGGGTCACAGAAGGTGGCAGTGAAGATAATAAACAATCAGTATTAAAATTAGAATAGTTTTATTTGAACCAAACTGAGGACCAGCCCAGAAGCCAGCTCCTAGGTTACTCTGAGATGATGCTCTGGAGATGCAGGGTTTTCAGCACAGTTTTATGTCTTGTCAGAACAAAGATCATTAAACAAGTCAGGGATATATTTCTTTTTCAAGGTTTCAAAATAAGCAAACCAGACTAGCACATGTACAGCCAGTCAGTGTGGCCTTGGCACCTGGGAAGGGAGTCTTATCACTGAAGGAGAACCAGCATTAGCGTCCCAGGAAGGGATGCATTTAATCTTTGTCTATAACATGGACGTTCTCTTCTGGTTAATACACCTTTTTCTTTAATAATTAGAGCAGATATACAATGTTTGTTTGATAGTCTGCAAACAGGCAATTTTAATTAGCATAAAATTCAACTTAACTCATGTGTAAGCCAGAATGACTCCCCTATATCTCAACATGTGAAAACGTCTTTTATCAGAGGCATAGAATGCTCCACATCACTCCATGTGTTCTCTCCGGGACTTGAGGGAGTCTTCTCCCATCTTATGTAGGAGGAAGGTAAGCCCCCTAGAGCATCCTATTTGAAGGGTCCATGGCATCTGTCAAAAGGGCAGATCTGTGTGAGAAACATCGTGATTATTAGTATTTTGCATTTGCATGGTGGGTCTCTCTATGTGAATAGTAATTAATGATAAAACGTGAATTTTATTGACCATCAACTGAGTGCCAGCAGTCAGTCTCATCTTTTTTTACATATTAATTATTTAGCATTAAATTAGTGCCAGCTTAGTCTCAAGAATATAGTTTAAGTATCCTGAATTCAGTTGTGGAGAAATCTGGCCTAAAAAGAGCTTTCTGTTAGCTTAGGAAAAATTTATGGTTACACCCAAATGTTTGTGTTTTGTCCTGAAGTAGTAGAATAACTTTATTTGGTCCATTGGCACATAGGTCTGTGGGTAGAGTCAGGAAAGAGGAATCGTCCAGAGCAGGTGCTTCTTCTCTGAAATTTGTGGGCCCCGGGAGTTTATGGAGCAGTTACTGAGAAATCTGCAAACCTCATATTTTTGTGTGTGTACATTTTTCTGAAAAGAAGGCCATCCTAAACTGAAAGAGTTCTGTTGCTTCCAAGGAAATTAAGGACCATTTTCCACAGAATCAAAATGATCCAGACCAGATTAGATAGCATGTTTATGTGGGAGAATGCAATGAACCTTTACTCTTAATTTAATGCATCTTTATAGACTTAGTGATGGTGCAATTGGAGATAGAAAAATAATTTTCATTGTGGCTCTAAGGTTTTGCCATTGTTATCTAGAAACTTTTTGTAATGAAAAAGAAGTAATTAGAAAAAATGCCAAGTTCTGTGGTCAAAATGAAAATGCTAATTTATGGATCCATTGTCCCTCTAAATAGAGCATATTTGAATATTTTGTATTCAGGTCCAAAATGATTGAACTTTAATAATTTTTCATGTAAGTGTGGTTTTGAATTCTCAGTTCCATACTCCTCCCCGCCCCCCATCCACATTTAATGATGCCCATAAAACTAACTGGACAATTTTAGACAGGGGTACTTTTATTTTTTTCTTTTCCTCATTCTTTTTTTAAAAAAAATTTTATTGGGGTGTAGTTGCTTGTAAGTTTCAGGTATACAACAAATTAAATCAGTTATACATAATATCAATACATATATCCGCTCTTTTTTTCCCCTTAAGATTCTGTCCCATATAGGCCATATAGGTTATTCCCTGGTAACCACAAGCTTGTTTTCTATATCTGTACTTCTATTTTGTAAGTAAGTTCATTTGTACCCCCCTTTTCTTAGATACAACATATAAGCGATACCATATGATATTTAACTTTCTGTGTCTTCGCTTTGTATGACAATCTCTAGGTCCATCCATGTTGCTGCAAACAGCATTTCGTTCTTTTTTGTGGCTGAGTAATATTCTTTATCCTTTCCTCTGTTGATGGACATTTAGATTGCTTCTATGTCCTGGCTATTTTACATAGTGCTGCAGTGAACATTGGGGTACATGTATCTTTTCCAGTCATGGTTTTCTCCAGGTACATGCCAAGGAATCAGATTGTAGGTCATATGGTAGTTCTAGTTTCCGTTTTTTAGGAACCTCCATGCTGTTCTCCATAGTGGCTGTATACCAATTTACATTCCCATCAACAGTGTCAGAGTCTTCCCTTTTCTTCTCTCCAACATTTATTGTTTGTAGATCTTTTGATGGCCATTCTGATGGATGTGAGGTGGTACTTCATTAGAGTTTTGATTTTCAGTTCTCTAATTAGTGATGTTGAGCCTCATTTCATGTGCTTTTTGGCCCTGTGTATGTCTTCTTTGGAGAAACGTCTATGTAGATCTCTTGCCCATTTTTTTATTGGGTGGGTTTTTTTTTCCTTTGATATTAAGCTGTATACGCTGTTTGTATATTTTGGAGAGTAATGCCTTTTCAGTTTCTTCATTTGCAAATATTTTCTCCTATTCTGATGGTCAGGCAATGATATTTTTAAAAATTAGCTAAAGCATGGCCCATTATTTGGCAAAACTAATACAATTATGTAAAGTTTAAAAATAAAATTTAAAAAAAAAGACTATCTTATTTTTTTATTTTAGAGAAATGTAATTTATTGAGACTAGGGAACACATGCATTTGGTAAAAATAATAATAATAATAATTCTAAAATTAGGGTAGGGTATTTATAATGAACGTATAGTTTTCTCTCACCCCTGCCCCCAGCCACAGCTATCTCCTGCAGTAGCAACCCCCTGTTTTGGGGCATCTTCTGTAGAATATTTTATGCAGAATATTCTTTGATTAATTACTGGGCAAGACTTCCAAAGCTGATAATTGACTTTTTTCTCAACCCCTTAAAGAAAGAAAAAAAATTTTTTTAGTGTTCTAAAATTTCAGGATATTTTGTATCACATTCTTTACACAAATTGACCCTAGCATACCTGCCAGGATTTTAGTTTACTTTCTCTGTTTGCTTTACTATTTCATTAAATTCCAACAACTTGAATCTCCTATCAGCATCATCTGATCTTTTAAATTTGAGAACTTAATTGCAAAGTGTAACTATGGTTCAGTTCGAAAAATTCTAGCCAAGCATGTAATAGGCTTTGTGGTAGAATATTAGTTTTTCATTATTGAGAACTGAAAGTTTGAAAATTCAAACTAATGTACATGTTTAGCAATATTAAACATATGAAAAGTGTAAAAATGATACTTCCTTCAATAGAGAGGTTTAATTATTATGACTCTAGGATATCCACATTGATATCTTGCTAGTAAATAAAACATGGGAAATTCTTTTGGCATTAATTTTATAAGAAGTTATTTCTGTTAATAACCTCTGTTCTTGCATTTCCTGAGTTGTTGTATGCGTGCCAGTGAAGGCAAGCGTCCCTTGGGGTGTATATGACCTGGCAAGCATCCCTTGGGGTGTATATGGCCTGGCAAGCGCCCCTTGGGGTGTATATGGCCTGGCAAGCGCCCCTTGGGGTGTATATGGCCTGGCAAGCGCCCCTTGGGGTGCATGTGGCCTGGCAAGCGCCCCTTGGGGTGCATGTGGCCTGGCAAGCGCCCCTTGGGGTGCATGTGGCCTGGCAAGCGCCCCTTGGGGTGCATGTGGCCTGGCAAGCGCCCCTTGGGGTGCATGTGGCCTGGCAAGCGCCCCTTGGGGTGTATGTGGCCTGGCAAGCGCCCTTGGGGTGCATGTGGCCTGGCAAGCGCCCTTGGGGTGCATGTGGCCGGGCATCCGTGGCCCTTGAGAGCATAAATATTTATGTTGATACTGCAGCTGTCATGAATTGAGTTCATAAAATTGGGCTTGGGTTTTTTAATCTGACATATTATTCTTGCTTAATTTCTTTGTGCTGACTATGATTCAAGTGCTATAAATCAGTGAGTGTTTTGCCCACAAAAGAAAAAGAGAGTAGGAATAATATGAAATATGGCCTTTGTTTTTACTAAAAGTGTTTCTTCATTTGGGTACCTGTTTTTTTTTTTTTCTCCAGCTGCTAGCCCCCAGATCTTGTCATGTTTTTTTAAAACAGCTCTATGATGATGATTTGAAGTAAGGGGTAGCATAAAGCTCATAAAACTAAAATGTGAAAGAAGTGAGCGGTATGGTTTAAAAAAAAAAAACTATTCTTTTAAAATGCAGAAGTAGGACATATGTATACAAAGTCAAAGAGTATAAACAAGGCTGACTACATAATTTGTGGGGCCCAGTGCAAAATAAAAATGTAAGGTCTCTTTCCACAGAGGAAAAAAAAGGGTACTAAAATATAAAGCTTTTCCCTTTCTTCTTTCTTCTTAATCTGAACTCATCATTTTTCTTGTTTACTATATAATGTTGTTCTAAGTAAAGACAAATTTTAAATTTAAATTATTAGCACAGATTTACTCTTTATCTTCCCGCAGTGCAGTGCTAGAAAAGCGACACTAAGAATATTTAACTTGTATGTGGAATTAGTGAAATTACACAGTTAGAGTTTCCTAGTTCATACATGCATAGGTGTTTCATTTTTTAACCAGAAGAGTGGAAACCATGCACAAAGCTGATTCACCCGTTTTCATTTCTTCAGTTGATGCACACACCTTCTGCCCACATTCGCCCTCTTTAGCTTACGGATAAGGAAGGGAAGACTGAAAGGAAAAGGACTGAGTTGTCCTAGCTTTCCTTCCTCCTCCTCATTATTTTCAGTGTAAGTGGCTGGCTAATCCAGGGAAGTAACACGAATAAGGAAGGCTAAGATAGCATTCCTTTGTCAGTGCTTTGGCATTCTTGTTCAGAGCAAGTCTGGTTATCCCAGAAAGCTGAGACTCTGGCTGTAGCACCAGGATTTACTCATTGGAAGATGTAACATGCTTACCTTGTACTTTGACTTATGTTGCACTCCCAGGCAGCAAGAGTCCACCTGAATTCTGTCCTCGGGAGGCGTGTGAATGCTGTATGTAACAGGGCATCAGGAAACAGTAGGCATGCATACTGCACTGTCTCCTTCATCCACACACATGCCCCGCTGTCCCATTGGACTTCACTTACAAAGCACATGTTCAAAGACAAAAGTATCAAGAACTTCAAGATGGTGACTGCAGAGCATTAAACTTTGCAGAGCCTGAGTGTGGGGCCCCGTGCCAGCTCCCTCACAGTCCTCACGCTCATGGAGCCAGCCCTGAGTATAGAAAGGCATGAAATAGAAAAGAAGTGTCTTCCTTTTCCTTTCCCACCCACATTCCCAGCTCTTCTTACCAAAGGAAATCATCTTGTTTCTTTCTTTCTTTTTTTTTTTTTTTTTGTTTGTAAAATTAAATCACTGTCACCCTTTAAGCACTGCATTAAAAAATTCCAGCTTTTCTATAATCATGACATAATGCCCACTATGATATTCAGTGAAAATGAAATAAAGATGCTAACTCCTTGAAACCTACAGGAATGTGCCACATTCACTTTTGCCTCACTGACTTTTTTTTAAATTTATTTTTTTATTGAAGGATAATTGCCTTACGAATTTTGTTGTTTTCTGTCAAACCTCAACATGAATCAGCTATGGGTTTACATATATCCCCTCCCTTTTGAACGTCCCTTCCATCTCCCGCCCCATTCCACCCCTCTAGATTGATACAGAGCCCCTGTTTGAGTTTCCTGAGCCATACAGCAAATTCCTGTTGGCTATCTATTTTACATATGGTAATGTAAGTTTCCATGTTACTCTTTCCATACATCTCATCCTCTCCTCCCCTCTCCCCCGTCCATAAGTCTGTTCTCTATATCTGTTTCTTCATTGCTGCCCTGTAAATAAATTCTTCAGTACCATTTTTCTAGATTCCATATATATGCATTAGAATATAATATTTATCTTTTTCTTTCTGATTCACTTCACTCTGTATAATAGGTTCTAGGTTTATCCACCTCATCAGAACTGACTCAAATTTATTCCTTTTTATGGGTGAGTAATATTCCACTGTGAATATGTACCACAACTTCTTTATCCATTCATCTGTCGATGGGCATCTAGGTTGCTTCCATGTTCTAGCTATTGTAAATAGGGCTGCAATGAACAATGGGATACATGTGTCTTTTTCAATTGTGGTTTCCTCAGGGTATATGCCTAGGATTGGGAATGCTGGGTCATATGGTGGTTTTATTCCTAGTTTTTTTAAGAACTCTCCATACCATCCTCCATAGTGGCTGTATCAATTTACACTCCCACTAACAGTGCAGTACTCTTGTCCGGCGAATCCCATGGACGGAGGAACCTGGTAGGCTCCACCCCATGGGGTCACTAGGAGTCGGACATGACTGAGCGACTTCACTTTCACTTTTCACTTTCATGCATTGGAGAAGGGAAATGGCAACCCACTCCAGTGTTCTTGCCTGGAGAATCCCAGGGATGGAGGAGCCTGGTGGGCTGCAGTCTATGGGGTCGCACAGAGTTGGACATGACTGAAGCGACTTAGCAGCAGCAGCAGCAGCAGCAACAGTTCAGGAGCGTTCCCTTTTCTCCACACTGTCTCCAGCATTTATTGTTTGTAGACTTTTTGATGATGGCCATCCTGACTAGTGTGAGGTGATATCTCATTGTAGTTTTGAGGAAATCATCTTGTTTCTTCATGAACATTTCAGATACTTAAAGCTGGACATAGCTATAGATAGGTAGATGCATACATGTGAAGTGGTAGATTAAATATGACCACAGATTCTTTGCAGCTTTTCCAATCTAGAGATGGAGTTTGCTTTTCTCCTTTTGAATCCAGACTGGGACTGAGATGTGCTTTGACCAATAGAATGCTAGGGGAGTGATTTGACTTTGCATGTTGGCCTGTACAGACCCTACAGTTTCATGCTTGTGCTCTGGGAGTATTTCCTCCCTTGTGCAGAGATGCCCAAAATGAAGAACCACGTAGTCCAGTCTAGTCATTTCAGCCACACCAGCTGAGGCCCCGGAGAAGTGAGTCCATTTTACCTCATCCCTTCACCCCCACCCAAGCTGACTCCAACTACCTGAGTAAGCTCCAGTGATACCAACAGAAGAACCACCTAGAGAGCCCAACACAATTATAAGAAGTAAGTCATTGTTTGAAGCCATTAAATTTTGCAGTGGTTTGTAATGAGCAATAATGATATATACATTAAAAATATTTAAATTTGCATACTTCCATAAATGGGATTACATCATTCACAGTGTCTATAGCTTGCTTTTTTCCACTGAGAGACCCTTCTGTCTCAGGCCATTCAGATTAACCACGTTATGCTTCAGAGTTTTCTACTGGCTGGATTATTCTAGTTATTTAACCTATCACCCTGTTGACGGACAGTTATGTTGGTTTGTGTTCTTATAAACAGTGCTTCAATGTCCGTGTGTATGGACATTCTTATACATATATCTGGATGTACTTTTGTGGGGTAAATACTTACCTGTGGAATTATATGGGCATTATGTGAAGTTTAAAATCTGGTGAGTATTTTCTGATTACACTGCAGAAAATCTATGCTAGTTTATACTCTTCTCAGTGTATAAGCATACTGTTTTACCATTTCTTCAACACTAATTTCAAAGTTTGAAAAATTTGCCAGGGAAAAAGGTGGAGTCTTAATATTATTTTGTTTCCTTAATCATGAGTGAAGGAAAGCATCTTCTTTTTTAGCATTTTATTTATTTTTAATTGAAGGATAATTGCCTTACATCATTGTGTTGGTTTCTGCCATACATCACCGTGAATCAGCCAGAGGTATACATATGTCCCCTCCCTCTTGAGCTTCCCTCCCACCCCACCCTTCTAGGTCACCCAGGTTTGAGCTCCCTGAGTCATTCAGCAAATTCCCACTGGCTATCTGTTTTACGTATGATACTGTATATATTTCCATGCTGCTCTCTCCATTTGTCAATACGTTCATCAGGACCATCTTTCTAGATTCCATATTTGTTTTTCTCTTGCTAACTTCACTTTGTATAATAGGCTGTAAGTTCATCCACCTCATTAGAACTAATTCAAATGTGTTCCTTTTTATGACTGAGTAATATTCCATTGTATGTATATACCACAGCTTCTTTATCCCTTCATCTGTTGATGGACATCTAGGTGAGAAAGCATCTTTTGAAATATCCCTTGGCATGTCATATTTTTTTTAAATCTCCGAATGACTGGTTCATATCCTTTGTCTGGTAATCTATTGTCATATGTGTTGAAATAGCTTTTCCAAGTTTTTGTTTGAGATATATTTTGCAACCAGGCATTTATGACTGGGAAAATGTTTCCTGACTTGCTTTATGATTTTCTTCCTCAAGACATTCATTTCATTCATTAATTTTTTCCTCTAATCTCCCTCTTGAACCATGCCCCAGTTACACATCCCTGAAGACATATTACTATAAAGCAAAACTTTCAGACATTTTGTTGTCTACCACTTCTTCTGGAAATTATTTTAATTTACACAGTTAATGTTTTTATCCTTTTGCTTCTGGGGAGACACTTCTTCAGGAAGCTAATCTCAAGTTAGTTGGTTGCTGGATCTGTTAGCTTCAAAGTACAATTCCCAGCCATAATTCATCGTTATCTATTTGGGTGGTGTTGGAGAAGACTCTTGAGAGTCCTTTGGACTGCAAGGAGATCCAACCAGTCCATTCTAAAGGAGATCAGTCCTGGGTGTTCTTTGGAAGGAATGATGCTGAAGCTGAAACTCCAGTACTTTGGCCACCTCATATGAAGAGGTGACTCATTGGAAAAGACTCTGATGCTGGGAGGGATTGGGGGCAGGAGGAGAAGGGGAAGACAGAGAATGAGATGGCTGGATGGCATCACTGACTCGATGGATGTGAGTTTGAGTGAACTCCAGGAGTTATTGATGAACAGGGAGGCCTGGCGTGCTGCAATTCGTGGGGTCGCAAAGAGTCGGACATGACTGAGCGACTGAACTGAACTGACTGAACAGGGAAGAGTACATTTAAAAATTATATCACCTGCTGTTTTTCTTGGCCTGATCAACAATCGGCATTTGGTACAAGGTCTCTTATTTTCTTTAAAGATCTGATACTTTTTGTGGAATTGTAGAGTTGGAGTTAAAAATCTTGGATAAAGGGTTGAAGTAATTCTACTTTTGTTCCAGGATCTGATCATTCACAGGTGCTCAGTGTGTTGCCTATTAGTCATTCTAGAAAAACAGGATCAAACCAAGTGTGGAAGACAGCAGAGGCAGCTTCAGAAACCTCAGAGGAAGGAGCATCTAAGACAGGGTGTATGGGGACTTCCCTGGTGCTCCAGCAGTTAAGACTCCATGCTTCCACTACAGGAGGTGCAGGTTAAATCCCTGGTTGAGGAACGGAGATCCTGCATGCTGCATAGTGCAGCCAAAAAAAAAAAAAAGTGATTTATAGAATATCATTTCTACATTGTTCCTTGTTTCTACATTGTTCTTCAATCACAATCTGTCCTAATATGCAAGTTCATAAATGAATAGAGGGGACAGTTTTTCAGGTGGAAACCACATGGCCTGGGTGTCAGACAGACTTGGGTCAAATGGGATTTTATCACTCCCTGGCTGTGTGATATTGAGCCAGAAGTTTGCACCCCAGTTTTCTCACCTATTAATAGGATAAAACATAGCTTGTATTGTTGAGAGAGTCTGATGTCTACTGCATAGGTAAACACTGAACAAAAGAATTTCATTAACTTTAGATATATAATTTGATTTACTATGTTTTATGAGCATAAATCATTAGAGTACATTCTCAGTGTTTGTGAGAAATTAAACATTGATAAATTGCTTTTTAAAAAACACACAATTCTATAATAATAAGATCTCTTAGCCATTGTCCATTTCTTCTTCTAAAGTCAAAGTCTCAGTGGCAGTGGAAGATTGGGGTCATGAAAGAGCTACGGCTAGAGAGGTTTTCATTGTTCTAAGGTTTCCATTTTCAGACTGGAGTGTGGGTTGGGTCTACAGCTGGAAAGAGAATGAGATTGAACATCCTTCTTCCAACTTTCTCTGACCTTGAATGAGGGTGATCTTTCTGGCCATTCTAGACCTTCTGAACAGCAGTGAAAAGTGGGGTAACTCCTGACTTATATTATGGAAATATACTCTCTGTGCAATTAAAGATGTCACACCTGGGTGTAGACTTGACTTATTTGAAAAACGCGAATTGATAAAGAGCAAACAATCTTGGCAACAAAACTTTTCCTAGTAGCTTTCTTCAGGTGCCCAAAACTGCTCATGTTTGGACATGTATGTCTGCATAAATAGATGCAAAATATACTCACTCCTGCCTCCCGGCACTGAGTTCTGCACCAGAGTAACTGTCACTTCCAAGAGATATGCCAGAATAAGCTGAAAGGGGATGAGTCTCTGTGCTTTGAGGTTGGAGGTTTGGTGCTTTGAAACCACCAGACATCACCCGGACAAGGGGTCAGTAGAGCGGGCCCTTGGTTATATTAATAGCTCTTTGTCACATGATGCCTCAAATGTGACACCAGGGTAAGCTCACAGCCCCGTCTTCCCTTCTTATGGGGTGATTAGACATGCTGTGTTTGGGTGTTGCCAGGTAGTTGAGAATAACAACACTGCTTTGGTAGGAAGGGTATTGTCCCGAGGTGTGGCATCCTTCTGACTTCCTCCCCCACCCCCACCCCCAGGGGAGTGCTTCCTGCTTCCCATCTGAATGATGAGTCATGCGAAGAGCTTGAGGACGTGACACACACGATCACTCAGGCCATAATTAGTTGAGTGGCATGTATGACAAATTGCTTTTGTGTGCACGTATCTCATCCAGGTAGAGCCAGGAAATGCATGAAGGGCTGAAAATAGCTCATGGCTACATGGGAGTGTCTTTGATGCTCGTGCTTTCAACATCCACAAGTGTCGCATCAAAGCAGTCATGTTTCCTAGCATTCTCATTGCAGATCCAAAGATGCTGGTGCTTTCTATTTCTTATGATTTCTGACAACTGGGAAACATTTTTAGAGTTAACACTGAGCGAGAGACTCATCAGGTGTTTGATGTATGCCTGAGACAGACCTAGGCATGAACTCCTGTGACACAAAAAACCATGTGGCCAGGAGAACTGTCATGTGAGAGAACTCCATGGGTTATGTAAGGAAGATGGCTCATGTGTATTAAACTGTGTCCTTCTAGAACTTGAGCATTAGCATTAATTATATGTCAAGAACCATGGTAAGTGCCTCTATGTATTATTGTGTATAATCCTAACTCTGATAACCAGTCCATTCTGAAGGAGATCAGCCCTGGGATTTCTTTGGAAGGAATGATGCTAAAGCTGAAACTCCAGTACTTTGGCCACCTCATGTGAAGAGTTGACTCATTGGAAAAGACTCTGATGCTGGGAGGGATGGGGGGCAGGAGGAGAAGGGGACGACAGAGAATGAGATGGCTGGATGGCATCACTGACTCTATGGATGTGAGTCTGGGTGAACTCCAGGAGTTGGTGATGGACAGGGAGGCCTGGCGTGCTGCGATTCATGGGGTCGCAAAAAGTCGGACACGACTGAGCGACTGAACTGAACTGAACTGAACTCTGAGTTAATGAGATAATAATAAACATAAGATTAGCTACGTGCCTAATGTTTACTGTGAGTTTGTCATTATGCTAAGTAGGCATCATATATATTATTGTCTCATTTAATCCTCCTAATAACCCTGGCTGGTAGGGATTATTAATCCATTTTATATGTAAGAGGTCTGAGACTTGGAGAGATTAAGGAACTTGCCCAAGCTTGAATGGCTAGTAAAGTGAAGAAGGTAGGAGTTGAGCTAGTCTTATCTGACTTCGCACCTCATGATTTGGGCTGTACTGTTTCTCTCTTACTGTCCTGTGATCAAACAATGTCAGCAACAAACCAACCAACCAGACAGACAAGCCAATAAACAAATAAACCAACCCCAAAAAAACCCCAATTTCAACCCTGTTGAATGCAATATATGTAAGAAAAATACTTATATTTACTCATCAGCAGCCTAAATACATGGTGTAGTGTTTCATTCTCATTGACATTTATGAAGAAACTGCAATCTATAACATCAAGTTAAATTCAACAAATATGAAGTGGCTACTGTGCTGATCATGCTTCTTATAAGACCCTGAGGTGAAAAATCAAGAGATACTTCCGAAAAATCTAGAGATACTTTGTGTAAGATATTTGTTTTTATTTTAGCCCTTCCTGTTATTTCCTACATACATATCATTGGAAGGTCTTCCTTCTGTTTTCCTGAGAGATGAGATATGTTTATGTCTCTGTAAAAATCATGATGTGAAAGACCATCCACCTCAGAAATGTCTTCCTCATTTCAACCTCAGCCCACTTTGTAGGGATCTCAAAGTCCTGGTTGGTCCATCGTACCAAGATGATCAAATAATCCAACCTCTAAATACACTGGGAAATTAGAGTGAAAGATAACCTACCATTTGTCACCTTTGTTTTGCCTGAAATGTGTTTTCATTCTAAAATGATCAATTTAGAGAAAATGAAGTAATATACCATTCTATATCAGCTTTTGATTATTTGATTTATGACCAAAAGGAAGAATCCTGAGGCAGCTTTGTCTAAGGAATCTAATGCATAGTATAAAGCAAGTATTTAAACTTAAGGTCTTTCTGAACATGCTGGTGATGAGTACCATATTTAGTTTTTACTGCATGAAGTGAAGTGAAGTTGCTCAGTCGTGTCCGACTCTTTGCGACCCCGTAGACTGTAGCCCGCCAGGCTCCTCTGTCCATGGGATTCTCCAGGCAAGAATACTGGAGTGGGTTACCATTTCCTTCTCCAGGGGATCTTCCCGACCCAGGGATCGAACCTGGGTCTCCCGCATTGCAGGCAGACACTTTAACCTCTGAGCCACCAGGGAAGATATGCCTTTTTTAATTTTATCATAGGGTTGGCTTTGTTCTGGAGGTGATTCCGGAAGACTTTATAGACACATTTTTAATATAATTTGGAGATACAGGACACCCCAAATACTTTCTCTGCCCTAGGCATTTTGTTCACACTTGTACAAATTTATCTCAAGTCTAGAAAGGTATGTCACATTTACCAAACACCCAGTCATGGGGGAGAACCAGGGGAAAGAATTGCATGAAACACGCACGTATTGGAGAAAACCAAACCCAATTTACTTGTACCTTATGTTGTTCTTTACTGCACTTATTTTTTCTTAAGCACAAATTAACCACAGCTCTCGAATGTGGGCAATAAATAAGACTGTCTCCTAACCCCTACCCTGATCCCCACACACCAAGCAGAGAAAAGCCCCTTCCTTGTGTAGAGCTCCATGCCCCACCCTCAACTTAGCAGCAACAAACTGAGAATCTCCATTTATACTTTTACTTTTAACGAAAGAAATATACTGAGGATATTATTTGTGATAATTTAGAAAAATGGTTGAGCTTCCTTATAAAGCCAGGTCCTTGGTTTACTGATATTTTGGGCTTTAGTAGGAAACTTTATTTCCTCATTCATAGAATATTATTGAATATTTAGTAGGGTCACATCATCATTCAAATGACACCCAGAAAATATGACATATTAAGTCTTATATATATATATACACACACATATATTTAAAAGTTTAAAAATACTAACATTAAAGGAGATAATGGATGGACCAAGAAATGATGAATAATGTCATATTTTCATCTTCGTAAGTGCTTAAAACCTACTTTTTGGGGGGTTTTGTTTTATCTGTAACTCAAAGCTTTTGTAAAGTCATACTTCCCCTATTGAAATCATTGAGCATGAGAAGAATTCTGTTCAGATTATCCTTGGGTCCAAATTACTCATTATATGTCTTCCGTTCCATTAAGCCTCTGTGTTTGCTTGCTTTTTGTTTCTGACTCTCTATTCCTATGAGAGCTGGTTCAGAGGTTCTGGGAAGGAGAGTGTCTACTTCTGTATCTCTAAAGAGTTTCCTCTAGGGAGGAAAGCTGTTCTCTTAACCGAGCGTGCAAGTCTGGAAGGCAGAGGAGCAAGTGGGCCCTCACCTTGTAGTGCAGATTAGCCTAATCAGCCTGGTTCATGCGTAGTAAGTACCCTGTGTCTACTTGATCTTTTGCATGATCCCTATTCTACCCATTTAATGATGAATCCTTTGGTTTGGGGGTCTTTTGTGCTGTTAGTTTTTGATATTTTTATTGTCCACTTTATCTTCTAGAATTCTGTGCAGTGTTGGAGTGGTCTATTCAGTAATTTCCAAGTCTCAAAGACTGAGTGGGAAATTCATGACCAGTAATTGTCACATCATAGGCACTTAAAGTTTATTAAATAAACAGTTGTAAACACAGATACATATTTTAATCAAAATAGTATTGTTCTTTTATAGGAAAGAAAATACAATGGAAAAACACCAAGTGAGGTAGCCTTCTCCTTCCACCTTAGGGCCTTTCTTGGAGAAACTGCCTTGAGATGTCCTGATGCTCTAGCGCCTCCCCCCGTCTTTACAGTAGAGTAGATCCAGAAGCAGGTCCAAGGAGCTTATCAAACAGGTTTCCCCACGGCCACCATGCTAGGCAGTGGCAGAGCCAAACCTGCTTTGGTATTTCCCCATTGCTTGCCTTAGAATACAAATATACACACAATTTTGTATGTAATTTTAGGCATGAACTTAATGAAGCCCATCCAGTGACAACCATGATCCCCAGTTTAAGAAGTCCTGATACAGATCATATTTGACAGGGAACATTCTGCCTATCTCTAAATCCTCCCATATTCTAATTATGCTTGAGTAATTACACAACCATAGAACATGGATAGTTACTGTCACTTCTCAAAACTCCCATATACAGTTTAATTATTAACAAAGGAACGTCCCAAAGAGACATATAAATCTACATACAAATCTACACCAACGCACACCAATGTGCGTGTGAAAACACACGCACATACTCTTGAACTTAAACTGGTAATTTTAAAAGCATCTACTTTACTCAGTAGTAAAGCAGTTTAAAGTCTTGAAAAGTTTAAATTTCCTACTGCTACCTGATCCTCCATTTAAAGATAATTTTCATTGTCTTTTTTCCTATTTTTTTTAATATTAAACGTGTCATGATATCATGTAAGTACCTACAATATGCATTTTACTCTGGAGACTAGAAAATTATCCATTGAGATATATATATATATATAGAGAGAGAGAGAGAGAGAGACCTCCTATTATGTATAAGGTATTCTGATAAGTGATAGGAAAGTGTTCTCAATAAACAGAGGCATGGTCTTCTCTTTCAAGGAGATTATGGTCCATTATGGTAGGTCTTTATTGAGTGCTGTTCAAGCTTCAAGCAAGAGAGAGACAGAGATCATTTGGGGTGAGCTTAAGATCATGAACAAGGTGAGATCTGTACTGAGCTTTTGAAAGCCAGGTAGGATTTGAGAAAGCCAAAAAGAAGGGGAGGGCATTTTAGTCTATTCCGGTTACCTATTGCTACATAACAAACCACCCCAACATAGTCACTTAAAACAATCATACTCTTCTTTTGCTCATGAATCTGCAACTAGGATCAAGCATAGTAGGTAGCTGGGCAGGGAGTTTGTTTCTGCTCCATGTAGGATTGTCCGGGGCAGTTCAGAGGATGGTTTGGGACTGGAATCAACTGAAGGCCGCATGTCTATGAGCTGATGCTGGTTTGTCAGCTGGGACAAACTGGTGCTAATGACCAGAGCACCATTGCAGGCATTTCATGTGTTTGAGATTGTGGCCCCGAATACCCATTTTATAGATGAGAATACTGATGCTCGAAAGTTACCCAAGGCTCCCACAGGAGGATCTCTTTTCTGGCCAAAACATTGAGACCTTCTCTGTGACCACCAGCTTGATCTCAAAATAGGTACACATGAAATGTTTGCAGAAACAGACCTTGCTCTGACACCAACTGGTTGGTTAGCTTATCTCTGATGGCTGCTAGTATTTTTGCCATTAGCTTGTAAATCCTTTTCAGTCAGGGTCAGTGTGGCATCTTTAGATTTAATGCAGTTGGTATAAATGTAAGGCAAAAACTTTCATGCACACTCCTCAAGGTAGGCTGAATCTTACGGTTGGTCGTTGTGCACTTCCGGGACTGTCAGGTGCCCTGTGTGCGCAGTGCACTGGGAGCCTTGGAGCAGGCACAGTCTACCAAGGCCTGAGTGCCGGTGGCCTCGCTCTGTCCTCTCCTGGAAACCTCATCCTAATGACTTGACCTGGAGCAGAGTCTGGGTTAAATCTCTTACATCTGTAGATGGTTTTCAGGTGCCACCTGGGAGTGTGGGTCCTAGCGGGGACGGGCACTCAGGCAGTAAAGACAGGCTTCCATCGCTGGTTTGTCCACTGTGTGGGCAGGCTCTGCTCAACGTAGGGGGGAAAATTACTCCTGGGTTTCTGACCTCCTCTCGTGCGCTTCCTTCGTCTCCTCCTCCTCACCGTGAATCAGCTGTGTGCTTCTCAAGCATGAGATTCAATTACTTTTATTGTTGGGTTTGGCTGTGATTATCTTTAATGGTCAGAAAATTATCCAGTGTCTAAAAAACACAATTTAAACATTCAGCCACAGTGTGTTCCTGTGATTTTGGGCTGGCAGTAAGGATTTCTTCTGAGGAGGTCTTTTAGACATTTGGCATTTAGTACTTGCTCTCCAAATACTGTTTCACAACTGGAAACCTGAAAGGTTTTTTTTTCTAGTTCATTCAATACCAGGTATATTTTAAGCAATTCTAAAATGAGAGTATCAGTTTAATGTAATCTTTGAGGTAGAAAATATTTTACAACTCAACATTCTTACTTCCTATGTACAGCAATCAAATACATGAGTCCTGAGCATGTTCAGACCCTGGTTCTAGCTCTAAATCAGTGGGCATCTATGGGCAACTGACTAAATTCTTTAGCAACTGTTGTCCCATTGGGGAATAGGAAAGAATGTTTTAACACACCCTTCAGATTGTCTGATAGAAATCCTGCTGCTGCTGCTGCTAAGTCGCTTCAGTTGTGTCCGACTCTGTGCGACCCCATAGACAGCAGCCCACCAGGCTCCCCTGTCCCTGGGATTCTCCAGGCAAGAACACTGGAGTGGGTTGCCATTTCCTTCTCCAATGCATGAAAGTGAAGCGTGAAAGTGAAGTTGCTCAGTCGTGGCCAACTCTTAGCGACCCCATGGACTGCAGCCTACCAGGCTTCTGCGTCCATGGGATTTTCCAGGTAAGAGTACTGGAGTGGGGTGCCATTGCCTTCTCCGGATAGAAATCCTGAGGCCAATGATATCAGTGAAAGAAGTAATCCAGGAATTATCATTGATCCCAGCGACCTAGGACATTTGCCATAGGAACCACATGGAAGTGATTCCAGGAGAGGCGGGCTTTTGGGTTCTGTGGAAACAGGCAGCCCTAGAGCCTTGTGGATCTGCAGAATTTTTGACTGAGCAGCAGGTATTTCATAATACGGCATGGTTAAATTCATGCCAGGAGGAGTCACTGCCTCCTACACTTTCAGGGAGTCAGGAAGCCTCTGGAGCAACACTTAATGAGATGGTCTGACAGCTTGGGAACGTCCCTTCCTGTGTTGTTTTGAATGGTGCCAGCCAGTTTCAACTGGGCAGAATTAAAATGCAAACCAAGCCCAGGTTTGTTTTTTTTTTTTAAATTAATATCTGATGTTTACCAACCAGGAAAAAAAATGAGGAGAGCATGCAGCAAACAAATTGCTGAGAGCTATGTTGTCACCTGGACTAAGACATCCTGACACGAGGCGGCTGGGGACAGCAGCTGGCCCCTCTGTGGCTACTGGGGAATGCATCTGGCAGATGGAAAGGAAATGTGAAAATGTTCCTCAAACACGGCCTTTAAAAAAAAGGAGATTTACAAAAAAAATTGAGGTAAAACACACATAACATGAAATTTACCGCTTTAGCCGTTTGAAGGTGCAATTCAGTGGCATTAAGTACATTTATAATATTTTGCAACCATCACCACTTTGTAGTTCCAGAACTGACTCAACACCTCATAAGGAAACCATTCCCATTAAGCAGCCACTTCCCATCCCCACTCCCTCCAGTCCTGGAACCACTAATCTGCTTTGTGTCTACAAGCAGACTTTTTAGGAAGGGGGATGGAAGGCCCTGAGGGTGGGAATGAGCAGATGGGGTGGGGGTTCTTTCAAATTTGGGCTTTTTTTGTTTTTGCAAACATGTAGCAGCCCCCTTCATACCAGCATGAGTATAAATGTATAACTTATGACTCCTCTTATAACACTTTTAAACAACGTTCAGGTATATTTTATGTATCATAAAACCCACCCATTTCAAGTATACAATTCCGTTAGTCTGTGTCCAGGCTGGTACAGCTGTCACCGTAGTCCAGTTTTAGAACAGTTTTATCCTTCTGGTAAGAACCCTCATACCTAGTTATAGTTAATCTCATTCTACCCCCAGCCCCAGGCACCACTGGTCCATGTTCTCTCTCTCTAAAATTGCCTTTTCTGGATGTTTCTTATCAGGGATACCAGATACCACGTGGCCTCTGTGTCTGGCTACTTGCCCTGAGAGTGAAGCCTTTGAAATTCATCCAGGGTGTAGTATGTGTCAGGAGTTCTTTTTTATTGCCAAATAATATTTCATTGACTGGATCTACCACATCATATCTATCCATTCCACCTGCACACGTTGCATGGGCCCAGCACACTTCCTCTGTGCAGATATTTTGAAATAAGTCTTTTATCTATACATTCTAGAGGAGTGGGTTATCAGATGACCTCTGAGATCCTCACTAGCCAAGATTCTGTCCCCAAATGTCCCAGGGGCAGGTCCAGATTCTTAAATCATTCATTTATTCAGCAAACACTTCTTGAGCCCTCAGAGCACACCAAGCCCCCAGCACTCTTGGAATTTCTGCTCTAACTTGAGAGACAAAGTTCTCTCATGTCAGGCACTGCTCCCCTTCTGGTGGGTTGGAGGGGTGGACACGTTCCAATGGGACTGAGGTTCAGTCACAGGCTGTCCCCTCCCCTGACTGTCTTGCTCCTCAGATGCGAGCATTCCATCCTCTTTCCAGCACACTATTTTGTAATTCTTCTTTGTGTCTCTTGCCTGTCTGTGGAATATGGGCAGCTTGAGAACAGCGACGATGTCTTGCTCTGTGCTCTGAGCACAGTGTAGGGCCCGACATGTTGATAGTGAAAGAAAGAAAGTGAAGTCGTTCAGTCGTGTCCGACTCTTTGAGACCCCATGGACTGTAGCCTACCAGGCTCCTCTGTCCATGGAATTTTCCAGGCAAGAGTACTGGAGTGGGTTGCCATATCCTTCTCCAGGGGTTCTTCCCGACCCAGGGATCGAACCCGGGTGTCCCACATTGCAGGCAGACACTTTACCATCTGTGCCACCAGGGAAGCCATGTTGACAGTGCCTGGTGGTTATTGGATGAATGAATCCCGCTTTGGCCAGGGGTGGGATCAGATAGGAGGAGAGGCCTCAGGTCAGTTCATGGCTGCCTCTCCAGAGAGAAGGCACAAGTCCAGAAGAGAAAATGGAGTAGTCTGGAGTTCTCTCTGCTCCTTGGAACACAGGGTTGACACCAACTCCTTCCTATGGTCATGAATATTATAATAGTATACCTAGGGTCCCCCCTGAGGGCAGACTCTTTAGCGAGACCGTGTGAAAATGGCCTTGTGTGGCAGGTGACTGGATCCAGGTGCCAGAGGCAGTGACTTAGAATGACTTCTCCAGGGCCCTCCCTGCTGTGCCTGGCCACCACCTGCTCCTACTCATAGCTTCTTCCTTGATGATTGCCCTGGGTCACCCGGCCTGACCGGAAAGCCAGGAGCGGAGAGGACGGGACTCAGCTTGTGTGTTCCTGAGGAGCACTGGGCTGGAAGAGTGAAGACCCAGGAGGCTAAACCAGGAGAGGTGCTCCATGTGGAGAAGAAAACAGGTGGTTCTGTGAGGGCTTTTCTGCTTGCCAGTGCTGGTGGCTGGGGTCTAATCAGAGTCCCATTACAGGTACTGGGACAAAGCATTAAAGAGAGAAGTGATGTACTTATGTCTAGTCTCAGAGAAGACTTAAAGCTTTCAAAATAGTCTGTAATTATTATATTGTTCTGTAGGAGCAAATACACAAGTATAATCTACTTTAATAGGATCATGCTTTAGCCTAGTCCATCTCAGGATAGTTCTGGAGATTTTCCTCCCTCTCTGGGCACCTTTATTTCCATGTTTATCGATTGGGGCCCATTGGTTTGCTCCATCATACACATGTATGTTTGATTGGTGGCTAGCATCGCTGTGGAGGCTCTCCTATGGGTCACCATGTTCCCCTAACCCCTAGGAAGAACTCTTAATCTGTGTGGGCTACAGTCTGCTGGTTTCCCTTTCTTAATGGTAGAAAAAATTTGAGATGCTAGTTGGAGAGAAATTACCTTTGGTTTGGGTTGGTTCTAATTTTTCTTGGCATCCTTACCATTTAAAATACATTAGTGCTTGAGGCACCCCAAATGCATTATATCAATACTAAATTCATGCACAGAAATATTTTTCTGTGAGCTTGTTCCAGTGAGAATACAGTTTTACCTGGTCCTAATCTGGTGAATCAAAAAGCAGAGCGTACGATAGTTTTTTTCCCTTCTTGGCACTTTGCCTTTTAATTCACACAGGATGCCTTCTGTTGGGTTAGTAGTTTCATTTTAGTATAGAAATCAAGTTTAATTAAAGCTTACTTGCCATTTAAAGTAATAATTTGTTTGACTTAGCATTCTTAATTACCCCAAGTAAATTGCCTATAGAGGCTCACCTAATTCATTTGTTTGCTCAAATTATTACTGTCATTTGCATATTTTGAACGACACCACTTTAATGAAACACCAGGGTGGAGTCAGGGCAGATGATACTTTTTGTGGCAAATGCTAAGGAGATGATCTTTCTGCCCTAGTCTGTTTGTTCAGCTGGAAGGTTTTTATTATCCTACTGAATTTTCACAAAAGATCAAAGTTTTTAAAAGCTTTTGTGTTGGAAAATCATTAGTAATGAAGTGTCTGGGAGGGGGGCAAGTGGCATAATAAATGTGAGTAGCATTCATGTCTAGCCAGGGGCTGCTACTTATGTATCCTCATTTAGCTTCTTACAATGCATGTAGGTATTCATCTCCTTAATCCCAAGATGTATTCTTGCAGATGTGAGGGTACACGTAAAGGAATCATATTTCTAATGTATTTGAGGAACTTACAATAATTTGTTGGAAAGCTTCTCTGCTATTAGTGGAAAAATGTGATGTTGAATCCAGGCAACAGTTTTATTATTCTGTGATTATTATAGCCAGAAATCAATGTTAATAAATAACCACCTCTAGGAGAGGTTTTAGAGAACTTGTCTTGATAAATAGTAAGAAAGATTTCTTACAGCATATCCATTATTTTAGATCTTACATACGGATTTTTATGTATGTAAAAGCCACGAGTGCTCTCATGACTGTTCTTTGGGAGTTTTTCTTTTTTTTTAGTGGAGAGGAATGAGGGGATACCTTTATGGTTCTGGACAGGTTTGCAAGACAATTTGATTAAATCAGTCTCAGATTTATTGATTCTAAGTAATTCCAGAACCTAATTATTGGTTTACCTCTTAAACTTTAGAAACTGACTTATAACTCCCACTATAGAGGGAAAAAAAACAAATATGATAGATCATAGTAGTACACATTGCATTAATTTAAATTTCTCCAGGTTTCCTATTGCCTGACCAAAATGTGGAAAACATTCTAACAAGAGACCTTCATTAGTGTGAGTTATATACTAAAAGCATCTCTGAATGATGTGGCCAGAAAGCACATCTCGAATAGGAAACCTTCCCTCTTCTGTACTAATGGATTACTTGTAGAGAAAGTGTATCTGCATCTTATGGAACACTAGTAATGAGAGTAAATGAATAACAGAGTCACTTTTTGGTGTTTGCAGTCCAGGTTGAAGGTCTGTGATAAAGGCAGGAAGATGACTCTCTTCCGCTCCTGGTCAAACCTACATCCTAGTATATACTCTGTTTATGAAGGCATAGCCCCTGGTCCAGCACCAATAGGACCTTTTAGACCCTTTCTCCATCATCACAAAAAGGATGCTACCCTGGGGCTCAAAAGCCCTGCTGTGTACACTTAGTAACCCTGCGATCTTGAGCAAGTTTTATCTGTAGACTTCTGTTTCCTTACCTGGAGAGTGGCTGGTTGTCTGTGGATGAATTAAACATTTTCTAAGGTCATTCTGCTTAAAATTCTGTACCTCTTGAGGTGAAGGGTTGTCTCTGATCTGGATTCGTCTCCATGACTCCACGCATGCAGGGGTAGGAGTAGGGGAAACCAGTTCCTGGATTGGTTCAGAAGTCAGAAAGCGTGAGTTAGGGTGAAGTGGACTCGCAGGGGCATCAGGACCTTCGCTGCCTCAGTGCTGTCTATTCTAATGAGCCCACCTGAGAAGACAGACTGGAACTTTGACCTGACCGGGGTTTTTAATTCATCCCCATCAAGTGCGATGCTGGGAGGGATTTTAGGGGCAAAAACATCTGGAATATGCTCTTGATGTCTAAAATAAAACTACCTTTGTTTAAAGAACACAAAGGAAGGGTCCTTTTCATCTTACTTGACTTAGGAAACAAATACTCTAGTGTTGATGCATTTTTTGCTTCTGTAAGGAATTTATTTTTTTAATTACAAAGTAAAAATATCAATATTTTTAAAAATTCAAACTATGCCAAAGATATTAAGTAAAAAATTAAAGTCCTTTCTGCTCCCACTATCTAGGGCTCTCTACTACTAATTAACACTTTTATTTGGGTGTTTCCAGAAATTTTTCTATGTACATCGCAATGCAGTTATCATATTTGCATATCTTTTTTGCATTGAAAATTATGTTATAGTGTAAATATACTATTATACAAACTGCCTTTTTTTCACTTCAAGTCTTTCATGGATATTCTGCCAGGAGAGTACTTACATAGGTCACAGCAAGTTATTTGCTCATTAGACACAACTGGATTAGTTTATATAATTTTATACACATAATAGATCACATATAAAATTGTAACTCTGTAGACAGTAACAAACTGTAACAAACAGTCTGACCTCCATAACAAACTTCATCTTCCTATTTTAGGAATGCCAGGACTGATCATTCTCTAGGCCTCCCAAGTATTATTTGCCCTGAACCCTTTCATAACCTTGGAGAAGGAAATGGCAACCCACTCCAGTATTCTTGCCTGGAGAATTCTATGGACGAGGAGCCTGGTGGGCTACAGTCCATGAGGTCGCAAACAGTTGGACACAACTGAGTGACTAACATTTTCATAACCTGGACCACCGACTAAAGATAATCTTATTCCTTAAAGTAGCCTCTCTTTTAGCTATTCTGACAAATAAATCTGTACTTGTTGTTAATAAGCTAATATGTAACACTCCCAGATTTTATATTTAGATGTATTTAAAAATTTTTTTAATGCATATATAGTGCTTACTAGGTGTCAGGCACAGTTCTGAATTTAAAATTTAAATTCATTTGACTCTGATAACAACTTTATGAGATAGGTACTATTCACCAATTTTAGATTTCTTAACGATTTTTCTATGAGGGCTTCCCTGGTGGCTCAGCAGGTAAAGAATCTGCCTGCAGTGCAGGAGATGCAGGAGACTTGGGTTCGATCCCTGGGTCAGGAAGAACCCTGAGTCAGGAAGATCCCCTGAGGAGGAAATAGCAACCCACTCCAGTATTCTTGCCCTGGAAATCCCGTGAACAGAGGAGCCTGATGGGCTACAAAGGGTCACAATCAATCAGACACGACTAGAAACAGTTGTGTTATCTGCAAACAATGGAAGCCTTCGTTGTCTAAGAATTTTTTTGCCTGATACAGACTTCTAGCTTGACAGTTTTTTCCCGTTGGTGCTTTAAAGGTTTCACTATGTTATCTTCTAGCTTCCATTACTTGTGATGAGAAATTAGTATTGTTTTCTCCTGTTCGTGGCATTTTTCCCGGGTTGCTTTCAAGATTTTCTCTTTATCTTTGAATTTAAGCAGTTTGAATATGATGTCCCTTGGCATGATTTTTTACTTTGTTTTGTTCTTTATTTATTCTATTTGAAGATTACAAGAATTTTTGAATTTGCAAACTTATGCTGTGTTTTAAACCAAATTTTGGCAAAATTGGATTATTTCTCCCAATTTTTTTTTCTTGCCAATTCTTTCCTCTCCAATTTTTCTGGAATTTCAGTTAGAACATGAGGTTTTTTTTTTCATTTTTAAAGTTTTTTTTCCACTTCAGATTGGATAATCTATATTTTTCTGTCTTCAAGTTCACTGATACTTATTACTTTCCTCTGTTTGTTAGGACTAGCCAGTGAAATTTTTTTCAGATATTGTATCTTTTAGTTATCAAATTTCCAATTGGTTCTTTTTTTTGTAATTTACTTTTCTCTGCTGTGAATTTAAAAATATCCTTTAGCACGGTTATAATAACAGATTTAAACTCTGTTTGCTAATTCTAATATCTTCAACATCTCAGAGTTGGTCTCTATGAATTACCATTTCTTTTGAGGACGAGTTACATTTTTCTGATTCTTTGCATAACTAGTAATTTTGGAATGTACTGTGGATACTATGAGTGGAATGTTATAGAGCTTCTGAATTTGGTTATATACCCATCAAGAATATTAAATTTTTTATTTTAACAGGTAATTAACTTGATGGAACTTGAATTCCAAATTCCAAATATGTCTTCCCTGTGACAGATAGTAGCAGAATCTGGTTGGTTCTTTTCACCTTAGCTGGGCTGCTTGAAATCTGTTCCACATATATCTAGTATTGGCATCAGCTGTAAATTTTATCCGATTTTATATATTGAATTTGGAGCTTCCTTTTCTCTTTGTATTTCCTCCTTCATTTTGTCAGCTTCTGTCTTCTCTCTGAACTCTATCCTCTGATTCTCCAACCAGTAAGATGGCAAGTTCTACCTGAGATATAGCGACTCTGCAGAACTGACCAACTGGGCCCGCCCTTAGTTGTAAAGCAGTCTTTAAAAATGGGTAATTTATGGAGAACTGTTCTTCCAAGTGTCAACCTCCCATGAGTTTCTGCCTGCTCGTGGTCACTCTCCAGTGCCTTCAAATAGTAGTTGTTTTTAATATTTTATTTGGAGTTTATAATTGTTGTAAACTGAGGTGTTACATACATGACCAGAAGCAGAACTCTCATTATCCCACTTTACAGATAAATTTAACACACCCATGCTACAATAAGTTTAAGTATCTTACCTAAGATCATACAGCTGGTAAATGGCAGAGTTGTGAATTGAACACAGTAGTTTGGTTTCAGAGTCTTAGAATTTCTTCCAAGGGGAGGTTTTAATGGTATAAATTATTTGAACAGTGGCGAGAAGAATAGCACATATTGTGGGATTCATGGGCCTTGTGGTGTCAATGCCTAACACACTGGACTATGTCAAGCCTTTGTTAGTGGATGCTTCGTATGTCTTTGGGACTTTACATTATTTTATGTATGAACATACATACAAGTTGCATGAAAGGATCATGTTGCTCTTGGTTAACTGCAAAGTAGATCTTCAGGTTATGAAAAAGACCATATTTTCATGGTTCTGTGTTGTTGGGCTCCTTGGCCATCATATTTAGAAACTGATGAAGTTTATAGTTGTTTTCGTGACGAAAATAAAGAGGACTTTTGAAAGAGAGTAATATCAACAGTAATGTAATGAAAATCTAGGAATTATTTAGGAAGAATCCCATAAGCACAGTCATGGAATAGCTGATTTTAAAAAAAGTAAGTCTAATTTAGCTCATGTGAGCCACAGACCTTGGAAGCCTAAGAATACCAAGCTTGAGCAATACTTATTTTGGAGTTTCTTCTTGTTTCCCCTTTTCTCCTGTAGCCTGTCAGTTTCAGTTAACATTCATCCAATGTTTAATTTCATCTTATTGTTTTTACTCTTGATTTTATCTTCACTTTGCATGTTTGAGTCTGACTTGCTTCATATTGATTTTGTCATAGTTTATAAGCTGACATGTGAACTAATAAGATCTTATTCATGTATGTTACTTTCAAACTAAAAGAAAAGGTCCATATGTTTGCTTTTGGAATTCTCTCAGCATCCCATACTGGTGCTCGGATACCATGCTCAGAGCTGACTGGCCAGTAAAGAGCAAGGGTTCAATACTTGATTGATTGATGGTTCTGAATCCCAGCCAGTCAGTTCTGGGAAGGTGGGCTTATCTTCCGAGTGAAGTAAAACTGAGTCCTTGAAGGCTGTGATAAAGATTTTGGCTTTCATCCTAAGAATAACGGGAAGCTATGCAGAGTTTTAAACAACTGAGTGACAAGCCCAAATTTAAAATTTTAAATAATTACCCTGGATGTTTGTGGAGAATATAAACAAGTTCTAGAGTGTAGAAATTCATATAAATGTGAAAAATTTAACCCAGAGATACAATCTAGAATTGATACTCTGGATAGTCTTCAAGGAACCCTCCTGAGTGTACTGTCTTGACTGCAACTCTGAAAAGAGCTGGGAAGCAGAAAGTTCGAGATTAAAATTTTTTTTGAAGGGGTTGGAGGGGACAAAAGGGCCTGGAATGTGAGTATGTTGCGTTTCTGACAACAGATATAGTTTTGATAATGAAAAATCGAAGCAATGCTATTATCAAGGAACTAGAGAATTTAATATTCTAAATCTATGAAAAGTGGCAAGTCTATATTATATGTCTGTGTCATAGTTTATTAATTTTCAAAAGCAAAATTAAAAATGCAGTATACATGTCTAAAATTATTAAAACAATGTTTTAACAAAATACCCAAAAATAAAGATGAAACTTACTATAGTTACCCACAAATGCTGCTGCCTAACAGCTGTTGAAGAAGTTTTGTTGCTTCAAATGTGAAAACAAGCCTGGTAGTATTCCAGTAGTTGTTGGAAACCTGAGTTAAAAGCACTGAGGTGCTGCTGAGATGGCAGCATTTTCAAGAGATCAAAAACTTTCCTATGAAAATTTATTGATATGTTTCCTCTTCCCAAACATTTGTGGAGCTGGAGAAAATTTTAAATGTATCTTACAGGAACTGACAGCTTGTGAA
This sequence comes from Bubalus bubalis, assembly GCF_019923935.1. Classification (NCBI taxonomy): domain Eukaryota; kingdom Metazoa; phylum Chordata; class Mammalia; order Artiodactyla; family Bovidae; genus Bubalus; species Bubalus bubalis. Next base: position 75,969,176 of record NC_059158.1, on the reverse strand, counting down.
TTAAGTAGAGCATTGTGCTCCTGCTTCAGCTAGTTTGTTGATAGAAAGTTATAACAAGGTTAATAATTTGTTTGATTTTTTTCCTTTCCATTTTTTATAGGACTTTATGCTTCTTGTGTTCAACTTGCTAAATCATAGCACTCATATTCCACATTAAATTGAACGTTGAAGCATGTATAAAATAAACATCAGTGGGGAAAGGAAGAGATTTCTCAGGGGCAAAAAAAGGCACGGAAAGGTGTGCTGCACCCTGGGCAGTAAGTGGGGGATCAAGTTACTCTGTTGTTGTAAATAGTGTCGATTCTGTATTCTAGACTGAAAAACCAGCAAATGACAGCTTTCTCTAGTAAGTCCTGAGGCCATCGGCCCCGTTTTTGAGAATAAGTCATAAGTAAGCCTCTAAACTAAGACAGTCTCGCTGGTCCTCTCCTTCTGCAATTGTCTTCCAGTCTCAATGGGATACTGAAGAGAAGGCTCCATAGAATAAACAGTGGAATCCTTGTCCGGGAATGACTGCCTGGCAGTTGTTTCATGGAAAACAGGGAGGGGTGGGGGACAACAACCCTTTTCTGTTCACTGGCTCTTTAATTTAGATTACCAATGATAAAGCCCGGGCTACGGCTCAAGAAAGGTAGGATGCAGACGCAGGAACATTAGTGCTAATATGCTGCAGAAAGACGAGATAAATCAGCCCAGCTCTCATACATCACTGAGGGAGAAGCTGATTGCAACTTGACCATGTGCCTGAGTAGTCCCCTCAGTGAGAAGAGCAGAGCATGGATTAAAAAAATCTAGAATGTACCTTTAGGGGCTCCTGCTGAGCTGGACCTGGGAGGAGAGTCTGGTGTAAGTTTCAGCTTGTTTTATCCACGTATTTGCCAGTGTGTTCCCACGCAGGGAGCTTGTTTCTCTTTCTCTGTTTTCATGGAAGCCTCAAGCATGTTTATTTACAGTCCTAGACTTCATTTTGTATAAATGGAATACCAACCTAATAAAGTTCTTAACAGAGAACAGTTAAGCCCAGGGTTTATCCAGAAGAGAAATGTGAAAAAGTGATGTGATCATTACTGTCTATAGCAAGCCTGTGGGTGAGTTTTTGGGGTTTTGGTTTTGGTTTTGTGGGGAGGTGAGGGCTAGAGGGATAGATTTTAAACTGAAAACTCAGTTCTTTTGCCATTCATTTGAAAAGACGGGTTGGTAACCCAGCTTTTTACTCCTCCTGTGGTCTTTTGTTTTGAAAAACTGTTTGAATATGTAAACCAGACTGCTTGAAACGCATTATATTTTTATGACTGGGATGTTTGTATTGTTTCATATCTGTTATTAGACAAAATAATCATAAAGGGTGTTTTCTATGGACCTTTTTATATTCCAAAATTAAGTACAGATGGTAATTTCCAGCAGTTTTAAAAATTTGTCAATTATTTAATTTAGCATCACTTAAGCATCTGCACAGGGAGAAAGCTGAGATAGTACAGAAACTGAATAAGCATTGATTGCTCGTCTGAATTGCATCTTTAAAGTTTTTGCTTCAAATCTCTGATTTCACAGTTTATTTTTACCAAATTAGATTATCATATTTCATTATCAAGACTGTGAATGGGTGGAACTCTCTCAGATAGCCTACATTTCCCGTTAGAACAGCGCGGAAGGCACTCACTGATTGTTACTCAGAGGGAAATTCTCATGCCGGCTTCACCGAGGAGATTGCTTAAATAATGCATGGGCAAGAGCGAGGCAAGATGGAATTTATGGCCCAGACACTGAGTTCAGGCTTTTGTTCAGAGGAGAGACCACATAAGTGTGAGCTTATAGCATCCACCAAAGCTCCAGGGAAAGGGCGTAATTGAGTGAACTTGGTGGCCACATGGTGCTGTCCACGTTATTTTCAAAACAAGCCTTGAAACAGTCCATTCAAGCCTCCGGTGTGGTTTGAAGGAGGGAGGAAGGGGAAACTGGAAATGTCAGTTGCAAACAGAATCCCCTGCCTGAAAATTCTATGGGACAGACCCAGTGCATGTCATGCAGGGAATGGGGTGGCCCTGGGACTGAGGGGCCGTTTGAGTGATGGGAGACAACATGGCAGTCTTGTTAGGAAAGAATAAACCTTGACCAAACTGCAGCATTCTGTATGCTGTATCTTCCATCTTGTCCTAATTAGAGGAATATGTCTGCTGAATCCTAATCTCTTTAATTGTTGATAGAGCAGGCACGCGATTTGCTATAAATACACACGAGCATTCATTTCTGAAATAATGGCTGTTGCCAAATATATTAGACCAACAGGAGTGCTGGACTAGGGAAGGCTGTGCTGAATAGTTGAGTTTTGGAGGTAATGGACCAGTTGAGAATCATTGCACAGCTGGGCCAGCAGCTGCACCCAGTGCTCTGTCGAGTTCGGCCTCCCATTTCCTTGAACTTGTCCTTGTTTGCCAAAATGTTGAACGTAGCAAGAACTTGTTTCAAAGGAGCCCACCGCAAGTGAAAAAGACCCTTTCCAAGGGGTCTTTGTCGAGGTGTGTAGTCCACAGCAGCAGTGGTCAAATGAGGAATTGGTGAGGCAATGGGAAGTTTGGATAATCATAAAAATAAAAACCAAAGATAAAATTGTAGAGTGAGGTAAGCTGGCAGAAGACCAGAGCACTTTAAAAGGCTGCAATGGGCCGTCACTGTCCTAACTAAATGATATATGGAAAAATCCCATAATAATATCCAGCAATAGTTATCTTGTTGTTAGGGAAAAATAAATAGGTCTGTGGCTGGAAGGCAGCCCAGTAATCTCCACGTCTTTTTTTTTTCCCAACAGTGTATTGTTCTGATATTCTTTGGGACTGGGTTAGGAGGAAGTGCCAGAGCCCTTTATATTAAGAAGCATCCTACGACAAGCCAGAAAGGGACTAGCAAACTCCTTCCATTCCTTGGTCCTGGCTTGAGCAAGCATTTATTTAGCATGTGCTGTATATCCAGCATGTACTAGATGCATACTCTGACCAATTAGATTATAAATTCTTTGAGAGCAGGTTCTGATTTCTACTTGTCTGGTGTAAACCCCCTCTTGACAGTCATTGCCCTTGATGCGGTAATAATTGTACATATGTCTAATTCTTTGACTTTAAAGAGAGTAAATATCAAATCTCCGTTCTGTTAATGCTTTATTTTTCTGTTACGACACAGACAACTCTTCCCTCTTCAAATTTAAGGGCCAGTGACTGGAACACTTACAAGTTGGGTGATTTGGGACAAGCTGCTTAACCTTTGGGCAAGTCAGCTTCCTCATTTATGACATGAGGAAAGTCACATTTATCATGCAGGACTGTGAGAATTAAGAGGTGTGCCTAAATGCATAGGAGATGCTTTCCTGCCCTCACAGGATATTTTAAGCAGGATAATGGACCATATGGACTGAGTGTGTGGCGGGGCATGGGGATGGGTGTGGAGAGGGGAGGAGGGTGCGGGAAAGCTGGCTGGGAGAGTGTAAAAGAACCTTCGATGGCCTGTGGCAGGATAGTGCCAGTGGGAAGTCAGAGAAAAAGATGGACCTAAAATAGATTTTAAAGGGAAAATTGACAGAATGTGGCAGCTGATTATATTAAAGTAGGGTAAAGAGAAAGAAGGAAGATTATAAAGAAGAAATAGTCATGGTGCTGAAGGGGAAAAGATTATGGGTTTGTGATAATGGCAAGGTATCATGTGTGTGTGTTCTCCAAAACTCAAAAAGCTAAAACAATGTAGTCCTTCAGGGACTTAAAAACTAAGAAAACATAAGCAAGAAGAGAAAATTGGAGTGCCTAGTTAACTTATGTAAATGGAAGGGAAAAAAAATCAATAATACATCAATAATACTGAACTATTGCTGATAATAGAGTGAGAATTCAAAGGAATTGCTTAAAATGGCAAATCTCTGTTTGGAGTTTTTCCCAGACAAGACCCACAATCATCAAATAATAAGGCTCTTCTGCAATCTTGGAACTTATTTAAGTTTTCCTGAGTCAAAAAAAAAAAAAAATGCCACTGAGGGGATACAAATAGTGTCAGGGTTGGGAAGAAAAAGAGCATGAGGAATGGAAATTCTCAAAATAGCTTGGTTTTAAAGAGGAGATGGGAGCCAAAAGATGGCTGGTTGATCTTTCAGAATTTAACCATTCATTGTGACTTGTCAGAAAGTTTGGCAACTGTTTTTCCTGAAATAACTTATTGTGATTTTTCAGGAAATTCAAGCAGGAATCAAGACTATGCCAAACCCCAGCAAATAGGTTGTAGTCCAAAAGTTCCTTTTCAAATCCTTCATCAGAACACTACTGTAAACATCTTTGGGCTACTTTTCAAAAGTCGACCCAACTCATCCTGCTGTAGAAATCGTGTACATTTGCAATAAAATATTAATAGCAGAAAGACATGTTAATAATTAAAATATAACCAATAGTCTAAGAATGGAAAATGTGTAAAATGCAAGTACTTGGGAAAATGCAGTTTGATTATAAGAAGGTATGGGCTGTGACTATTTTTAAATGTATCCATTTTCACTGACTGTAAGAGACTTTGACTTCTTTAGTTTTGAAATGTAAGGATTTCCTTGTCTATGTTGCAGACATATCATGAATTTCATCTTTAGCGGTATCTGCTATGGCCAGGATTATTTTCACCAATTGAAAATGGAAAGTGAATGAGGATGAGAGATAAAGGAGAAAGAAGAAACCTATGGTAGCTAGGGCAAAAGTTTATAAACAAAGAGGAACAGCAGGTTTAAAGAATGAATGAGAAAGATATTACATGCAGGGAACTTTTTTTCTTTTTAAATTAGCTTTTATTGGCATATCGTTGCTGTACAGTGTTGTGTTATTCTCTACTGTATTAAGGGAGTTTTGAACATTGAAAAGAGGAATGTGTGCAGCCCTCCAGGTTCCTTATCTGCAGATTTGGAAGGCTGACTCTACTTCACCGTTTTATATAAGGTATTTAAAGCATCTGCACATTTTGGAATCTGCAGAAAGTTGGGAGTGTCCTGGAACCAATCCCCCATGGATACTGAGGGATGATAGTATGTAAGGATGTGCTTGTTGCTCTTGGTAAGAACTAAAGGCCAATACTGGGCCTAATAGCTTCTTGGGTCAGCTGCTGGGGGGTGCTTTAAGACTCAAAGTTTCTTGAGTGGTGATACTGCTCATGTGACTGGTAGACCTGAGAAATCTCCTAGGAACCTTTGGTCCCCTTGACTTTTCCCCTTTCAGCCCCCTCTTGTCTCCACTTCCTTCCCTATTAATTGTGGACACCATGGCCTGTTATTTCAACACCTTCTTACCAGTATTTTCAATTTTCCTGTTCATCCAGTCAGTAAAGATCTATTGAGCAATTCCTATTTGTCAGGCATTATAGTATTGGATACTTAGACATGAACCTTTCTAGTACTGGGAAGTTAAAATCTTAACACCTACGGCGGGATACCAATGCTTAATCCAGTTGAGTGCTTTCTCCTGCTTCCAACCATACTGCTAAGCACTTTCAGAGAAAAACCACTGTCCAGATGGTTGCTGTGGTAAAGTTTTGACCTTCAGTCTCAACTGGACCCCTCAGTATAGCTCAGTGATTCTTCAAGTGAAGTGAAGTCCCTCAGTCATGTCCGACTCTTTGCCACCCCATGGACTGTAGCCTACAAGGCTTCTCTGTCCATGGAATTTTCCAGGCAAGAGTATTTCCTTCTCCAGGGGATCTTCCCCACCCAGGGATCGAACCCGGGTCTCCCGCATTGCAGGCAGATGCTTTACCGTCTGAGCCACCAGGGAAGCCCTCAAAGTGATTCTTAGGTTTCCCTAAGACACTCCTGCCATTCTCCCCAACACTCATGTGAAAACTTCTCTACTTTCTCCCAATCTTTGACCAAACCACTTCCTTACCTCGCATTCAGCAGACAGTCTCACCTCTTACTATGCAAGATCTAAATTTCCTACCACCAAATCTTATTACCTACATAACCTGGAGTAAAGCCAGTTGCTTTGAGGACAGTTCAACATGGTGAAAGTGCAGCATGACCCAGAAAGCCTTGGAAGACAATGAAGGTCTTTACTGAAAGGTTCTTAAGGAGTTAACCAAGATGAAGAGGAGAACTAATCTCAGAACACATAGCTAGATTTTCTAACAATTGTTTTTACCACTCTTTCCCCCCAGAGTCTGGCCCCTCATGGCAGCTGTCAGTTTTTTCTCTTCCTCTGTTCTCCCCAGCTTCACACGAATTCACCCCATCTTCTTACTCCTCTCTCCTCTCATCCCTTCATAGGTGGAGCAGCTAGTCTCTGTGGTGTGGGTCATCTTCCTCCCACCTCTCACCACAATCAGTACAAATCAGAGTTCAGCAGACCAATTATCCTTTTATCCTTATGTATTCTAATATATATTAATTAAAACTGCCCATTTGTATTCATACATCCTACCTTTCCTCCAGTTAGAAGAGGTTTTCCTCTTCTCTTCCTTCCACATGTGTACAATTTCCTCTATTTCCTATATATCTTCCAGATTTTCATGTCTAGGGGGTCCTTCTTATCAGAGTGTAGAGGGCCAGTCCCATCTTTAAAAAAAAAAAAATAGGACAAAACCTTTATCTTTGCCACATACTCTTTTATCTCTCCTCATCCTTTTCTCCCCCTTTATAGCCAAACGTCTTAAAAAGATTGTCTACATCTTTTGGGTCCGTTTCTTCCCTTTCTTAACACTCCCGAACCCACTGTGATTTAAATTCTACTCCAGCCACTTCATGGAAATCCCTCTAGGTAAAGCCATCCAGAGCCTACTTGCTCTGAATGTGCTGTCCTGTTTCTTGGTCTCTGTGGGCTTATCTTTCTTTATGTGCTATTAAAATATAGGTGGTGTTTGGGATCGCTGTTCCTTTCTGACTTTGGAAGGAATAGCGAGGGGTTTCTATCCATTCATGAGCCTTCTGTTAGTGTTTGCATGCTCTCCCATGCCTCCATTCTTGAGTTACACTAACCCTCAACTCAGGATGCAAGATGGAGATTTGATGCCCCCTCACTCAACTGGGATTTGACCCCATAATGGAGTGGTCAGGGGCTGGGCCTCTTTCTTTCCCTGACCCACACCAATAATTTGCTGAATTGTTCTTCTCTCCCCAAACACCTCCCTCAGACATGCCTTGCCACCACCATCAATTCTGTTGTATTGATCTCCTTTGGGGATGAAACACTAACTCTGAAATCATACATTCTTCCCTACTCTACTGTTTATAGTGTAAACCTCATAGAATTTGTCCTTCAAATTAAACCAAAGTTTGGGAACTCAAAAGCCTTTTCTGTCCCCAAAATGGTTAGTAAAACAAAAACTGCTTTGACTTTCTGTGCTTTGGATTTAAAATTTTTTTTATTTAGACACTCAGTTGGCTTTTTTGTTTCCCTCAGGTCTTCCCGTGTCCTTGGGGAAACACTGACTGATTCTGAGGCAGTTCAGCAGGGGAGGGGGCAGAACGTCAGAGCAGCAATAAGATACACACTCTTTAACATTTAACCTACAACTGGAGTAAAAGTAAAACAAGTTGATTTTACTTGTAGCCCGAGGAATCACCCAAGAGAAAAGACTCTTGAACCTAAACACAGAGGTCCAAGAACATACCCCTTTGCTTTATCTCAACAGATTTCTTACCACCCACATGTACGTATATTACTTTAAAACCAGAAATGATCGGAAAATTCTGACTTTTCAGCACTTTGTGAGTAAAATGGATTTATGACTGAGAATACAGTTATGTGTTGGGTCTTTATAATAAATTGTGGTGAGACAGGGAACTCAATCCATTGTCCTTTTCCGGTTTTGTCTTGATTAAATCGGCACAGACTAATGTCCATCCCTGCCAATCTATAAAGGTAAAGGGGGTAACGTTTAAGAAATTGTATTGAACCTTTTAAGCTCTGACTACATTGGGGAAAGGTTTATGTGACATGGAATAACTTGGCTCAGAAAATTTTTTACATTTTTATTAAACATCTTGAAAGCCATTTTTGGCTTGAAGAATCTAGAATATATTTGAATTTCATAAGAAGGAAGAAAGTGGAATATGTTTCATAAATTCATATCATGTCATACCTAAGTTAATCCAAATTTTACGTGGCAGTCAGTGACAGAGAAACCGGGGTGGGTGTGCCATGCTCCAGTGGTTGGGCTCTTGTCCTGCAGCTTTGCAATTGCCTTGTGAACACATGAACAGATTATTGGACCACCTAACAAAACAAGCATCCCAGGAATCAATCCCTGAAATAATAAAAGCATGAATTAAATATTCTTTGATCAATATTACTCACAAAACTCATATCCTTAATGATAATACTTAACTGAAAGAAAGACCTGTGCTTCAAGGTTCATTTGCAATCTACAGAAAACTCTACATTTCTTTTGACATCCCAGTGCTTCTGGAAAATACGAATCTTGTATTTCATTTTGCAAAATTAGAGCAGACTGCCTAATAATATACGCCTACGGAGGGGAAGGAACCTTTGGAGGGGAGTAGGAGTCATGTGTATAATTCTCCCCCATTAACTGTGCTCCTGCCTTCTTTAAAGGTGTGCCACTTATGCAGAGATCCAAACCATGGAGGCAGCTATTAATTTGAAGCTGACCCTTCCTGTTAATTCTGAGGACTAAGTTTATAGTTCCAGTTTCATCTTGACTAAGCAGGGTTCTATAGTTTTCCTGTTCCAGAAGGGGAACATAGGAAGAGCTTTGAATTCTTAAAAACAAAAGCAAAAAATATAAATTTTAAAAATCAATGGTGATAAAAACTGTGAGTGTTGAGCCACATTTGGAGCCCTGCAGAAGGAAAGATTTTCCCAGAATACTAGTGTCAGGACAAATCTATCAGCAGCCTCAGCTCTCTTTGCAGCCAAGTGGTGTGTTGAGCTACAAAGACAGGCAACTCTTCTCCAGTACTTACTGTTTCCAGCTAAATTTAGCAGGGTTGCAAAATGAGTCCTGTGGTCTTCAGACCATCCTATGAATGGGAGTTCTGCCAAAGACTTGAGCAATGCTATAATCATTCACAGGGCTTCCCTGGGGCCCAGTGATAAAGAACCCGCCTACTGATGCAGGAGATAAGAGATATAAGAGACATGATTTTGAGCCCTGGATGGGGAAGATCCTCTGGAGAAGGAAATGGTAGCCCACTCCAGTATGCTTGCATGGGAAATCCCATGGACAGAGGAGCCTGGCAAAAGAGATTTGGACCATGGGGTCACAAAGACATGACTTAACGACTAAACAACAACAAATTATTGTTGTGAATTATTATTATTATTGTGAATAAATTATTCACACGTGTCATTCTGTCTTTAGACCTGTGTTCATCCACAGGAGTTTTTGATATTTGTTCAGAAATCGGATGGTAGCTGATTGGAGAAGCATTTCTCCAAATCCATACAACAGTTGAGAGCTGGTCCTAAGTTTGAATAAGAGAGCGGCCACATTATCAACCACAGTTCATGGCATAAAGCAAAGATCTTTAATTTTCGAGCATAACAAGCACAGCATTCCTCAGCTAGTTAGCATTAGCCAACTAACTTCTTTCAGGTGTGAGGAGAGGCTATGGCATCTTTGTTCTTGGAGATATTCCTCAGTCTTGGAGGGACTGGCCTTGGTTACCCCGTGTCTCTGTAAGCTATTCCTTTGCTTGTTTCCATTCATCCATTAACTCCTGTTTGGCTTATCCTAGACATATCTTTTGGAGAAGGCAATGGCACCCCACTCCAGTACTCTTGCCTGGAAAATCCCATGGACGCAGGAGCCTGGTGGGCTGCAGTCCATGGGGTCGCTAAGAATCAGGCATGACTGAGCGACTTCACTTTCACTTTTCACTTTCATGCATTGGAGAAGGAAATGGTAACCCACTCCAGTGTTCTTGCCTGGAGAATCCCAGGGACGGGGGAGCCTGGTGGGCTGCCGTCTATAGGGTCGCACAGAGTCGGACAAGACTGAAGCGACTTAGCAGCAGCAGGCATATCTTTAGAGCAGTGGGTGAGACAGATTTGTGATGACAGTGAAGTGTCCACCTGGAAAAGCCTCTTCAAAAGGCACTTTTATTAACAAATAACTCTGTATCACCACTTTATATTGTCCTTAGCTTTTGTGGACAAGGAAATTTTTCTTCATCTGAGTCACACAGTGTAGAGGGAACCAGGAGGTTTAACCTTTGTTTAAAAAAGATCCCAGAAATGTTTCTTCAAGTTGAGGCTACACAAGGACACTTAAGTGACACAGCCTAGGTCTCATTCTTGTTTCTCCTTCTTTAATATAAAGAACAATTGAAGGAGCCTACATGGAGAAGAGCTTCTCTCCAGAGACTGTTTTCTAAAAGCTGAGCTATATTCTTTTGACGCAACTGAATATCGTGATTCCTGAGTTTTTGCACACTTAAAGAAAGGCTTGACTTCCTTGTCAAGTGTTTGCCAGAAGATGAACAGTACCACAAGGAAAACCCCCTAATCAAGGGCCTGGCATCTTGTATGTGCTTAATTAGCTGCTTGCACGTCAGAATCTGAAGCCAGTCAGTCTCTATCAGAAGCCAAAGGTTAGGTTGAAAAACAGAACCGGGTTTCCTCCCCTCTAAGCAAGCCTCTAGAACAATTCATTTCCTTTTCGGTAAAGTATGAATGCTAATTCTCACCTCATGATGTTTTTAGAAGCCTAAATAAGATAATGCAGGAAAGTTCTTCAGAAACAGTCATGTTCTCTTCACAGAGAAAGTTTATCATGAAAAAGAAGATGAGCTGGAGGCCTTGATAAATTCTTCTATATTGTGTTCTTGTTGAAAGGTGATGAGTTTAAAAATAAACACTAGTAGGTACTATTCTGAACCCCTCAAAGTCACCATATTGGAAACCTTTTTGTTAAAATTTCTTTCCCTCTGGCTAATTTTATACTTGATTATTTTGAGGAAAATAGTAGAAAGCAAAGGAAGTCCAAACTCTTGAACAAACTTAATGTTGGATTTTGTGTTGAAAATCATGAAAAATTGATTTCTAACTTTTAGGTATCTTCACCCATCTTTACTAGGTGACGCTAGTGGTGGAGAAGCTGCCTGCTGATGCAGGAGACAAAAGAGATGCAGGTTCGATCCCTGGGTCAGGAAGATCCCCTGGAGGAGGGCATGGCAACCCACTCCAGTATTCTTGCCTGGAAAACCCCATGGACAGAGGAGCCTGGCAGGCTACAGTCTATGGGGTCGCAAAGAGTCAGACACGACTGAAGCAACTTAGCTCCCATGTTGTTGTGGGTGGAATATGGGGTTAGGGAATGTATTTGAAACAATTTGCCTCAATCTTCAGGTTCTCAGCCCCGTCTCTAAGCTATTTGGCCCCTCCCTGCATTTTGGTGATTTATATCAAGTTAAACCATACAAAATGGCTGATGTTCAACCACTTCTGATTTCCAAACATGGTAATTTCGCATGTCCAGCCTAATATAATTTTATTGCTGTTATTGAATGGGTGCTCACTTGTTTATCCACTCAGTCTGACGTAGGCATCTGGAGGGCAGAGGTTGTATCTGATACCTAAAGGGAAGTCTAAGCTCAGATAGTGTATGATATGAAATGTACAAGTGAGGTGTCTTTACATGTGAGTTGCATATGCCATCACTGACACTGTTCATGGAGAAAATACAGAGGAAATCATAGGTGCTTAATAGTTGGGGATTCCCAAGGGTGAACTCTTCACTCCCGGGAAGGTGTTCAGCTCAAATCAAGAGGAGTCCCAGGAACTGCAGCGCCCTGGCTGTGCTGCATCACCCTCAGGTCACCTCCTTCCTCACTCCACTTCCTTCCCTATGGCCTTGCTTCCCTCTGCTGTTGTTACCACTGTGCAGTAGCTGATGATTTTGCCTGCAGCTTACTTAATTTGCCTGTATATTGTCACCCTGCTTATTTAACTTATATGCAGAGTACATCATGAGAAATGCTGGGCTGGAAGAAGCTCAAGCTGGAATCAAGATTTCCGGGAGAAATATCAATAACCTCAGATATGCAGATGACACCACATTTATGTCAAAAAGTGAAGAGGAACTAAAGAGCCTCTTGATGAAAGTGAAAGAGGAGAGTGGACAAAGCTGGCTTAAAACATTCAAAAAACTAAGATCATGGCATCCTGTCCCATCACTTTATGGCAGATAGATGGGGAAACAATGGAAACAGTGACAGACTTTATTTTCTTGGGCTCCAAAATCACTGCAGATGGTGACTGCAGCCATGAAATTAAACGATACTTGCTTCTTGGAAGGAAAGCTATGACCAACCTAGATGGCATATTAAAAAGCAGAGACATTACTTTGTTGACAAAAGTCCATCTAGTCAAAGCTATGGTTTTTCCAGTAGTCATGTATGGATGTGAGAGTTGGACCATAAAAAAAGCTGAGCACCAAAAAACTGATGCTTTTGAACTGTGGTGTTGGAGAAGACTCTTGAGAGTCCCTTGGACTGCAAGGAGATCAAACCAGTCAATCCTAAAGGAAATCAATCCTTAATATTCATTGGAAGGACTGATGCTGAAGCTCCAATATTTTGGCCACCTGATGCAAAGAACTGACTCATTGGAAAAGACCCTGATGCTGGGAAAGATTGAGGGCAGGAGGAGAAGGGGAAGACAGAGGATGAGATGGTTGCATAGTATTACCAACTTGATGGAGATGAGTTTGAGCAAGCTTCAGGAGCTGGTGATGGATAGGGACCAGAGAAGCCTGGTGTGCTGCAGTCCATGGGGTTGCAAAGAGTTAGACACAACTGAGCCACAAAACTGAGCTACTTAATTAGAGGAATTTAGGGTATTTTCCTGCACTGTTTTTCTAGACTTTTAAAAATCATATTCTATGATATGATAACCCATAACAGGAATGTAGTTCATATCATGACACTGTATGCTATAATCTATTATATATTCTGTATCTATCTATATAGATATATCTGTATCATATACATATACAGCCAAGCCAGTTCCCAGCTTTGAGAAGCTCTCCATCATGTCCTTTTTGAAATGAGGATCCAGCTAAACTTGTGAAGACTTTTGTGCCTCATGGGAGAGAAGAGAAAAAATGCCAGCTCAATCTTTAAGCTTTTTATCCGTCTTAAGCAGCTGTGTGGTCTGTATTGGTTTATGTCAGGATTTGTTTTCTTATTCCTGTTCTGGAATGGCTACAGCCTAGCAAACGAGCCCCAAGATAGGGCTATGGCTTCAGTAACGAAATTCTGAAACCCTATAATTAATTCTAGGTGGTAATGGCTCATTTCAGTTGCTATGGAATGTTTTAGAATAACCACAGATATCACCAGCAATCTGCTGCTGCACGCATGGATATAGCTGGGTGAGGTTATTTCTCTTTATGCCTGTTTCTTATTCCTAAAATGACTTTATGGGTTTTGTCTTCTCTATACGCTGAGATTTAAGTTTATAAAAAATCCTATGGAAAACCATCTAATTGAATGTAGCCTAGGGATTGTACTCGCAGAATCAGCAGCTTGGAAATATTTAGGTTTTGATCAAAACTTTTGAAATGTTTTGAAAAGAGCTATAGCACCATTAACTCAATTTTAAAATTTGGTATAAAACTTGTATATTATTCAAATTAAGAAAAATTCTATTAGAATTAAGGAAAATATATATTACTTGCTGACTTAAGATTCAGGTAACCTACTTATATGTGACTTTACTAGTGGCTTACTGCTTTTAATTCACAGAGAATCACATATTTCCTAGGAGAAAAAAAGAGACAGTTACTGCTCTCTGTAGGGCTTCATCATGTTCAAACCAGCCTGTATGCTATCTGAAAACCTGCTAATCCGAAAGGAATGAGAGACATGAATAAGACTTTCTTACTTGGGTGATTTCTGAATGGATTCAGAATTTTGCTCAAAAGAGAGACCTGTGAATTAGCCTGCCTTCCATTTCCCCTGATTTTTGAGGTGTCAAGGCTGTCAGCAGAGTATTTTGATGGGTATTGGCATCCTGTCTGCTGGGGAGAGAGCTGACTCAAGGGAGATGTGGCAGTCACAGGAAATTTCTTTTCAAAACTTGGAGAAATGCCTCACAGAGTCTGGAGTAAGGTGGGGTGTAGTGGTGGGCAGGGCAAAACATCTAGGTGATTTATCTCAGCTTCTGACCTGTTTCATACCCTTCACCCAATCATTTAATTCCTCTGGGCCTCTGGTTTCAATTGTAAAATGACAATAATTTTCCCATTTCAAAGACCACAAAAATGGATATTATACATTTTGACAAAAGGAAGAAACTAACTACTTTTGGCACTGAAGGCAATTGTAACAGAGAGCGGCAACAAAATTTTGAAATAACCATATTACTGAAATCAGAAAATGGACATCCAAGGCAAGTATGTATTAAAACTAGGATAAATCCTTCAGATCCAAAAAGCTTTCATTGAGAAACTTCTGTCTTCCAGCCACTTTGCGGTTTACTCTTACACGGTTGCTTAATCCTCCCAATAGTGCTGGATGGCAGCTGGTTATTGTCCTGTTTGTGATTTTTATGAATAAAGAAGCTGAGGCTCAGAGATATGAATCTATTTGTTCTGAGTCACACAACTGGAAAGTAGCAAAACCCAGGTTCAAGTTTTCCAGTGTTGGGTCCAGCATCCTTCTCCTGTACATACCCTGTCTTTGATGAAGTATTAAAAGATGATAGAATTTCTCTATCTAAAATAAATCCCATTTCTGGGAAAACACACAACTGAAGTACCTGTATTTAGTTTCTAAATGGTATCTGCTTCCAAATTTGCTTCGTTCTCTGCTGAAGGCAGCTATTCTTCAATGTGTAGATTATCCTATTGTTTCAACCTTATTGTTTCTATCAAATGCATTTGTTAATTGTTAAGAGTTTTTACTGGCACTTTTAAGCATCTGTTAACAAAACTCTTCAGGGACTTATGTGGACAATATTTTTATTCTTTTTTAAAATATGTGATTGCCTGACTTCTAGTGAGTAATCTTTGTTATGCCTATTTTAATAATTTACAACTTTTAGGTTAAGGAGTGTTTTAGGCCAGCTGGATGGCCTTCTAGTTGCCAAGCCCTGGTTGCATGTACTTACGATATATTATTTAATACTTAATGGGGGTTCTGTTGCAGTTATATTGTCCCCCACAAATTATTATATCACCAAATATGCCCTCCCGTTGTTGTGAGTTAGATGTCACATTTTTGAAATCTTGTTTGAGGGCATGAAGTACTAAGGCTGTTGTTGCTTTTCCTTACAGCTTCACAAGCAGCAGTGATGTAAACCCTCTCACCCAGGCTCTCTTTGTCTAACAACAGTTCAGACTGACTGGAGCACATTTATTGAATGGCCATTACTTGGGTGCATTAGTCAAATGCAATTGATTGTTCTAATACACCACCAGCTCAGGCGAGGTAATTGGGCTCTTTAATTGAAGATGCTACTTTAGAGGACAGGGTGTAAATCATTGAATACAAAGTCCAATAATTTTTTCTCAGTAAATACAATGTGTCTATGATTGAATCCTCAGTGCAGCCAGACAACAGAGAGATAGATGGCTGATATTCATGAGTAGGCTTTGGGAGATTCCTCAGAACTCTAAGAATGATCCTATTTTTCATCTTGCCTTGAAATAGTCTCATGTTTTCTGCTAGAACTTTGAATTCAGAGGGATCTTGCTATGTGTGTGCATACAAGTATATTTAAAATTACATTTAAGATGACAAGTAAAATATGAGAGAATTTATTACAGGATACTTAGGAAGCCAAGCGGAGAAGGCAATGGCACCCCACTCCAGTACTCTTGCCTGGAAAATCCCATGGACGGAGGAGCCTGGTAGGCTGCAGTCCATGGGTTCGCTAAGGGTCGGACACGACTGAGTGACTTCACTTTTACTTTTCACTTTCCTGCACTGGAGAAGGAAATGGCAACCCACTCCAGTGTTCTTGCCTGGAGAATCCCAGGGACGGGGGAGCCTGGTGGGCTGCTGTCTATGGGGTCGCACAGAGTCGGACATGACTGAAGTGACTTAGCAGCAGTAGCAGCAGGAAGCCAAGACATTTCCACTGTCATCCATTTGTTACAACCTTGGCAGAATTTTGAGACTGTACTTAGTTCTACAATCAGAGTGCCTACAAGTCTTTCCCCTTGGCCCTTGAGCTGCTATCTTCTCTTTCCTAATCCACCCATAACATGCAGTCATTCAGCACGGAGTAAAGATATGTACAGATGCAATGGTTTAAAGTCTTCCTTATCGTCACCATTGAGTTTAAAGAAAAGAATTCAAGACCTGGACTATGAGCTGCTCTTTACTCCAGCTGAGCCTTGCTCTTCCAGGCTTCGTTGTTCACCCTGATGGGCTATAGCAAATCCAGACACAACCTGCTCACCCACCTGGGACGGACCTCTCAGGTCAAAGACTTCTCCCTCTTTCCTGGCTACCTGCCCCCTGGGAAACACCCCGCCAAGCGCTGGTCTGCAGCCTTGTCTTCGTTGCTACTTTTCAGCCCCGGAGAGCATTAGCTCTGAGGGACCTTCCACCTTGATTTGAGAGCAGTGAATCTTTGACCCGTTCCAAAGTTGGTGCTATGTGATTCCAAACATGCTAGAGGTCTGAGATATGAATAGATTCTTGTTATTTATTGTTCTCTCACTCTAAGATGATTACTAAGAATAGAGGCAGATAGACTTGAAGAAACGTTGTCTGTGACCCCTCTGTGACTCAGCCAGCATTACTAATTTGCTGTGGGAGTTAGGCTTTGAATCTGTTAGAACAAATTACTGAAGTTGGTACTCTTTGCATTAGAATCTGCACTTCCGGTGAATTAATTATGCACCACCTCACGTGAAAAGCAAAGTGTAAGGTTAGAGAGGTGGACACACAACTAGAGGCAGAGAAGTGACTGTGGTGATTTTGTCTCCATCATATTTGTCTGGTCCTTTTTGCCCAACCTCTTAGTGCCAGAGTGGTAAAGAATCCTCCTGCCAATGCAGGAGACACAGGAGATGCAGGTTCGATCCTGGGGTCGGGAAGATCCCCTGGAGGAGAAAATGGCAACCCACTCCAGTATTCTTGCCTGGAGAATTCCATGGACAGAGGAGCCTGGCGGGCTTTAGTTGATGGGTTAGCAAAGAGTTGGACAGGACTGAGCACAAGCACAAAGTTTATCAGCAACGTTTTCTCCCCCAATCATTTTCTTTTCCCTGGTCCCACTCACTCACAAAGTGATGCTGAGTGGTGCTGACAGACCCATTCACGTTCTCACCTGTTGCCTTACTTCAGGGCATCTAATGTCCACGTGAGGTTGTATCCAGAAGGATTCTGTGTGTGCTGACTGCAGGGAAGCTATTTTTAGTCTGTTCATTTCTAGGAAGGACTAGAATTACAGCTGGTGTATATGGTAACTTTCCCAATTGCAGTTTGATTATTTCTGTGGTTGACATTCAAGTTTGCATCACCTGGATGAGAAGGCTTACACAATTACATTCCCCTCTAAAATAAAGAAATCAAGTATCTTGTCAGTCAACAAGGAAAGGCCACTAGCTAGAAAAAATAGGTAACCAAAATGTACAGGCAGTTCAAAAAAAAGAAATGTAAATGGCCAATAAATATGTAAAGGGTTTCCCAGATGGCCCAGTAGTAAAAGAATCTACCTGCCATTGCAGGAACCACAGGAGATGTGTGTTCGATCCCTGGGTCAGGAAGATCCCCTGGAGGAGGAAATAGCAACTGACTCTAGTATTCTTGCTTGGAAGATCCCATGGACAGAGCAGCCTGATGGGCTGAGTTCATAAGGTTGCAAAGAGTTGCACATGACTCAGCACACATGTATGCAAATATGTAAATACCGCTAGTAGTCAGGTAGCGCCAGAGGTAAGAACCCGCCTGCCGATGCAGGAGATATATGTCACAGGGGTTTGATCTTTGGGTTGGAAAGATCCCCTGGAGAAGGGAATGGCAACCTGCTCCAGTATTCTTGCCTGGAGAATCCCCAGGGACAGAGAGGCCTGGTGGGCTACAGTCCATGGGGTTGCAAAGAGTCAGACACGACTGAAGCGACTTAGCAGAGCACACAGCAGAGCACAATTAGAAAAACATAAAACAGCAATTAAATATGCTTTCTTTTCCCAACAGATTTGTAAAAAGAAACCGGAAATAACTGATAAATATTGAGGGTTGAGGAGGTTGTGGGAAAGCAGGTATTCTCATACTCTGTTGGCAGGGTTATAAGTATGAATCAAAATTTGTGGCTGAGTTGGCAGTATCTATAAAATTTGAAATAAAACCATTTGGGAGAACTGTTTCCAGGTCTAGATACTTTCCTCCAAAAATACTTTAACATGATGGATACTCAGCCATAAAAAAAAAAAATGAAATTTTGCCATTTACAACAACAGGGATGAACTTGGAGGGTATTATGATTAGTCAAGTAAGTCAGAGAAAGACAAATACTGTATGTTTTCACTTACATGTGGAATCTAAAAATAAAAGATGAATGAATATAACATAACAGAAACAGACCCACAGATACAGAGAACAAACCAGTGGTTACAAGTGAAGAGGTGTGAGACAAAGGTAGGGGATTAAGAAGTTCAAGCTACTAGGTATAAAATAGGATACAAGGATATAATGTACAGCACAGGGAATATAGCCAATATTTTACAGTAACTTTCTATCAAGTGTATAGAAATAAAAATAAAATATTGAATCACTGTGTTCTAAACATGAAGCTAAAATAGTATTGTATGTTAAATATAATTCAGGAAAAGAAAAACAAAAAAACACATATTCACAAAGATATTTATTTGAGTCTTTTTTTCAGTATTGTTTGTAATAGTGCATCACTGGGAAAGCCCTAAGTGTCCAGCAGTGGAGGATTGGTTAACTAAATTAAAATTATCCATAACTTGAAATACTGTGGAGCAGTTTCAGAAGCTAAAGATCTGTATGTAGTGATATAGAAGGGTCTTCAGGCCATATTGTTAATTTAAAAACAGGGAGCTGCAGGACAGTGTGTGCTGATGTGATTCCATGTACTTTAAAAATGAGCCTGAAGTCATGGATTGGTATGGATACTTAGATATGTAAGCAAATGCACAAAGTTCTGGAATGATATATACTAGACTATTAACAGTGGAGCTGACCAGAGGGGTTGGGGTGAGGAGGTAAAGTGATACTATTACTTTTTACTCTGCATACTTCTGATCATTTGATTTTTTAAATAATGAGAATGTATTATTTGTATAACTCATCAAACATACTTAAAAATAGGGAGATTGCAACTAAGTTTTCTGGGAAAAGTACACTGAATTGCTTCCCAAAGAGGCTATTCAGGAAACCAAAGGTGGGTGTAATGGAAGTTTTTCCCTTTTTATTTTGGTAGTGGTTGGTTTATTTATATAATGAAGTGAGAGAGGTTTTTTTTTTCCATATACTTTTTTGGAAAACATACCTGCATAGCCTACAGATGGGGGAAGGGCATTATACACAGCTGGTCAAGGCAGCTACATACCAGTATATTGAAAAGAGTGTGCAAATCTCATATTCCCTTACTGACCAGAACCAGAGACTCCCATCATTAAAGATGGGAAACCTAAGGGTTACTCACGCTGTACTGTCTACCTCCCTGCCTGCCGCCCCCAGAGCTTTGCTGGACTTAGGGCTCAGGGAAGCTTAGGGAGGCTCAGGGGTCAGGGCTATTGTTAGTTTCAATAGTGCTCACACTCTTTAAAAAGTACAGGTCTAGGCTGCTAACTACAGGCATAAAACTGCATCTTCCTTGACACCAGAGTTGCCTTCCATAAGTGCACATTGTGCAGTAATTTACTGTTTATAAGTCTGTCTTCCTCCTCCCCCATTAGCTTCTTTGGTGCAGGAGTTGTGTTTGTTCATCTTTGTGTCCTCAGCACCCTGTACAGTATCTTGACACACAGCTGATGCTCAAGAAATGTTGGTGGAATGAATGATGGAAAGCCTGAATTCCAAATGACTAACTGATAAGTAAACTTTGGAAAAGTGAGGTTTCCTCTGGTTGGCTGTATGAGGCCAACAGTTAGAAACCGGCACAGTGGACTCTTAGCCAAATGGCCCCTTGGCTCCACGTGTTGACTTTGAACTGAACAGCCTATGTTCGAATCCTGAAACCACCCCTAACAAGATGGTGACTTGGGCAAGTTTCTTAAACTCCCATGTCTCAGTTTTCTCATCGGTGAAATCAAGAGACCAAAACAATCTACCTTGTGCTCTGGTTGTTAGGATTCAGTGAGACAATTAATGCAGAACTTCAACAGCAAAGCCTGGGCACACAGACAGATTCATGCATTGTTCATCTGTAGCCATTGATATTGTCCAGAACCTTTGAGACATGAGTCATTCTAGTTGGTCACATTGTCCAAATACCCCTTCTAAACACTCAGGTATTTCTTATGTTACTAATTTTTAAATATATATTTTAAAAGTGGATTCTATTTCCCAAAACACAGTGATGAGCATCTTGATGTTTACCTGGAGAGCGTGATCCTCAGCAGGCATTATTGTCCAGTGTGGAGCACAGAAGTACTGGCAGCTTGTGGACGGGCATGTGGGTGTCATGGCTCCCAGCGGCTCTGCTCTTTGCTTCTGCTTCCTAAAGGGTCAGCTGTCAATTCTTACTACTCGCAATGGCCCACTTTTAGCCTTTTCTCTCACCTTTATAATTTTCTTCTCTAATGTGATGTGTTCTTGGGAATCAGACAACCAAGCATGTTTTAATTGTATAAGAGCAACTCGATGAGGCTTATTGAGCTCTTTAATGACTAAATCGAGTGACTTTTGTAACTTCTGTTATCTGGTTATCTCCTATTTGACATCAATAATCAGTAGATTTAAGACAGATGAAGTCCTTGCCATCCATGAAAACATTTCATTCTCTAGCCTATTCTACAGTTTTAGCTGGAAAGCAGCATAATGCCCTTGCACTGGGCTAGAGCTTGCAGCACTTCTCCAAACAGAAGGAAGCAGCCTGTGCTGCTGGGTTCATGCCCTGAACCAGCCACTCAGTTTCTCCTTTTCTAACAAGGAGCGAGCGTAAGACTTGCTCTCAGTTGTCAGTGGGGTTTACATATGATACTATGTGTTAATATAAGTGAAAAGTGAAAGGGAAGTCGCTCAGTCGTGTCCGACTCTTAGCGACCCCATGGACTGCAGCCTTACCAGGCTCCTCCGTCCATGGGATTCTCCAGGCAAGAGTACTGGAGTGGGGTGCCATTGCCTTCTCCCAATATAAGTGAAAGGGCTCTGTTATTCTAAAGTGCTGAAATTTTATAGCTAGCATTGCTATTACTCCAGCACATTTGCAGTTTATTTTTTTTAATTGTACTTCTGTGGATCTGGATTGAGAGAGAATACTGTGTGTGCCTTATCAGAGAAATTCATCAGTGGCCTCTCAATAAAGTACCTTCATTTAAAATATTTTATGAAACTTTGTGAAGCTGCTGTCTAATGGATCACGGAAAACGGTGGGCAAAAGGTAATGAAAATAGCCACCCTGTGGTGGTCAATGAACTGAGAAGAGGGGGAGAGATTCCTTATTCCAGTAGATTTTGCTGATAAGCTCTTTGGTATATACAGATGGGAAAGTGTTAAAAATATGTTTGTGGTGTGTTCATGGGTTTCAATAAGGGGCTGTTGATAATTAAGTAGATCTAGTATTTTTCTTCTAAATGTATATTAAATTTCTCAAATTAGATTTATTAGATTGATTTCTGCCATGGTGTGCACAGTGTGAAATGCTTAGAGAATATTTAGCTAATATTCTTTTTTCCTCTATTTCGGACTTGTTTTAGCTGACACTTTTCTCCTCTCTCTCATATTTACTTCTTAATCTCTTTCAACCTTTATGGGTATCCACCTGAAATGAATTCCTCTTTGCATTCCTGTGTCCTCTGCATGTGTGCTAAGTCACTTCAGTCATGTCCAATGCTTTTCAACCTTATGACCTGTATCCTGCCAGGCTCCTCTGTCCACGGCATTCTCCAGGCCAGAATACTGAAGTGGGTTGCCATGCCCTCCTCCAGGGGATCTTCCCGACCCAGGGATTGAACCTGCATCTCTTATGTCTCCTGAGTTGGCAGGTGTGTTCTTTACCACAGGTGCCACCTGGGAAGCCCCCTGTGTCCTCTGGGGCTAGCTAGCTAAACCCGTGGATGCCTTGAGTGTAGACCCAGTTTTGCCTTCTTTATATAGTTAATGAGTCTGGCTCAGGGCCTCTTTAACTGCTGTTTAATGGCGTGCAGGACTTTGGGAGTGATTCTAAGGCTAAAATTCATGTATCTGAAAGACAAGGTTTAATTTCAACCACAAGGAAATTAATAAGTGCACTGCAAGAAGTTGCCAGAGGAGGAGGAAGTAGGAGGCCACGTGATGTGAGGGAAGAATCTAGAATCTCAAGGTCTGCGCTTATATCTTCATCCTCTGGTTTATAACCATGTGAGTCACTTAACAATGTGCAGGTCCCTTCTTCTCTGAGATGCATTTTTCATCGGCAAAAATAAGGATATCTGTGCTGTTAATAACTGTATTGTAAGGTTGAGTAAAGTTTAAATGAGGTAACATGTGAAGGTGCTTTACAGGTTATAAGGTTCTAGCAAATATTATCCTCATCATCACCACTATCACCAGCTCCATCATCGTCATGGTAACTGTTGTTAGGAGCCATAAACTAGATCCAAGAGTTCTGAAGTGCTGCCTACTTGGAGCACCAGACTGTTTTCCTGCCTTTAGTTGTTCTGTGTCAAATTGTTGTACTTACTCATATTATATCATTAAATCTTGACTTTATTAACTGCTAATTATTTGATGACTTGGAAGGATGGAGTTGGGGCAGGGTAGCAGATGACCAAGCACATGGAGGAGGCCAGTTTTAAAAGCAGTGTGTTTAATATATCTAAATAATATGTTCAATATGTATATAAAGAAGTTAACCCAATCTTAAAGATATATTTCCTCTGCCAAGAGGCCCAAAACATTCATATCAGAGATGGATGAAGACTCTTGAAAGACCAGCTCATTGGTCAAACATATAATAGAAGGAAAACAGGACTAGACATTAAGAAAAAAGTCTGCCAAGAAAACAGCAAACTTCTATAAAGCAATTATCCTTCAATTAAAAAATAAATACATTTTTTTGGGGCTGGTGCACTGGGACGACCCAGGGGGATGGAATGGGGAGGGAGGAGGGAGGAGGGTTCAGGATGGGGAACACATGTATACCTGTGGCGGATTCATTTTGATATTTGGCAAAACTAATACAGTTATGTAAAGTTTAAAAATAAAATAAAATTTAAAAAAAATAATAAATAAATAAATACATTTTTAAAAAAGAAAAAGTCTACCAGGTAAATACCTGGTGAAACTTTTAACCAAAAGATATTTGAATCCTCCTTAAGAAAAGGTGGGGTTGATTGGAAGCCTGCTCCCATTAGCAATGTCTGAATCAACTCACAGTTGGTTCTCAGGACCGTGGAAAATCTAACCCAGCTCTTACTTCAAGTGGTGTGAAATGAGATGCAAAATATGGTGTGGAAGAAGGCAGGAGTATTGAGTGCTTCCTTAATTTGTATTTAGGTTAGTAAAAAAGAACACACCATGTATGAGAGTCATTTTTGAGTCTAGAAGGGGAATGATATATATATAGTCTGTGAAATAATTGGACTCATGGAGTCAGACAGGAGCTGTGGCACCAGACCAATTTTTGTCTTCATCGATTAGGCTTCTTCTAGTAACTAAACTGCCACCACAGCAATTTTGCTTCAACAGTGACCTGTGATCACAGTGTTTAAATTCTCCTCTACCCGTGTAACTCTACCCCAGGACCAGGGAGCCAGCAGTGAGCTGCTAAAATGTATGAGGCCGTTCCTTGCTGGGATGACACTCCAACAGCAGTGTGTCCGAGTTGGAAGCCGTGAAAACGGTTTGAAATATTTTACCTTCAGATACAAGACCTTAATCTCAGGTTGACCTTGGACTGTAATTTGGATAACCAGTACTTTTATTCCCCATTTACAGTGGGGAGGTAGATTGGTTAGAAAACCTGTGTTTGCAGTCAGTAGATCGTGTTCAGATGCAGAATCCACACACCTGTCTGGGGTTCACATGGGCAATGTCAGTGCCCATCAGATACGCTTTTTCTTTAAGGAATTCACCCAAGATCACCTCTGACTTCCTCATGCCACTCTGTTGGGCAGCATTTTCTTATTCATACATTTCTTATCCATTATCTAACTGGAGACCCAGAAGCTTTCCCCCTTACATGGAAATTCTGTGCTTGCCTTTGAGCCGTGCCCACTCTGTTCCTACCAACAGAAGCATCTTTAGGAAATGTGGGGGGATTGGTATTCAGCTAGTCCACACCTGTGTGTGTTTTTAAGGTCAAGGTCCGTTTTAAACAGTCAGAGCCTTTGCTCTTCAGTTGTTAAATATTCTGAACGTGGCCCCTGCGTCATGAAGGTAAAATATATATGAAACACATTTCGGTTTAGCATCCTTCAGTCTTTGATAGAAAGGGAGAGATTTATTTAAGAAATGTTGACAGAATTTGAAAATCATTTGTATTTTTCTTACCTACTCTGATGAAACGGAAAACTTACTTGTAGCAAAGGTAATTGACAGCTCACTCCATATACCCTTGGCCCATTTCTGAACTCATCTGCAGCTGCAGTGGCCTGTCTCCCCCGCTCCCTAACCCCCCCACCCTCAACCCCCACCCAGACTGTTGAATCTTCACAGCTGAGGAGCCAGCTCAAAAGTGTCAGGGATCTCATGCTCCCAGGGGCAAGTACCGGTGACAAACACCCCAGCTTATACAGTCCTCCATGGGACAGTGTTGACCTGTGTTCAGCTCACTTTCTCAATGGGCCCCCAGCAGTAATTCACTCACCAGTACACCCACTATTGGCTTTTCTGCCCCACCCCCGTCCCTGGCTCACTTTTCCCACTCGCAGACATGTGCTTCCTGAGATCACCTCCCAAATACATTCCTGGAAGCGAAGACCTTTCTCAGGGTCTGTTTTTGGTCGAAGCCAAACTAAGCCTGACCTAGTGATTTAGGCTCCCAGCTGGTCTCCAGGCGTGGCCTCTTGCCACCAACACCTCTGAATCTGTTAGAAATGCAGACTGTTCAAGTTCTGCCTGAGTTCCAAACCTTTGGTGGTTTCCTCTTGTCTTAGAATAGAATCCAAGATCCCTGAGAGTCTGGCTACTTTTGCATTTCAGCTGCATCTGAGATGTACCTTGTAAAGCATTTTCCAGATGTTCCCCACCCCTGACCTGGGCTTCCCTGTATCGGTCGTTCCCCACTCATCTCTGCTTCCCTGCACTGCTACTCCTCTGTCTGGGTTGTTCTTCCCTACTCCCTTTTTTGGGCTTCCCAGGTGGCGCTAGCAGTAAAGAAACTTCTGCCAATGCAGGAGACATAACAGACACGAGTTCAATCCCTGGATGGGGAGAAAAGATCTTCTGGAGGAGGAAATGGCAACCCACTCCAGTATTCTTGCCTGGAGAATCCCATGGACAGAGGAGCCTGGTGGGCTACAGTCCACAGGGTCGCAGAGAGTGGGATGCCACTAAAGTGACTTAGCATAGGTTCTCTTGTTTACGCACTCCTCCTCACTGGAGCCTTCTTGGACCTGTCCATCTAACCTGCGTGTCTAGAGAACCCTGTGCCTTTCAATGTAGGGCTTTGCATATTTGCAACAATGTAACATGTTTTCAATGACGCCTCTTTTTCTAAAGGAGGGATGTGTAAACAGTTACAGCTTTATTGGAACAGCCACACCCACTTGTTTGCCTGTTATCTGTGGCTTCTTTCCTGGTACAACCATAGAGTTAAGTGTTTGCCACAGAGACCCCAAGGCTCACAGTCTAATATATTTACTATCTCAGTTCAGTTCAGTTCAGTTGCTCAGCTGTGTCCGACTCTTTGCAACCCCATGAATCGCAGCACGCCAGGCCTCCCTGTTCATCACCAACTCCCGGAGTTCACTCAGACTCATGTCCATGGAGTCAGTGATGCCATCCAGCCATCTGTCGTCCCCTTCTCTTCCTGCCCCCAATCCCTCCCAGCATCAGAGTCTTTTACAATGAGTCAACTCTTCGCATGAGGTGGCCAAAGTACTGGAGTTTCAGCTTCAGCATCATTCCTTCCAAAGAAATCCCAGGGCTGATCTCTTTCAGAATGGACTGGTTGGATCTCCTTGCAGTCCAAGGGACTCTCAAGAGTCTTCTCCAACACCACAGTTCAAAAGCATCAATTCTTTGGCCCTCAGCTTTCTTCACAGTCCAACTCT
Source organism: Bubalus bubalis (assembly GCF_019923935.1). Taxonomy (NCBI): domain Eukaryota; kingdom Metazoa; phylum Chordata; class Mammalia; order Artiodactyla; family Bovidae; genus Bubalus; species Bubalus bubalis. The sequence goes on along the minus strand of NC_059158.1, from coordinate 75,942,866 downwards.
CACATCCATACATGACCACTGGAAAAACCATAGCCTTGACTAGATGGACTATCTAGACCTTTACCAAACGTTTGCTGACCTCTCTTCTAGACTGTGGACTCTGACAGCAAAGTCTCTCTTTCACTTTTGTGACCTTGGCGCCCAGCAGTCTCTGACAGAAAAAAGCCACAATAATAGATGTGTACTTTTTTTTAAAACTGTATGACTTGAAACAAAGTTTCTGCAAATGGTGCATTTCTTACTTCCTTATTATTTGCCCTTGTGAATTTGGGGGGGGAGGGGCAGTGCTTTGCCTACTAAATGAAACATTTCCTATGGAGGTATATAGTACCATTTTCCTATAACTCTTTATCAGACAGAAGTCAGATTCCTCTCCACTGTAATGGTTACTAGTTTTATAGGCAATGCTTTTACTAAAGAGGTAAAGCTGTTACTATTTTTTTGGCCAGGTGTTTCAGACCAAGTAGGACATGTGCTATGTAAGTGTTTTCCAGATGCTTACTTGGTTGAAAAGAATCCCATTTCTATATATTCTTGGGAAAGCATGTCCCAGCTAGATTTAGGGCTTCCCTCGTAGCTCAGTCAGTCGAGTCTGCCTGCAATCCAGAGGACCTGGGTTCAATTCCTGGAGTGGGAAGATCCCCTGAAGAAGGAAATGGCAACCCACACCAGTACTCTTGCGTGGAGAATCCCATGGACAGAGGAACCTGGCAGGGCTACAGTCTATGGGGTGGCAAGAGTCAGACACAACTGAGCAACCAAGCACACAACTAGATTTAATTTGAGGATGTCAAAGTATAGTGAAGTAAAGAAAGCTAATAGGTTTTATTTTGATAATATAAGATATGAAAATGTCCATATACGATGATGCTATTATTGTTTTTAGCATACAAATGTTGTCATCTCATTCTTTTACTAAAAATAAAAGTAAAAATGCTATTTCTCAAGCATCTCTGTAATGCCCATTGGAACTTCTTCAGTCTGGTTTCCAACTTGCCTTTGTATTCCTATCTCCTGTTATGCTCTATGATAGGGATTATAAAGCTATGGCCTCTGGGCCAAAGCCATGCTGCTGCCAGTTTTTATAAAGTTTTATTGGAACATAGCCATATTCATTTATTCACATATTGTTTATGGCTGATTTTGTGTTACAATGGTAGAGGAGTAATTGCAAAGGACACTGTATGGGCTGCAGAGCCTAAGATATTTTTTCTCTGTCTCTTCATGGAAAAAAAATTTTTCTGCTGATCTTTGTTCTTGAAAACTCTTATATTAACCATGGCCATCTGCTCTCATCATTTCTTCTGCTTACCAGATTTTGTCACGCCTCTGAGCCTTTGCACATGCCTTTCCCTCTACCTGGGAGACCACTCTCCTCTTTCCTGCTTAGAAAACTCATACAAGCTATTAAGCCCCACCTGGTTTTTAATCTCTTTTGTAAAGCTTCTAAATTTTCCCCCATTTTTTGTTTTTCTGAGCTCCCAGGGCACTTTGTAGAAATATTCCTTAAAGCACTTATTATTGCTATATGTATCATAATTCCTGCTGCTAAGCAGCTAAGTCGCTTCAGTTGTGTCCGACTCTGTGCGACCCCATAGACGGCAGCCCACCAGGCTCCCCCGTCCCTGGGATTCTCCAGACAAGAACACTGGAGTGGGTTGCCATTTCCTTCTCCAATGCATGAAAGTGAAAAGTGAAAGTGAAGTCACTCAGTCATGTCGGACTCTTAGCGACCCCATGGACTGCAGCCTACCAGGCTCCTCCGCCCATGGGATTTTCCAGGCAAGAGCTTCATGTTAATCTCCTACTAGAGTATGAGGTGTAGAGGATGGGATTCTGTATCTTTGTTCAGTGCATCACCCAGGTGCCTGACCCTAAGTAGTTGCTCGAGAAGTGACTGGCTAATATTGAAGTGTTGTGTGTTAAAACACATGCACAGGAAAGGTGTGGGGTTAATCAGAAACATGTTCAGCAGTTGGAAGAATTATAGACTTTTATCTGTAAAGTTGTTCGGTCGCTCAGTTTTGTCCAACTCTTTACGACTGCATGGACTACAGCACGCCAGGTTTCCCTGTCCTTCACTATCTCCTGGAGTTTGCTCAAAGTCATGTCTAGTGAGTCAGTGATGCCATCCAACCATCTCATCTTCTGTCACCCCATTCTCTTCCTGCCCTCAATCTTTCCCAGCATCAGGATTTTTTCCAGTGAGTCAGTTCTTTGCATCAGGTGGCCAAAGTATTGGAGCTTCAGCTTCAGTATCAGTCCATCCAGTGAATATTTAGGGTTGATTTCCTTTAGGATTGACTGGTTTGATCTCCTTGCAGTCCAAGGGACTCTCAAGAGTCTTCTCCAGCACCACAATTCAAAAGCATCAATTCTTTAGTAATAAGCCTTATTTATGGTCCAACTCTCACATCTGTACAACCAGGAATTACTTTGTCCCACTTTTCCCCAGTCATGCCCTTACAAATGGGCAAAAACCTGAGGCTCAAAGAGGGGATGTTTCCAAGTTAACTGAGTTCTCCCACATCTCAGTGCACTGATTCTTCAACTGGGCAGCACCACCTTACAGAGACCCTCCAGGGTAGGCTGACTAGACACCATGTGTAAATTGGAGAGTTAAATGCTTAGTAAAAATCATTAACGTTTATTTCCATGGTGAAACAAGGAGGGTGTTTGGTGAACTGGCATCCAGCAGGAGGGAGCAGAATAGAGAATTTTAATATTAGCTCCACCTTTCATTTGCACACAAATAAGTTGATTCTCTCTTCAATTTTTCCTTTTGGAAAATAAGGATAATTCTCAGTCTTTGATGCTGCCTCTATCTTATCTATAAAATGTGAATGTTGTTACAGCTATTCTGAATCCATAATGGCCTTTGCAATATCAATTTAATGATCTGACTTGTTATGATCAGCCTGATATTTTCCCCCTTTTCTACGAAAGAGTGAATTAAAAATGGAAAACAGCCTTTTTCAAGAGTTTCCCATATTTATCTGAGTGATAGTGATTTCATGTTGCTAGAGCAGCTAACTGCTAGCTGCTTCATATTCTCCAGCTGCCTGATAGGGGAAATTTGATCTGGCAAAGAGCCTAGCTGTCCATCTTCCTGGGGCTGGTAACCACTTATGGGGTAATAAGGATGAGCATTCATCCACTTCCTAGATGCCTCCTCACTGAGGGGAAGGAGAGAGGAGGAAAAGAAAGAGTCAGTGCTGATGAGCAGTTTCTGCGATTGATAGGCAATTTGGACCTAGTTTTAAATACCAGGAAAATCATATGTATCATGTCAAAAGTCTATTTGAGAACTCACAAACTAGAATTTCTCCTTTAATATTTATAAAGTTAATGGTTGTGGCACTCAATTTTTTTTTTTTTGCCTTACTACTTAGCTGGAAGAGATCATATAACACTGTCTACTTTCAAGTTAATGGGCTTTTAACATCTTTTGAGCATGTTTTATAACGAAAGAAGTCCATTTGTACTGGACTTCCATTGTTCAGGCTTTGGCAATAATACTTATGCATAGTAATAATGTCAGTAAAGAGGTCTTGTTTGCTTACAAACAGATTTCAATTGTTGAGAGACCAAATTGTGTCCTGTTGCTAGAAACATGGGCAGTATTTGGTCTCTGTTCATCCAGCTACTTTGTAATTAGGATCGCGTCCAAATAACAAGTGCCTCTTCTCCCATGGAGGTCATTTCCACTTGCAATTTCCACTGACAGAACAAGGTTTCACAAGAGGACACATCTAGACACGAGGATGAGCTTTAATCAAATGGACATGAATATACATATGTTCAGGCTAACCAGTGTATCTCTGTTTGTATCTGCCTTACTTTTAAATGTTAATCAGCAAGGAAAAATTAAAAAGTATGGATAGACATTTTGTAAGATTCAGAGCCAAGCCATTTATTTAAACTTGTAGATAATGTGTCTTCTCTTAGCAGATTTTGAGAAGGAAAACATCCTACAGTGTGCAAAACCATTTCAGTTGGACTGTGCATCTGCGCAGTTTGGGGGGAATGCCCCCCCAAGGGCACCGGATATTTTTCTTTAGCCCTAGGAGAAAAAAAGGAATGATGTCTTAGTGTTTTACAGCTGTCAAGTTAAAAAGCCACTAGGGTGAACTCCTGAGGACTGAAAGCAAGACTGGAAGATGCATCCTGGTGGCAAACAGTGACTTGAGAACCACGGGAGGAAGGAAGGTCCAGCGTGAACCGACAGTCATTTAGAGAGTTTTTATTTTGGCAGCTGGAGTTCTGACGCCAGACTCCTGGATTTATCCGAGGAAAGCTGGTGGTGACATTTGCAGTGGCTCTATTTAAGGAGAGGAAGTTTGATGACTGATAAGAGTCAAGGCTCAGAGTCAGGAATTGGAAGCCTGGCGACAGCCATTTCCACAGTGGTCCCTGGGGACCAGTGGGAGCTTTGTTGCCTCTTGTGTTTTTTTGTTTTTTTTTTTTAAGAAAAGTAGATTTTTAATCAGGCAGTACTACAGATGACTTTTAAGGCATTTTCCTCAAGGTGAAGTTAGGCTGTAGATGAGTAAATCTCATTTTGAAGGGTAATCATCAGTTATTTGGGGGAGTATTATTTTCCCACTTCTGCCAATAAGGAGGCCAGGGAAGGGGGTTTAGAATCTCACCCAGTTAGAATCTCATTCATTTAGAACTCTGTGCATTGAGACTTCCTGCTCTCAGCACGAATCAACCAGAGTACCAGTTCTCTCCTGCCTCTCTGCACCAATCCACTGGACGTGTGTGACAAGGAACACGGAGGTCTGAAATTCCTCCTGTCTTTAAACCAAGACAGGTTAATGTGGATCCATAAGAAGGGAGGGAGTGCTTTGAGAATGTTCCTGCAAATATTTTCGTGCTGGGCTTTAGCCTACGAAGGAAAGATTTTGAAATCTCACAGTTCCTATTATTTTACTCAGGACTAGATACATAATTTGTGGGGATCCAGTGCAAAGAGAAAATGCGGGGCCTTTGTTTAAAAATTAGGAATTCCAGGATGGAAGCAGCAGAGAATTAAACCAAGGACTTTTCTCAACACTGGGCCCTGTGTGACAGCGCTGGTAGGACTTCCAAGAAATCAGCCCTGATTCTCTGTCCTCTGTTACCTTCTTTACTAAGGTCTTCCATGACCTCAACAAATACTGCCCTGTGACATCTGACAGATATTAAATTTCAGGCATGTGTCCCTGGTCTTTTCTGATTTCTCTCAGTCTTGATTTATATTTTTCTCCTTTTTTTTTCCTATTTCCTCCCTTCCTCTTTTTTTCTATTTATTTATTTTTGTAAAATAGATTTTTTTTTTAGAACAGTTTTAGTAACTCTACAGCAAAATTGAACAGAAGGTGCAGAGATTTCCTGTATACCCGCTGCCCTCCCCACACGCATGAAAGTTAAAGTTAGCTGCACAGTAGTGTCTGACTCTTTGCAATTCCATGGACTGCAGCCTATCCGGCCTCTCTGTCCATGGAATTCTCCAGGCAAGAGAACTGGAGTGGGTTGCCATCTCCTTCTCCAGGGGATCTTCCTGACCTGAGGATCGAACCCAGGTTCCTGCACTGCAGGCAGATTCTTTACCAACTGAGCCACTAGGAAAGCCCCCACAGGCGTGGCTTCCCGTTATCAACATCTACACCAGAGTGTTATGTTTGTTTCAGTTGATGAAGCTTCAGGGACATATAATCACTCAGAGTCCATGGCTCAGCACACTATGGTTCTCTCTTGGTGTTGTCCATTCCATAAACTTGGACAAATGTATCAACATGTATACATTATGATAGATAAAGTATTTTGCACTGCCCCAAGCCCTGTCTGTGCTGCTGCTGCTTAGAAGACATTTTCTTTAGAAGCCAGCTTCAATTTCTGGTTTTATATCCCTTTTCCTCATCTCACTGCCATGACATCTGTTTATCTCAAAATTCTGGGCCAGTATTAAGCTAAGAGGCTCATGTTGGAAAAGTGAGACTGATTGCAAGAAACAAAAGGGCCAAATTCATTGACAGTTGTTCCGCGTGGTGGGAGCAGAAGCAGATGGGCTGCATCAGTGGAGGGTGCACGTGCGCTGGGGAGGGCTGGGTGGGTGCCTGACGTCGCCTGCACCAAATAAAGAAACAGTGTGCTCAGAGGTTCAGGTAAAAAAGAACAAAGGCACTGCAGTTGGTCTGTCCTTTTTCTAACTGGCATAGAAAATTCTGATAACGGTGCCTACAAGGAGCTTTATCAGACATACTCGCAGAAAGCTAAGCAGTATGCATTTACTGTCTTTTGTACATAGAAGGCAGCGTATAAGGTAGATGGGAATTCTTTCTAATCAATTATCAGAGCCCAAGAGAGGAAAGGGGAAGCGATCTTTTAAATGATTGAATTTAGTCCGATCAGCAAGCCCCTCCTCCTCTCTCCTTTGCTGCTACCTTCACTGCAAGGAGGTCCAACCAGTCCATTCTGAAGGAGATCAGCCCTGGGATTTCTTTGGAAGGAATGATGCTAAAGCTGAAACTCCAGTACTTTGGCCACCTCATGCGTAGAGTTGACTCATTGGAAAAGACTCTGATGCTGGGAGGGATTGAGGGCAAGAGGAGAAGGGGATGACAGAGGATGAGATGGCATCACTGACTGGATGGATGTGAGTCTGAGTGAACTCCGGGAGTTGGTGATGGACAGGGAGGCCTGGCGTGCTGCGATTCATGGGGTCGCAAAGAGTCGGACACAACTGAGCGACTGATCTGATCTGATCACTTATTTTTATAAAATAGTCATGGAGACCAATTTACAAGGTGAAAAGAAGTCACAATGAGTGATAGGAATGTTGGGCAATTCTCAGCCCTTGGCCCCGTGAATGACTGGGGATGAAAAGAAATGTGGAGCGTAAGAGTCAGGGCTGGTTGGGGTGGGGGGAGATTAGAAATCTTGGATATTACTAAGCATCAGCTGGAAGATTATCAGTTTTCCTGGGAACTCTGTCCCCAAGGCCCAGCTGGGACATCTTCATAGCCTCATTAAGCATTTTATTTTTATCAGTTAAAGTTGCTCAGTTGTGTCCGACTCTTTGCACCCCCATGGACTGTATGTAGCCCACCAGGCTCCTCTGTCCATGGAATTCTCCAGGCCAGAATACAGGAGTGGGTAGCCATCCATTCTCCAGGTGATCTTCCCAATCCAGAGATTGAACCCAGTTCTCTCACATTGCTGGAGGATTCTTTACCAGCTGAGCCACCAGATAGTTAATGAATTGTATTTTGGAATCAAGTTTTTAATTTAGCTTCATCATCCAGAAATACATGATATAAGACCCTAACTATTTACTTAGGCTGCCCTTCCCCTAGCCATGGTTAACTGTGAGCTGTGGCCCACCTTCCATGTCAGCTGCAGCTGGATGGACAGTTCCTGTGCACATCCGTGTCCCACCTCAACTATGCCCTGCCTCACCGCTCCTTTCTAAACCACAAGAGTTTGTACAACCTAACCTCTGGATAGTTTGGAAGTTTGGGGGCACAGAGTGCCTCTGGAAGTAGCCTTCAATTAATGGGGATGGGAATCTGCAGATAAATTCCCCAGACCGGTCTTTTGGAGGCAGAATTCTGAGATGCATTCTACATGGGTCCCCAGGGGGCTAACCAACCCAGTTACACAGCCTGTATTGTCTTTTCCTCCTTCCTGGTCTGTTTTCCTGCTCTTTCCTCCTGCTTCCTGGGATCACTTCCCAAATGAGCGGCATCCAAGTCCTCATTTCAGGCTCTGCTTTCAAAGGAATACAAATTAAAGAGGTGCATAGAATGAATGAGTAGGATGTGGTGTTGGCCAGGCTAGCATGCATGTATGCCAACATTCCATATGGCTTGGTTCAGCTGTGGCATTCTTTGGAGTACAACTGTGAACTGATAACTAAAAGAGAAAATTGGAAAATAAAAAATATTCTCATGATGAACATTTTCCCATGTATGGATGGCAATTCATTATAGATTCATCTATGCAATTGGTGACTCAGATGGTAAAGATCTGCCTGCGATGTAAGAGATCCCTGGAGGAAGATTCGATCCCTGGTTCAGGAAGATTCCCTGGAGAAGGGAATGGCAACCCATTCCAGTACTCTTGCCTGGAAAACCCCATGGACAAAGGAACCTGGTTGGTTACAGTCCATGGGGTCACAAAGAGTCAGACAGGACTGAGCTGACTAACACTTTACGTGATCAGCTTTACTGAGGTCCCAGCTTTTGTCAGTTACCATGCTGCAGGGTGGTGTCAGAGAAATAAGGCACTTTGCTGCTTAATGGGAATGTATGACCTCTCAGAGATGATGCTAGAAATCTGCCCAGAGTATAATAGGACCCAATGGTAATGGTTGATCATGCTTCTGTGATTAGAAGCTGTGACGGATAAATGGGTGAGACCCAGCAGGAGAGACCAAGCAAGGGCATGGCCCAGCAGGAGAAAGCCAGAGCACAGACACCAACAGCTCAGCCCTAGGGGAGAACGGCAAGGGTTTTTTTTCCTGTGGTCATGTATGGATGTGAGAGTTGGACTGTGAAGAAGGCTGAGCGCCAAAGAATTGATGCTTTGGAACTGTGGTGTTGGAGAAGACTCTTGAGAGTCCCTTGGACTGCAAGGAGATCCAACCAGTCCATTCTGAAGGAGATCAGCCCTGGGATTTCTTTAGAAGGAATGATGCTAAGGCTGAAACTCCAGTACTTTGGCCACCTCATGCGAAGAGTTGACTCATTGGAAAAGACTCTGATGCTGGGAGGGATTGGGGGCAGGAGGAGAAGGGGACGACAGAGGATGAGATGGCTGGATGGCATCACTGACTCGATGGACGTGAGTCTGAGTGAACTCCGGGAGTTGGTGATGGACGGGGAGGCCTGGTGTGCTGCAATTCATGGGGTCGCAAAGAGTTGGACACGACTGAGCAACTGATCTGATCTGATCTGATCTGATCAGAAGATGAGAGCACTTCCCTGATGCCCCTTTTAAAGACAGTGGAAGCTGGTGGGGGACTAAGAAAACATTCCTGAAACCTTGTAACAAGAGCACCTGCATTCCTGCTGCCCTCTGCATCTTACAAAGCAGACCCACAGATTGCTGCCCCAAACCATGGGAGGTGAGCACAAGACTTTTGACTCAAGATTCTAGACTCTTTTTCTTTTTAATGTTAAGACAACTTTATTTCTATTTTTTTTAATGTCTTTTTATTTAGCTAGTGTCTCAGGGCCATATTAGCCACTGTCATATTCGATATAATGCATTTCTTTGGGGCAAATCTTAACATCCTTGTCTTCTTCAGAAGAAAGTGTTCCAAGAGTGCCTCAAAGACTTGAAGAAATATGCCTCTAAAGTACCTTTATTGAAACCTGATTCCTTTCATCATGGCCAGATTCCCTGCTACCACCAGTATGGTTTTCACTTCCAAGTGCACCTCCAACCTTCACCTTCCTCATTGGCACATTGCATTCACAATGCTACAGTCCGATCCTTGAGGTCCAAAGCAGAGAAAATTTTGCTCAAATGCTTGGTAACAGTGCTGCTTATCTGTGCATCCATAGGACACATCATGGATAAGACTCATCACAATTG